>NC_053049.1:29717291-30342291 GCF_003473485.1 Medicago truncatula | reverse complement strand
TGAGTGCTGATTACTCGAGCATTTCTAAAATCTCTTAGTCTAAGCTCTTACGGTCTCAATGTCTAAGCTTGTATAGTTTCAACTCCACCAAGACCTAGTACTACGAGTAAATACTAAAATGAAATATTCCTGCACAATACAATAAAGATGGAATTTCATTTATAACTCCACTATGTTTGGTTTAAGAGAAATATCAAAGAGAGATTGAGGGAAGAGAGTAAGGAGAGAAAATACACTCTTTCTCTTGTTTGGCGCACCCTAGAAATAGGAGAGAGTGACTAAGTGAGCATGGGGCCCACAACTTTTTTCTTCTTCTCAATCATGAGAAGAAAGGGGGAGAGAGCTATAATTTTTTTACTATTTCATTATATGCCCATGCTTTGGTAGCTGCGCCAAATGAAAAACGATCATATATAACGTTCACAATAACCTTAACCAGATTAATAATTAAATTAATTATCTTAAATCATTTAATAAAAGTTAGAATATTAGTTTCATCAAAAAAAGATAGAATATTAGTTAATTGATAAAAAAATAAACTGTATACTTTTAATAAATTAACGAATGAATTAAAATTAAATTAATTTTGTTAGAATTTTTTAATTTAGGGGTATTTTATTTTCGTACATTATCAACATTTCTCTCTTCTCTATTTCTGTCCTCTTTATCTTATACCAAACAATTCATCAAATCTACTCTATTTTTCACTCTTTTCAAATTCTCTCTTACCTATTTCTCTCTTCACAACTTCTCTTTCAAAAGTTTTTGCAAACAAAAAAAAAAGCCCCAATCAAACCATCATGAATGGCATCAGAGTTGATAGGAAAACAAACCATAGGGGTCAGATTATTATAGTCTTGGAAAACTACATCATTTAACATGTGGGATTAAACATAGAGTTGATAGAAATTTCAAAAACACATGTGCGATTATACTTGTTAAAGTTTAATAAGATGCATGTCGAAATGTTTGTTGACACAAATTTCTAAGAATCTCAATGAGTATAATCCTACCTGATAATCCACACCAGTTGTTGTAACAAGTCGAAAAAATCCTAAGAAGATAAGTGGACTAGATGAAACTATTGCAGTCTTCCAATTTCTGAAGCAAGCAAGAAATGATGTTATAAGAGGAAACTAGAATACAATATTTGCAAGTTCATTCAAAAAGACGTCAATGTCATTACAGATCAGGTAAATAGAATTAGGAAAAAAGCAAGTTAATTTTCAAAAGCCTAACAGCATGTTCATGTTAATAATGCTTCTTTGCCTATTGTATGAGCTAGTTGAAAATTCCCCAAAGTATTACCATTAGAAAACTATCAAACTCAACAAACAAGGTGTTTCTACATCTAAGTAAATGTGATTATTCTATTTCAGTAAACATACTAACACAACTAATTTCTAAGAGTTCATTGTGTAGACATACTTACACAGAAGCAACATTCCGTGCTTGCCGAGAAACTAGTGAATTTGCTAAAACAAATGCTCCAACTCCAAGATCCATCTGCAAGGCAGAAGTAATTTCTAATCTCAACAGAACAATCAAAGTATTGACTATACATCTTGTTAGCAACATAAATTAATGCATCAAATAGTATGTACAGACTAGAGTCCATAAAACAGTTGGAGAGAAACAGAGATCAAAATTGTAACTTCATATAATCAACAAATAGAAGTAATTTACAGCCGTTCAAAATAAAAATTTACAAGTGATAAGTAATATAGTATACTGAAGTGCACTATAGTGGACGACGAGAAACCCCTATGTCAAAACCAAATACACAGAAATTGAATGCATAGGTTAAAAGAGGCCTCGAATCCCTTCAGATAAATTAACCTTGCTAAAGAGTGAACTGGAGTCCATAGAGACAATGCTCCCCCAAATAACCTGCTTTAATGAGGAGGAGGGAATTTTTTATTTTTTTTTGAAGAAGCAGGGGAGAGAGAGGGAAATGTTTGTATAGACTCTGGCATTATAATATAAGTTCGAACCAAGAAAATTGGGAACCTACATCCCCTCCCCTTGACTTCTAAAAATACTTTTAACAAAATTTAAAACTATTTTTTTCATTGATAAACAGAAATATATGCCATGAAAAATTGCCTGATATCATTTAATATTTCAAACTTAAAATACCTTCATGAAAGAAGGAATTTGACCATCAAAACTACTTCGCAAGGTAATCAATCACCCTGTTGTTGGATTAGTATAGCAAATAAAATATTTAATATGAAATTTTTCAAACATTCTCAAGTAAGACGTGTCTTTCCAATTTTCCATTTTCTTTTGAATTAAGAATTGTCAAAGAATCCTACCAAACTAGCTCCATATGTTTCGGTCTTCGCATATCTTCTAGGAAATATTCTGAAATCAACAGCCAAGATGCACAAGACTGTTATAATCATCTGCAAAAATAACTTGTATCAACATAATAGCATAACAAGATCAAAATAGTCGAATAAAGAACTCTATAGTCACACTTCATACCACAATAACCCTGTAGGAAGTAATATATGCCCTAACAGAATTGGGCTCTCCTAAATCAGGTGATGAACCTCCAGGCCTGCAGTTAAGTGTATGGAAGTCAGCCATTACCCGCTTCAAAATTTGGCTCGTGTGAAACTTAATGCCTAACTTATTTTTTTCCATAAAAGTTTATATCCTTTTACAAAGTATGTTAAACAAAGTTGAACAATTACCTCTTCACTGCAATATAAAGCAATGTTACGATTGTGAACAAACTTGCGAAGATATAGCTCCAGTCAGCAAGTACCTATCACCAAGTTCATTGAACCAATTAGCAACATAGCTTGTCATGTACTCCTCCCACCCAACAACAACAAAAGAGAAAATCAACTTTCAAGTGTTAGCAAAATATTTGATGCTACCGAGAGCACTTACAGTGAAAAATAAGAGCATAGGAACAACGATGACAAGAAAATCCAAAGTCAATGTAGCTAGGTGAGCTTTGAAACTCCTATGCTCAGATGGTGGATCATCGTTTTTCTTCTTCAGGGAGTCACCTATAAGTAAAAAGAGCGAAGAATAGGACTTTAGGCTCTGTTTGGGTAAGCAACTTAATTAAGTGTTTATAGTATAAACGCTTATCATTTAAGTGCTTATGTATACAGTGTGGGCCTGTTTGGAGTAGCTTATTTATTATCATAAGTTTTGTGAGACTATTTGGGAGAACTTATGAAAACAGTTTATGACATGATTATAAGTTGCGTTCAGCTTATTTTCATAAGCTCTCCAAAATAGCTTATGAAAACCACTTATAGTTAACATGAAAATAATTGAAACTTTATTTTATATTTTGCAATAGAAATAGTTTATACATAAGCTCTTATCATTTTTTTAGAAACGGCAAATTTTATTCACGACAAGTGTGTGCAAGAAGCACACAAAAAACTCGCGGCTAGAAAACAAACAGAATTACAAAGGGCTCAGATAATAACAGAAATCCCCAAACCACCACAAAACCACCAAAAACACACTAAACACAACACAGAGGTGGAAAACAACAGGAACTAAAGCGCAAATAGCAGGAAAACAAAAAACAGATCAGCACTGGAACAAAATAATGAGGCTGCCATATGCAAAACTGCACAAAACCAGCACGGGTCACCGCAATATAAACAGCATACCCCAGCCTCAAACTTGTTACTGCTAAAACCGCTGAACACCTCCTCATTACCGTAAGAGGCACGCTTTTGGATTCCAACTTCACTCGTAGAACAAACACGCCGGCACCTTCAAACGGCTAAGAAACCATCTCCACGACATAACCTTCACAGCCTCCACCGTATCCTCCACCCGATAAACCGCATTTTTGAAAATTCGGTCATTTCTCACCCTCCATAAATTCCACACTACGGCGTGCCAAATCAACCGGAATCCCTTACGGATCTTATTACTCCCTGCTGCCACATTCCAATCCTCCCACAGCAGAAACAAATTGATCGGAAGCTCCAAGGTCATCTCTAACACCTCAGCACCCCATTCCACCCCTCCTTAGCAAAGGAGCATTGAATGAAAAGTGACTTGCCGACTCCGGATTCCCCTCACACAGAACACAATTCACCGAATCGTCCAGAGGTAGGACTTGCCTATGCCGAAGGTTAACTTTCGTCGGAATCCTGTCATGAAACAACTTCCAAGAAAAGACAACCAGTTTTGACGGAGCTGGGCTTTTCCAAATGTGAGTAAACACCCTCCTATGCTCAACCGAGACCGTGGTTTCCGCTAGCAACAACTCCAACTTCTTATACATAGATTTCACTGAGAACACCCCGTTACCCTCCAATCTCCACCACCAAATACCATCTTCTATAGAGCCTCTGAAACTCTCCAAATCTTCTAATAATTCCGACAGTAACTCATTCTCCCAAACAAAAAGGGGGCGCCTCCAAAGAAAGGTCCAATTGGTATCCATTGAGTTGATCGCCCCCACGTCTCCAACCATCGCCTCTTTTTGGGTAGAAAGCGAGAAGAGTCTAGGGTATTTCTCCCAGAACGAAATCTCTCCCCTCCAAGCTACATCCCAAAAACTCGTGTTCACACCATTCCTAACCTCTCTAGTAAGTTCGGAATTAAACCAATTTGACACATCCAACCTCACTAAATCCCCCCACCACCTCGAGACGTTTGCCGGCCACATATACTCATCACTCACCACCAAACCAACACAAGAATTTCCATATTTCTCAACCAACACATCTTTCCAAAGCGCATGCCCATCTTGAATTAGTCTCCATTTCCACTTCGCAAGTAAACTCCAATTAACCACCCTAACATCTCTCACCCCCAAACCACCCTCCTCCTTTGGTGTACAAACCACACTCCACTTCACCCAATTAATCTTGCATAAGCTCTTATCATGATAAGCACTTACTCCCTCCGTCCTGATTTATAAGCAAAAAACACTAATTCACACTTATTAAGAAAACTAACACTTAGTGATTTGAGGTATAATTTTTTGTGTTCTCCTTGGAATAAGTTTCATGGAAAGATGTAAAAATAATTCTCATTGGTTAAAAATTATGGAGAAAATAAAAAGGAGAACAAATTAAATGCAACTTGCATTTAATTTTACATTGGAAAAGATGATTTGTTTGAAAAAACATAAAAATAGCATAAAAGTTGGTCTTTTTTGTTTATATTTTGAGACAAAGAAAATGATATTTTTTTGCTTATATTTTAGGACGGAAGGAGTATGTTATAAGCTGCAAATAAGTTGTTTATCCAAACAAACAAGTTACAAAAGATAAAATAAGTCAACCTATTTCATGTAAGCTATAAGCTATTATCCCCCACAAAAATCCCCAAGCAGAATTCAAAATTAAATGTTACAATTAAGCATAAAACAAAATGAAAAATGTTGGATTTGGGTGTCATGAACTAACCAAAATAATTGTTCATTAAAAAATTAAAAAAGTGCTTTATAAGGGACTAACCATTTATAGGAACTGAGGTGAAAGAGTGCCGAATAAGCACCAAAATCTATTAAGAGGAACAGAAAATAAGCATTGATCATAATTCACGTTATAATTAAGCTGAGATTATAATTGAGAATTCACTTACAGGGATAGTTACTGTAAGAGCCACGATTTCGAACAAAGAGGATCCGGTCAAATTGCTAACGAATCTGCAAAATTAACAGAATTAATTAACGATGAAAAATTGAAACATTGGTAATTGTTACGATTATAATTATGATTAAAGATGAAGATAGAGAGAGTGGTAAGTAAGTAAGTAACTGTTCTTTGAGATGCTTGTTGGGGTTGAAGGAGGGTTTGGGGAGAGGTGTATCCATGGTTGAGCACTGCCACCCAAGCAGAGAACAGTGTGTTCAAATCAACCAACCCTTTTTATGGTGGGTTTGGTTAGTTTAGTAAATCCTTTTAGTTCGTTGGTCACTCGAGTTCAATCTCCTTGATTTGATTTTTGGTCAAACCAGAAAAAATAAGGTAATTTAAATATTATTTTTTTTAAGGGAGGTAATTTAAATATGTTTTTTATCCTTATAAAATATATTAACTTTTCGTTTTAATCCTTCTAAAATTTTCCTTCAGCTTTTAATCTCTATAAAATTTTCAATCACTGTTTTTTGTCCTTATTTTTAAGTAAATTTTTGTATTTTTTTAATTAAATTGTGCAAAAATTTATGGAATATTGTAAAAATCACTCCAAAAAAAAATTAGAATTTTTTAACAAAACATGAATTAAATATGAATTATTTACCGTCAAAAATATAAAAAATTCATATTTAATTCATGTTTTGGTAAAAATTTCTAAATTTTTTTGGAAAGGTCCTTATAATATTATACATTTTTCCTGAAAATTTTATTAAAAAATATGAATTCTACGTATGAGTTTACTTTAAACGAGGGACCAAAAGTAAAGATTGAAAATTTTATAAGGACTAATGTTAAAGGAAAATTTTAAAGGCGCTAAAAAGAAAAGTTGATATATTTATAGAGACTAAAAACATAGTTAACCCTTTATTTTTTTATCTTTCAATTTCATCGAGTTTACTTGAACTCCTTACACTCATATTGGTGACAAAATTATAAAAGGGTACTAAAAATTGAAATGTTAACGAATGCTCCAGGACACTTTTAAAGAAAAGTAGTAAATAATTATGAAAAAGTGTGTAATCAATACACTAGGAATCGAAACATTTGACTTTTTTTTAAAATAAATTCTTATTGTCCTCGTGAGCTTAGCTCAGTTGGTAAGGACAGTGCATAATATATGCAAGGTCCGGGGTTCGAACCTCGAACACTACAAAAAAAAAGACTCAAAACATCATTTGGTCCCTTAACTTTTTTTTTTTAAGAAGCTAAATTAGTCCATCCAAATTGACACTAGAGGGAATCGAACCTGAGACCTTGAGGAGGAGCACACTCCCAAGTCCCAAGCCTATACCACGAGGGCAACCCAAATGGGTTATTTGATCCTTTAACTTATTTTTGGTTTTCAATTTGATCCGTTAATTATAAAGTATCTCAATTTGGTCCCATAAATCTTATATTGTTTACTATTTTGGTCTTCTCCGTTAGTATTTTGCAAAATCTGTTAATTCATTTTCACGTGTCAGTTAAGATTGGTGATCAACGGTTGGATTTAAAAAGCACACATGACATACCGTGGACTCACAACATATGATAACTTCCCTCCTCATCTTCATATAACCTTTATCAACGTTCATAAAAAAAAATCAATTTATTTTTTTAAATCCAATTTTTTTCCTTTAAAAAATTGATCATTTCAACTTCATCAAAAACCATATAATCAAATCCCTAAACCTATTGGTCATCTTCTTCCCTCTTCATCTTCATTTTCTCTCTCAAAAGAGTAACACCAGAAAATTATAGATTTCTCTTTTAAACCATAAATACATTATTTTCATTTTTTTTAAATCCAAAACACATCACTCTCGTCTTCAATTCCAAAGAAAAAAATTAGTTTGTGAGCTTCATGTTGTTGAAGATGGTATTAGTTCCTACATTTCATAACAGAAATTAAACTCAAAAATTTCAGAAATTAAACCAAGAAATTCAATCTCCTTCCTCTATCTCATATTCCCAAAAATTAAATCCAGAAATTCAATTGACTACCTTTAGAAACACAACAGTTATGACTTTTATTTTGAATTAAATCCATTAGCAATCAAAGCCACTCAAATGCCAAAATCGCAAATCATATAAAATTTAATTATTACTTTGATTTTGTCTCTCTTTTTGGTTCTCAAGTAATAACAACCACTAAATCCATAGTTTCCTTATGAACTATATTCTCTTTCCTTTCATTAACCAGAAGGTTCCCTTGTCAAATGGGTTTTGAGAATCTGTGATGTTGAGAGATTCCCTGTTGATGATGAGTTTTGTGGTGATAATCGATTTTAAATTTTAAATAGGTTTTAATTGATTTTGTTTTGTTTTGTTTGGGTTGCAGTAAGTTTTTTTGGTGTTTTTTGGTGAGAATAGATGAGATTCCCTGTTTTTTGCGATTTTATTTATTTATTTTTAAAAAAATTAATTACGGATAATGTTCATCACAAATGTAACCAACTTCCACGAATAACTATGAAACTAATTTATTTGTTTTTCAAAAAATTAGTTAGAAATGATCGTCACAAGTGTAACAAATTTTCTCTATATATAAAAAAACAGCAAAATTTCAGTATCACCCTTATTAAAACTCATGATCTTCTTAGTTTTACATGCATAATCGTATTTTCAAAATTTAATTTATTTATTTTTCAAGAAAATAATTCCAAATAATGGTCGTATCATGAGTGTAATCAATTTTCACGGATAACTATGAAACTAATTTATCTGATTTAAAAAAACAATTATGGATAATGGTCATATCTACTAACGTGTTTTGCATTATAAAATAAAAATTTATTTAATAGAAATACTATATATTGAAAATAATCATGAGGTTTAAATATTTTATCATATCTAATTTCTCATATACGTAAATAAAATTTATATTTAAAATATGCAACGGAAACAATGGAAACATTAAATGATGTAATTTTACATATAAAATAAAAAATTAATTAATAGAAACACTGTATTAATGTTGATATTTCAAAAGGAAAAATAATTTCAATATATCATATGATGATGTCACCCACCCCATGAATGCCACTACCGTTTGGCCAGTTTTTTTTTACTGTCTAAAAGCTCCTTTAAAATAAAGTTAAAATAAAGTCTTTTAAGAAAGAAGTTAAAACTGTTTGGTTTCGTTATTTTTTTTTTAGTTTTAAAGTTATTTTTAAGTTAAAAGTTGTTTGGCAAAATATTATGCAAAACTTACTTCTCGACAATTTATTTCACAAGCACCTCTCTTCAAATCATGCTGTGAACCTTTTTTTTTAATATTTATATTTCAATATATTTTTTTCTTCCATTTAGTTTTTTGAACCGGTCCATTTAATTTTTTTTGAAGGAGGGTCCATTTAATTTTATTATCTATTTTTCATGAAATTTATTATCTTTTTATCACTTATATATTTAATTTCAATATCGTTTAATTATCACAACCTAGCAAATATTTTTATTCACGTTGTCATTGAAGATACCATCAATTTTTATTCTCTTTCTTCAACCTCGAAAATATATATACACATATTAGCGATTAGAGTAATACTTTATGTCCATCTGCCTGTATTTTTTTTTGTTACGCTAATGCATATAATTTTTTTTAGTGTTGTGTAATACATATAATTATTTTTATACAATTTTGATTTTAATTAAAAGTACAAGTATAGATGCCTAAAAAAATTATACTTATATATATTTTGTACATTTATATTGTAACAAACTCTGTATGTCTTTTTCTTATTAAAAAAAAAACTAAACATATATTTTTCAATGACACCAACAATGTAACAAATATAATATCATATAATATGAATTCTTATATTTTTGAATTACACCAAAAATATGGTATTCTTATAACAAAATTTGTTATAGAGTATAATTGGAAAGAAAAGAAAAAAAAACTATTCTCTTTATATATACACACACCATATACATATTACAAATATATTCTTCAGCTCCACAATTCTTTCACTAAGGCAGACGAACATATTATGCAGCACTAAAAAAAAAATATACGCATTAGCGTAACTAAAAAATAGACAAACGAACATAAAATATTATTCTAAACTCTAATGTGTGTGTATATATTTGCGAGGTTGAAGAAATGGAATAAAAATATTTGGTGTCATTCAATGACGGCGTGAATAAAAATATTAGCGAAATTGTGATAATTAAACGATATTGAAATTAAATATATAAGTGATAAAAAGATAATATAATTTCTTAAAAAAAAAAAAATTAAATGGATCCTCCTTCAAAAAAATAATGGACCAGTTCAAAAAAAAAAAAAAAAGGTTCCCAGTGTGAGTTGAAGAGAGGTTCTTGTGAAATAAATTGTCGAGAAGTAGTTTTTTGAAGTAGCATTCAATAACTTTTGGTTAAAGCTCATTCCATTCAATTTTATGCATTCTAAAAAAAGTACTTTTTTAATAAGTAACTTAATTGATATAGTGTTTGACCTAACTTCTCCTTAATAACGTAGAGAAGCTGAAAAAAATCAGTCAGGCCAAACGGTACCTAAATGCGGACTTTACCCTTGACTTTTCCAATACAAAGCAAACATGTCATGTTTCATCGAATTTCATTTCTTCCCATTTCGCACCAAATAGCATTGCTTATTTTAAAAATAGTCACGAGTTTTCAAAATTTTATAATATTTTAAGCATTTATCCTTTATCTCTCCTTCTTCGGCAAGTTGGACCTATTTTTTTCTCTCTAGGTTTTCTCTTCCAACTTCTTCATTAAGGGGTAGTTTTGGGTCAATTTTTGACTTGAAATCACCATTCTTCATCTTTTTATCTCCATTTCAATTTAAATAAGTAATTTTCACATAAATATAAGTTTTTTCTTCGTGATTTCACCATCTGGGTGTGGTGGTGTGTTGTTCGTCATCTTGTGCGACAGTGTTTGATTTCCTGTTTTGTTGCGGTGTTCATTTGATTCATATTGAAAGATCAATTATTCAATCAAAGATTTGGGCATCAACGTTGTAGATCCGGATGCATGGGTATTCCGGTCACTTTTATTTATCATATATTTTTGTAGGCATTATGTCGTTATATGCTATTAACTTGGATGTTGTAAATTTATTTGCAGATTCATCATTTACGTTTTTAGCGGTATTGAATGATGTAATTCATTGATTTGAATGAATGAATATCGTTTTGTTTTTGTCAACAATTTTTTTTTATCATATCGACTATCATCGGTACATAAAATATTTCTTTTGCATATATAAGCATATAAAATCTTAAACGAGTGCGGCTTAAATATTTAACGTATTTTAAATATAACATAAACATTTATTTAAAAGACACGATACATTAATGTTGATATTTTGAAAATAGTCACAAGTTTCAAATTTTTTTATCATATCAACTTTGTCATATATGCATACAGAATTTTGTTTCTGAAAATATAAACATTTAAAATCTGCAACAAGAATCAATTTGATCCTCCATTAATGTAATTATATATTCAAAATCAATTTTTATACCAACCTACAAAACAATATAAATTGGTAAGAATCCATTTGGGGTTGGCCTAGTGGTTGGTTTGGGATCTTGGAGTTTGCTCCTCCAAAGGTCTCAGGTTCGATTCCCTTTGGTGCCAATTTCGGTGGGCTAAGTCCATACAGAGCTTGCTCTGGCTTTAAAAGGGGCCCCACAAGTGGGGCGATGGAATTAGTCCCCTCGGATTAGTCGATTCTTGGATCGAATATCGATTTTTCAAAAAAAAAAAAAAAATTGGTAAGAATCGATGTTATCTTAATATATCCAAACATAAATCAGTTCAAGTCCAACTTATTTTGAACCAAAATCAAGTCTATCAAAACACTCTTCTTTCTATCGCAAAAATATCATAAAACGAGAATATTGATACTGCTATTTTAGATGAAATAATCCATAATCTTCAATTTTATTGGACAAATTTTTTTGACACGCCAAAAAATAATCCTGATCCGCATTTACAAACTCTTGAATGGTAAAACTTCATTAGCACCGCTAAAGATGCATGATATATCTAATTCCTTACACATATAAAAAGTCTGAATATCTCAATCTTCTATTAGTCTATATCTAAAGCCTCAACCTATATACTTGAAATGTAAACAATAAAGGATTTAGGTAAAGAAGAAGAAAAAAATGATCTTGAATGATAAAAAAAAACATGTTTCAAGCCTCTTGAGCTTGAGCAAGTGAAGAGGAACCAGATACCGGTTTAACAAAACCACAATTACTACAAGGTGTAGGCATTGTCAATGTCATCTCACTGTAATTTGTACAACTCTTTGTGATATTGTGTCCTCCCCTTATAACATGTTCAGGCAATCTCAATGTATATTTTTCATCATCTTTTTCTTCACCTCTAATCATTACTATAGAATGTCCTGTTGAATGTGATCTTGAAAATATATGTTCTTCTTGTTGCATGATCTTTCTCACATGATCATCATGTTGATCACCTTCATGTATTTGAGCTCTAGTGATCTCACTAGTATTGACACTTTCCTCTCCTCTAACATCAATGCGTGTATCATTGCACGGTAATGAGGTCATACCCTCTTGTGCATTAACGTTGTTGTTGGTGTTGTTGTTGCAACATTCCCCGTGTTTTGACGTTTGGTTGGGAGGTACATCAAGATCGGTTCGACAAACAGGACATGTCTTGTGATTTTCAAACCATAGGTCGATACATTCTTGGTGGAAAACATGGAAACAAATAGTTAGAAGACGAAGCATGCTATCGTCCTCGAACTCTAGCAAGCAAATAGCACATTCTAAGCTGTAACTTTTTTCCTTGCGGTGGTCTTTCACATCAGAGTAGAGGAAAGTGGGGAATCCATTTATAAGGGTATTGTTGAGTCCTCTAGGGGGTGACCTATCAGGTGAGAGACGAACGAGGGATCCTGAGGCCGTGCGATGCAAGGCCCACATATGGAAAATGCCTGCAAAGCAATACTTGCAAAGATACACAATGCTGAAAGCCACAAAGCATAGGATGAGGACGGTGAGGGTGAAGGCTACTAGTGCCGGTGGGGTCTTATGTGCTGGAGCCGGTGGGGGGTCGTACTTAGATTCTGATAAAGACATTGTCGAATTGAGAAACTATCAACAATGGACTGTTATTGGTTTTCAAGATGAGTAGAGGATGATTTATTCTTGACCTTCCACTCTCTCTTCTTTGCATGGTTGAGAGAAGTTTATGAACAAAGTAGTGGGTGAATGAAGGTTAGTAAAGTGGTGTTACTTTTCTCCCTTCACTTTACTATTTTTTTAGAGGATTTTAAGGGACAAAATGTGGAGAGAGAGAGATAATTGAGGAAACATGTTATGCATGGTGTTATTTGAGTACTAGATGATGGGTTAATATAAAACAGTGATGTTGAGGTTGATTTTTAGCCCTTGGTGAAAAAGGTTGGTTTGAGCGAGTCCTTATGAGAAAGACAATGATTTATGTCCAAACATTATTCAAGGTGCATCTAATGCATAAATAAGCCAATAGGATTATATTAAATTATAACTACATTTTTTTAACTCCATTGTATATGAACCTTGAAATGACTCCATTGTTCCTTATCATGTCTAGTTTTTGATGCACACCCCATTTTTGTTTTTGCTTCTTTTTCATTTGAGTAAATGCAATGATACAGAATTGAATTGCCGAATAAAATGGAATAAAACTCTACTAAGAATTGCAGAAAGAAAAAAAAAAAAAAAAAAAAAAAAAGTGGATGCAAATTAAGGTTTAATTGTCGATTTTATTCATGTTTGCGATGTTCTCCTGAAATGTTACCTCGCGATTAATAGCATTATTCGACGAAAAAAAATGCCGACAATAAAAATAGAAACCGGAATCTTAAATTAGATCCAACATGGGGAAACAAAAGAACAATTATGTCTGACACAATCTGATGCACATACAAGGAAGCCGCTGTTACATTCAAATCTCAGAAACAAAAACTTGAAAAGAAAGATGAATCATTCACCGCACTTAAATCCACAGAACAATTATCTGTGAATTGAACAAAGTGCTACAATGCTGGAAACTACGGATCATAAGACATTATTAGATAATATAACAAGATGGGAACCGGAAATCATGGCGTTTTCAGCTGCATGGTGATACATAAGCCCTCATCATCGGCCATTTTCCATGTTTCCAAGATTGGGAATATAAGTTATTATAGCTCTATTCGAAGTCATCGATCCAATCGCCATATATCCTACTGATTTTATCGGGACCTTTCCACTTCTGATGAGCTCTCTGTCCTGGCCTCTGACTCACAATGGAAGGTCTTTGTGAAGGGACTCCAAGATGATAAACATCTGAACCAATAGGAGGATTTGATGCAACCACATTATCAGCATGAGTTTTGGAAGGTACTCCCTGCTTTGTGTCAGACGCAACAACAGAAACACCGTCTCTGCTTTCACCTTCCATAAGTCCACCTCCATATCTGTGTAATTCTGCAGTTACAGACTCACGATATCAAAGACAAATTTATAAAATAGGTTACAGGTTATTCCGACAGTTAATCAATTTAAGCCAATAAAACACTCGTGTATCAATCTGAAAAAATGTTTTCGAATGTAATGTATATGTGCATGTTTGGATCGACGGTGAGATTGGCATAATCATGGTAACTCAATGCGATTTAGACAAAATACTTTGAAGTTCCAGCAAAATATCAGTGCCACCGCAATTTAGCTAAACTCATCGCCAATCCAAACATGCACGTAATGAACAAGGCCAAACATCAAAGCAATGAAAGTATGTTGTTAATTGCGGATCACAAAAAGAGAGTGATTTGTTCGAATTCCACTACGTACTGTGCTATCATATAGACGCTATTTGACAACACTTTGTACTTAAATCGCATATTCGCGGAACAATAGCAATTTGTTAAAATTCTGACACACGATAGCGCTATAGCACCGTTATTTGACAACACATATTAGATCTAAGCTGCCATCAATTCATTCTGAACCCACCACTCATGAAACTATTATTTTCTTGTCTCTTCAAGACAGCGCTTTTTTTAATCAGAAAGTGAAGGCTTAGACATTTGAATTTGAAGCATACAAGGCACATGAAAAGTAATCACAAAAAAGGAAGCACTGTAAATTGAAAAACACATTGAAATTTCCACAGTTTCGTCTTCAGAGTTCTTCTTTGTCGTAAACTTAGTTGTTTATGTTTTTCATTGCGCAAAACATAAGGAACGATGTGTTTCTACTATTGTGTGTATCTTCTCTAGAATGCAATTACTTTTTTACAAAAAAATTGCATAGATTACTCAAGTCGGCAACTTGCAAACAAAATGTTATGCTCAATGAAACACCACATTCACATACATATCAAAATGTTATGTTCTGCCTTAGCATCAACAAAAACAAAATTGAAAGTAGTGGCAATGCAGAATACTCATTAACACAAAACAGTAGAAATCAAAGCTGTAACAGACCATATTAAATGAAGAAAAAATCAATCTTGTAAAGATAAAAAGAATCTAACATCAATACCCAAAAATGTATCCAAATGGTAAGAAAACACTAGCACAACTCCACAACACAAACTATTTATAACTTTCCAATTCTAATAGCACTTTCTATAATCATATTAACACAACATAATCACCTCAATTACCAATACCATAAAATTAAAATCTTTAATCCAATTCACATACAAAATCATCAAAATGGATCATATCTATCATACCTGTAGCACCATGAGCAAAATGGCATTTGTTACCAAAAGGACAATACCCAGTCATCTCCCACTTATTACAAATCCTAGTTTTCCAATTTGAAGGCTTCAAATTAGGTCCATTCCCAACCGCGGCCGCACCAGCCGCAACAACAACAACACCACTACCACTACCAACACCACTACCAACACTCCCACCTCCTCCTCCTCCACCACCACCACCACCACCATAACCACCAGGACCTAAACTAATCGCCACACTTTCACGATTCTTCGATTGCTCATCATGAAGAAAAGTACAACTATCCCCATAAGGACAACCTTCCTCAGTATAAAATTTCTTACAATGTCTCCCCTTATAAGACCTATTATTCATACTCTCCCCTACAAAAGTACTCGACCCAACCGTCGGTATCTGAAACTCCTCCCTCGGCTGCTCAATCACACTCCTCTCTTCCTCATGAGCAGCCACAATCTCCTGCCAATTCTCCGGCGGCCGACGAAGCTCCTCCACACTATGAGCAAAATTACAGTTTGTTATATAAGGACATGTCCCCACACGAAACTTACAGCATAGTTTCGTCTTAAAAAACATTTTCCCAATCGCTTTCGCGCGATTCGATCCTCCTCCACTACCACCACCACCACCATCTTGCGAATTGCTTCTCGATTTCTTACTCGGCGGCTCACTTCCTGCACGTGAATTTGAAGACGGAGTTGTTTCTCCACCAGCATCGTTTCCGTTCCAGTAACGATACTCATCTTCCGTCGCCCAGTCAGCTTGGTCGGTTGACCAGCTATCGGCGGCGCCTCCACCGCCGGTGGTGATGATTTGAACGACGTTGCCGTCTCTGTTGTAATCCATTGTTTCTTACAACAAAACCCTAACGGCGTTAGAGTTGTTGGAATTAGAAGAAAGAAGTGAAAGTGTATGTATATAAGAGTGTTGGAACACACGTGTTGAATTTTGAAGATGGAAATGAAAACGAGGTTATTGTTGTTGGGAATGAAATTCGGGAAAATTTGAAACTGTGTACGCGATGGAAACGGTTTTATTGAGAAGGAAGAACGTGTGGTTTAAGACACAGGAAATTTAGGTTGGTTGAAGTAAAAAAGTTTGTTTGGTTTGAGAAAGGAAACAGATCTGGAAGTGGGTTCGTACTAGATTTTCAGTCTTGTGTAAGAACTCAAGTGAAACTACTTGCTTGTCCATGTTTCAGTTCACTTTTTTTTTTTTTTTCAGATGCAAAAGTAATTTTTTTTTTCATAAATAAACTTAATTCATATAATTAATTAATTTAATAATTAGCAATATAATTTGGAATCAATATTTTCTTTTTAAATAAAAATTTGATATCAAATTATACACTTGAGGTTAACCATATAAATAGTCTGCTTAGCTAACTCATGGGTTGCTTGCCTCCTAAAAAATTCAACCTTTTATAACAAAAAATTGGTTAAAATGTAATTCTTAGCATTTATTTTTACAGAAAATGACTTTTAGCATTTTTTTTTTTTACGAAAAATTATTTTTAGCTTAAAATTTACTCCCTTCGTCTTAATTTATGAGTAAAAAAAGTAAATTCATACTTATTAAAAAAATTAAAACATAGTAATTTGAGATATAATTTTTTGTGTTTTTTGAATAAGTTTCACTGAAAGATGTAAAAATAATTCTAATTGGCTATTGATCATGAAGAAAATAGAAAGAAGAGCAAATCGAATGAAATTTACATTTAATTTGACTTGGAAAAGATGATATTTTAAAACAACATAATTAAATATGATAAAAGTTTATCTTTTTTCTTATAATTTAGAACAAAAAAAATATGAATTTTTTTCTTATTTATAATTTGGGGTGGAGGGAGTATTCTTTAACTCATGGCATGGTTCCTTAACAAAAAAAAATGTTTCATTTTAATCTCATAGTTAATTGTGGTTATGTATAGGTCCCTTAAATGCATTTCTCTTAATCAAGTTGAATAATTATGTTAATTTTTAAACCAAAATATCTAAAGGTAAACCAACAGCCCGATGTTAAAACAAAATGAGTTTAACAATGCATCTTAAGTTTTGAGGATAACAAAGTATTAAAAGTTCAATTGAATATGTTAATATTTGTTCAAGCGTGCATAACCATAAACTAAAATTTACAAGTCTTCAAATAAAGTATTGCTTATGAAATAATAAATGGGAGCAAAAGAATTTTCAAGAGAAACTTAGTTGCAAGTCAGAGTCTGAAGACTATCCAAAAGCTGACTGTTAGACTCTGAAGTTCACCTAGAATCTGAAGATCATCAGAAGCTGAAATGAAGAACCTGAAGTTAGTTATTATGGATATTTGAAGACACAAATATGCAGAAGGAATAAAAGATTGGATCAACGGATATTTCTGAAGAATTAGAAGGCTTTGGATTCTTATCCACAGAAAAATGACAATAGTACTACAACCACTATCTCCACTACTTCAACATTTCCTACACATAATACAAGCTATAGTTGTGTCTCTATTAGAATGGAATGGTTAATTCCCTATCAATGAATGGTTTTCAAATTACTCACTCCTAAGACATTAACCATATCAAGCAACAAATCAATGATGATTGATCAAACTTCTACAACGACTCTTTGATGTGATGACACCTCTACAACGTCTATTTCATACCTCTATATAAAGGAATGAAAACTTGAAGTTTAGAGTGACTTTACAACATTTTAACTTGTGCCAAAACTCTGCTGAAATTATTGTGCATCAAACACTTAGAATTTTTCATCAACTTTCATAGCTTAGAAATTCTTAACACTTAAAGTCTGAACTGTTTTGTATTGTGATCACCACTGATTGTATATCAAGTGTTCAACTAACCTTATTCTTTGTAATTTGTTTGTTTAGAAGTCTCTTGCTTTCTGCTTGAGCATAGGAAATCTCTTACTTGTGTGCTTGAGTATTTTAAGTCTTTTGCTAGTGTCTTTGAGTAGTTGTAATCTTATGTGATTATAGTGAAAATCTCTTTGAAACTGCAAGGGGGGACTGAACTACTTCCGAATTGTGGAAAGGAACCAGGATAATTGCTTCTCTCTCTCTATCTCTCTCTCTCTCTCTCTCTCTCTCTCTCTCTCTCTATATATATATATATATATATATATATATATCTTTTATATATGTTTCATAAGACTCTGAACATTGTTCCAGACTTTGAACTCTATCAGACTCTGGACTTAGTTTAAAAGAAGAAAAAGCTAACACAATTCAACCCCCTTCTTGTATTTTTCTCACCTTCACCCAACATTGTAGGTAAGTTAACCAAAGACCTTGTTAATTTTTTAAATTTTAACAAATTAATCTTTTAGTTAAAAAAATTGTTGGACCTTACGTGACTATTGAATTTGATAGTGAACCACCACCACTTAATTTTATGGCCCCTTACATTCTTTTTCATCTTCATGAACTAGAAGAAAGAAAACCACCACATTATCACTACACTGCCACCATCACTAAGAACAACTTTTAGATCTCAAATCATCATCTCAGTCATTCAATCAAAAAGTCCATTAAGACACATGGCAGGAAAGGCCTAATGAGGGACATCCAAGTCTATCTGAGGTGACCACCTCATCTTACAACACGGTGGATAACAAGATCTTACCTCCTGCACAACCTCGGAAGACATCATGTCTCGGAACAACGTACAACACAAGATAATGCCTCATGAGCCAGCTCATGAACCACCTCGCATAAGAAACAAATGGAGTGCCAACGTACTTCACCACCTTAGACGCCAACAAACTACAATAACTTGGTTGTTCCTACTAACAAAGAGTCTCGTTTTAATTAGATAGACGTCCCCACCTATCTCAAAACACTTACTATAAAAAAAATCAGATTACATCTATAACGGCCTACACCAAATTGTATGAGTTTTAAATTCGAGGGAGTATTTGCAAATAAATGTTAAATTTTAAGGGGGGTATTTAGTTATTCTAATAATCACACCGATTTTAGAGAGAGAAAAAAAAAGCAAAAAAAAGTTAGCCAATTACCCATATATGACTTGCATAACCTTAAATGCACGTAGAGGTGCCATATGTACAATTAACTTTCACATCATATGGTCAAACGATGAAAACAAACATATAGGAATATTTGACATACGTTTAACAATTTAAGGGGTTTTTCGAAATTTTGCAAAATTTAAAGGACGTTTCAATGAAAGTTACAATTTCAAAAAGATAATCGACTATATATTTCTAATAAAAGATATTGATGCATTTGCAAGAGTGTGAACAACAAGGTTATGTCCTTCAAAAATTAACCTATAATTTTGTAACGTACAACGTGGTGCTTATTAATTAATAATATCCAAACTAATCATATCAATTAAACTTTAGTTTTAAATTTTGATTATGATTTGCTTCCAAAAGCTTATCAAGTTTTGAGTCTGCCGAATCCAATTATAAACCCAATAAATAATTTTAGGGTCTTGTTAACCAGTATATTCAGGACAATGATTAAGAAAAATAAAACTAATTTTGTATTAGAAATTACAATTTTTGACTTTTAGAAAGTTAAATTCAACACTTTTAATTATTTTTTAACATATTATTTCTAATTATGTTCTCTTAACTAATGTTCCAAAGACACTCTTTAACATTTATCCACCCATTCCACCTCATACCCTTCCTTACGGCCCTATCCCTCTCCTTCTTTCAACACGCCCTTCATAAAGCGGCGCAAACCCTCTACTCAATTCACCACGTGTACCTTATCATTCCCCTTCCTTCTCTCTAACTCCAACCCTAATTCTCTAACCACCTATATATACACACCCCCATACCCTTCTCTCTCTCCCTCCAATTTTACTTTCTTCTTCTTCTTCTTCTTTCCCCAATTCCCAAAATCGAAACCCTAAACATCCAAAATTAGGGTTTCCCCACTCTAATGTGATTGTTCATTCATTCACAAAAAAACGAAATCAATCACAAGAATTTTGATCAAATCAATCCAATGGCTGAAAAGAAACACGGCGTAATAGGTTACGCATTAGCACCAAAGAAACAAAACAGTTTCATCCGCGACTCACTCTTAACCCTAGCTTCATCACGCGGAATTAAACTCATCCAAATCGATTCAACCAAACCCTTAATCGATCAAGGACCGTTCGATTGCATCCTCCACAAACTCTACGGCGACGATTGGAAACGCCAGCTTCAACAATTTCAAATTCGAAACCCTAATGCTGTTATTCTCGACGCGCCGGAAGCGATTGAGCGTCTTCATAACCGAATTTCAATGCTTCAGGTTGTTTCTGAGCTTAGGGTTAGGGTTGGGGTTGATGAAAAAGGCGGCGAAACATTCGGGATCCCGAAACAGATCGTGATTTATGATAAAGAGACTCTTTCTGATGGCCAGGCTTGGGAGAGTTTAAAGTTTCCGGTGATAGCGAAGCCGTTGGTGGCCGATGGAAGCGCGAAATCGCATAAAATGGCGTTGGTTTTTAGCCACGGGGCGTTGAATAAGCTGAAACCACCAATTGTTTTGCAGGAATTTGTGAATCATGGTGGGGTGATTTTTAAGGTGTATGTTGTTGGTAATCATGTTCGTTGCGTGAAGAGGAAGTCTTTACCGGATGTTTCTGAGGAGAAGGTGTTGGGTGTTTCGGAGGATTTGTTGTCGTTTTCGCAGGTGTCGAATTTGGCAAATAGGGATAGTGTGGATGATGATGAAAAGTTTTATAAGATGATGAGTTTGGATGATACTACTGAGATGCCTCCGCAAGCTTTTATTGTTGATATTGCTAGTGGATTGAGGCGTGCTATGAAGCTGAATTTGTTTAATTTCGATGTGATTCGTGATTCTAGATATGGTAATCGGTATCTTATTATTGATATTAATTACTTTCCAGGGTATGCTAAAATGCCGGGCTATGAGAAAGTTTTGACAGATTTTTTCGTCGATTTAATGTGCAAGAAGGAGCTGGGTGAAAATGTGGGAAAGGGTCATGGTGATGAGGGTAAATCTGTTAAGGTTTTGACTGAAGAAAAAGATATATCTGTTAAGGTTTTGACTGAAGAAAAAGATATATCTGTTAAGGTTTTGACCGAAGAAAAAGATAAATCTGTTAAGGTTTTGACTGAGGAAAAAGATAAATCTGTTACGGTTTGATCATGATTGTGTTGAATGAACCATTGAATGGACCCTTTAGCTGAATTGGTGGTGGTGGATAAGGAAAGGACTCAGAGTTGAAGAATTTCTGATTAGGCGTAGAAGATGGGTGGGTACAGTGGTGAAAAAACAAGTTTTAGGGTTGTTTTGTGGGTTAGTTTTTTTAACTTCTTTGACAACATGTATATTCTATCCACCATTGCTTTGGAGATAGGTACCTTTTTTCGAAACACCCTCAAGGTTTAGGAAAGTTGTATTTTGAGGATAAGATCAGTATGCTAGATTGAAACTGTTTTGCTTTGTGCTTTTGTTTTTTAACTCAATGCCTTTATTCTCCATTTTGTTAAATTCTATTCTCATTCTAGATTTATTGCTTTGATTGGTTTGATTACATTGATTCTGTTTAAGAGTTTCCTTTTCAGTTATAATATTCGTTTGTTTTTCTCGCCTGTTGTTTTCAATCACGAGGTTCATTGTATGGTATTATGCTTATGAATATTCCTTAAAGATATGATCAGAATAAAGCAGAAAGGATATAGTCTTTTCCTGTTGTTGCCATCACTTTCGCCACCAGCTATTGAACTCCTGAGTAAAGGAGAAATATGCTTAAAATATGGCAACTTGTAAAGACCCATTAACTATCTCTGCCAACACATGTTTAACTTTATCAAGATACCAAATACTATACACATCTGATTAAAGATTTAGCACCTAATTATTCTAGTTATTTTCTTTTTTAGTGTTTATGTATTGAAGGAACCTTATGCACATATTATTCGATGGGATTATGGATTACTACCTATGTATAACTTGATTATGAGTACCTTTGACACATTACCTTAATAAAAGCAGTTATATTATCTTTAAAAACCTCATACTAAACAATTAGTTTGGTCTGAATTCTAGATGCTCCTTATGGGCATGCCCAAAGATTGTATTGATTTTGCACTTGCTAACTGATGTTCTCATGTATTGACCTTGTAGCCCCTTATATATTTATATCTGTATATTTCTGGGACTCGATCATCATATGAGGCTTCTGTAGAAGTTTTAATTGCAGTTCTAACTTCTTTCTTTATCAACATATTTTGGGCAAAACATAATTGCGTGCCTTAATTTTAAGTCCTATATGCTGTTGTCAGGTGGTCATTATTGTACATGCTGCCAAAGATTTTAACTTCTTTTGTTAAATATCTCTAAAAAAAAAAAAAAAGCAAACATATGCACTGCATTAGAAGGTATACAAACACATTTTGACCATATTTATTTTACATGCTGTTGCAGAAGTCTTGCAAGCTGTTGCACATATATAGGCTTCTGCAGAAGTTTTACTTGTAGTTCTAACTTCTTTCTTTATCAACATATTTTGGGCAAAACATAATTGTGTGCCTTAATTTTAAATCCTATACGCTGTTGTGAGCTGATCGACTGATCGTTATAGTATAGTGTAAACTAACGGCTTGTTGCATAATTGCATTAACTGATAGGCGATCAGCATTGTTGCATGCAATACTAATTTGCCCTGTTTATTGCATATTTTTGTTTTCGGTTCTTGAAGTGACACGGGTCTAATCCTAATCCAAACAAGTGAAGCACAATACTGTTGTCTCACAATACTCCACTGTGATTCTATTTTTAAGATAGAAGTTACTTGTATGTTTTGTAGAATATCGTAAAAACACAGATCTTAATGTTTTTTTTTTTTTTTTTGGGTTTTGCTAACGAGTGCCCCCGGATCACTCTTTAAGGATCCCAAATTTAGAAATTATTCCTTCAAAAAGTCTAATATTACAAATTCCAATGCATTGAATACACGGATTTTCATAAAACTTATTTAAAGTCCTTAAAGAGTACCCCCGCATTAGCATTTCCCTTTTTGTTAACATTGAGGGGGAGCCTTAACTGTCTAGTCCGAGATGTTACCGTGTGACTTGGAGGTTGCGGGTTTGAGTCATGGAACTAATCTGTTGCAAAATGCATGGTATGGCAATGTATGGTAGCTTTGTAATTGGTTTCACTCTTCCTTGAACCCTGCCATGACATGGCAGAAACTTTACTGCATCAGATTGCTCTATTTAATTTTTAATCATGGAACTTCCACTAACTTGGGAGTTTTTTTTCTTCTAATGTTTATTTGGACCTCACTTTTGAGATTTGAAGTTGGTTGGAATATATTTACATAGGCACATTAGGCTGTTGTAGACCCTGTAGCTATGTTACGCGGACACTTCTGATTGAAGGCGTGTTCGGGTGTCCGACAAGTATTGTGTCGGTGTCCGACATGACACCAACACTTGTGATTACATTGAATTATATCATTTTCTCAAAATTTTATCGGTGTTGGCTTGTCAGTATCGTGTCCGTGTGTGTCCATGCTTCATAGCCATGTAGTATTTCACTTCTGATTGAAGGCGTGTTCGGGTGTCCGACAAGTATTTCACTTGGCTATGCAGTCATATTTAGTGAAGTTATTTAAGTTTTCCATTCGTAAAATTTTTCAGAATAATATTCGGGTCATATGTTTCTTACTGTTACACTTGTCAATATCAAAACTGTTCCTTTGCATTTTCCATGGATGGAAGAAAAGAAAATTTAAGTGCCATTTGGGCATATATTGAGGTTAAGGCGATGCTTGTACAATAGGTAATTATTTTTGTTTAGTGACTGGTTAGATAGTCTTTATACTTGTTTCAATACCAAATGTCTGTGTTTTGCTGATTGATCTCAGTTTTGTTGGTTATCTTGGCTTCAGGTAGATGTTTCAGAAGATATGTGTTTCAATCTTGCCTTTCCCTTTCTAGTAGCAATAAAATATACGTGTCTGTTGAGTGATTGTGATATATGTGAGATATGTTTTGAACTGATTCTGTTATGTGTCTGATTAAAGAGTAGTGCACCCATAGAATTTTTTTGTCATGGGAGTTTTGTATTGAAAAATACATCACTGATTATGCAATTTTGTTATCTGTTCTTGGCACAACTTATGCTAGGATCAGTGTAACTAATGCATCATTTTGCTATTTCGGTAAAAGAGAGCGTGCGTTGTGTGATTGTGTCATTTTATGATTGGCAATTGTAATTAAAGTGATGATTGTAAAAATAGCATTAATGTCATTATCAGTAGTCAAGCTATCTGTGTTTTTTTGTTTGTTGAGGGAGCTATCTGTGCTTGTTAAAACTGTAAGTTTTAGAAAGAGGAGCATGCATGTTATTAAGATAATAGAAATACTATAAGAAATGTTGTTAAGGACCGTTATTAAGATAATAGAAAAACTGTAAGAAGAAAGATGGATTAAGAAAAACTGCTTGTTTCATCACATCAGTCGAAGGAGGGTGCCACTTACTTTCTCTGCTGGAATTTCGAAAATTGTCATTAGTACCTCTGCTACGGACTGCTTGCCATTCATGTGAGCTGCCTGGATAATATGCTGCGGCTGTAATTGTCGTTGATTCCAAATAAGACTATTTTGATTATGCCAAATTTCTGCTAACAGCATCATAATTCTGCTCACTTCACGTTCTGCTTTGCGAGTAAAAAATATATCAGATGGCACCGCTGCAGTAGACGAAAACTGCTGCAAACTGTCGCGTAAAACATGCCAAAGTCCAGTGGGGGTCCAACAAAGTAAGCTGTTACTGCACTGGAAGACTAGAATGCCAATCGGACTCGCTTTGCTCTCCACATAGTTCACAATATAAAGGGCAATTCATCTAAAATTTGAATGAATTGTTTCACTTAAAATTGTTTGACAATGTAGAAAATATTTACACTGACAGTTTTACACTGACAGTGTTTGTATGTATGTTTGATGCAACACAAAAAACCAAAAAAAAAAAAGGTGTGTGATTGACCTTTGGATGATGCAAGACAAATATAATATATCGGTGGACGTATCATGTATATTGGCTACCTAGGTGAAGTAAAAGTGTTTGCTCAAAACCAATTTACACAATCTGCTGATAATCAAACGAACTCTATATAAGGGCTGGAGAATTCTTAACGCTCTTTGAAGTCTAGTTGAAGAATTTATATAGTTACCTTGCCATAATGGACCCAACTCTGGTAGGCTATAAAATAATGCATTTTTTGAAACAATGATGGTGACAAAAACTTTATTTCCAAAAATGCATCACTCCAAGCTAGAATTTCACTTTCACTCCATCACAATGATTCATTTCAAAAATCTCACATATTCTTTATTAGCAAGTTAAAACAAACACATGTTAAATTGAAAATAGAAAATATTTTCATGAGTAAACAAGGTCTTAGTTTCTTAT
Source organism: Medicago truncatula (assembly GCF_003473485.1). Classification (NCBI taxonomy): domain Eukaryota; kingdom Viridiplantae; phylum Streptophyta; class Magnoliopsida; order Fabales; family Fabaceae; genus Medicago; species Medicago truncatula. The sequence continues at coordinate 30,316,518 of NC_053049.1, read as the reverse complement.
GTTCTTCTCTTGAAATAAAATGTAGTTTCTATTTCTCTCGTCTCTACTCTCTATATCTTGTCATATTTTAGTCTTTTGAATGTCTCAATTATATTGTTTTGGTTGTATTAAACATGTGTGAGTAATCTTCTTAGACTTAGGGTTGTTGATATTCAAATCATAGTTAGCATAATTTTAGACATCAAATGAAAGACTGAAACATGAAACTTGACATTTAATCTATATAAGTTGGACCAAGAAAAAAATTACTTGAACAATGATTTTTATGAATCTCACTCAATGTATATTCTTCAATAGTTACAAAATCCTTTCAGTTAAGCGTGGTAGCAAGTATTAATAGTGTAATTCATGTACATGTAGCTGTTTCTTGTTGTAGGCTGGCTAATTTGAAGTAAGCTCCATCTGTATTCTCAAAAAGACTTGAATGATTGCCTTGCTCAATGATCTTTCCATCCTGCAAAACTGCTATTTGATCTGCATTTCTTATTGTAGACAGCCTATGTGCCACAATAATTGTTGTTCTGTTTTGCATCAACTTGTCTAAAGCTTGTTGTACAACACGTTCCGATTCGACATCTAGTGCACTTGTTGCTTCATCAAGCAATAATATTTTAGGGTTTCTTAAAATAGCTCTTGCAATGGCCACCCTTTGCTTTTGGCCACCGGATAGTAGAACTCCTCTATCACCGGCTTTGGTTGAGTAGCCTTCGGGAAGTGCACTAATGAAATTATGAGCGTCGGCTAGTTTAGCTGCTTCAATCACTTCTGATTCAGATGCTTCTTCTTTTCCATATAGAATGTTTTTGTAAATTGATGTTGCAAATAGAGCTGGTTCTTGTTGTACTAGCCCAATTTGCTTCCTAAGGGATTTCAAATTCATTTTCTTGATATCTTTTCCTGTTAAAATTTGATGAGTCATTGTTAAAAGAATGTTTCACAGTTATGGTCACCATAGTTCTAAATTGCACTATGCAGCTGCATTATAAAGGTTTTAGAGATCTTTGCAACGACATAGCTCATTGAAATTACACACGCGTGTAGCATACGACTTTTCTAGAATGGATGCACATGAGTATAACTTTGAGCATTTTACTTATTGAAAGATAATCCTACACTGTTCTATTTATCATGTACTAATGATGGAATAAGAGAAGCTAATAAGCATAAAGTGTTGAAACAAATTACCATCAATCATCACCTTCCCGGACGTTGGATCATAAAATCTGAGTATAAGGGAGATTATTGAGCTTTTACCAGAACCACTGTGCCCTACCAAGGCAAGACTCTTCCCTGAAGGCACTATTAGATTGAAATCCTTAAAAATAACGACATTTGGTCTTGAAGGATAGATAAAATTGATCCTTTTTAGCTCAATCATTCCTTCCACTGTCATCAACTCTTCTCCAACATCATGTATTATTCCTGACTTTCTATCTATCATGTCAAAAATTGACGAAACCATTTGATTCCCTTTCAGAAGGTCGGGTGCAAGTGCCAAAGTCTCCCCCATAGCCAATGCTGTTACTATTAAAACCATAAACGACTTCATGATTGATTTAAAGCTAGCAAGCTCCTTTTCGAGCAACACAGATCCATACCTGCAAAACGTATATATATGTCTCATTACTAACACTGACACGTCAACACCGGTGATTATTTGTGAACAAGTGCCACATGTGTCGGTGTTGAGTAGGGGTCGGGCACCAAACAGACACTTCAATTTAAAGTGTCGGTGCAACATTGAAAGGAAAACTGAGGGATCAGACATTTATACTTTAAATTAATATAGTAAATGAACAATTAAGGAAGCTAGAGCTTGTACCACAAGGCTAAGCCGTAAGATGAGAAAATAAAGAACTGGGAAATGCCATAAAATATGCCAGCAATTTGGCCTCGTTTGAATGAACGTTTGGAAGGCTCAACAAGCTCATCAGCATAAAGATCAATAACCTTTTCTTCAGCACAGAATGCAGCCACAGTCCTTATATTACTAACAGCCTCCCCAGCTAACATATTTGCTTTTAGATATGCTTTGCTTAGATTACCACCAAATCCTTGCATGAAAAGTTTCTGAAATAAATAATATAATTAGAGACTAATAATATAATTAACCCATTTTCTAATTTCTTAATGTTTAAATGGTGTGAAAGAGAAAGCTACCTCACCAATGTGACCACTTATTATCAAAGGATATGTGGCCAAGACAACAAGTGTTATCCTCCAGTTCAAAATGAATGCAATGACAAGTGCAGTAACAACCAGACCAACATTCTGCAAGAGAATTGTAGAACGGTCGACTACTATAGTTTTTAACAAAGTTGCATCAGTCTCTAAACGCGACGAAAGCATAGAACTTGTGTTTCTTGTATCATCAAACCAACCAATTTCATTCTTCAAAATAGCTGCAGATAGATGAACAAAGGAAATTAAGTAACAGAGAGATAACCAAGCTTCATCCTATGATATTAAGGTACTATATATTCAATATTCAGCTATGCAACCTTTCACTTCCTTTTCGGTAACAATTAGCATTTCTCTTATTTCAATACTTAAAAATGTTAAATAATTTGGTGAAAAGAGGCAAATTCTAAAGTAGACCACTTTGATAGTGGTCAGGTGGTCCACGATGGACTAATACTAAAATCACTGAAACTTTATTGTCGACGCTACTTTGAAATAGAAGCTGAGATCTTCCACATTCTTACGACTGAAACGATGATATGATGTGTCTCAGTTAAAAAATAAAAACAAAAAAAAATGAGGTGAATTTTAAGACACAAATATTTGTGTTTCCCTATTTTGTCGAACCATACGCCGCCATAGTCATGAAGGCAAGGAGGAAGTAAGATTCTACTAACGAAAAGTAAAGTTTGTCGTCATTGGAATATCAAACAATTTTCAAGTATCAACCTATAATGGACCACCTATCAAAGTGGTCCGCGGTCGAATTTGCATATAAAACATAGTAGACGTTTTCGCTGACCAAAATACAAAGAAGGTTTAAAGGAAAATGTCTTAAAATACCAAAAACACAAGTATGATAACAAGGTAATCACACTTACCAGAAAGCATAATTCCTCTTACACGAAGGGTAAGTCGTTCTCCCATGATTCCAAAAGAAAGATGTTCAATGGAATAAGCAGTGATAGCTACAATCGCTGCTCCACAGAAGAGGAATGCAATTTTTTTCACTTCATGGCATGTGCTATCCCAATCCATATAATACGATACAAGAGCATGCGATATTCCAAGAGCAAAAAGTGGCATAAGAGCACCAGTAGTAAAAGCAGCTAAGGTTCCAAAAACTCCATAAGACCAATAAGGACCAATCATTGAATATAATCTTATTAATGAAACATGCCTTGGCTTTACAACACTTCTTGGTTCATCAGCAAGTGCATGGCCAATAGAGCTTCTATCTGAATGAAAACTACCACCAATAGTTGCTGCATGGGATATTTCTGCTGAGTTCTTTAAGCTACAATTAAAAACATGTATATACATAAGTTTGATAGGAGGAATTGTGAATGAATTCCCTTAACTCTCTATTTCAACCATGGCCATAAGCATGAATTTACTGTATCATAATCTATGTTAATCACCTGAATTACTGAATATGCAATGGTTTTAAACCAATAAAAATTAAATTTTTCAATAATTATGTCTTAAATGGAGTTTTGGAATTTTTTGAATTGTGACTATGGATAAACAACTTAATTATTAAGCAATTATAGCATAAATACTTATAACATAACTACGTATGTACAGGCTATTTCTATAAAAAAAGATAAAATAAAGTCAAACTATTTTCATATAAAGTATTAGTTGTTTTCATAAGCTATCCTAGAGGGATGATGGAAATAAGCTAAAAAAAGCTTATGCAAAGACATGTCATAGGCTATTCCTAAGTTTTCTCAAACAGTTTCACAACTCAAATAAGTCAATCCAAACATGCACTAAGAGATACAAATTTGAGTCATGCAATCAGTCTTTTTCAAATGCAATATCTTGATAAGGTGAAGTAATTTTAGTCGGGGCTTTAAAAAAATGTTTGCAACTACCATTTAGGTCACATCTCCGCGACCATAATCTTGATGCAACCGCACCTTTGTCTTAGGACTTTGACGTCAATTATGTTAATTATAATTATGGATGAGAATGAAGCACCTTGATGACTGTCCCAAGCTAGGATCTGGAGAAGGTTGACCTTGAACAAGAGATGAATATAAACTATTTGGATTGGAAATGAGCTCCTCGTGATTTCCAGTTTCCACAACGCTCCCTCCTTCAACAACAGCTATCATATCTGCATTCTTAATGGTAGAAAGTCTGTGTGCAACTATCACAGTTGTTCTACCAATCATGACATGATCAAGAGCTTCTTGTACACTTTTCTCAGACTCGGCATCCAAAGCACTAGTTGCTTCATCTAATAAAAGGATTGATGGATTTTTAACTATAGCACGAGATATTGCAATTCGCTGCTTTTGTCCCCCAGATAATTGTATTCCTCTCTCACCAACCTACAAAAGATTTAGTATCAACATGTGAAACAAATGCAAAATTTAAATTTTTGAAACCTTATTTCAATCACATGTTATGTAATGCACCTATTATTAGTCACAATATAGCATAGTTTCAATGTTCATTATCACCCAGGAATTAAGTTTTAAAACTGAAGTTTTCATAGATACAGACCCTTAGAACTTAGAATTTCTTCTAGTATTTTGATGAGTCAACAATGCCTCGGGACATAACATGTGGACGGTTAGTCTGAGGGGAGGTGGCAACAGAGACTAAACTTACTAACAGAAAATATGTGGAGAATGAAAGTTAGATTTCTTTTTTTGTAGGGTCTAACAGTAAAATTTTAAAGAGTGTATTCAGGGCTTTGTTCACATGAGAGATTCAACTAAAACATAAGATTAACAAGTTTTTAACATATGCAACACTTTTCAAGCTGAGTGAAAAGTAGTGAGCAAAAATAAAAGATAGAATTTGGTGTCAAATCAGTATGGGATTTCATTCATAATAGAAGAATAATTCTAACTATAAAAAATGAGATATTTTATATAGAAGTCCACTTCCAGAAAGCTCTTGACAGGAACAGCTTCATAGAAAATTATCACGCAAAACATCAGCACCACACTCTTTTTCAACACCATTTCCTAATAAATATTTTTGGTTAAGAGGCAATAATTGAATTTTTAAAGTCAACAAAAGATGAATGAATATATATATGAACCAAATTATAACACCATATATCTATAGAAGAGTTTGAATGTCTCAAATTTTCATTTGATTTAGATTCTTCAAAACTATCAAAATGATTCTCTCTCCATATTTCTTCAGTGAAATCCATTCCACATGCCTACATGTTGTCCTTCTCATATTTTTGCAACCTAAGAATACTGTTATTGCCTTAGGAAATGACACAGACCAACTATCATTGCTAAGTTTCAAAGATGCAGTAGTTGATCCTTTTCATATCTTGACTTATTGGAATAGTTCAACTAATTTTTGCTACTGGCATGGAGTCACCTGCAGCCCAAGGCATCAAAGGGTGATTGCCTTGAACCTACAAGGGTATGGTTTACAAGGGATTATACCACCTGTGATTGGCAACCTCACCTTTCTGAGGTATGTCAACCTTCAAAACAACAGCTTCTATGGTGAAATCCCACGAGAATTAGGTCAGTTGTTCTGGCTAGAAGACCTGTATCTTACCAATAACACACTTAGAGGTCAAATTCCCGCCGTTTTGTCTAATTGTTCTGAACTGAAGATCTTGAGCCTAACAGGAAACAAACTTGTTGGAAAAATACCTTTAGAGCTTGGCTTTCTAACTAAACTAGAAGTGCTATCTATTGGTATGAACAATTTGACAGGAGAAATCCCTTCATTTATAGGAAATCTTTCATCACTTAGTATTCTCATTTTGGGATTCAACAACTTAGAGGGAAAGGTGCCTGAAGAGATAGGCAATCTTAAAAGTTTGACTCGTATCTCTATTACAACCAACAAACTATCTGGTATGCTTCCTTCTAAACTCTATAACATGTCATATCTCACTTTATTCTCAGCTGGAATCAACCAATTTAATGGCTCTCTACCTTCAAACATGTTCCTCACACTCCCTAATCTCCAAGTATTTGGCATTGGTATGAATAAGATCTCGGGTCCTATCCCATCGTCCATATCCAATGCATCCCGTTTGTTGTTATTTAACATCCCGTATAATAACATTGTCGGACCAGTTCCCACCGGAATAGGATATCTCAAAGATGTATGGTCAGTTGCTATGGGAAACAATCATCTTGGTAATAATTCATCTCATGACTTGGATTTCTTGACATCTTTGACAAACTGCACAAACTTACGAGTGTTGCATTTAAATCTGAACAACTTTGGTGGTTCTTTACCTAAATCTGTAGCCAACTTATCTAGTCAACTAAACCAGTTTGATATTAGTCACAATAAGATTACAGGGACTGTTCCTGAAGGACTAGGAAATATCATCAACTTGATTGGCATCAACATGAAGTTCAACCTTTTGACAGGCTCGATTCCAGCTTCTTTTGGAAAACTTCAAAAGATACAATCACTGACGCTGAATGTAAACAAACTTTCAGCAGAAATTCCATCATCTCTTGGCAACCTTAGTAAGTTGTTTAAACTTGATTTGTCAAATAACATGCTAGAAGGAAGCATTCCTCCTAGTATTAGGAATTGCCAAATGTTGCAGTACCTGGACCTTTCAAAGAACCATCTTATTGGAACTATTCCTTTCGAACTCTTTGGTCTTCCCTCTTTGTCGTTGTTACTCAACTTATCCCACAACTCATTTAAAGGAAGCCTTCCCTCTGAAATTGGTAAGCTGAAAAGCATTGATAAGTTGGATGCTTCTGAAAATGTTCTTTCAGGTGAAATTCCGGAAGAAATTGGGAAGTGCATAAGCTTGGAATACCTTAACCTACAAGGTAACTCCTTCCATGGAGCCATGCCTTCTTCTTTGGCATCATTGAAAGGCCTTCAGTATTTAGATTTATCACGAAACAACTTGTCTGGATCATTTCCACAAGATTTAGAGAGTATCCCTTTTCTACAATACTTGAATATTTCTTTTAATAGGTTGGATGGTAAAGTGCCAACAAAGGGTGTCTTTAGAAATGTAAGTGCAATATCATTGAAAAACAACAGTGACCTTTGTGGGGGTATCACAGAGCTACATCTACCACCGTGCCCCGCCATAGATAAGACACAAACAACAGATCAGGCCTGGAAGACAATAGTAATAACAATTACTACGGTTTTCTTTTTTCTAGTGTTTTCATTCTCACTTTCAGTCTTTTGGATGAAAAAACCAAACTTGACAACTTCCACTTCGGCATCCACAATGCATCATCTTCCGAAGGTTTCGTACCAGATGCTCCACCAAGCAACAAATGGATTCTCTTCAAACAACTTGATAGGATTTGGTGGTTTTGGATTTGTATATAAAGGAATTCTTGAATCAGAAGGAAGAGTTGTTGCTATAAAGGTCTTGAACCTTCAAATCAAGGGAGCTCATGCGAGTTTCATTGCTGAGTGTAATGCGCTCAAATGTATCCGTCACAGGAACCTAGTTAAGATTCTCACATGTTGCTCAAGCATGGATTTCAATGGTAATGAAATCAAAGCATTGGTTTTTGAGTACATGCAAAACGGAAGCTTAGAGAAATGGTTGTATCCTCACGAGTCAGAAATTGATGATCAACCAAGTTTGAACCTTCTCCAGAGACTAAATATTATCATAGATGTTGCTTCTGCAATACACTATATTCACTGTGAATCTGAGCAGCCAATCATCCATTGTGATTTAAAACCAAATAACATTCTTCTTGACAATGACATGGTTGCTCGTGTTAGTGATTTTGGACTAGCAAAACTTGTCTGTGCCGTCAATGGCATCTCCGATCTACAGACTAGCACAATTGGAATTAAGGGAACTATTGGATATGCTCCTCCAGGTACCATTTGAATCTATATAATTTGGTTCTAAAATGTTTGTAAATTCTATATGTATTCCATAAAAGAAAAAAGTATTAAATACATAATTTTCAGAATATGGAATGGGATGTCAAGTATCAACACTAGGTGATGTGTATAGCTTTGGAATCCTGGTGCTGGAAATACTAACTGGAAGGAAACCTACAGATAAAATGTTCACAAACGGTATGAATCTCCATTGGTTTGTCAAGGTTTCCTTGCCAGATAAACTTTTAGAGAGAGTGGATTCAACCCTACTCCCAAGAGAATCAAGTCACTTGCATCCTAATGACGTGAAGCGGTGCTTGCTAAAACTCTCATATATTGGACTTGCTTGTACAGAAGAGTCTCCAAAAGAAAGAATGAGTATCAAGGATGTCACTAGGGAGCTAGATAAAATCAGAATTTCTCTTTCTAAGAAGTAGATCCATTGAGGTCTTTGATAAGTTCTACCGATGCAACTAACACTTGAAAGGATATATACTCAGTTGTTTCGAAAGATTGTATCATATAAATTCTCTGTAAATTTTTAGATATATATGAAATCGTTTGATATGTATGACGTTGAGATGTATAAACTATAAAGATTAATGTTATTTAATATAAGAGCTTAATACAATAACATTGACGCACCTTAATGACATATCAAATGATTTTAGATTTATTTAAAATATACATAGATAATTCATATGTTATAAACTTTCAATCCAAAGAAGTGAGGGTCTAAAAGAAAAATTTAGGAATTTTACAAGGACGAATAACATAATTTAACTCTAGTCTAAAAATATTTTCCTTGGTTACCTCTAGTTTTCGGGGCAAATTTTTCTATAGACAAGGAACAAGAAAATAAATGATGGAAATGTGGAAATTCACACATGATCAAGGTTTTAAATAACAGGCATGTTTCCTTAAAAAAAATAAAAATAACAGTCATGTTCAGACCTCCAATATCGTGTAAAACTATGGTCGGATATGACTGATATAGTCATAGTTATGATCATGTTATGGTCGTGAGATATCAAAGACAGTTACGCCGCTTACGCAATCATAACCACACTATTTTTCAAATGTTATTGATGCATTATTACCTGAGTATCTAATCCATCAGGAAGATTGTTGATGAAAGAAAGAGCATCAGAAAGTTCCAAAGCACGGTTTAGTTCTTCAGGAGTGGCGTCATTTTTACCATACAATATGTTCTCCCTTATGCTTGTAGCAAATAGTGCAGGCTCTTGATTAACTAGTCCAATTTGATGTCTAAGCCATTTCAGATCAAGTTCCTTTATATCATTCCTGTCTAACAGAATTTGGCCAGAAATTGGTTCATAGAAACGCTCGATTAACGATATAATCGTGCTTTTTCCTGAACCACTCCCTCCAACAATGGCCACAACTTTACCTGAAGGAATCTCAAGACAGAAATTGTTGAAAATAACAACATCAGGGCGAGATGGGTAACTGAAACAGACATTAGTAAATTGTATGTGACCGTCTATTTTTTTTAATTTTCGATCATTTTTTGAGCTATTTTTGCTAACTATGTCTCTTTCTATCATCTCAAAAATGGGATAAGCTGCTGTCTTTGCTCTGATAAAGGCCGAAACGTCTGGTGCTGCCTGCCCAAGTGACCTGATAAGTGAGAAGCAAGATCATTCATCATAATTTTAGAAAAATGATACGTTAACAACTGAAATGTTACACCGTATAAACAATATCCATTCAAAACCGTGAAAACAAAGGCTTACAGGCCAGAAATCACCACATTGAGCATGGTTGCGAAAGCCTTTCCACCATTGGCGATGTTCTTGTGAACAATAATACTGGTGAACCAAACAAGCAGAGCCCATGATAGAAAAAGAACACAATGCATAGAGCCTAGTCCTAGACCCTTTGCTAAACCGGCTTTTCGACCATTCTTATATGTGTTCCTTAGAGCCACTTTGTATGATATCACTGCTCTTTGTTCTCCTCCAAATGCTTGTACAGTTCGAACATTTCCTATCACCTTATATATCCACCAAGAGTAAAATTTTATAAAAATTTAGTAATAGGTCGTGCAAAAACAAAACTTTAGCCATAATTAAAAAATACAAACTAGCCATAATTATTTTAGTCTTGTATTAATTATCAAATGTGAGTTGTGTGATAAAAATATGAAATGATCTCACCTCCTGAGCAATTTCACCTGCCCGCAGATACGATTTACGAACTTTTGCAATAAGTCCAAAAGTCACATATGCATAAAGACCTCCAGCAATAGCAATCAAAGGAACAATAGCAAGTGTCACTAAACTGATCTGCCAAACTCTTAAAAAACCGATGATAAAGCCCGCTATAAATCGGCTTATAAAGTGCATAAAGTTCCCAACCTGTAAATGCATCAAATTTGGTTTCACTTACTGGATTACTTGCAACAACACAAATGCTTGTTTTAATCATCACTTATAATAAAATGTGGATCATTGGCATTTGAATTTGCCATAATTAAAATGTATGCATGCATATACCTTCTCAGATAATGCTTCTTGAACAACAATGATGTCACTTGTAATAGAAGAAATAACCTCTCCAGTGGACCCCTCAGTATCAAAAAGACTTATATCTTGATTCAACATTGATCTTAAATATGCCATCCTCATCTTTGCTACTTGACGTTCTCCAGTATGCATCCAACAAGCCACCTCTGAAAATATATAGTAGTAATTAACTTTTTTTGATATTTTTTTTTTTGAGTTTAAATTCCCTTACGGATCACACATTCACGTAATCATTATATCAGTTATTGTTGGATCAAGATCAACGGTCTGGGTTTTAATATAGATTTTAATTTTTTCAATATAAAACAACAAATTTTAAATATAAACGATGTGATCTTGATCCAACGATCACCGATGTGAGAATTGTGTAAATGTGTAGAATCCTTAACGTCGGAAATCCAAATTCAACTTTTTTGGTAACCAAATATACTAACTATTTAAAGTCTTATAATATAGATTCATACCTGCCCATGAGGAGAACAAGATTATTATACTTAGATACACAAAATCCAATGCATACTGCACAATCACAATCAGGCATACAATTAAAATTAGTTTAAATTTACATATAGTGAAGAAGAGACAAGAAGGAAAAGTACTATTAACACAATTTTTCAAATGCATTCTCTTTTATTTAGTGAAATTCATGTAGGTCATGATTTTGAAAATGAATCCTATATAAAGTGGTAATGGTTGATATACGTAAGACTTCTAATGTGCCAAAAAGATGGAAATAATTGTTAAAGATGAAATATTTATTAAGAATGTCCGTAAATGGGTATAATGTAAAGTTATTTGTAATCGAGATAAGAAGGAAGTGTTCCTTCAAGGACATCCGTTAAAATTAAAACGATACAGTAAAAACTCAAAAAGTATCTCCTACAAGTCCATCAAATCACTTAAGTTCATTTTCTTCTGAAGTAGAAAGTTCAATGAATACTTATGATTGAAAAATTGGGTTAGTTTGCATGAAAATATTTTGGAAGTAATGGAGGATATGTGACGTTTTGGGACATCTATTGTATTTAGTTACAACGGTAAAAAAAAAGTGAAAGTGTGAAAAACCTTTAGACATGGAAGGGGAGAGATAGAATCAATATTAATAAAAGACTGGTGCTAGTCACACCCCAAAAAAAATAAGTTACACCCCAGAATGATTAATATACCCCTAAATTGAACATAAGTAAACTTAATTTACATTAACCTAGATTGAACGTAAGTAAACTGAATTTACACTAACCTCTTATATACATACTATATACATACTTAAACTAAATAACCTAAATTGAACGTTAATAAACTTAATTTACATTAACCTAGATTAAACGTAAGTAAACTGAATTTACACTAACCTCTTATATACATACTATATACACACGTAAACTAAATTTACATTAACCTAAATTGAACATAAGTAAACTTAATTTACATTAACCTAGATTGAACGTAAGTAAACTGAATTTACAGTAACCTCTTATATACATACTATATACATACGTAAACTAAATAACCTAAATTGAACGTAAATAAACTTAATTTACATTAATCTAGATTAAACGTAAGTAAACTGAATTTACACTAACCTCTTATATACATACTATATACACACGTAAACTAAATTTACATTAACCTAAATTGAACATAAGTAAATTTAATTTACATTAACTTAGATTGAACGTAAGTAAACTGAATTTACATTAACCTAAATTGAACATAAGTAAACTTAATTTACATTAACCTAGATTGAACGTAAGTAAACTGAATTTACATTAACCTAAATTGAACATAAGTAAACTTAATTTACATTAACCTAGATTGAACGTAAGTAAACTGAATTTACACTAACCTAAATTGAACATACGTAAATTTGAATTTACATTAACCTACATACGTAAACTACACTAACCCCTTTTATATACATACACGTAAACTTAATTTACAGTAAAAGATGTTGATTCAGATCTTGGTTGCACATCTATGGTGATTTGTGGATGAAAGAGGGTAAGGGTTCAGAATGATCATAAAAGATGGGTTTTTAGAAATTTACATGAAGAGGGCAATTTTGGTATTATTGTAAAATTTTAAATAAATTTGGGTGTAACTTGTTTTTTTGGGGTGTGACTAGCACCAGTCTTAATAAAAATATCCTTTTAAAATTACATGTAATTTTGTTACATAGTTAATTTTATCTTTTAATACTATAAATTATTAAAATAAAAATTTCATGCTAAAATTGTCAAATATAAATTAATGTCAATTTTAAAAATACAAAATTGAGCAATTATACAAATTATTACAACAATAATCTTTTATATTATCTTACTTTTTTTTAAGGTATTTTATATTACTTATATTTTATTGCATTATTATTCAATTAGTTCACGGTCCTCGTGAGCTTAGCTCAGTTGATATGGACAATGCATAATATATGCAAGGTCCGGAGTTCAAACTCCGACCACCAAAAAAAATTCAATTCGTTCACATTAAAAGTAATGATTAGCATGTAGAAAAAAAAAATCATTCCTAATCATATATAAACAAAAAATCTTTAATTTTTTAGGTTCATATATAATGTTTTCAAAGGGATATACAAGGCTTCCTGAAAAAAAAAAAAAAAAAAAAGGGATATACAAGGTTTATTTGATTATATTACTAGAAAAGTTGAGTGATAAGGAGGTTGATAGTTTTTATCTTCGCTCATTAGCAAGATATCCTAACAAATTAATGTATGTTATTCTAATATATTCTTTTTTAATATTCGTGGCACCTCTTACGAAATATAGAATAAAAGTTTACAATTTATTATTTATATGCTTAAAAATTTATTTTTGTATCAATTGGGTATCTCCTCTACATATAACTGCATAGATTAATATCTCGAGTCAAGCATGACCGCAATGTATGATAAAACTCTCTCATTAAATTTGGTGTCAACTCGACATCCTCTATGCGCAACTGTTTAAAAATATATAATATAGCTACATTTTTTTAGAGGCTAATATAGCTACATATTTATCGATCATACTTTTATTTACGTTATATCATACTTAATCTATTATCCACCCTCTTAATCTTGTAGTAAATATTTAACTGCATGGGAGTAAAAAAGATTAACATGGTTCCCTAGTGGAAAATGCATGGGAAGAGGACAACACATAAAAGTTTGTAACTTATTTAAAAGTACAAACCTTGGCAACTTGGTGGGAAGCTTCTTTAGGAAAAAGGTAAGCCAAACCTACGACATTAATAATTTTCCCAAAGAAGATAAAGAAAACAGGAACAGATGCACCATGAATGCATGCCCCAACAGATCCAACGGCCATCAAGACATAATCATAGAAGTCAGCAAAGGAGAAAAGCTTGAGCAATGGAACCTTTTTTCCTCTTGAAGCACGTTTTGACATAATTGGATTAAGAGGGAAAAAGCTTCACTATGAATATGAGCTTCTGCAACTGGAATTAAGCAAATATCATTAGTCAATGAATCTAAAAAAATGGATTGTTTCATATAATAAGAATCGTAGGGATCATTGATAAACATATACCGTCATTCTAAATATATTTTTGACTTAATTATTATCTTGTCAACGTATTTTCTAACACACTTGTAATACACTCTTTTTTATTGTTTCAAATTCGTAAGCCCCGCCAAATTATGTCGGTATCATATAAATTGAGACTCATGAATTTTAACAAATAAAAGAGAATGTCTTGCAATGTGTTAGATAATACTATTTTTTATCTCAAACATAAGCAAAATCCTTTTATCAAATTTATTGAATAATAAACGTATATAGTTTATAATAATGACTAAATATATAAGTTACTCAATAAACTTAATTTTTTTTTATTATATTGAGACTAGAGAGAGTATATTCCTAACATTATTCATATTTTAATTAGTATACTTAAATACCTTGTTTTTATGGAATATTATTTTATATGACACGGTTGACAAATGACAACTAAGGTCACCAAGGCAATTCCCTCGGGCCTAAAATAAATAAATGTTTGATAAAAATGACTCAAATTAAGCTATTTATAAAAAAATAGTTTGTCAAATAAAATAAAATAAAAAAATTAATATTGTTTCTGCAAAGATTAAACCAATTAACTTTAATTAAGTATTCTAAGATTCTGAAAAATAAAATTTAAACAAAAATTAGATAATTTTTATTAAAAATACTATTATAGACTTTAGAAAGACATTATTTTTTGTCAAAAAAAAGAAAGATGTTATTTAAACTTCGCCCTATTAACAACAATACAACACCTCTCAAAAACAATAACAACATGAATTTGAATATTTGTTAAGAAAAAAACATGAATTTGAAGATGAAAAATATCCAGAGTAACGTATTCAATCTCAATAAAACACATTATTAATTGAGTAGCTTTAAATAATGTGTCTAAGCCTTAAAATAATTAATCCGAAAATTAGCCTAAAAATCTGAACCATGAAAATATCCAGAGTGACATATTGTGCCAAATTAAGCCCCTAATTAGAATGATTTGAGATGAAAAAGAAACCTGTGGGAGGTGCTGGTTGTGGAAATTAAGCTAAAACCTTCACTAAAATGATGCTGATTGCTTCATATTCTAGAGATTAAGGAGAAAGCTACATTGGTTCGGCTTCAATTTAAAGAAAGCTACCATATTGTTTGTAAATTATATCCTTACCGAAGAAGTAATGAAATTAGACAATTGAGGTAGCTTGCGTTTGGGGTTTATATTTGGTTGTCTCTGCATTTTTACTTACATTCTAAGAAAATCTATTTGTATTAACTAGTAGACAAATTAGGAGAAATTTTTTCTTACGTAAAAATAATGTAAATCAATCTGTTAGAGATATGTCTACAAGGGATACCACACACAATTTTAGCATGATATATTCTTTTTTTTTTTTACGTAAAACAGATTGCATGATAAGTTTGTAGGGATTAAAAATTATGATTTTCATTTATGGAGATGAAATATGAAACTTGATATTCTATAACGGCGGAATATATATTTTAAGCCTTATATAAAATACAAGGGTTACCACACATTCAATAGGATTGTTACACCAACATGAAAAATAGAAGCTGAAATACATTATCTTATTATATCACACAACAAAATAACCAAATATGAAAATAAAACAGAAAACAATGATTGTACAAAAAGAAAAAAAGAGAAAACAATGACATATATGCAATAGCACAATGCTTTTGAGATTACAAACCTTAGCGTTCTAACTCAAATAAAATGATTGATATTTAGGCACTCAAACAAAAGTTCGAACGGTAATTAACTACTATTCAACATACTTTTGAATAGGTTGAATCAATTTAAAAAGTGATCAATCAATCTTAAAAGTGTCAAACAATATAAATATTGACATTGGGTTCATGACTTTAGATATGGACTCCAAGTTGGGATCATGAAGTCCCTTTTGCACATTAAAATCTGCAACATTGCCTCATTTGTTTTTTGGATTTTCTTTGGGTTCGTCATGATTATCTTTTTCCTCACCCGTAAAGTATTGTATCAGCCTCATATATTGCATCATGATTTCATTATTTTTTATTGTTGAGGTGTGTTTTGTTTATCGTAAGGCATGCCTCGATATATCTGGGGAGCATGCAATTCATTGTAAGGAGCTTCTCGACTTCAAATACATGCACGACTTTGTTAGTTATAATGTCCTTTTTGATATGCTTTGACGGGAGTATGCGTGAAGAAGGAAAAACCTTTGAACTTCTTGTCTGACCCACAAAATAGAATATCGACACTCAGACCAACAAATGTTATGGTGTAAGGGTGACCTTAAGAGTGAAACATACACGTGTGGACTTAATTGGGATTTTTCCCCTTGTGGGATTGGAGGCCGAGGCTTTTACAAAGAGACTTGCAGCTCTCAAAGTAAATTGACCAAACATTAGTCAACATGCTTTTATACCATTTACGTTTGATATTTTTAGCTTCCTAGTATCATAAGTTGTTGACCTTCTAAAAAGAGTTCAAAGGGCAATACATCACAATGTTATGTCTCTATGGTCATGCTTTTGTCATGAGAAAAAAAGTTAATAGTGCAGCTTGTTGTCCGCTTGTCTTCTATTAAAGCATATAAATTTTTTATTATTATTACTATTATTATTATTTTCTTACAAAACTACTCTCATTAATCATTAAGTTAATCAACCCTAACGTAAAAAAAAAAAAAAAAAAAAAAAAAAAAAAAAAGTTGATCAATCCTATTGAAATTAGTTGGTATTTGTTTCTTATTTAATGGACCAGAGTTAGAATTAATCCTTACACAAAGGATCATCACACATGTTGAGTAATCAATTTTCTTCCAAACAACATTTAATACACATACATTGAATGAAATACATATATACTTGAAATATTTAATACATTGACTTACAATTTTCTAACATTGAACTAAAACAATGATAACATTGACAATTGCAATTGCAAATTAACTCGAGATATTGTTGTCTGTAAATTTGGCCAACGCCGATTTGCGATCGTACCATTTATCTCATACCCACAACCTTCGTTGGTGTTTATCCTATTGAAGCAATGGTTCAACTATGGTCTACGCAAATTCCGAGCAATGTGTTCATGAAGGATGGAACACACCATGAAAATGAACCCAATAACTGCAACAAACTCAAGTAAATTCATAACTATGTAGGAAATCATAGAACTGGTGTGTGTAGGGGATATCCTCGACATAGAAAAGAGGTAACAACCGATAAATGAAACCACTGGAGTTGCCAGTAGACTACACATGAACCCAGTTGGTATCAGAATAACTACTGCTATAGTTGACATAAAAAAGGGAAGCATGTTCAAAAATAAAAATATAAGGAAATATTCTCCAGACAATATTGATTTCCCAGCATTTCTAGGGGTAGACATTGTAGAATTAGAGGAAGTAATGTTGACATTATTGTCACTAGCATTAACCTGATAAACTCCACCAACGGGAGTCAATGCTGATTGATACATGGCTGTTGCAACAAGAGTCGCAACTATCATCCAAGTGTTGCGTTGCTCCTCTAATACATCATTTCTAATGCGATTTATATAAGTTAACACTTTATGTATAATCTGGGTCCTTGATAGTCTTTGTTCAAGTGTGGGAGCATCCGTGACTTGTGAGCTAGGTTTTGCTCCAGCATTCCTCAATATATTCTTAATCTCTACATTGACCGCCATGTCCAATGCTGTTTTGTTCTCCAAATTTTTTGTATTCATATTTATCCTAGTCATCTTTGTCAACATTCGAACCACCTGTGTTACCAAGAAAGTTGTTAGAGACCATTCTTATTGTCAAATGAAGGTCAACAACTTATGATGCTAGGAAGCCAAAAATATCAAACGTAAATGGTATAAAAGCATGTTGACTAATGTTTGGCCACTTTACTTTGAGGGCTCCCGCCGTAAAAGAATCGGTCACCAATCCCACAAGGGGAAAATCCCAATCAAGCGGACATGCATGTTTCCCTCCCACGAGGAGTAGTTAATTTACTAGATTATTCAAACCACCTACCTTTATAGGGTAAATTCATAGTACTCGAAATTGTGGGTATCAATTGATATAGTCTATAAATCTTACAAATTGACAATTATATCCATGAAAACGTGTCGTTTAAAATGAACACTCCATTTTCAGTGGTTGTTTGTGATTTGATTTAGGTGGTGAAGATGGTTTAAGTGGTTGTTTTTCTTATGGGGGTTGAAGGGTAGGTCTTGGTTACGTGGGATGTGTTTTGGCGTTCTTTTATGGTGTTTCTCTTACGTGTTCCGCCTATATACGACGTCTTTGTTTTGTAGTTTCTGAATTGTAGGTCTCTGTTCGTCTTTGTTTTGTAGTTTTTATTGTGAGTAAATAGACAAAAGAGTAAAAATGACTATGGAAAATTACATGTTCATTTTTACTCTTTTGTCTATTTACTCTTTTCTTTCGTGTTGTTTCAATAAAAATGACAACTACTTTCTACTAAAAAAAAGAAAGAATGGCAGCCACTATAAGTAATTTACAATTAAGAAACATGATATATTTAAAGGAAAATGTTGTGTACACCCTATGTGGGTGTGTACACACCTTTAAACTAAGACTCAAAGAAAAAAAGAGTGATGTGATAGATGTAATGGTTTCGTGCTAAGATAGAAAGAGAAAGATATAGAGAAAATAATATATTAAATGAGTGTAGGAAAAATTGATGTGTTCAAATATCATTGTTGATACTTACGATCACAGTATATATATTTTTGGCAAAATTACACTTTTAGTCCCTTAACTTAATTTCAGGTAACAGTTTGGTCCTTTATCTTTTTTTCATTTCAATTTGGTCCTTTTTGTCCATTTTCATATACATTTTCAAGCTTCAAATTAAATATTCTTATGCAAACATAGACAAGGATCATAGATTTGAAGACTGAAAGACCATAAGAAAATAAAATCATGAATTTTAAGCTTAAAAATTCATATGTAAATGGATCAAAAGGACAAAATTGAAATGAAAAAAAGATAAAGGACTAAACTGTTACCTAAAATAAAATTAAGGGACTAAAAGTGTAATTTTCCCTATATTTTTTTAGATTGAGAGGAAAGCAAATATATATCTATACAATTGACTGAATTGAAGGTTACCTTTGGCTCGTTACATAGCGCTGAAATGTGCAGAATAGTGTTGTCATCCTCATCCTTCTGATTTAGTGTTCTATATTCTAACTTTCTTGCATCTCTCTTCCTATTTCTCTTAAGAAAACAAACAAGAAGATCAAGGGCCTTGAATTTGTTATTTTTCAAAGCTATATGCAGAGCAGTCTCACCCCTCACAGTCACGTCTTCAATAGAATCAGGACAAGCAACAAGGAACTTAGCTAAAAGGTCAACTTCTTCATTATGACTTGCAAAATGAGGAGGAGTCCAACCTTCTCTTCCTTTAACTCTGACAAGGTTATTGTTCATGCCTACAAAAGAAAACACCATTCTCTTATGGTTTTGTTGAATAGCTACGTGAGTTGGGCTGAATCCTTGCGGATTAAGCTTCAAAGCAAACGAAGGTTTCAAATTCATAATTTCAATGGCAAACCGGAGATGGCCCTTAAATGCGGCGATGTGTAAAGGGGTTTCGACAAACTGTATTGAATCTATATTCTCTAAAATAGATGGGTCAACCTCAATTACTTCATAGAGGAGGTCTATCCTACCGTCTTCAGCTGCAACTTTCAGTTTATGAAGATTGGTTGGGTTCATTTTTGAAATTGCACCTCTTTGGCATGAAAAATTTGCCTGCTGATATTGGTAATAAATAAGCATACCTGGCTCATGTTCTTCCTACATTGTTTATAATTGATTGACTAGGTTAGTTGGTTTAATTATTAGTTAAAATAATGTATGAAGTCATAACATGCATGGTTGTAAACCAGTAAGTAAACGCCTCTCGTCCTATACGAGATAAAAATAGAGACATGGGCATTTGTTAATGTTGTTGTGGGTTCTAGTAGCTAGGTAGAAAGTTTGTCACTCTCGACATCCTCTTTTCTTCTTAAGATGTCAATGTCAATGAAACATGTTAAGGTTTTCAGAGGCTTGGGGTTGAAAATATGAATTGGTCAATCAACTAAGAAAACTTCAACATTGGTTATTATTTGTGATACGAATTTTCTTTTTTTGAGGGAAAAATGGTTGTCAGACAACTTGAGAGAAAGTGATGTGATAAATGTGATAGAAAAAGAGAGGTATGGAGAAAATAAGATGGTAAATGAGTGTCTAAAATTCTGAGGTGTTTAAATATAAGAGTTACTTTTTGAGATATAGATCAATATTGATATGATATATTATATTAAAAGTTTTAAAAACCAAACCGAAACAGCTAGTTAAATTCGCCAGTTGGTTTGATCTCAGTTGTATGTATGTACCTTTGTTTGTTGAACCAGATAAACCGTGGTTGGTTTAATCAGTTCTTGTTGCATTTTTTTTTAGTTTTTTATTTTAATTTTTATATTTTTTATCTAGTTGAATCATAGTTGAACCAACTGAATCGATTGAAACCCTAAGGTCTCACCTGTTCGATCTCCGGTACAAATTTTAAAACATGCATTCGTTCAAAGATAATTCAAACTTTTTCTTCTACAAGTGATTGTGAAAAAGTTTCTCTAAACTAGTTTCGTTTAATCATATCATTATATCAAGAAATTACTCAAAAAAGATTGTGTCATGCAATCAACAGTATTATCTGTCTGGTATCAATTTCAAAACAATGAAAACAGAGGCTTACAGACCGGAGATAGCTAACATTGAGCATGGTAGTGAGAGCCACTCCGTCATTGGCGACATTCTTGAGAACAATAATGACGGTGAACGAAACAAGGAGATCCCATGAGAGAAAAAGGACACGGTGCATAGATCCTAGTCTTAGACCCTTTGCTAAACATGCTTTTCGACCATTCTTATGTGATCCTCAGAGCCACTTTGTATGATATCACTGCTCACTGTTATCCTCCAATTGTTTGTACAGCTCTCACATTTCCTATCACCTTATATCTCCACAAGAGTATAATATTAGTTAAATTTAGTAATAGGTCGTGCATAAACAAACTTTAACCATAAACAAAAATACAAACTAGCCATTGTGATTACATTCTGTTTTTGTTTTTTTTCCATGTTCCAAATATCATAGAAACAAATCAAAGGAAATATACAGAATATGAACAAAAAAATAGATATAAGTATAGAGTTTAAAATGGAAAAATAGGTTTCTACACTGAATCAAAAATATACTCAAGTCTTTATCAATTTAATTTTCAAATGTAAGTTGTGTAACAAAAATATGATCTCACCTGCTGAGTGATTTCACCCGCCCTCAGATATGATTTACCAACATTTGCAATAAGCCCAAAATTCACATATGCATAAAGGCCTCCAGCAATAGTAATCAAAAGAACAATAGCTAGTGTCACTGATATGCTAAACCATGAAAAAAACGATGATAAAGCCCACTATAAATCGACTTATAAAGTGCATAAAATTCCCAACCTGTAAATGCATAAATAAATTAGTAAGATTGGCACGTCTTTTATTGAACAAACAAACACTATCAAATTAGGAGGAATATCGAAAAAATTGGGTTCAAAATAAGTCTAAGTGGTCATCATATACAGATCTATGTGATCAGATCCATAAAACTAATTATAACATAAAGGATAAACGTTATGTATATATATATATATATATATTTTTTTTGTTTTGTTTGAGAAATGCTAGGGTCACACCCTCTAACACACTCCAATAATGTTGCCAAGTCACCCACTTTTTTATTAATGTTACTTGTTACCGGTTCAACTTTGTACACTATAATAATTTATTTTTTATTAGTATTAATATTTAGATTTTAGCTTTTCATCTTCTTCTTCCTCTGTACAATCCAATCAGTAAAAAGATTACAACAATCCAAAACACAAATCAGTAAAACATATTACAACAATCCAAAACACAAATCCATCAAAAACATGTTCCAGACAACTTTTGTTTGCTTTTGATATAAAAATGTTGAGAACACAAAATTGAAATGGGTTTGTGATAGAAAAAGTGATTAACCAACACAGAAGAGAACACTTATGTCACAAATTGATGCTCTGCTTCTTTCACGAATTGATTTATGCTTTAGTATATACATTAAAAACCTCATTTTAAAGAATGGAACCCAAATCGGAAAAACTAGAAATTGAATTCAAATAAAAAAATTGTGAACTCATATCTCCAAAATGGTCAGAAGAGCTTGGGAGAAGACAATGGTGAACAGCGATTTGAGAGATAAACCGAAATTAGCGTTGTCAGAATACAACAATGTTATTGTATGTGTTTTACAAAAAAAAAAAAAATGAAGAAAAAAAATGAAGAAAAGAAAACTGGTTCAACCGGTTATCAAGTAACATTAATAAAAAAGTGGGTGACTTGGCAACTTATTATTGGGTTGTGTTAGAGGAGTGTGTTAGAGGGTGTGACCCTAGCATTTCTCTATTTTTTTACTGAAAATTAAATTATGTAAATTTTTATAGGTCCCGAGTTTGCTGTTATTCAACCAAAAGGTAATAGCTAGACCAAAATATTCCATAATCACTCATAATGAGATAATACCTTGACTTCAATCTTCTCAATCTCTCTTTGTTCTCTTGGCATCCTTTTCTCGTCTTCCCCTTGGTGAACCCCTACCCTTCTTCTTAAGTTTCTCATGGTGTCCTCCAAGTGCAACTACAGAGAATAATCTCTTTGAAGATCGAAAACACATTTAAGGGTTGCATGTTTGAAATCCAAATGGTGAATTTCTATACATATAAGTCAGTGATGGAACTCATGACTGTTCGCTAAAGAGGCCTGATCTAACTGCACTAGTTTTGGCAGTCAAAAGATAATTGATGATATTTCTCTTGATTAAAAAATTACAAAAATTAACCAAACATCGTAAGATTTGCACTAGTCTAGCCCCTTGATCCATTTTGGCATATCACAAAAGGACTTATTACTCTTAATCTAACCATAATCACTTCCCATTAATGACTCACCAGACCACCCTTTCACTCTTCATCCATAGTCATGTCTCCACACCCCAACCCCTTTCCCTTAACCATTCCTCCCACCTTCGTATCCACACATACATGCTCTTCCACTAACAACCCAAACACAGCAAAAACACACCCTTGACCTACATTCCCATCCACCCCACCTTTCTCACTCCCCACTTCACCAGGTTGTGACCACCCTTCTTTCCAATTAATGTGCTCAACCCGTCACTCTTTCATCACCATAAACAACCTCTCTTTCTCCATCCTCTCTTTCAAATCCAACTCTTCCTCAAACCTCCACTCCCCTCAAAACAAAAACCCCATTTCAAACAACACTTGCCCGTCAACATCAGTGTAAAACTAGTTCAGCACCTGATGTACGTACCCATGTACCAAATCATGGAACCCTACTATCCCATAGTAGTCAATAGCGGCCGCACGTAGCGTAGCGGCGACGAACCGCTATGGTAATCATCGTAGCGGCGCGAAATCAAATAGCGGCCGCTGTTTGATTTTAGTCCGAAATTTCCAAATTGACCCTATTTTTAAAACCTTTTTTAGGGCATTTTGAGGATTTCGCAAACCCTAATATTTTTCAACTTTTTCTCTCGTCACTTGTGCCGCGAAACACACTATTCTATCTTCTATCTTATGGTTTCTCTTGTTTTATGATATTTTTATTTGTCCCTCTGTCTTTTGTTGTTTGGTGTTTTGATTTATGAATGTATCATGAGATTTGAGTGTTAAATTTAATTTTATATATTAAACATAATTTTTTTGTTGAGAAATTTGTTTATACTTTATAGTATTATTCATGTAATTTGTCCAAAAAATAATCAAAATATCAGTGACCGCTATTTGTCATACCGCTATACGCTATCCCACATTTGGGGTCGGCCACTACGCACCGCTATCCGGGATTGACAACTATGTTCTATTCTATCCATGATTAAGAATCAGGCAGACGTTGCTGCAGTGATGAACACACCAGTTTTATGCAAAGTAAATGCAGATAAAAAGGTTTCGAATAGAACCACATATGACACTTACAATGTATGGAGGAAATGATGAACAAGCAACATCTGGAAGAATGCGAGGCAGGTTGAGCACGATGTCTACAGGGGATTGCAAAACCCTCAAAGGGAACCTCCGACTGACCCACTGTTGGAGGTTACTTACTTGGAACAACACAAATGCTTCTTTTAATCTTGAGTGAAATGGGAACTGCCAATTGATTATAGGGTGATAAGAGATGACTGACCTGCTTGAAACCCGTATAAAGCAATAGATACTTTGGTCAAACGAGCAGATCTGGTTGGGTAAAAAATATAAAGAAATCAAAGTTAACTCGGTTGCAAAATGATTGGGTGCGGGTTAGATTTTGCATAATACATTTCAAATCCCAACAAATCCAGTATCTTATAAATCTCCTCCTTTTCAGGGTGTGATTTATCACTAGCAATAAATACATTAAGTTCTTGTCCAACTTCAATCCAGCTACATCCAGGAATCTTTTTTAGGCCCTTTTCTTTCATGAAGCCCCGTATGTTTGATACTTCATCCCATTTTCCTAAAGCTGCGTATACATTTGAAAGAGCTACATAGTTCCCTGGATTATTTGGCTCTACTTTCAATAACCATTTTGCTATATAATTTGCAAGTTCAGTCTCATGGTTCTGTCCACAAGCAGCAAGCAGAGATCCTAATATGTGTGCATCTGGAGGACTTGGCATTGTCAAGATAATCCTAAGAGCTTCATCTAATTGGCCATCATTAGTAAGGAGTTTCACTAGGCAACCATAGTGTTTCTCACTTGGCTTCATTTGGAGTTCACACACCATATATTTGAAAAGCTCTAGGCCCTCCTTCAGCAATCTCCCATGGCTGCATGCTGACAAGACACTAGTAAAAGTGATGTGATCTGGCATTATACCTTGTTTCACCAGTTCTTGAAAAAGTGCAAGGGCTTCTGCCGATTTACCATGTGAGGCATAAGCAGATATCATTGCATTGTACACAGGCAATTCCTTTGTCGAACATATAATGAAAACAAACTTTGCATCATCCAAATTTCCACATTTAGCATACATGTCAATAATAGAGGTTGTAATTTGAAGAGAAAAAGACATGAAATTCCTCATAACATACCCATGAATTGACCTTCCATAATTCAATAATGCCATATTGGTGCATGCTGATAGTGCGGAAGTTATGCTTATGCTATTAGGACGCATCCCTGCACCTTGCATCTGCTGGAAAACCCTACTAGCTTCATAACCAAGACCATTTTGAGCCAAGCCAGATATCATAGTAGTCCATGTGATCAAATTAGGTGTTACACCTGACAATTGCATTTCAGAAAACATGTCTTGAGCCTCAACAACCTGACCATTTCTAAAGAAACCGAAAATCAAAGAGTTCCACGAAACAACGTTCGGAGGAACGCTCTCCATTTGCATTTGAAAGAACAATTTCAAAGCCTCGCCACTCAGACCCTTCTCCGCACAAGCTGCCAACATCGTATTCCACAACACAATATCTTTCTTCTTCCCCGCAAAATGAAAAACTCCTCTTGCACAATCCATTATTCCGCATTTCGCATACATATCTAAAACGCCGCTCAACACAGCCATGTCAGAGTAAAACTCATTTCTAATGCAAAACCCATGCAACTTCTTACCTAGTTTTACATCTCTTGTATCGGCAGCAAGAGCCAATAAAGAAGACAACGTCACACAATCAAACCTCAAGTTTTCCTCCTCCCTCATCCAATGACACATCTCAAGCGCCTTCTCAAACATTCCAAACTGCACATAACTAGATATCATCAAATTCCAAGTCACCTCATCTTTCAAAACCGCCATACTCCTAAAAACCAACTCAACTTCCTCAATCAAACCAACCTTAGAATAAAAATTCATAATAGAGCTACCTAAAACATAATTTAACTCAAATCCCATTAAAATAACAAGAGCATGCCCTTGTTTACCTTCCTCAACCGCCTCCAAATTAGCACAAGCCGAAAAAAACCCCGACAAACTAACCTCGCTCGGTTCAACCCCACCTTCAAACCTCATCTTTTCAAACAACCCAACAGCCTCCACATTCATTCCATTCTGCACATAACCCACAATCATCGAATTCCAAACAACATCATTCCTTTTTCTGTTAGGCATTTCATCAAACACCTTCTCCGCATCCTCCAAAACCCCACATTTCCCATACATATCAACCAAACTCGTCGCAACATAAACACAACCATCAAACTCATTCCCCATCTTAACAACAAACCCATGAATTCCTCTCCCAAATCCAATCCACCGCAAACCCCCACACGCCTTTAAACCATTCGGAACAACAAAATTATCCGGACAAAACCCTTTCTCCATCATTTCAACATAACTCAACAATGCTTCTTTATAAAGCCCATTCCGAGCTTGCAAACCAACAATGGCTGCATAAGAGAAAAGATTCTGGTTTTTAACCACATTGCGAAAGAAATGAACCGCGACGCGGGTGAGGTTACATTTAGCGTAGAGAATGACGAGTTTCGATTCGACAAATTCATTTGTTGAATAGGAAGAACCTTTTTTGATGAGGTGAGCGTGGATTTGAAGACCTAAGGAGAGGTCTCTAGCGTAGACGCAGCCTTGAAGAAGTTCTCCGTAAATGTCGGGGCCTATGGGGGTGTGTTGTGGTAATTGGGAGAGTGTGGATATAGCTTCTTGGAGTTTGAGGTTTTTGCAGAGGAATGAGATTTGGTGATGGAGTGTGGTGTTGGTTGTTGGGAAGAAGTTGTGTTTGGGGGTGTGGTTGAGGATTGGGGGGTTTGAATATGAATGGGTAGTAAGTAGTTGTGTCTTGGGTGTGACGGGAAGACAAGCCATGCATTGAGGATTGGGGAGAGAATGGTGTTTGGTATGGTTTTCTAGGTGAACTGGAAGAAGGGTGTTGTCGGTAGTGAATTGAGGGAGGATTTGCATGGATGTAGCTGTTTCTTAGTGGATAGATAGGATATTGAAGAAGCAAATGATGATAACCAATAACAAAATAGTTAAAAATATGGGGGAGATACTATAAACTACTCTATTTACTTGCACCTTAATATACAAGAGAATTGCTGTTCCCACATTACATAAGGCTGTGCCACACGAATAAATGACGTTTTTACCCCTGCAGCAGTTAACTACCGAAGTTTGAAACCGGCTGCAGTTAACTACCGAAGTTCCTTCGGCAGTTAACTGCCGACGAAAAAAAGAAAAAAAAAAAAAAAAAAACCTCGGCACTTTACTGCCGAGGAACTCATCAATTATTTTTTTATGTTTGGAAGAAGGAAAAGTGGGAAGCAATGAAGTCCTAAATATATATCAGGTAAAGTATGCAGATATCTCCTTTGTGACAAGCCAAAAGCCTCTTATGTTTATAATGGCATCAATAAATAACATATAGATTAGCTTACCCGTAATTAGAATTATTTCCTGTTGTACCCATGCCAAATTCGTGCATATTTGTCTTCCCTATGAATATGACACCACAGCTAGGAGCCTTCTTTTTTATGCAGATACAGCTTCCCACTTTTCCTTCTTCTCAAACATAAAAAAAAATTGATGAGTTCCTCGGCAGTAAAGTGCCGAGGTTTTTTTTTTTTTCGTCGGCAGTTAACTGCCGAAGGAACTTCGGGAGTTAATTGCAGCCGGTTCCAAACTTCGGTAGTTAACTGCCGCAGGGGTAAAAACGTCATTTATTTGTGTGGCACAGCCTTATGTAATGTGGGAACAGCAATTCTCAATATACAACACTACAAAATCGAATTTATTTAGAGACTTCTACATTTAGGATACTAGATTGTCAATTTTGTTTGACGGAGTAGTGTTTGTGGCAAGAGCATCGGACAAAACTTTTGAATCAGATTCAACCTCTAAATTGTGCATTTCATTTGATATAGCCACTTGAATAACATCTAACAAACTTACAAATTCGATTTCCAAGACTCTGACGGACGAATGGGAGAAGTATGATTTGTCAAGTAAAAATGACCTCGTAGAGTCATGATCACACATATCGTGCCTCATGATAGAATTATTGTTAAAGGCAACTACATCTACAATGCACTTGATCTTGCCTACCAATGGTTTCAACCAAGTATGCTCGTAATTTGTGTTATGAACTTGTGCCTTTACGCATTGCATACAAATATATTTATTTAACGTGTCTTTTGTTCGAGCGATAATAGAAGAGGGAGAGGTATCTGAGGCCTCCCAAAGCCTGGTACTTCGGCTCTTTCACAAACTTCATAATGTCTTTGCTACTAATACTTATGAAATAGTAAATAAAACCCTTCAAATAAAGGGCAAAATTGGAAAGAGAAAAAACAACTTAAACTCGTGTATTTTATTTATATATAATATGATTATTATTATTAGTCCATGTAAATATTTAAAATTTTGTTTTTAGTCTTTGCAAAATAAAATCATATTTTTCTTTGAATAAATAAAATCGCATCTTTTAGTCGTTGTATCATTTTTCTGTAGCATTTTCATAAAAATGCTGACTAGATAATTTTACGAAGACTAAAAAAATTCTAACAAAAAATGTTAAGAAGTAAAAATGAATTCCTAAAATATTTATAGGAACAAAAAAATGGTTAACACATGTTTACCCCCGTAATATTAGTGGTTTTTCTGGTTTACCCTCTGTAATATTAGTGGTTTCTGGTTTATCCCTGTAAAAAAATTATTTAGATTCAAACTCTATAATTTGAAGATTGTTTGGTTTAGACTTTCATAAATTTTGACGGTACAAAATCGATGATATGACACGGAGGTAAACTGAAATTTGTTCAAATTACAATCGACGAAAGTATCTTAAATTTTGAAATTTGGTGTCAAAAATATCGAAAATCAAAGTATCTTAAAATCACAGAGTTAATATCTAAACAAATTTATTTTACAGAAGTAAACCAAAAACCACTGTATTTGGTAACACAAATCAGCTAGCTTATAACTTATTTTTACCAAACACATCGAGTATTATAGGGATAAAAATGGGTAAACATGTTTTAACAAAAAAAAAAGGTCAAATACCTCCACGAGTCCTTTAAGTTTCATGTTTGTTTCAGATAGCTCCTTTAAGTTTCTAAGGTTTCAGATAGGTCCTTTAAGTTTCGAGTTTGTTTCGGATCGGTCCTTTAAATTTCTAAGGCTTCAGATAGGTCTTTTAAGTTTGGAGTTTGTTTCAGATATGTCCTTTCTATCAACCTCCGTTAAGCCAAAGTTGATTTGATAGAAATGACATATCTTAAACAAACTCGAAACTTAAAGGACCTATCTGAAACCTTAGAAACATAAAGTACCTATCCGAACCAAACTCAAAACTTAAAGGATCTATCTGAAACCTTAAAAACTTAAAAGAGCTATGTGAAACAAACATGAAATCTAAAGGACCCGGTGACACGATGTATTTAGCCTATAAAACATATTTAAGCCAAAACCCTTTTGTTATTTTCCACGATCCAGCATATTCACTCGACACGATCCTTCATATTCACCGATCGGGTGCCTTAACTGCTTCAAAATTCTGTAAATCCGTCGTCTCTCCCGCCGGCGTAAGGTAATCCTCATTTCTCAATTTCATTTCATTTCCCCAACCTTACACTTCTCCAATTTATTTTCAATTCTCCAATTTATTTTCAATTTTTCTTGTAGAATCGTTCATTTCAAATGAAGAAACGAAGAAAGAATAACCATAACCACACTGAAAACAAAGACAGAATCAGTGATTTACCCGATTGCATTCTCTTTCACATACTCTCCTCTTTAGAAACCAAACATGCCGTTCAAACTACCATTCTTTCCACAAGATGGAACAATCTCTGGAAACGTCTTCCAACCCTTAGATTAAACTCCTCACACTTTAAAACTCTCAAGAGTTTTACCAAATTCGTGTCTCGGGTTTTGTCTCTTCGCGATGACTCAACCGCGTTACACACTTTATATTTCCAACGCAAAGGTTGCGTGGAGCCTCCTATACTTAGTAAGCTTGTAGAATACGCTGCTTCGCATAATGTCCAACGGTTAGATATCTTTGTGAGATGTGACGGTGTCTACTTTCCACCGTATTTCTTTAAATGTAACACTTTAACATCTCTTAACCTCTCTAGTTCGCCTATACCTAATACCGCGAAAAAACCTTTTCCAAGTTTGATGACATTACCAGCATTAACTAGCTTGTCCTTACAATGGTTTGCCTTTCACGGTAACAATAGTGGTCGTGTTGAGCCCTTTTCAAGATTTAAAAGGTTGAATACTTTGATCCTTGAGAATTGTCAAATTGTTGGTGTACCAAATTTGTGCATATCAAGCACCACACTTGCCAATTTAACAATACAATCGAACGATGGACTTAGTGACTTTTGCGGAATTGAGTTGTCTGCTCCAAGTCTTTGTACCTTTTCTTTTACTGGTAATCCTCTTGAGATACGCTACGGGAGCCGTCTTTCGTCTATTGAACATGTAAGCATTGATGTAAATGTAGCTTGGATTTCTGAAAAGTTTCCTTCAGTTTTGCTTAGTTGGCTGATAGAGTTTTCTTCTATCAAATCATTGGCGGTCTCTTCAACTACTCTTCAGGTATACCATAATAGAGTATATAAGTTAAAAATATTTCGTCCATGAAATTCTTTTATACCTTAACTTGGCATGTTTTGAATCTTCATTTTCGCTCTTTCATTAAGACACTGGCTTGCTTTATTCATTTATATGACTTGCATTAAACTGATCATGATTCACCATCATCCTTCATTGCTTAGGTTCTCTCCGTAGTTCCTGATTTATTGAAGGTTGAGTTTTCTTCCTTATGTAACTTGAAGTCGCTGAAAGTAAAAATGAGACAATTTACAGATGGCTTATCCAGGACGTTGATAGAGGCCAACATATCACAACTGCTTTCCAGGTTAGAGGAAGCGTTTAAAGAAAGATCTAAAACACACTCATCTATACCTGATGGTATAGTTGACTTTTTGCTTCAAAACTCGCCTTCAGCAAAAGTTGATGTCATTACCTAGATTGTAAAAGGTAAAAATGTGCACTCTACTTATTAAGAGAGATTCTTTAGATTGGTTTTTACCTACTATACTTTGGTTTTTCTGGTTTAAATTTATTATCATGGATAAGTTCAAGTTCCTTGCGTAGAGAAACAAATTGTACATGTTTACTAGCATGATTGTATCCAGTTTAGACTTATGCGGATGCTCTATATCAGGATTGGATTGCTAGTTTTAAATGAAAGTTAATGGCTGTTGGTTTGGGAAAAAAAAAATATTTACTCTGAGGTCAAGGAAGATTATAGTTGAGTGAAAAGGTAGAAAGAAATAATTCACAGATGTTAAAGAAGAAAGGAATGAAGATAGTCCATGAAAATGTGTGTGTCTGTGTACAACGTATACATACTCGTGTGTGCATCTTGAATCACATGTACTACTAGTCTGGATTAACTTCTAGCTCATAGAATATTCAACTTTGAGATAAACTTTAGTTCCTCACTTGTGAAAAAAACTTTATTGTGCATCTTGAATCACATGTTGGATCACTTTGAATTAGCATTTAGACATTTAGCTCGTAGGAGCTTCACTAATACGAGCAAAAAATAAGCCTTACAGGTTTATAGGTATTTATGAGTAAGTAAAATAATAAGAGATATTATAAAAAAAATGTTGAAGTGCAGGATTGAAGTCATTGTAATTATTTCAAAACTTTTCTATTTCTAAGGGTTTGTTATAAAGTTTATCCAAACAAACCCATAGTATTCTTTATAGTTGATCATGTGAGGAGGGATTGGGCCAGTTGGTGCCAAATAGGGGAAATAAGCTCCAGGTGTGGAATGTTGACAATAGGAAACAATTCAAGAAGAGTGGGGATGTTGATTATACAAAGAATGGAGAGAATTGACATGTAGAGTTAGTTAGTCATTTTCACATGACATGTGAGACAAATAAACCAGCGAAGGAAAACACAAAACCAAAATCAATGTTTTGAAGGTGTTAACCTCCGGTTACTAGTTATCCGGTGTTTGGAATCGACCTTTTGAAGCATGAACAATGAGGACATTCTTTAAATAAACAAAATTAAATGTGAAATTGTACCTCAGTGTAAACAACTATATTC
This sequence comes from Medicago truncatula, assembly GCF_003473485.1. Lineage (NCBI taxonomy): Eukaryota > Viridiplantae > Streptophyta > Magnoliopsida > Fabales > Fabaceae > Medicago > Medicago truncatula. The sequence goes on along the minus strand of NC_053049.1, from coordinate 30,284,228 downwards.
AATTATCAAATTCTGTACTTAAAAATTAGTAATACTAATATTTTGCTAATTAAAATCCCAAAGTGAAAAAGTCAAGGCAAGAGAAATTCAATGCACTCCTCATCACTTTGATTTAGTTATAGGTTTGTGTTTGCTGTGTTGTTCACTCATTGCTTTGATTTACGATAATCACGTCTCATTGATCAAGAAAGTGGCAGAGATGTCTGTCTACCTTCAAGAAGTTTTCTGATAATGCTTTAGAAAATGAATACAAGCTCTTAATTTTATACTCAATTTGATGTACTATTGGCTCAGAATATGTTGTTTTAAAATTGACTGTATGCACACTGTTAACAATTTATTTTATATTTTTCTCCTATATTACCAGTGTATTAATCATTTATAGAAAATTCACAATTGGGGAATCAAATTATTAGTTTGCTCCCAAGTCTTCCATATGTTTTACTCATTTTGATCACCTTGTTCTCCTTTTCTACATTTATTTGAATATGATTGTCTCAGTCTCAGTTTTTATTGCTGTTGGCTCTGTAATTTTTACATTGAACGTACTGCTTCTGGTAGTAGCCTATTTCTCTCTTTCATCTTGTGTCATATAATGAAAGTCAACTTCGAAAAATAGTTCCTTTTTTTTCTTTTTAGATGTGTTATTCTGGTTTTCACTAGTACTACTTTTTTGTTTGCTAGTTCATGGTGCTTAACCAGTAGAGAATCAAGGAAGGAAAATAATTTGAAGTGGTGTGATTGGTCCGAGGAAATGTGTTTCCAATTGCAGAGAAAAAGAAAGCCAAGCAACTGAAGCAACTAAACAAATGCAGAGGTTGACTTTAAAGCACTTAAAGAAGAGAAGGAACGAGCAAAGGCCAAGTTGTTGGATCATATAAAAAATGAGTGTATTATAGAGTACTTGTAAAAAGAGATCTATGCATTTTCGGTCTGTGCATGTTTCTTGCGTTTTCATGCATTTCTGGGTGTGCATGAATCTGTTTCATGTGCTTCTGTTGTGTGTATAACATTTCTGATTGAGAACTCAAGAGTGAGAAAATGATCAATTATATTATATGATTCTCGGTTTATTGATACAATAGCGATGCTCACTACATATAGAAAAGCCGATGACTAATGTATCTAATCATGTTGATCTTTACATAGTCTAAGCCTAAGCTAACTGTTCTATAACTACTCTAACTATCATGGATGTCAAAGATGATGTGGCATAAGTGCCATTGATGATGTAGCAAGTTAGTTGGCATTTATTCTGTCAGCTTGTTCCTCAAGTAACTGCTGCTTCTTCCTTCAATTTTAACAGTCCCCCACAAGCTGGTGCCTGGTATATATCTGCCATGCCCAACTTGGATGATAATGCAAGGAATGACTTAAGATGAAGTGGCTTAGTGAAAAAATATTCTACTTGTTTAGTGCTTGAAACTAGTAGCAATCTCATGGTCCCATCTTGAACTTTATCACGGACAAAGTGACGGTCTATCTTGAAATGCTTTGTTCTCATGAAATACGAGGTCCCTAGAAGGCATCATTTTGAAATCATTTAACAAACATATTAACCAATGCATTTCACAAGCTGCAACTGAAAGAGCTTTGTATTTCGCTTCACTTGATGATCTTGATATAGGGGTTTGCTTTTAGGGCGCCGTTAAATTAATGAGCAACCAAGAAAAAGCATATTGCATTCGATACCTAATAATTGAATTTTATATACAATCAGGTATATAAAATTCAATTATTTATTTTATAAACTAGTATGATTATTTACAATTTCTCTCTGCATATATCCAATTGAATAATTAACTTTTTTTCAAATAACCCGGTCAACACTCAGTGAGTCACCATGTCCATGACCATGAGAGAGGTGCTTAACTTTAATTTGGGAAACCCCATTCATTATTATTGAAAAAGAGAGTGGTTGACAAATTGCAACGGTGGTGGTGACCCAGCAAGGACAACGTGAGAACTAGTCACGCAATTCCCGCTTACTTGCCTGCAGTTTCCTTATGGAGTAGTACAAATCTTCTTACACAGACAATAAAAGCAAATAGGGAAGTACTAGTACTTAACACACATTTTGATGGTTGTTAGAAAAAGAGGTTTTGATAATTTTGAATTATGCGAGAGGTCATTATAGTTTGAGTGTTTGACTAATTGTTTCTATAAGAAATCAAACTTAAAAAATTCGTCTTTGATGACATAAGTTAAAAAACTAAATATCAAAGTTATGTATCGTAAATTATGTATTTAATTTTTTTAACTTGTATCCTTAAAATACAAGTTAGCATGATCCGAATAAATAAATATCATTATAAAGACTAATACTAACTATGAAATGAGTATGCTTTAATTTTTAATTTTTTTTAGGGTAAATGAGTACACTTATGTTAGCCTTTTTTGGGTAACCGATTTGGCTGGATTTTTTTATTAACCCTCCGATTTATAGAATGGTTGGTCTACTAATTTAGATTTTGGTAAAAAGATTAGTAAAGTCCAATAAAAAATACTATACCAAAAAAAAAAGTTCAATAAAAAATTAAGGTTTAAATATGTCTTTAGTCCTTGCATTTTCATCAGATTTTGGCATTGGTCCCTACACTTTTTTTTGTTTGGAATTGGTCCCTGCACTTTGTAAAAATATTGGTATTGGTCCATCTATTAACTTTATGTTAAAAAAAAACAAAAAACTATTGATATTGGTCTCTGCACTTTGTAAAAATATTGATATTGGTGCCACATGGCGTGAAATGATTGGGCTACGTGGCACTCCGTTGGTTTTGTGTTTTTTCTTTTTAACAGAAAGTTGACAGAGGGACCAATACCAATATTTTTACAAAGTGCAAGGACCAAGGCCAAACAAAAAAAAGTGCAGGGACCAATGCCAAAATCTGATGAAAGTGCAGGGACCAATGACACATTTAAACCAAAAATTAAATATGAGTTCTAATTTAAAAGTCTGTTTGATGGTCATGATAGAATAGAGGTAGGATATGATATAAAGCTGGATAGAAATATGATATGATAAGGACATGATAAACATTAATCCTATCATGTGTTTAATGTGCACATGATAACAAACAGGATATCATTATAATTAAATGAAAAAATTGCTCTCATAATTAATTAAATATTATAAAAAATGGCATATTATTAATTATAATAGAAAATACATGCTATCATTATTTTAAAAATAACAATATTTTAAAAATGACAGAATATCAAGATAATAAATAAGGAATGATCTCCTAATCCCATCAAGATAATTTCTAACCTAGCTTATACACAGGATATAAATTACAAAGAATCAAGATAAGATAGGAAAATAGTTTATTTTATCATATCCATTTGGTGCATCAAACATGAGATTTAAGCAAGTTCCTGTCTCCCTATCCTAACCATGAACCCTAAAAGTATGTAAATCATATTAATTAAATAGTTTAATTAGAAGAAATTGATTAAATTCCATTTAAAATCAAAATGAATACCCATTTTAAAATAATTTTATTGTATAAATACACTATATCAGTATCAGGACGAGACATAGAAATATTTTAAAATTCACTCTAAATTTGAGAAGAGGAAACATTCAAAGTCAAAAAGGAGAGAAGATTCTGTAGACAAATTTGTGGGTGACATGAATGCATCACCAACCCATTGCATTATCACATTTGGCCTTTCAAATTAATTAATAAAACCATATTCATACATACTTTTTTTTTCATAATAAGTTTGACTCAGAAAATCCTCAATTACTTTATTAAAAAAAATAAAAATGTTCACCTTCTCCTTCTATTATAATTCATAATTCATTTGTATAATACACCCTTTACTACAAATATTCAATCTCTGAACCATTCTTTAGAAAAATTCAAAACAGATCCTACATTTGAGTAAACCACTTCAAATTCGGAACAATTTCCATACTCACACAAAAAAAAAAAAACCTTTTTCTTTTCTTCCTTTCAAACAAAACTTAACAACATTCATACAAAAACTACACCATTTGAAAAAAAAACTACACCATTTGAAATGAACAAGAAGCAACACCAAGTGAAATTAGACGACGAACAAATCTCCGAATTACGTGAAATTTTCCGATCATTTGATCGAAACAACGACGGAACCCTAACACAGTTAGAACTAAACTCCCTTCTCCGTTCGCTTGGTTTAAAGCCAAGCGCGGAGCAGTTAGAAGGATTCATACAAAGAGCAGACACAAACAATAACGGATTAATAGAATTCTCGGAGTTTGTTGCGTTGGTGGCGCCGGAGTTGTTGCCGGCAAAGTCTCCCTATACGGAGGAGCAGCTACGGCAGCTGTTTAGGATGTTTGATCGGGATGGGAACGGGTTTATCACGGCAGCGGAGTTAGCTCATTCGATGGCGAAATTGGGACATGCTTTAACGGCGGAGGAGTTGACCGGAATGATCAAGGAAGCTGATATGGATGGTGATGGGATGATCAGTTTTCAGGAGTTTGCTCAAGCTATTACTTCTGCTGCTTTTGATAATTCTTGGGTTTAATCTATCTATTCTCTCTCTCTCTCTCTATTAGAGGTAATAATTCAATAATTTAGACTTGTAACTTTTCATATTGCCTTATTTGAACTTATCTACTGATATAAGTGTTGTGTGACTATTTAAAAGAACTTTTGAAAACATCTTATGACAATTTTCATTAGCTTTTTTCGTATTAAGTGCTTGTGCTATAAACCAGATAAGCTGACTATCCAAATAATCTTATCACTAGGTTATATAGTTTAAAAATGTCAAGGACTAGTTTGATATTATTTTTATTGGGACTAAATTAGACCGAAAGAAAATTGTTAGAGATCAAATTGAGTTTCATTTTTCTTGATGTATACAATAGGCAACTTAACACACTTTGTAACTCTTTAATCAATATTTTTAAAATTTTTTTTGATTAAATGATTGAATCGAGTAATATGTTAAAATATGAGATTAAATTGCAATTTTCATTAATCGATTGATTAGATTGATAAAGAGTTGACTCATATTCCACAATTGATAAAAAGTTCAACTTCCGCTAATATCATTGAGACATTGTTGATAGACAACAAATACCTTGAGATCTATATATCTCGGGACATTGTGTCCTTTTCCTTTCTCTGTAACATTCCTCATTCTCATTGCTTTATATATACAGTTTTTTCTTTTTCGCTGAAACTCTGTATTAATATCAAAATCAATGTTGAAGAAAAATATTTCTCCAATGACTTTGAACCGAAAAATATTTGTTGCCAGCTAACTTGTTGTTTCCTGCAGATTAGAAGGCCAAACATGGATTGGTTCAAGGCAATGTTGTGTGATGAAATAGGGTCGAAGCCTTTCCCTTCGTTGAGTCATTTTTCTGGAGACTGGTTGTAAACTACTGATGGAGCCAGGCCATCAATTTTTGGCTCTTGTGATTGTGATCATGTTGAAGTTCAAGTTCAAACTTTATAAATTTGATAAAATTATTGGTACCTGTTTATTTCTTGTAGAGTAATGATAAATGTACGCCCCATTATGGGGATACCATGATGCTCAAGTTAGTTTTATCAGGCCTCACGGTGAGCGTCAAATGTTCATGTGAAGAACATTAGAAACCTCACTAATAGTGTACCGCGGCTTAGGTTTCAACTTTAAGTAATAGGTCTATTCATAGAGGTAATGAGGAACCTCTTTCCCCACCGTGTGGGGAGCTTGTAGCCCAAATATTTCACCACTTAGTCGTTAGTGGCGCCTCTTGTGTCTAGAGTGGTGAACAGAACAAACTAAAATCAACTTAAACCATTTTGAATATTTTCTGTTTAGATTCAGAATTTCAGATTAGGAAACATTTGCCGAAATTCAGCATAGCAGAAACTGCTAAAGGCCACAACAATGAGATAGAACCTCTGTGGTCATGACGGAGTTGTATTAATGGCATGGAAGTTCATTCCTCCCTTTTCTATTCCAACACTAATTCATTTTTATTGCTGCTGAGATTAATAAAATAAAATTGTTAATGAATATATTTCCAAACTATAGTCCAATAAACACACTAGCTAGGCACAATTAATTTTCAAAGAGAGATGCTATTTATAGCGACAACTATTCCCATGAACTTGTCACTTGTGACTTTTAGATTTGATGCTGAGCGGAAAACATGGGTAATGGAAGTCAAAAACAAAAGATCCACTATACTCACTTTAGGCTTTTATGGTGAAGTTGTCATAAAAGTTGTTTCGCTAGATCTAATATTTCGCATTTACAAATTGGAGATATCATTCACATTGCTGCAAGCTTAATTTTTGAGTGCAGAAAATAAGTTAGATTTGAATACATAACCCAAATTAACATTCCAACTAAAACTCCTTTTTTTTTTTTTTTTGGTATAAGCAACTAAAACTCCTTTTACTATAAAAACTTCTTTGTCAACCTATTTAAAACGCCTCAATTCAAGATTTTCTTTCGGCCTACAAATACATTGGACCGACCTTGCCAAGCTGTATTGCTATTACTATTATTAATGAAATGTCTTAAGTTTGTTGCGTCAATAAAATAAAACAATTTTTTTTTTAATTTTTACGGGACAATTTGTATATTTAAATCTTAATTATATTTACAATGTACAATTGCACATGCTAGAAAACTGTATTCAATTAGTTATCCTAAAATATTGAATTACTACATTATACCTTTATTTACGACTAATACCTCAAATTCGTCCTTGAATTTTGAAAAATCGGCCAATTTCGTCCCTGAATTTTGCAAAATATCAAATTAGTCCCTGAATTTACAAAATGTCAATTAAATCAGTCCCTCCGTTAAGTTGGTCTGTTAACGGAGGTGACGTGTAACGTTAACCTCTGACAAAGCTTACCACGTAAGATGCCACGCAAGCAGGGACCAAACTGATTGATTTACACAAAATTTCCAAGGACCAAATTGATGGATTTACACAAAATTTCCAAGGACCAAATTGATAGATTTTCAGAAAATTGGCAACGGCTCTTTCCCTTCTTTGTGAGTAACGGCTCTTTCTCCTCTTCCTTATTAAGGGCTATTTCTTCCCCAAATATATAAATTTGGAACCCTAATGTTATAATTCCTTACAGAGTTCAAAATCCCCAAAATTTCTTCCATGAATTGATGTCAAATTTCTTCCCCAATTCAAAAAACTTAGAACCCTAATTTTTTTGATTAAATTCGAAATTCATAAATCAAGTGGTCTGCCTTGTAGATTCGGTGTTCAGAATTGATGGGTGGTGCGCGAATGAGCAAAAACAACTACAACAACCGGTATTCATCTTCAAGCTCTAGGTGTATTTTGGAGGACAAGGTTGATGGATAAAGTTGATTGTGTAGGAAGTGAGCTTAGGTTGATTAAGATATTGATAGGAGTATTTTGTTTGATTGAGTTGTTAAAAATGATATTGTATTGTGCCAAGTCCATGTAATGTTGTAATGAAAAGAGGTTGTCAATGAATGAACCAAACCTTTCTGTCAAAATATTTCAATCAAATTGGTCCTTGAATTATATACATATCCATCATATCGATCCTCAAATTAGTTTAAATACCATCAAATAGGTCCTTGAATTTTCACAACAGATATCACTGTGATCCTTGGTGCATACATTTGCTGAACAAAGTAAAAAGTAAAAGACATACACTTTGATTATAAAAAGACAGACATTTTCATACCATCATAAGTCATATATTTGATGTTCATAAGTCATTACATAGCCAAAAAAATAACATTACATAGTCATCAAATCATTTGATGTTCTTAAGTGATTACATATCCAAAAAAGCGTAAACTAAATAAGTCCAAAAAGCATTAATTAAACTAGTCCAAAAACATAATTTAAACATGCATCAATGCTTTGGAAATCCTGGAGTTGGGATAAACTCCATGTATTGGGGTTGAGTAGAAGCGGATGACCCGTAATTTGGATTTGAAATTCTAATAACCCCAAGAGCAGTTGGATCTTGTGGAGCATGACCCCTCAGTAGTGTTTGTTTATGTATGTCATTAGAAATCATTGGTCCTCTCATGCCATATCTCCTTGTACTCATTCTCTGCAAATAAAATCAATCATATAAGCCCTTAAATTATAACAAAATCCATCAAATTAGTCTTCAAATTATGACAGTAAGTCTCAAATCGATCCAGGACAACACAAGTAATAGAGGGGTATAATTGGAAACACAGGAAAAAAGATACTGAAATGTTAAATATCGAATTTTGACCATTTCCATCAATTTAGTCCTTGTACACGTGGCTGACTTGCTGACACGTGTACAGGACAACAAAGCATGCAAGAAGCCACATCATCACTATTGACGGACCTTTTGGACGGAGGGACGGATTTGATGGACGTCTGTAAAATTCAGGGACTAATTTGATATTTCGCAAAATTCAGGGACGAAATTGGCCGATTTTTCAAAATTCAAGGACGAATTTGAGGTATTAGTCCTTTATTTACTAATTCACGAGATCAATAAAGTTAGTATTAATAGTATAATATTAAATTTGTTACAGTTTGTATCATTTTTTCAAGTATATATAACTTTTTTTACATAGAAAAATAGCATATTATATTTCCAATTTCTATGGGTGGCAAAACGGGCACAACCCGTCGGACGGACCGTTTAGCTCGCTATTTTTGGCGGGCTGAGTCGAGGTTTTGAACTCATTTTTTATAGTTGATTTCCCCCGCTTAACTTGTCGAAAAATGGGGCGGGCACGGGGTGGGATGGGTCGGCACGCTTAACTCGTTTTTCTTTCTTTTTATAGACTTATTTTATCTTTTTGGATTTATTTTGGTTGTTGGATTTATTTTATGATTTGTTGTACGTTGCAAATTTGTATTATGTTGGAGGATTTTCCTTATTTTGCTATTAAGTATGATGTTTAGTTCGAAAATTTGTTTTTGAATTATCTTGTTTTTACCACAAATTTATTTGATGCTATTCTTTTATATTTTTTACGATAAAAGCAACATAGTTTTTTTTTTTTTTTGAAACAATTATGTTGTAACAAAATGCATTAAAAAAGTTTTTTTTTTTCTCTAAAAAATAAGGTTTTTGTTTGGTGGCCGGCCCGGTTTTTGTTTGGTGGCTGACCCGCCAACTCGCGTGTCCGCCACTAAATGGGATGGGGTGAGATGTTGGACTCGGTCACTTAATTTGACTTGCCTCGTCTCGTCCCGTTTTAAGCGGGCTTAGGTGGGGCGGGGCTAAACGGGACGGGCCAGCTCGCTTTGCCATCCCTGCAATTTCCATCATACTATATATTTAATATTTATAAAATAATAATTTTAATATAAAAATATATGATCTCTTTAAAATAAATACAGTCAACTCTAATAAGACTCACATAGTAAAACAAGAAATATTTTAAAATGAAATCCATTCAAATTTTTCATTTCCAAATAAAACTAATATTCAATTTCAGAATTTAACCAATTCCAAAATCTGGTGTTTATTCTTGACCATATTGATCCTGTCATTAAAAATTTTCCCTTCACATGAAATGAATGTTCATTAAAATAAATATTTTTTACCTTTAAATATTTTTTTTTTTTTTTTATAATCTACAAAATTATGATAATAATTACTCCAATGTGAAAGAATTTTTCAGTCAAAGAAATTAAATACTTCCTCAATTTATAGTATTTGACCAAAAGCTAATAGTAGTTATAAATCCTCAACTTTTATTATTATTTTCATTCAGAGATATAACACATTGACACTTCAAAATCCTCTCCTTATACCTCATTGTGAGCAAAAAAATCACAAGTGAGAAATATGGACAGTCAATCCAATCCTTTACACATATTAGTTTTCCCTTTCATGGGCCATGGCCATACAATACCTACCATTGATATGGCCAAACTATTTGCTTCAAAAGGTGTTAGGGTTACCATAGTCACCACACCCCTCAACAAACCTCCCATCTCCAAAGCCCTAGAACAATCCAAAATCCATTTTAACAATATAGATATTCAAACCATCAAGTTCCCTTGTGTAGAGGCAGGTTTACCTGAAGGATGTGAGAATGTTGATTCAATCCCTTCAGTTTCCTTTGTTCCTGCATTCTTTGCTGCTATTAGATTGCTACAACAACCCTTTGAAGAACTATTGCTTCAGCAAAAACCACATTGTGTTGTTGCTGATATGTTCTTTCCATGGGCAACCGATTCGGCTGCAAAATTTGGAATTCCTAGGATTGTGTTCCATGGCACTAGTTTCTTTTCATTGTGTGCTTCTCAATGCATGAAGAAATATCAACCTTACAAAAATGTTTCTTCTGACACTGACCTATTTGAGATTACCGATCTTCCCGGTAATATCAAAATGACAAGGTTGCAGCTGCCAAATACACTCACCGAAAACGATCCCATAAGCCAAAGCTTTGCCAAATTATTTGAGGAAATTAAGGATTCGGAGGTGAGGAGTTACGGAGTTATTGTTAATAGCTTCTATGAGCTCGAGAATGTTTATGCAGATTATTATAGAGAGGTACTTGGAATAAAAGAATGGCATATAGGTCCATTCTCAATTCACAATAGAAATAAGGAGGAAGAAATACCATCGTACCGAGGAAAAGAAGCATCTATTGACAAACACGAGTGTCTAAAGTGGCTTGACACAAAAAATATCAACTCAGTTGTTTACATGTGTTTTGGAAGTATGACACACTTCCTTAACTCTCAGCTTAAGGAAATTGCTATGGGACTCGAAGCATCAGGGCATAATTTTATTTGGGTTGTGAGGACACAGACAGAAGATGGAGATGAATGGCTACCTGAAGGATTCGAGGAAAGAACGGAAGGAAAAGGACTAATTATAAGAGGTTGGTCTCCACAAGTGATGATTCTTGAACATGAAGCAATCGGGGCATTTGTGACGCATTGCGGATGGAATTCGGTTTTAGAAGGAGTGGTAGCTGGAGTACCTATGATTACTTGGCCTGTGGCGGCCGAGCAATTTTACAATGAGAAGTTGGTCACTGAGGTACTTAAAACTGGTGTACCTGTTGGAGTTAAAAAGTGGGTTATGAAGGTTGGGGATAATGTTGAATGGGATGCAGTGGAGAAGGCTGTGAAGAGGGTTATGGAAGGGGAAGAAGCATATGAAATGAGGAACAAAGCAAAAATGCTTGCAGAAATGGCAAAGAAAGCTGTGGAAGAAGATGGATCATCTTACTCACAGTTGAATGCCTTAATTGAGGAGCTGCGTTCACTATCTCACCACCAACACATCTCACAAGAATAATATGCATGTCTAGTCTAGAATAAAGCAACATAGTATTATGACAAATTTAACATTTGCTAGCTTCTTTTAAGCATACTATTAGTAGTAAAATTTATTTATTTCTTTATTACACTTTTTTTTTTTTGTTGCTTTTGAAATATTCCGGCAAAGAATCATGTCTAGTATCATCCTTTCAAAACACAAAATGTGTAGTATCATCCATCCAAAACACAATGTAACACAAAATGATACAGTTTCTTACTTTAATCTGTTTTTTACTGTGTGTTTTTGTAAGTCTATGTTTTAGATTTCTGGCCATACAAACTATCAATCATAAAGAGATTTAGGTTTAGTCGAAGACTTTCCTTGGCAACTCAAGGTTAAGCAATCATTTTGTGCCTAAGTTATTTAAGAAACCCTTTAGCATTACATAAACAAATATCAATTTACTTTCACTTATTTTATTTTCAAACATGATGTGAAATTCAAAACTGGTCTTTTGAAAAGAAAAAAAAGTGGAGGGGGGGGGGGGGGGGGGGGGGGGGGAAGGAAGCAATGATTGAGCAAGAGCCAGTGCAATTGCACATGTATATTTACAATCTTGTGATCTTATTCATGATTTTTTTGGATGTTTTCTCTCTTTACCTGTACCTTAATAATTTTATGGTAGAAGCATATGAATAGGGAAAAGGATTTGAACTCATATCACATGTTATGTTAAAGGTTGATCTCAACCTCCATGAAAATGTAAATCAAGCTTGCAATGTGCAGAGGCTTGATGAAGACAATGAAATAGAGAGAAAGGAACTTTATTATTCAACAATCTAAGTATTACAATGAGGTGCTATATCTTTATATAGAGTGAGACTTACTACCCTAATCTATAGCTACTAACCAACTGTAACTAACCTATCTAACTAACTGAAAAACAGTTACAATAGTCTAGGCTAGCTTAGCTGTAATCAGTTACTTGTAGAACAAGTAAACTCTGTAATACAAAATGACTTATGGTTTAACATGTTAATAAATTGTTTTTACAACTTACTTTTTTATTTGTGATTGGTATAGTTATTGTTGAAAAGAATTCACAATGAGGTTCAATTTTGCTCCTTACTTTCACATTTTATGCTCCTCTTTATAATAATTTCTCCTTAGAATTTCTGGTTGAGATTTTTACAAAAAAATAACTCAATGCAAGAGTTTGTTATGTGAGGTTCCTTCTTTGTTTCTAATAATTGGCTAAAATTAACTGAAAACTAAAATTAACTTTTATGTAGGATCAAAGCTTTGAAAGAGATAAAAAAAAGTTTGAGTAAAAAGATTAAAAATATTATGCTTGGGAACTTTTTGGTCCCCCAACATGTCGGCTGGAGCCAAGTCTTATTAGCTTGCATACATTGACAGCTCTAATGAAGAATAAACATTCCTAATGCAAAGTGTAGCACTTGGTGCAAAGACATTCGAACCACAAACCCTCTACTTCTCAATTGTAGCAACTCAGTCTCATCAAAAGAAGGGAGGCCTTTTCATTTTCAAGTTACATGATACATGCACGAGGATTGCTCCTACTTGGTTCAGAATATCCAGAAAAAAGACAAAACAAATATCCCACACTCTCCCTTGTTTTACGAGTCCATCACCTTTAACAACCATGTTTTGACAACATATTTTCCATCAAATAAAGATTCAACAAAATGTTGCGTTGGCCGAAAGATCTTCTAAACAAATATGAAGACACTCTTTTTCAAAACATATGGAATATATTTACATACATAATATTATGTTCCAAGTAAACCCGGGTATGACAAAAACAATATTTTGATTTCACTTTAAAAAGTGGCAGTAAGGAGAATTCAATAAACAAAAATGTTTGGTACGGTTATATGTGAGATTTAGATCCCCTCCTTTTCACCCTCATGTAAGGAGCCAAGGTGACAAAAACAATTTTGGTGAACCTTATACACAAACAAAATTAAGTAAATAATTGTTTGTGTCTCTATCTCTCTTCTAACAAGAATGAAAAAAAATTAAGAGTAAACGGAGAGGAACCAAATCCATGTTGCATGTTAGATAGTAGATACATTAAGGACAAAAAATCTCCCTGCCAGCTACAAAAACGAGGTAATGTGGTAGCCAATTCCTGACACTACGGTCATATGGCATAGTTATAATTCCATTTTCATGTATAAAATGCTAGAGAAAACACATTGTTGTTTCGAAACATCAAAATAAATTGTGCAACATACATTATGCCTTCTTCTTCTTGGATTTGAGCATCACGAACCCAATAAATATGCATAAGAGGCAAATAAGAGCAACACCAGCAGAAACAGGTATTAATATGGCATATTCTTGGGGTAAGAAATACTTGTGTACGAAATGGTCATCATCTACAAAGGGCTGAAAGAGCACAAGATAACTTATTAGGAAGTTAAAATCAGATAGCCATAATACATTTAAAAATACTTGGCAAGTTACTAACCAGGATGATAACCCAGAAAGTATAATAAGTGAATATCGATAAGCTTATAAAGGACAATAGAAATCCAACTGCTCTGTCTGCTAATTCCATTTTGATTCCTATTTTTTTTTGCTTTCTGTTGACAACAAAAATACACAGATGACTGTTAGCATTTACAATAATAGAGAGTATAAACAAATTCAACAAAATATTGGTTGCATACTCGGCACAAGTATATTCTTAAAGTCTGCATTGAGCTGAAAGGAATTGGAAATTAAAATATAACCTTCCTTATAAAAATCTACATCAAATTGATGAATGCGAAGGTGAAGGAAATCTTCAGAAGTTTATCAGAAATGCAGCTTGAATAAAATCATAAAATAGACACCATGACAGAGTGTTCATGGTTCAATTTAACAAAGAAAACTAAACCGAACTAACAAGAAACCAGTTCATTCGAACCAAATTTAATCAGTTTTGGTACTCCATGCGAACTGAAATGATTTTCTGAATCGTTGACGCAATTTTAAATTCCCAAACAGAACTGGTTTCTGAACTGATTTCCAAATTGGTTTGTTGATCTGGTTTCTGAACTTATTAGAACAGTTCAAAAACTGATTGATCCTTTGATTCTTAACTTCTTATTTGGCCAATTTCCCTCTTAACAGGCTCAAAAAAATAAGCAGCAAATTAAGCACCGTGAAAATGAGGGTATGAATCTGTTGTCTAGGTTCGGGATTTTGTGGGGTACAGTATTGATGCAACTGCCCTTGTTTTCTTTATTAATTATTAAGTCATTGACTATGCAAGTAATAAATATAATCATACCAAGTATGATTGCCAAAACGACATTTCTACCTAAAGTAAGCAAGTCCTAGCATTGGATGAAGTCAAATTGAGTTGAAGGCAAGCTTATATTGCAAGTTCCTATCAAGTTCACTCTGGTGGTATATAACATTATCACTAGCTACTGGTGCTGTCTGATCAACATTGACACAAGTTGGTTACCGGCTAAGAGTATGACAAATTGGTGGTCCATCTCATTTGCTACAGATTGTGACTTTTTGTACTATTTGAAATTGACTTGACATGAATGAACTAAAATGGGTTTCATATTTTATCATTATGGAGATAAAAACTAATGTCTAGGTGAAAAATTGGTGTCACTAATAGCTAGCTACTAAACTGAAGCAGGAGCCTTTCAAACTAGCCCTTCAAACTAGTGTGAATGGTAGCTATATATAATATGGGGTATAGCATGGTTGATTTTATTGAGAGCATTCTTATGCCTATGAACGAAAAGACATCTAACAAAAGAGAAAATGAAAGATGTTTTTCTGTTTTTACAACACATAATAAACAAAAACAGGAAACACGAAATATATCACAAGAATCATCCTTTTCCTAATGTTGAATGCTAAGATAATCAAGGGGGCATAAAAAACAACAGCGTAGAGTAAACCAGTTACCTTGGTGTTCTTTGACACAACGTCATTATAAGTTGATAAAATAAAACACATTAACATAATAACATGTCACTTTAACATTCAAGGCTCTGCATAACCAACCATTTATAATAAACTATACTCAACTTGAACTAAAACTAAAATTCTTTAAACTAAATTATACTCAACTTGAACAAAACTAAAACCCTGTGAACGTTACACTTAAAAAACCAGCAAATAATGTTATCATAAATCTCGTTTGTCTCTGACTCTGGAATTGTAATATTTTTCATTGTATAGCTTCTATGTTCATCATTTACAATGAATAGTTATAATACACACATATCTTATCATTCTGTTTCTGTGATCATTAATCAATTTCATCGCAAACAAACAAGAAATACGAAACAGATATAAGTGAAATTCATCACCCATATTCTGCTACTAAAAAATTGAAATTGAATTTTCTGCACAAAATATGTCAATAATATATTTCAATCCACTCAACTTAACCAAAAGCAAGAAATCAATCAATAAAGTTAAATTCTCATTAAAAAAAAAACCTAAATTCATCTGTAAAATGAGTGCACATGTTTCTTACCTTACCGTTCACGGCGGCCGACGATAAACACCGGCGGCTTTTCCGGCGAACTTTTTCTTTATACGATCGGTTGAGAAGGTAGTTGATGACTTGATGTTACTTTTCTCCAATCCAATGTGTTTTCTGAATCCTCATACATTAAGGGCAAAGCAGTAATTTTGCTGTTTGTAATGAGCTGCCGCTGCTGCTGTTGATGGATTGGACTTTTAGATGAATTTAATTTTTCGAGAATATCTTTTTTCACCCTCCGTGTTTTTCGGGCATTCTCTATCTTTTTAATTTTATCACATTCAGTTTATATAATTTGTTATAAATATTAATATTGGATGTCCAAATAGCAAATGTGTTAGTGGGCCATACTACTAGGTTTTGGGTTTAGTTCATAAGTTACTCTATTTCCCTATAAATAGAGCTCATTTGTAACATTGATATGGACTAGTGAATAAGAATATTTCTCTCTTCTTCTCCTTCTCTCTATTACTGTCTCTATTTACTTATATTCATAACAAGTTATCAGCACGAAATTAAAATATAACTAAAAATGAACATTAAGAACAAGCTTACGATAATGATAATGAAAATTGTAGTATTTTTACAATCCTTCAGGGATGTATACTTATTAAATTCTTGAGTTCTGCAAGAAATACATATTAATTTTGATAAATTATTTGTGCAATTCTTCGGGATGTTTAAAATTCATCAGGAATTTATTAGAAAAATATTTAATTTTAGCGATCCTTCAGGGATGCAGTAGTGTCTTTAAGAATTCATTAATAAATTTTATTTGTGCAATCCTTCAGGGATGCATTAGTACTAGTGTTGAACTCTTCAAGAATTCATTAAAAAAATTTTGTTTGTGCAATCCATCAGGGATGCATTAGTACTACTGTTGAATTCTTCAGGAATTCATTAAGAAAATTATGTGCAATCCTTCCGGGATGCATTAGTATTGAATTCTTCAAGAATTCATTAGAGTTTCTTTATTTACTTTTAAGCGGTCCTTCAAGGATGCATGTATGTTGAATTAAAATAAATAAACACTATATTATTTGCAAAATAACAATGATGTGTATCTATTAGGTCCTGATTCCAATTGATGGAATTGTAACAGTGACCTAAAATCATCGATACAAAAGTATAATTATCATAACAATTAAATAGGCACAACAAAAAAAATATCTAATGATCCTATTCACGTTTGAATTAGGGAAATATATTATATTAATACCTTTTTAGTGATTAGAGCGTGCTGATAACGTGTTATGAATATTGCATGTCCATTGGAATTGACATTGAACATCCTGTAGCACATGTTCATACACAAAATGGACTTGCAGAATCATTTATTAAGCGTATACAGTTAATTGCAAGACCACTTCTCATGAGATGTAAACTCCCAATTTCCACTTGGGGACATGCAATTCTGCATGCTGCAACATTGATTCGCATCCGGCCAACCAGTTATCATGACTCTTCCCCTTTGAAATTGGTTTTTGGTCAAGAACCTAATATTTCCCATCTGCGAATATTTGGATGTGCGGTGTATGTTCCAATTTCTCCACCACAACGCACTAAGATGGGTCCTCAAAGAAGGTTGGGAATATATGTTGGATATGAATCTCCATCTATTATAAAGTATCTCGAACCCACGACAGGAGATTTATTTACAGCTCGATTTGCTGATTGTCACTTTGATGAATCAAATTTCCCAACATTAGGGGAAGAGAAAATGCAGCTGAAAAAGGAGATCAGTTGGAATGAACCTTCATTGTCTCATCTTGATCCTCGAACTAAACAATGTGAACTGGAAGTTCAAAAGATAATTCATTTGCAAAGTCTAGCAAACCAACTGCCAAATGCATTCACTGATCCAAAAAGTGTGACTAAATCATACATACCAGCTGCTAATGCTCCAATAAAATTGAATGTTCATGTTGGACTATCTCATATTGCAAACGAGTCTCAACCACGCATGAAGCGTGGCAGACCAATCGGTTCCAAAGATAAAAATCCTCGTGCAAGAAAAGGAGCTAAAAGAAAAGACGGCCCAAATGAGGATATAGAAACTTCAACAGACCCTTCTGACATAATCAATATTTCAGTTCCAGAAGAAGCTGATCAGGTACCTGACATACATGAAAATCAAGAGATCTCAATAAATTATGTCACTAATGGAATACAATGGAACTGACATGAAGTCAACGTTGACGGTATTTTTGCATATAATATAGCGCTAAATGTAATGAATGATAACGAGGATCATGAACCAAGGTCTATTAAAGATTGTAAACAAAGCGAGAATTGGCCAAAATGGAAAGATGCAATTAAAGCAGAATTATACTCGCTCAACAAGAGAAAAGTCTTTGGACCTGTCGTCCGAACACCTAAAGGAGTGAAACCAGTTGGGTATAAATGGGTGTTTGTGCGAAAACGTAATGAAAATGGTGAAATTGCAAGATATAAAGCAAGACTCTTTGCTCAAGGATTTTCGCAAAGACCTGGGATTGACTTTAATGAGACATATTCACCTGTAGTTGACGCAACTACTTTTAGATACTTAATTAGTCTTATAGCTTATGAAGGGCTAAATTTGCATATGATGGATGTGGTTACTGCCTACTTGTATGGCTCACTTGATAGTGACATCTACATGAAGATCCCTGAAAGATTTAACTTACCTGATACAAATAGTTCAGGATCTAGGGAAGACTACTCCATAAAATTAAATAAGTCTCTCTATGGGCTAAAACAATCTGGACGCATGTGGTATAATCGCCTCAGTGAATATTTGCTAAAGGAGGGATACAAAAATGACTCTGTTTGTCCATGTATTTTTATGAAAAGATCTGAAAATGAATTTGCTATAATTGCTGTCTATGTTGATGACATAAACATTATTGGGACTCCCGAAGAGCTTCCAAAAGCCATAGATTGCCTGAAGAAAGAATTCGAAATGAAAGATTTGGGAAAGACAAAGTTTTGTCTCGGATTGCAAATCGAACATTTAAATAATGGAATTTTTCTGCATCAAGAAACTTACATAGCAAAAGTGTTAAAACGTTTCTACATGGACAAATCTCATCCATTGCCTACTCCAATGGTTGTTAGATCACTAGATGTGGAGAAAGATCCTTTCAGACCTCGAGAAGAAGGTGAAGAACTACTTGGTCCTGAAGTACCATATCTTAGTGCAATAGGAGCATTAATGTACCTTGCTAATTATACGCGTCCAGATATATCATTTTCTGTTAACCTATTATCAAGATACAGTTCTTCACCTACACAAAGACATTGGAATGGGGTCAAGCATGTACTTCGTTATCTTCGAGGTACAATGGATATGGGTTTGTTTTATCCTAAAGTACCCAAACTAGAATTAATTGGTTATGCAGATGCAGGTTATTTATCAGATCCTCATCATGGTAGATCACAAACAGGTTATTTGTTTACAAGTGGAAATACAACAATTTCATGGAGATCTGTGAAACAGACAATAACAGCAACATCATCAAATCACGCGGAACTTTTAGCATTACATGAGGCAAGTAGAGAATGTGTTTGGTTAAGATCCATGATTCAGCACATCCAAAAGAATTGTGGTTTATCCTCCGGAAGAATGGATGCAACAATAATTTACGAAGATAATACAACATGCATCGCTCAGTTGAAAGAAGGATACATTAAAGGAGACCGAACAAAACACATTTCTCCAAAATTCTTTTTCACTCATGATCTTCAGAAGGATGGTGATATCAGCATTCAACAAATTCGGTCGTGTAATAATCTTGCAGATGTTTTTACAAAGTCGCTCCCAAGTAAAGTTTTTGAGAAACTTGTACTAAGAATTGGTCTTCGCCGTCTAAGAGATATTTGTCTTCATGAGGGGGAGAAATAAATGTGTTCTGCACTCTTTTTCCCTTCACCAAGGTTTTATCCCATTGGGTTTTCCTGGTAAGGTTTTTAACGAGGCAATTCAAACTCAAAAGGATATTGTACTCTTTTTCCTTCACTAGATTTTTTTTCCCACGGGGTTTTATTTTAGTAAGGTTTTAATGAGGCATATCCTCGATGGACATCCAAGGGGGAGTGTTATAAATATTAATATTGGATGTCCAAATAGCAAATGTGTTAGTGGGCCATACTACTAGGTTTTGGGCTTAGTTCATAAGCTACTCTATTTCCCTATAAATAGAGCTAATTTGTAACATTGATATGGACTAGTGAATAAGAATATTTCTCTCTTCTTCTCCTTCTCTCTATTATTGTCTCTATTTACTTATATTCATAACATAATTCGAATAAAAAAATGCACGGTAACTGTTTATATATAAGCAACGATCTCTTATTTCAATAGCTACAATTTTTGTTCGAAAAAAACACGAAAGTACCCGCAATCCGAACCACCCAACATTGTGTCACTCTCGAAGTTTTTTTCCAAGCATTTTAAACTATCAAAAAGAAGGTTATGTCACATTTCTTTAATCATTTGTTCCTTACTTTATGTTATTTTTCATAGGTTTAAAAATCGGTTCGGTCATCGACTCGGCGGGGGTACTAGGTCAATGGTCGAACCACTGAATTATTGGTCGAATCGCATGACTGAATCGGAACCACTCGGATGACTCGGTTAGATAACTCGATCCTTAGATTAAATTTATATAGTTATTTAACCGGATTAACTCGGTGACTCGGCCACTTTAGAAACTAAAATAATTAATGAGTGTTGTAATTTAAAAAAGGTTTACATTTAAGGACAAAAATAAAATCAAATGAGTGTTTAAATATATGGACGAAGAGAGTAATACATATTCGAATAAATATAGTAAAATAAAAAAATTCTTTCAAAAAAAATATTGTAAAAAAAATGTTTATTAAAATATTTGAGATGTCGGACAATAATATTTAAATGATAAGAGTGTGTTTGGTTACGTAAAAAAAATAGAGTGTACTTCGTTCCCCTAAAAAAAAACTATTCAGTTATTATATATAAATAATAAGAAATAATTTTAAAACAAAAGAGGTTTATGTTGCAGTGGATAAGTGATTGCCTTGCAAGTTGGGGGACGTGGGTTCAACACCTATCGCTGCCATTTTTTGGCTTAATTAATTCAATTAATTTCTGCTTTACTTCAAACCGGTCCGGTTTGTCAAACCCGCCGGTTTACCGATTTTTCCCGAGTTTGACCGAGTCACGCCGGTTCAGTCCGGTTTGATTACATGACCGATTCGTTTATCAACTTGAACCGGTCACCCCACCGGTTCCTGGTCGGACCGGTTCAACCGGCCGGTCCGGTCCGGTTTTCAAAACTATGCTATTTTTTTTATGGGTGTTGTACTGCTTCAGATTATATAATATGAAACAAATAGTTCAGGAGCTTGGACTATATAATTCGAAACAACACAATGTATATTGAATTCTATTTTTATTTATTTATATTTATATGTGATTTGATTGTTTTCATATATGGACCGACACCACATTGTGGTAGAAGCAACATACCTACAATGACAACATCGACTAGGCGAGAGTAGTTAGAGCAAGCTGCTGGATAGGGTAGATGAGAAGGGTTGGGACAGGCATGAGGAAGCCCGACCTTCTCAGTCTCAGATGCCAGAGGCTGAGCCCCAATGTAAGAAGAAGGCACCACAACCTGAACTAATGATCTACTTTTAAAATATCATTAGATTTGATTCACAACAGTAGTACTTGGAATATTGGAGATGGTACTATATATATTTTTGCACTGGTAAATGATATTCTAGTATTATACCTTAAGAGTTGAACATTCCTATCAAGGTGCACGTTTGCTTGTCTACCAAAAGGTTTATGATTTTATTCAGAACGGTTCTTGGTGTTTTTCCTCTAGGATCTCTAATTTTCATTTTGGTTTGATTAATGATATAAAGAGAGTGGTCATTCCCATCAATACTTTCAAGGATGAATTGGTTTTAGGAAACTCAATATTTGGTGACTTGTCTTTCAAGGAAGCTTATTTTACTAGATCTAATGTCCCTCAACCAACTAATTAGGGTAAAACCATTTGGTCCTCAGTTGTTCCTCCTTTTAAGTCTTTAGTTTCATGGAAACTCATTCAAAATTCTCTCCCTACTTATAATTATATAAGGAAGAGAGGCTTCATCATTGTTTCTTGTTGCAGCATGTGCAACCATGCTTTTGATGATCTCAATCACTTATTTTTGTACGTAGATTGATGACCACATATCACGAGTCTTGGATATGAGATATCAAGTCTATACATAAGTATAATTATTAGGAGTGATATTTATATTTGATTGACACACTACGAGAATACTACATATTATGTTACGAAGATGTTATAAGTTATTAGAATAGTGATAATGGTGTAAACCACTCTTAGACAGGAAACCACTCCGATCCCTAGATGTGGACTCAAGCGCTTTATTGTCATTCAAACATTTTGGTGTTTCCAAGATTCGTGACAATGAAGTAAGCATTGCGTAATTTTTTTTTTTCACGAAGGATAGATGGTTAGTGCAAGATGATTTGCTTAATTGGGTTCGTCGACAAGAGGCAATAGAAGGATTCACTATATCTATAGATATATCCAATCTAATAAATCCAATGTTAACGTTCCATTGTGAAATGAGTGGTGAGTACAAACCACGTATAAAACCAACTTGTACAATAAAACATATTCTATTACTTTTTGTTTTTTGGCCTCTGAAAAAGAGGGAAGCTATACTTGAGTTCTAGAGATGTAGGTTGGTCTTCTGAACTCAAAACTCAATATGCTTAAAGTGATTGTCATTGACAGGGACACTACTCTTATGAATGTTGTTGCCAAAGTTCTCCCTAAAACGATTGCCTTACTTTTTCATTTTCATATTGAGAGAAATGTAAGAGCTAAATCCATCATAGACTGCAGAGTTTGAAGGATGTAAAAGTTGATGGGAAAGATAAAGAAGTGAAGGAGGTGAATGCAAGTGACATAGTTAACAACATCATGACAACTTGGGACAACATGAATGAGTCTCCTTCATAGGAATCATATGCAGATGCCATCGTGCATTTTTTAGATGTATGCAAAAATTTCCAAAAGTTTCTTAACTATGTTGAAACTACAATTTTGAACACTGTTAAGGAAAATTTGTTAGGGCATGGAAAGATAGTGTCTTGCATCTAGGCTACAAACCACCAACAGGTTGAATCGGCGAATAGGAAAGTTTAGAAATTATTTGAGTAATAGCGTGGGAGATTTGGCAACAAGTTGGAGTGCAATAGACAAAATGTTGACGATTGTGTTGACTAAGATACAAGCAACCTTTGGGAAGAGTCTCACTTATTCATGAGTTGAAAACTAATAAGAGTGATTATTTGCTGATATTTGGTTCGGAGGAGCATTATAGATATATCATTAATGGTTTACACCTTCCAACAAATAATGGTGGAATTACATACTTAGATAAGTAGTTGACATTAACAAACATGTGTCACATTGTTGCAACATTGTTACAATAGAGTTGTTGTTCAGTTGAAAAGTCCAGAAAGAGGTATATGTGAGACTTTTTTTCCCAGTCCAAGGTGCTCCATCACTTAACCCACATGCCCACATCATGTGCCTTGACATATTTCCAAACCAATTTATTCATGCTTATTTGAAAGAAGGTTGTCCAATACCACCGATGTGCACAAAGTGGAAGATACACAAGATCGGTGAGACCGAAAAAATGGGAATTTGTGTTTATGGATAAACAAGTTTTGTTCCAAGACCTCATGGCTAAGGTAGAGAAACCGCCGAAAAAGCCAACTAATCATCTCAATCCAATTTATTATGACAATCCCACTCCTGAAAAAGCAAAAGGAGAATTTGAAGTTATTGAAAATGAAGATGATTCAATTTCACTAGCTATCTAGATAATGTATGACACTTTTTTATCGGTATTCATCCTTTTTTATCGATAATACACCGACATATTTTTTGCGGTCAATATGTAACTTTTTTAAGCCAAAAGAAATTAAATTAAAAAAAGAGACCACGAAGTACATGACTTTTATGTGGTTATTATTGCTAACATTTTATATAAATATATGTTTCCAATTATTCAACTATTTATTTTATCTTTCATTTGATTTTATTTTAATTTGATACTTGTTATTCCATAAAATTTTGTGAAGTGAAACATGTTTGAAGATGCACAAGTTGAAGCTCATGTCCGATACTCCACCTTCAAAAGGACAATTAAGGTACTTTTAACCCTCAACGACAAGTTGGATAAGTTGAAGACACAACTTAACAAATACTTTCTCCATCTTGGTGAAAATCAAACAACGTTTCATGTATTTGTACAGATGCCATGCGTAGATCTAGGGACAGATAAAGATGAAGACACGTGGAAGACATTTATTTTCCACAGGTTATTCATGATGATGGCGATGTAGAATAAATGTTTAGGTTAATGGTTGAAAATAATAAGTTACATCTTTGTGTCTGCTCCAACTTAGATTTAAGCTTTTTTATGTATTGAAGTGTAATATGTTTGAAAAAAAATTAGTAATGTTGCACTTTTAATGAATTTTAATCTTTTGTGTAACGTGTTCGTAATGTCGAATTCTTGTAATTTGGATCAATTATGAATGATTATGTAATGATGTGGCTTATGAGTGAGTTTTGTTGTTGAAAATGTTATGTCGTTGTGGAAAATTGTGTTTGTAGATTACAGTTCATTTAGGGGTGTTCAAAACTGAACCAACCCAATAGAAAAGCCGCAAATCGAACTAACCCAAACCGAAACCGCAAAAAACCGTATTTGGTTCGGATGTAATCGGATCATTTTTACTCAACCGCATGGTTTGGTTTGGTTTGGTTTGCGGTTTAAATTTTACCAACCAAACCAAACCGCAACATAAGAAAAATGTTCATTAAACATATGTCCCCTAGACCAATACTCATAGAAACTCATTGGAAACTTTTATAAAATGACATATTTTTTCTCTTCTTAAGTTCATTCTTTGCTTTTTATTTCAAAAGCGTATTTATGTGCTACTTGAACTTTTTAAGAATGATAAAATCTTAGGCCAACACAAGTTAACTATCGTTGGGGTAGGGACATTTAACTCACACTAGATATCGAGCGGCAATTAACTGTCGCTAGGGTTCATTTTGAAACTCCGCGGTGGGAATGAGCAAAAGTGAAAGGAATATCAATTTTCTTTTCTATTTTGCAACTGGGCCTAGATATATGTTGGGCCGACCCTAAAAAAATATAATTGAAAAACTTAACCTAATACCAAAATCTCCTCCTCCTTTGAACTCCTTATAAATTTTCTCTTAGAATCAGAGTATAAGCGCGGCGCTTGGGACTCATCCTCTCTTTGTCTCGTTCATATATATTCTTACACAAATAACTTATATAATTGAATTGATTTTGATACGTAAGGGAATACATTCTTTGTGATTTAATTTCATTCAAATTAATTTCATATATATGTCACTTAAGGGCATTCATCTTATTCGGCCATTGATTGTATCTATTTTTTTGTTGTTGTTTGTTTCTTTTCTATTATTTAATCTTATGTTGTTTCTTGTTTACTAGATCTAACACAAGGTGACATAATTTGATTGATGGAATGACATTTCAGGATTCATTGAAAGGAAATCATCAATGTTGCCTTGAACTTCTACAACTTAGCTGTTATGGTTTGTTCTATCATTCGTGTCTGTAGCGTTGGAAACAAATCTTCAACGAGTGTGATTTCTTTGATTAATTACATATGGAAAAATGGTAAGCATGAATGAAAATATGATTTTGTCTTAAAGTATAATAATTATGAAATTAAGACATAATATTATTCGTCTATCATAATTTGTTTTGAATTGATTGATTTAGTCGGTGGTTGGTAATGTTTTACATACTGTATCGATTTGATATTTTTTTAATTTTTTTTATCTATTTTTCTAATTATTTTAGTAGGTAAAAATTTATAAGGAGTAATTCTCCGCATTATATATAAGTACTATCTATGTTTTTTTTTTTGTTGAATTCGTAACTGATATTAAAAATATTATTCTTCAGAAGAATAATATTATATCTAAGTACTGTATTTCATAATTGTTTCTAACAACATTGTATTTGCAAGGGTAATATTGTCTTTTCCAAGCACAAAATCCTGACCTCGAGGTCACTCAATGAAACTGGTCGTTCATCATTGTTGGGAGTATGAAAAATGAACGATGAATCAAACGTGGCTATTAAGTTAAGGGCTTCGGTATTGAGGTTAGTTATGTTGACGGAGTCAAGATAAATGCTTGGGGTGTTGAGTTGAAAGGTGGGTATCAAAAGGCTAAGAACAGCTACGCTGATTTCTCAAAAAAAAAAAAAAAAAAAAAACTATGCTGGTTACGAGGAACAAAATGTAAACCAACATGATCAAATATTTAAAGATATTGAATGAAAATGATTAGTATTAATGTAATATTTCCATTAAACATTTTCCTCTAATATATACAAAAAAATATGTTAAATAATATATTGCGTTAGTTTTGGTGAAAAAGTCGATATGATAAAATTTTAAAAACTCATGACTATTTTTAAAATATCAAAATTAATGTAGTATTTCTATTTAATAACTTTTTATTTTATATTTAAAACACCATTCAATGTTTACATCATTCAATATTTGCACCGCTACGGTTGCACATTTTATATATATATATATATATATATATATATATATATATATATATATATATATATATATATATATATATATATATGAGATAGAACCACATAATGACATTATCTCAATAAATGACCACTACGTTAATGTGATTATTTTGTCAATGGATAATGATATTTGAACAACTATTAGATATAACTTTTGTGACAACTTTATTTTACTATCTTTTTATTAATCAGAAACAATAAAGAGAGAAATTGCTCCTTATTTTAGTCTCTTCACAAAATAATTGTTCAAACATCATTTTTCTTTGTCAATAGCTTCAATTTTCATATAAGCAAAATTGTTTTTAAGTACCTTAACTTAATTTTAGGTGATGTTTTAACTATTTATTATTTTTTTCATTCCGATTTAGTCCACCTGAAGTACTGCTTTCATCCATACCTTAATATGCTGATTTTTCACTATAACAACCATCCAGCATGCTTCCACAAAAATATTTCATTCGTGCCACGAGTATGTAGGGGTATGAGCAGAATAGCAGCTGCATCTTCCCGTATTAAACAGCTCCGAAATCACGTTTTCATGCAAAGTGTTTGTGTCAATGTTAAATAATTGTGCTACTGTGAGTTAAGATAAGTGATAAGTGAGAAGGCTGTTGAGTTCTAAGCGTTAGATGCTCTCTACTTTGGATTTTAGGCTCTTTTCAAGCATTTAAGCGCTCCAACACTTATTTTCCAACGTTGGCGATATTTAAAAGATGGATAGTGTTCCAAAGGCTCCTCCGTGTCTAACTTGGATTACGACCAATATTAGCCTCGAAGAAACCCGTATTGAGAAAACATTTAGATTTGAGGACTATGAGACCATTGTTGCCAAAATCCCGACTTAAATTCTAAAATCCAAGATTAAGACCAATATTAGCCTCCAAGAAACCCCAAGATTGTTCATTAAATCGACAAAATTACTTGAATTTCTCATCGTTACATCACAAGGTCATATTAGAGCTTTCGTTTATCAAGGCAAGGTCATAACTAATACTTAAACAGAGTTAATTCCAGCAAAGATGGTGAAGTAAGTAGAATAGTCACACGAGGAGGGGGGGGGATTTGAATTGTGACCCTTTTTTGAAATTAATCCTAAAACTTAAAAAAAAACTTCTCAAGTTGAAACTTGGAAGAACTTATGTTATAGTTGAGTTTAGAACATTATGAAGGGTAGGTATAAAATATGATATGAAAATTAAATAATTTTGTGTGTGAAGTGTCTACTTTAAGTAAAGAGTATGTGGAGAGTATTATAACACAGAAATTATCCTGATTCATCCAATGTACACTGCTCTAGTTCCACCAAAGGTTAGATTTTCCACTATGATGTTTGGGACAACCTTCTAAACTCATGCGCCTTAAAATTTTGTTCCCTTTAAATGATTACAACCTATATTCTGTAAGCTTCAGCAAGCTTACAACTTTTCTTGCAAAGTTACAAATAACCTTACACTTTTCTCTTACTCAACATAACACTTTACAACCTTAAAGATAGCTGGGATTCTACAACCTTATAAGAATGAAGACACGAAGATTATCTTTAAGAAGATAAGAGAGAGTTGTTACTTTTAATAAGTTATTTAAGTATATTTGGTAGTTGTGTATCTTCAAGGTGAGAGTTCTTGCCCTTTTATAGAGTTGTGAACCTCAAGTAACTAGAACTTTTACTTGTACTACCGTCCGGATTATAAATAATGGAGAAGCTAATTCATTGCAATATGATCCATTACATAGAAAATAAAACAATTCAACATTTAAAAGTTTCTTGAACGCAATGCAAACGACATGGCTCTCCAAGTAAAAGTTTTACCTGAAATAGTAACAACAATTAGAATAAAAATGCACTAACACTAAGCCAAAAATAATAAACAATGAAGGCATATATTGAAACAAAATTAATTGGGGCATTCATAATTATATACATACTCCGTCAAAAATATTATACGATTTAGTTAGTCATTCAAAATAATAATTTTTTTTGAAGTGGCGGTAATTATATAGTATATGTGGATCGAAACATATGTCATACGTACTTGTTCCACCGTATCCATATAAGAAAAAAACACCAGGCCGGTTTGCAGCAACCCTTGATAAAGGGTTGTCATATATTTTTTTTTTGCTGAAGTTATCGTTGACATTAATCGATCATGCTCGTTTCTTAGAACATTTCTGTCATATCTTAGCTCATCATATATCAACCGGTTACGCCCCTCATTATTCAACGACACATCCGTCCGAAGCATGGTAGGATAATCTTCTTTCATTACTTTTCCATGGCTAAAAAAATTCAATTCAAAGCAAATACTATCTCATGGTTCAATTCAAGGTGAATGTAGCAAGCAAAAAAAGCATTCTACCCTTTTTCAGAAAATTTTGAGAAATTCAATTTAGCAGAAGTAATCATGGATGATACCAGCTCCAACCACTTTCTCATAAAAATGAATTCTTCAACCTCCATGCAGTCTACTAACTTGGGGCTCAGTAACCTAACAAACCAAGATAGTAGTATTATTTGAATTAGTTTCTCACCCATCAAATGACTATTAATATATTAATCAATAGAATCAATAAATTCTTCAAAAAACACATAATCAAACATAGCTATAACTAATTTAGAGCATTATTCAGCTAAGAATTATGGGAAAAATTGCAACTAAAGTTTGGTTTTATAACCTCATAATATTTTGCTTGTAGCTAAATCCTACTTCCTCCGTCCCAAATTGGGACAAATTTTTTTTCCAAAGGGACATACAATTTGGGACAAAGAGAGTAAAAAATTAGCTTGAAGCCTTTGCAAGCAATAGAGAAACATAAAGACAGGGAATCAAAATGAAAAGAAGAGATACCATCCTACCAAGCCTTTCGCTTCCGTTTGTTAGTCGAATTTACCTATGCATGAAAAAGTTTGAACCTGAAAAAAGAAAACCAAAAATTTGAAGATAATCACAAAACATAGTGAGTCAAAATCCTAAGAAAATCAACAAAAAGCTTTGGATATAGATAAGTTACTCAAATAAAGAAAAACTCTATCACACGTTATTATTCCCCAATAATGATTTAACAAATTTAAATTAACAACATGTGTATGCTTACCAATCAACAGTTGATAAATGATGAATGAGTTACAACAATTCAACACATTCAAGAAACAGGTTATGTATATATGGGAGAGTATGAAACAGGAAGTATTAACATAATAGAAAACTAAAAAAGAAACCTGGTACGTTTCATTGTTATAACACTTACATTGATGGATTTAAAAAACCACAAATCAAAACCCAAACGAAAAAAAAAAAAGCTTAATTATCTTTTTATCCTCTAACTATTTAATTGGTATCAGATTGGTCTTCTAACTAAAAATTGATTTATTTCGATCTTTAAGTTTCACACTGTTACTACATTTAGTCATTTCTGTTAGTTTTATTCAAATAATCATTAGGGTTTGTGTTATGTGGGTACCTGACCTCCTGTTTCACACATACATATGAACCATAAATTAACAGTTACCAATAACATCAGTCACTATTTAATCATAATAATTTAACAAGGTATATGACCAAAATGATACTAATAAATAAAGTTAGAGGACCCACATAACATAAACCCTAACGTTTATTTCAATAAAACTAACAGAAAGGACTAAATGTACTAACAGTGAGAAATTTAGAGGACCGAAATAAATCAATTTTTAGTTAGAGGACCAATCCGATACCAATTAAATAGTTAAATGATCGAAAAAGTAATTTAAAAATGGTGAACACCTCAATTTAAAAATCCCTAAACTTCCAAACCAACAAAACAAACCCCAAATAATTACCTGATTTGTGAAGAAATCCCAAGCGAGCTATACCACAACTGCGAATTGTTAGCCACTCGCGAACAATCAAAAGAATTTTGCCAGCAACCACTGCACTGCTTGAGCCAGGTTCTTAAGCAATATGTTATGTTGTAGCAGCTCCGTCACAAAAAAAAGAAGAAAGGATTACGTAAGATTGAAGAGATGTAGCAACCAACATGGGAAATTTGATATACATAGAAAAGATGATACCAGAGGTGTATGGGAAAAAGGAGATGCATAGGAAAAAGGTGTGGAAGGGTACACTAAATGATAAGTGCTTTGAATTTGCAATGTTAGTTACAATTTCTCATTCCCCTGTCCCTCTCAGCACCAATTCCAATTGCAACATCGATGTTGTTGCAAAAACCATCAATCATGTTTAATTCAGCTCTGATCATAGTTACGTTGTGGACCTCTTCATTGTTGTGAGTATGAAATATGAACCATAAATCAAATATGGCCGTTAAATCAAGGGCTTCGGTATTGAGGTTAGTGATGTTGGAGGAGTCAAGGTAAATGGTTGGAGTGTGGAGTTGAAAGGTGGGTATCAAAAGACTAAGAACAATTGACTACGAGGACAAAAATGTAAGCCAACATGGTTAAGGCATCAAGGAAATTGAACTTCAAGTTGGAATGAATGCGATGAAAGTTAGCCATGACAGAAATTAATTTTGGATATATAAAAGAAGCCATGGATGTACTAGTGGTGCTTGAATGTTATGTATGCAGAGGCCTCAACAAGGGTGTAAAGAGAAATTGTACGAATGACGAATCTCAATTTATCAGATCAACGTTAGTTTCTTCAAACTAAATCTCAAAAAACTAACGTTACTCCGATAATTTGAGATTCGTCATTCAAACAAGCTCTTTACATTTGTTGAAGCTTTTGCATGGCATATCATTCAAGCATTAGTACATCCATGACTTCCTTTATCTATCCAAAATCCATTTTCATCATTGCAAACTTCCATTGCATCCATTCTGAGTTGAAGTGCAGTTTCCTTGTTGCTTTAACCATGTTGGTTTCCATTTTCTTTCTCGTAGACAACGTAAATGGTCTTAGCCTTTTGATCCTCGCCTTTCAACTCCACACCCAAATCATTTATCTTGACTCCGTCAACATCACTAACCTCAATACTGAAGCCGTTGATTTATGGTTCATTTTTCATACTTCCAACAATGATGAATGACCTACTTCATGCAGTGACCTTGGGGTTACGGTTCTGTAGTTTGGAAAAGAGAATATCACCATTGAAAATATGATCCTGTCCCCGTTTACACAAGAAGCCACAACGTAACTATGATAGAGCTGAAATAAAGGTAATCAGTGGATTTAGCAACAACAATGATGTTGAAATTAGAATTAGTGCTGAGAGGGATAGCAGACTCATGCAAATTGGATCGTAATTGGCCCCCACCTAGATAATCATCAACAATGTCGTTGTAATTTTCTTTTACATATATTTTGTTTCTAATAATTTACCTCCATAGATAGTTCTTATAAATAATGTATAGAATTACTCCTCATTAAATTCACCTACTAAAATAATTAGAAAAATAGATGAAAATAAATTAAAACATAACAAATCAATAAAATATACTCCCTCCGTCTCAAATTGCATGACGTTTATGTAATTAATATTGTGTGGGAAAGAGATATTATGAGTTGTTTTACAAAATTATCCTTAATAAATTATATGGGAAAGATAAATGAAAGAATTGAAAAAAGAAAGAGTATTAAATAGTTAAGGATATAATAGGAAAAATAACATTAATGTTTCATTGGTATTCTAAAGTGACATACAATTTGGGACAAATATTTTTTAATTTGGGACGGAGGGAGTATAAAACAATACCAACCACCGACTAAAATCAATCAATTCAAAACAATCTAGGTAGACGAAGAATATTATGTCTTAATTTCATAATTATTATACTTTAAGATAAAATTATGTTTTCGTTCATGCTTACCATTTTTCCATATTTAATGAAAGAAATCATAGTCGTCGAAGATTTGTTTCCAACGCTATAGAAACGAACGATAGAACCAACCATAACAGCTAAGTTGTAGAAGTTCAAGGCAACATTGATGATTTCCTTTCAATGAATCCTGAAATGTCATTCCATCAATCAGATTATGTCACCTTGTGATAGATCTAGTAAACAAGAAACAACATAAGATTAAATAATAGAAAAGAAACAAACAACAACAAAAAAATAGATACAGTCAATGGCAGAATAAGATGAATGCCCTTAAGTGACATATATATGAAATTAATCTGAATGAAATTAAATCACAAAGAATGTATTCCCCTTACATATCAAAAATCAATTCAATCATATAAGTTATTTGTGTAAGAATATATATGAACGAGAGAAAGAGAGGACGAGTCCAAGCGCCGCAACTTATATTGTGAAAGTGATTCTATAAGAGCAAATTTTTAAGAAGTTTAAAGGAGGAGATTTTGGTATTAGGTTATGTTTTTCGGTTATAATTTTTTAGGGTCAGCCCAACATATATTCAGGCCTAGTTGCAAACTAGAAAAGAAAATTGCTCTTCCCCCCTTTCACTTTTGCTCATTCCCACCGCTGAGTCAACAAAAAGAGTATAGCAACTCATTGTCATGGTAACATTACAAGGAGAAAAGAAAAGATGAAATGGAAGCAAGCCTTGATGTCTCAATGATCTTGTGAATCTCTTCAATCCTTGTGCTCCTTGTTCCTTAAGGGTCTCTCTGTGTTTTCCCCTACTTTTCTCTCCCTAAAATGCCATAAGATCTAATAATAATGTTTCTGAAATGAGAAGAAAGGCGTTTATACTTTTACATAATTTTTCTTTCTGGCCAGGCAGGATTTTTGTCGCTATGGCGACATTAGCTTTCTTTTCCAGTGGGTTTCTGCCACGTCATCACTTACCCCAAACCACCTTTTCTTGTCGGATAGGACATTTGTCGCCATGGCGACATTTAGGCAGAAAGAAATAGGGTCTGTTTTGTCATCTTGCCAGGCAGGATAGTTGTCGCCATAGCAACAGGTTTTGGTCAAACAGGTAAAAGAACCTGTAATTCTCGCCAGGAAGGAAATGTTGTGCCTGGCGAGGCATGACAGTTGCAGATCAAAATTTTCAGGTTGCTCCTCTTTTTGTTTTTCTTTCATTGGTTCATGTCTTGATCACTCTTTTCCTGCACAATTGGGTTAAGTAAGACATTAAAAACATAATTATGCATTTTTCACTTTTTCATATATTTTCCTTGGATAACTTGTATAACAAGTAACCAAAAGTGCTTAATATAAGTCATGAAACTAACACTTCTAGCAGTTATCATTTCTCTACCTTAGCCATGATGTCTTGGAACGAATCTTGTCTATCCATATACACAAAATCTCATTTTTCGGCCTCATCAATTTTGTGTATCTTCCACTTCATGCACGGAGGTGGTATTAAACAACCTTCTTTCAAATAAACTTGTCAAGGCACATGATGTGGGCATGTGGGTTAAGTGGTAGAGCTCCTTGGATTGGGAAAAAAGTATCACATATATCTCTTTCGGGACTTGTACACGGAACAACAACTCTATTGTAACAAGTTGGAACTCTGTAACCCATGTCCAGTAATGTCAACTACTTATTTGAGTATGCAATTCCACCACTATTTGCGGGAGGGGGTAAACCATTCATGATATATCTAAAACGCTCCTCCTCCCAATGGTTGCTTGTATCTTAGTCACACGATCGTTAACATTTTGTCTATTGCACTCCAACATGTTGCCAAATCTTACACGTTATTACTCAAATATTTTTTGAACTTATCATGAGTTGATTCAACCCTTTTGGTGGTTCTGCAGCCTAGATGCAAGACACCGTCTTCCCATGCTCTCTCAAAAAAATTCTTAATAGTGTTCTTAGTTTCAACATAGTTAAGGAACTTTTGGAAATTTTTGCATACATCTCAGAAATACACAACGGCATCTACATAATTCTTATGAAGAAGACTTAACCACATTGTCCCAAGCTGTCATGATTTTGTTAACTATGTCACTAGCCTTCACCTCCTTCACTTATTTTTCTTTCTCATCTACTTTTACATCCTTCAACTTTGGATTGACTCTACAGTCCATGATGCATTTAGCTCTTACATTTCTCTCAATATGAAAATGAAAAAGTAAGGCAGCTGTTTCAGGATGAACTTTGGCAACAACATTCATAAGAGCAATGTCTCTGTCATGAAAAAGTTTGGGCTCAAATCATTAGAAAAGGATAGGAAGCAAGTTTTTATGCTCATCAAACGTAAAAAAATAGGTAATTAATACATCATCTAACACCTTTATATTCTGCCATTTTTTCGTAATGCTCACATAAAACTAAAAATGACAAAAGATCAAACAATCATGGCATCCCAAAGGTCACATAAAACTAAAAATCCATGTTCAATGGTTAGGATCGTTGTGCATATTATTTGCAAAAACTAATTTTCATAGCTGATATTATTTGACAATTACTAAAATACAAGCTCTAGAATGTTATTTCATCTCTTGTCCAACTAGTTCATAGTTATAGAATTCCCTATTGACCCAGGGAACCGCAAACCGGTTTGCATGAACCAGTTCATGATACTTTTACGAACTGGTTATCCCAAACTTCGAATGCAATTTGAAAAATGTGGAGTACCAGAGTACCACCACACAAAATCAAAAATCTAAAAATTTGAGAAATGTTCTAAACAAAAACAATTGAGCGTGCAATTTAAGAACTCACTGAATATTCAATCACGGAGTGAATCAAAATATTGCATCGTTCCCAAGCTTTGCGACTTGGATCATGAAGTACATGAACTGGAATACTTCGATCAACGAACTGAAACATGTTCTTAGCACTTAATGCACGACACATCGTTTGATCCCAAGCAAGATAGTTGCTTCCATCCAAAGGAGATGTGACCGGAAAAATACAAAAAATTATTTGAAAGAAGATTGAATATATCACATTATTTATTTGAAAGAAAGAAAATAAAAAATACAAAATGCTCGTTCAAATTTGATACAAGTTTTGGTTCACACGTCCTATTACGACAAATGCTTGTCAAAAAACTTTTTTAATTAAAGGTCCCATTAATATTCTTGATAAATTTTTAATGAGCCAATTGCATATAATATTTGTTCCCATGTATTTTGGGCTAATCTGCCCAAAACTATTTTTCTTTTCTTAATTTTTAATAATAAGTTTCTTTGAGCCGTTAAAGATAATTGTAAGGATTTGGGGTGCCAGCCTTGCTTGAATGTCTTCTTCTCTTGTTATGACTCTGCAACTCAAAGATTTATTTGAAAAAATAATAATCAGGTCTTGGTGAATTTAAAAAATTGCACATAAGTATGTCTTTGTCTGTAAATCATTATGGTTTTTTATTTTACGATTCAGTATATCACTTTAATAATAATCAAAATTAAAATAAATAATATCTCTAAAAACTTTAAATTTTTAAATTTTTAACTACGATCAACATTGTCTCATAAAAAGGCCTTATTTTATAATTTATCTTAGGCCTTGATATTTGTTGGGCCGACCCGAAAAATGTAAAACCTAACCTAATCCCAAAATCTTCTCTTATGAACTCCTATAAATTAGTTATTAGGTTCACTTTCATAGTATGATCGGCGGCGCTTGCACCCATCCTCTCTTCGTTTCATTCATATACATGCTCACATTATTTGTATCATTCAATGATTTGGATATGCAAGGGGGATACATTCTTTGTGATTTCATTTCGGTAAAATCAATTCAATAAATATGTTCAATCTAAGGTCATTAGTCTTATTATGTCATTGATTGTATCTATCTTTTTGAGTTTGCATCATTTATATGGTTTAACATTCTGTTGTTTTTTCGCTACTAGATCTATAATGTGTCGACAAAATCTAATTCATAGGCTAACTTTTCAGGATTGATCAGATGAAAATCGTTGATGTTGTCTTGCACTCCTACAATTTGGCTATCAAAATTTGTTCTATTGTTCATGTTTGTAATGTCCAAAACAAATCTCCGACGAGTGTAATTTCTTTGATTAAATATGGGAAAAAGGTATGTATGAATAAATATATGATTTCGTATTAAGTTATAATTATTATAAAATTAAGATATAATCTTCTTGATCTATTATAGTTGTTTTGAATTGATTGATTTTATTTCAAGTAATAGTGTTTTCATTTGAATTAGATTTAATACATTTTGATGGCATAATTTTGTCAGTGGTTGATAATGTTTTCTATATTTTGTGCATTTGAAACAGAGAAACAATTTATGATGAACTTGTTGCCTGAGCGGAATAATTTTGATGAAGAAGAAAGGAAACGATGGGCGATAAACAATGCAGCTACGTTTCTTATGTTTCTTGATGATATACAGATTTCAAATGGCAACGTGGAGGCAATGAGAGTTGATGTGGAATCTATGGAGGAAAGGGTGAAGGGTCTGGAAAGCTTTATACGGATTTACCTTAAGTGCGGATCTATCTCAAGTAGATAGGTATAGATTAGCATCATTGAGTCTGGTGGAGAAAGAACACAAGCAAGTGTGGTTTCTTCAATGGTCGAACGAGTGAATGCTGAAATTCAAACTCTTTTGGGGCATTTAAAGTAGTAAATCAATAGTTGTAAAAGTAAGAGAAAACATAATAGGGCCATAATATTTGGCAATAGAGAATTGACCATTTCAAAATATATCAGTGTTAGCCTGTAGTTTTAAGTGTGCATTTCGACAGGTAAAATGGTTGTCAAAACCACAAAATCCTCTAAGTACAATATGAAGAACAAAGATTTTAACAAAGATAGTTCGACAAACTAAGATTCGACTGGAAGAATTCAAATTCTCACTGAAGAGGCAAGATTAAAGGTCACGTGGAAAACAGGCCAAAGTTGTCGAAAGGATTTAGTTGGTCTGTCAGTTATTTTTCTTATGTATATATAGTAGTTTGTCATAGGAAAAAGAGGGCTACAAATCATTTATCAAAAGTTCTATAAACTCAAAGTACCAGCGTAGATAGAGAAATAAGTACATAATGTAAAAGTGATTTGCTTAACCATTTTCATTTGTGCAATGCATGCAATTTACTTTTCTTTAAAGATTCTATGTCTTTTATTCTTTAAATTTTTAGCACTTTAATTCTACAACAACCGTTGATTCCTGTCGATAGACAGTTATCTTAATCCTTTTCATATAAAAAACCATAAATATAATGAACATTCATACATTTTCAGAAAAAACTTTGTACAACATGTATTAGAATTTCTAGTTTGATCCTACAGGTAACTTTTAAAACTAGTCTTCTTGTTTACAAAAACATCAGGAAACAATCAGAAACAAGCTTAATGAAAGAATTAGAATGAAAACAACTTAGCATGTCAGATTTATGAGAGTGATTCACAAATATATCAAAGTTTGGTGGTTTATTTTCACAAATTAAAAGTTTGTTGTCTTTGTATTTACTTACTTTTATGTCAAGTTTATTAAGCTGCAAACAAATATGAATACTCATACTTTAGTTAAAGCGGTCATTTTTTGGACTAATAATTATGTTTTTTATTTTATTCATCCTTGTATTACGAACGATTTATTCAATGAAATGAACTTAGTTTAGTTTGTTAAAAAATATGTATCATTAATAAATAAAAAATTAGTTGACTTATAAAAAAAATGAATTAGTTCACTCGTAGAAAACAAAAAACTCATAAAAATAAAATGAGTATGACCATAGTATTGTACCCACCCCTTCACTTGTAGTTTTAGCCGACAAGAATTGCTCATAAATGCTTAGAAAGGAAGAAACAATTTACTTTTTAAGATGATAATGTGTAGTTCTTTGGTTGAGTTAAGAGATTAAAGGAGTTAAGAGTTAAAGGATGTGTAGCTCGTTTGGTTCAGGTTTGAATTTTGGTATGGGAGAAAATACTAATCTAACGATCATACTGATATTTTTCATTCCTATTAAAAAAATTGTCATTAATTTTTATTTTTTACATGGATTCTATTTTAATGTTGGGAAGGGTGATAGGGTATACTCATAATAAGATGTTATTAATATTAATAACAGGATGATTATCTGGTATATAGCAATAGCTAGTTCTTTAAACCAAAAACTACAAACAAATGTTCCACAAGTAAAATTTCTGGTTGCAACATTGCCATAATAGAGTCTGGTCAATGTGGTTTTGAATCTCTGAACAACTTTCCAGCTTCCATTTTTACATGATCCTCATGCTCATTGCCAAATATGTAAACTTTCTGCAAGATGACGGAGATCATTAATTACCAAATATAAAATAAGCGTGATTTTGGGGTACCAAGGGCTCAATATTCCTAAGCCAACAACAAGGCTTCAGTTGAAGTTTTCTTATGAAAGAGAGTTAGTGTCCATAGTAATAAAGAAACATGGAAGAGTATCAGTTTAAATGGATG
The DNA here is from genome assembly GCF_003473485.1 of Medicago truncatula. Lineage (NCBI taxonomy): Eukaryota > Viridiplantae > Streptophyta > Magnoliopsida > Fabales > Fabaceae > Medicago > Medicago truncatula. The sequence continues at coordinate 30,245,479 of NC_053049.1, read as the reverse complement.
TCTAAATTGCTAGGCTTCAATTACGAAATATAATACAAACTAGGAAAGTCAGACTGAACATAAAAATTCCCTCTCTAGGATAATGATTTGTGATAAATGATTTAATCAAGATTCATTTTCAATGGGATTTCTTCCGCTAAGAGGATTAAAATTTTGAAAAACCTCTCTTAAAATCCTTTCACCATGCTCTCACATGTGCCCCGTGCATTTTCCATGCGCCCCAAGCATGAAAAAATGCAGGGCGCAAGCGTATTTTCCTGCTTTTGTTATGGGTAAAGCCCGCACTTTTAGCCTAAACCCAAGTAGAAACTCTCACTATAAATACTAGCCTTCCTCATTCAGAATTTCTCGTTCAGAACTGTGATAGTTCAAGAGGAAGGCAACTTTGGAGCTTCAGGAGAGTTTCTATCTTCTCCTCGATTTTCTAGAGTATCGTTTTATATTTAGTAATTTATTTTTAGTTACCATGTGCAACTAAATCTTTTTAGGTTAGAGTTCTAAGATGAACCTCTGTTTATTTTTGTTGGATGTTTATTTAATTTAATGTCGTCTTATATTTTATTTATATTTTGTTCACTATTAAGTTTTATTTAGGAATTATTTATTTCAAAGGAGCGTAACCCTAGATTAGGTACTTAGGTTGTGACAGGGCCTATTATTGTTGTTACTATCTTGCTGCTTATATCTTGATATTTATAGCATTATACTAGTAACTGTCTGTCTAGGAAGTAATTAGTTAGTAACTAGCCAAAGATACATAAAGAGAGTTGACCCTAGTAGTAAGTATTTATGAGGTGACATTACTAAGACTGAGTAGTAACTCTGCTAAACCTAGGATGTAACTGGTTAGTAACTAAGGAAACAAGTGACTCCGGGGAATAACCTAATAGAACCATTCTCTTAAACCCTTAGTAAGGTAGATAAGATAGGGTTGTCCGTTTGTAGAACTACTAAGTGCGAGAAAGGGTGTGTTATGAATGTCCTAAGATTCATAGATGACCTTCATTGCCTTGGGAAATCTTGGAAAACCAATTAAGTCTATGATTTCAATTACCTTAGAGACGGTAAGACCCCACACGTAAGGATCACCGTGTGATCAGCAAGTGCAGCTTCCAACCGTCTAGGTTAGTCACGTCACAACGACCTCATCACTTGTATGGTCTACCTAAGATAAATAAACGCGACATGATTGTTGTATAATATCCAAAAATATAAACAGAGGGGATCAAAGAATCCAACCGCTGCTTAATTTTCTGCAACAAAAAACAGGTAAACTTGCTCTTTTGCAAATAGATTAAAATTGCAACCCTTATCTTTTATATCGTCAACTTACAAAAATAAGTAACTCGGAATGTTTGGACGAAACGACAATCCTTGTAGATACGATACTCTACTTATCACTTTATTACTTCGCTAACGATTTGTTGTTGTCTGTGAATCATTATAGTTGTTTATTTTTACAATAAGCTCCTAAACAGTAAGTATGGGTTCATCTCTTTGAGACGTGTTCGACAATAAATATGGTTTCATCTCTCAGCCCGAATTCAAACCTTGGTTTGCAACATTGTGGGAGTAAGCCTATTTGGCTGGAGCTAACCCCCAATGGTCATTTATAATAATTAAATGAATGACGATCAATTTTTTTTACCAAAAATGGTTCTTAAAATGCCGAGAAAATAATTTTTAATAAAATATAATAAATTACTTAAACATAACTATTAATTATAAAAGGCCCCATTTTATAATTTACCATGGGCCTCAATATGTGTTGGGCCAATCCTAAAAAACATAACCTAATACCAACATCTCTTTCTATGAGCTCCTTATAAATTTGTTGTTAGGTTCACTTTCACAATACGATCGGCGGCGCTTGCACCATCCTCTCCTTATTTCGTTCACATATATGCTTACAAACATTATTTGTATGATTGAGTTGATTTTGATAGGTAAGGAAGATACATTCTTTTGCAATTTCATTTCACTTAAATCAAATTTATATATATGTTCAACTAAGAGAATTCATATAATTCTGCCATTGATTGTATCTATGTTTCTGTTATTTGCTTCTTTTATATAGTAATATTTTGTTGTTTTGTCTCAACTAGATCTATAAAGAGGAGACGAAACCTGATTCATGGACGAACATTTTAGGACTAATCGAATGCAAATCATTGATGTGGTCTTGCACTCATACAACTTCCATATTATGATTTGTTTTATTGTTTGTTTTTGTAATGTTCAAAACAAATCATCAACGAGTGTGATTTCTTTGATTAAATGGAGAAAAAGGTAAGCATGAATGAAAATATGATTTTGTCTTAAATTATAATAATTCTGAAATTAAGATATAATCTTCTTGATCTATTATAGTTTGTTTTGAATCGGTTGATTTTATTTCAAGGAGTAATGTCTTTTTTATTTGGATTAGATTTAATACATCTTTATTTTTTTAGAGGTAGATTTAATGCTTCTGGATGGCATAATTTTGTCAATGGTTGATTATGGTTTATATATTTTATGTATTTGATATTTTTTTATTATTTTAGATAGTATTTTAAAGTGTGTGTATATATATATATATATATATATATATATATATATATATATATATATAGGTATTGTCTAATTTTTTTGGTTGAATTTGTAAGTAATATATAAAATTAAAAATATTATTGTTTAGAGGAATTATGGAGGAAAATTATTATAAACATTTTTAGGTTGTAGAAAATAAACTTCTTATAACTTTGAAAATATAATATGGACATATAATTGTTACCATGTCATTCTCAAGTAGGTGATTTCGATGTAATCCTCGTGTATCTTTTTTTTGTTCATAACTAATACAGTTTTGGTATATAGAACCACTTGTTACACCATTAATCGAGTAAATATATGTAACCATCATTAATAGAGTAAATATATGTAGTAGCGTAGATGATATACAGTACTAATGTTTTCAATATACCATCTTGTTTTTTTTATACAACCCCCATTTGTCACAATTTTGGTGCATTTTGACCAGTGGTGTGCTATTCACAATTTCAGGGTATTTTATTATTTGTAATTAAAGAGCGTATTTTTTGTCCGTTTTATATGGTATGATTTATGATTCTTCTATTTAATTCTATTTGGTGCAGTATGTGGAAGACTCGTGCTTTTTTTTCAGCTGTTTCTACTAACCTTCCTAGTCAAAATCACTGGGAGTGTTGGTGGGTTAGCGTCTGCGCTTACGGTTGTCCGATGTGTACGACAGGTTGGGCATGAGTTGCAGCAAAGGATAAGGACATGAAGGTTTCTTGTTGCTTTAGAGCAGATTTGTCGATTATGTCCTCGTACAGCGCAAGCTTCACAAAGGTTTTTCCTTGAAGTAAGACGTTCATCCAACAAAGTCCATTATTCTTGTAGTTTGTAAGATAAATTTCCAAAAATTATTTATGTGAAAGTCCATTCCACCAACAAAGTCAACTGTCAAAGGTTTTTCCTTGAAGTAAGAGGTCGATTATTCATGTGAAAGTCCATTCCACCAACAAAGTCAAATGTCAAATTCTTTGTAAGATAATTTTTCAGAAATTATTTAACTCTACTCTTTATGAAGTAGGGTTATGTTCCTTGTTATTTTTTTAAAATCTCATGTGTACCATTAAATTCTAATCTCCTATATCCATAATTAATTTTTTTTTTCCAAGCTTTGTTAAAAAGGAAATTCAAAAGCACTCAGATAGTTGTAATTTGTATACCCATTTTGAACAATTTGAAACTAGGCACCGAAGAAAAAATTGTAAACATGTGAGTATAATATCCGTACTGTAGGGATATTTTGAGCTCACTTTTGCAGTAAAGTACCCTTTTGAGTATAAAATGAATGAAGATATATGAGATGATCATTGAATCTTCATATGAAAGAAAGAACATATATAGATTTACATGATCACTGTGTTGTACTGTTGTTGTTCACGTAAATTTTGATTTCTTATCCAAAATGATCTTCCAAACCTAAATCTCAACCTTGATACCATGTCTGAAGAACAAACCATAACATAACGAAACAATAACAACATTTACTTCAATTCATCTTTATCTTTTCATGTATCATGGCTTGAAAAGAATTGAGTCATGTCCACTTTGTCGGCACCAAGTTCGGACACATCATAATTAACATGTAAAGGTTCAACTTTCACGAAAACTTCAACCTTAGGCGGTTAGATCTCGACGGAATAATCGACAAAACTAGGTTTTGTCTCAACCAGATCATTATCCCCATTCTTAACCATAACTATAAATAGACAACATATAATTGCAAAAACAAAAAAATTAATTAATATCTAATATAAATCAAAAGAAAAAAATGGGAAAAATTTGGAAAAAAAAAATAGGTAGTGGCTGATCAAATTTTGAAAATTTGAAGGTCAAAGCGGTAGTTAACTACCGTTCTATCAGCGGTAGTTAACTACAACTGAAAGTCTGATGCCAGCGGTAGTTAACAATTGTTGCGCTACATGTCAGCAGAAATTGACAAATGTAAACGGTTTAAAAGATGTATTACTTGTTTCTTGACGTCAAATGTGTGTCCAAACCTTCTAGTAATCCTTTTCCAATGATTTAAAACAAATATTTGGAGGGGGGATTATATTTTTGGGTATTTTTGAGGTATGGTGATGGATGAATAGGAGGTAGGGGTATAAGGTTGTACTGGTTTTTGAGAAATATCGCAACGATGGTATATTACTGCTTGGATTGAAATCAACGGTAGTTAACTACCGTCGGGGAAAAAAAAGTATTTTTCATGTGTTTTTAAGAAAAAAAAACACATGTTAAAGCAATTTTCATATAAGAATTAGTTATAAAAGGGCCTCATTTTTTTATTTTACGTTGGGCCTTAATATGTGTTGGGCTGACCCATAAAATATATAACTGATAAACTTAACCTAATCCCAAAATCTCTTCCTATGAACTCCTTATAAATTTGTTCTTAGGTTCACTTTCATAATACTATCGGCAGCGCTTGCATCCATCCTCTCTTCGTCCCATCCATATATATGCTCACACACATGATTTGTATCATTGTGATTTTGATATGTAAGAGGGATACATTCTTTGTAATTTCATTCCGATAAAATCAATTTCATATATATGTTTAATCTAAAGGCATTAATCTCATTCTAGCATTGATTGTACATGTGCGTTTGTTGTTTGAATCTTTTCTATGGTTTAATATTCTGTTGTTTTTTCTATACTAGGTCTATAACGTGGTAACAAAACCTGATTCATGGGCAAACATTTCACGATTGATCGGATGGAAATCATTGATGTTGTTTTGCACTCCTCCAACTTGTCTATTATCATTTGTTCAATTGTTTGTTTATGTAATATTCAAAACAAATATCTATCGAGTGTGATTTCTTTGATTAAATATGGAAAAAAAGGTACGCATGAATGATAATTTGATTGTCTTAAATTATAAAATTAAGATATAATATTCTTGATTTATTATAGTTTGTTTTGAATTGATTAATTTTATTTTAAAAAGTATTGTTTTTATTTGAATTAGATTTAATAAGTATTGATGGAATAATTTTATCAATTTGATATATTTTTATCACTTTCTTCTAATTATTTTATAAAAGTGAATTTTAGAATAAATAATTCTCTATAATTGCGACTCATTGTATAAAATGAATGTAGATGAAATGCTCATTGAATATGTACACGAAAGAAGAGTTGTAGATTTATCTAATAGGTGTGTTATATTTTTGTTCAGGTAAATTTTGATTTCTCATCCCATATGACCTTTCAAACCTAAATTTGAACCTAAATATCCACCTGATCAATATCATGTATGACGAACAAACCTTAGCAGAATCAAACAATATCAACCGTGTCACATAACTTTTCCAAAACTCTATCAGCAATTGTCTTCAACAAACCCTAAAAAAAATGTTGTTTATGATGATCGAAAGTAGAAAGCTCTGCTATAAGAATCCTAAACTGTCAAATTCAAATAAATAATTTTTTCTTATTGATGTTCTTCAAGGGTATATCTAAGCAATATTTAACACATTCTCCTTATTTATGATGCATGGGAAGATTTTTGGTGATGAAAAACTTTAATGATGTTGATAAGAGCCATCCACTGCCTATAGTTTGCATTTAGTTTTATGTTATACAATAGCAAATGGAAAAATTGTTTGAAAATATTTTTTGCACATTTGAACAATTCCTGAACAGTTCAGTGACTGTTGCAATAGGAAAAAATGGTCTCTCATCAAGGATTTTCATTTGAGATTCTAAGCTTCTCCCTCTTTAAACAAAATAGGGTGTTTGACACTTAGCATTGTTTTCATGGATCTACATGCATGTTATTAGCAATACGATTTGTGAGACAAAAATCAGTTCATTCAAATCAAGTATACTTGCTATTTATATCCTAATTTGTGATACAGGAAACGCCTTTTCACTCCGATTAATGATCTGCCAACAATATTTGAGGTTGTGACCGGATCTGCTAAGAAACAGACTAAGGAAAAGCCATCTGTGTCAAGTCACAACAGCAACAAGTCAAAGTCAGGCTCAAAAGCGGTAAATAATTCTTCAATATCCTTCTCTCTTCCTTGTATATTATCATTTTTATTTATTCTTCTACCTTTTTAATATCAATGCTGAATGGAGTTGGTAGTAGTTATTTCCTTACAAATATTTGGCGTTGATGATCGTTTCCTCATGCAGCGTGGATCTGAACTAGCAAAGTACTCAAAGCCGCCAGCAAAAGAAGATGACGAGGAAGTGGACGACGAAGAGGAGTATCAAGGGGAATGCACTGCATGCGGTGAAAACTATGTATCTGCATCAGATGAGTTCTGAATCTGCTGTGACATATGTGAGAAGTGGTATCATGGAAAATGTGTGAAGAAGATCACTCCTGCCCAGGCTGAGCAAATCAAGCAGTACAGGTGTCCTACATGTAACAATAAGAGAGTTCGGCCCTTGAATACCATAGGGAGGTGAGTTACTTCTCACTGCCGTAACTCCGTGTTGGACAGCTAACTAGTTAGTTGCTTAGGCATTTTGTGTTGTACCTTTTCCCTCTATATTGGGATATTTCTATGTTTTTAGTACCCGGAAAAATAATTGTTTGTGCAGAGAACAATTTCTGCTACATGTTCTCAGTTTCTTCTATGTTCGCAAGCATGCTGCATTGGATTTTTTAGGTTTATGATCTGCCACATATTGGCGGAATCAGAGTGTCACGGTGATTTCGACCGACCTTCAACAAAATCACAGCATCACTGTGATTTTGTATATCAAACATATCTAAGAGTACTTGTTAGATTATAAAAAAGGGATTTTGATACTCAATTATAAATAGACAACATATAATTGCAATAAAATTTTATTAATATCTAATATAAATCAAAAGAAAAAAAATGAAAAAAAAAATAGGTAGTGGCTGATCAAATTTTGATAATTTGAAGGTCACAGCCGTAGTTAACTACAATTGAAAGTCTGATGCTAGCTATAGTTAAACTACTGTTGCGCTACATGTCAGAAAACAAAAAAAAAAATGACAGAGAAATTGACAAATGTAAACGGTTTAAAAGATGTACTTGTTTCTTGACGTCAAATGTGTGTCGAAACCTTCTAGCAATCCTTCTCCCATGATTTAAAACAAATATTTGGAGGGGGATTATATTTTGGGGTATTATTGAGGTATGGTGATGGATCAATAGGAGGTAGGGGTGTAGGATTGTACTGGTTTTAAAGAAATATCGCAACAATAGTATACTACCGTCTACCACTTGGATTGAAATCAACGGTAGTTAACTACCGTCAGATTGAAACCAATGGTAGTTAACTACCGCCGGAGGAAAAAATGTATTTTTCATGTGTTTTTAAGAAGAAGAAAAAAACACATATTAAAGCAATTTTCATATGATTTCTGCTCTTCCCCCAGCAGAAAACATTCACGCCCTGCAGCCATGGCCAAAATGCTCATGCGCTAGTTAAGTAGCGCAAGTGTTAATTGTGTTACTTAACTAAAGCTGCGTGAGTTAACTAACGCTACGTCCTATTTTAAACAAGGCAGGACACCTTATAACTGATAAACTGTATGTATAACTGATAAACTTAACCTAATCCCAAAATCTCTTGCTATGAACTCCTTATAAACTCACGCTGACCCATAAAATATATATCTGATAAACTTAATCTAATCCCAAAATCTCTTGCTATGAACTCCTTATAAATTTGTTCTTAGGTTCACTTTCATAATACGATCGTTGGCGCTTGCATCCATCCTCTCTTCGTCCCATCCATATATATGCTCACACACTTTATTTGTATGATTTAAGTGATTTTGATATGTAAGAGGGATACATTCTTTGTAATTTCATTTCAGTCGAATCAATTATATATATAATAATCTAGTCAAATCAATTATATATATAATAATCTGCTTAAACATAATATTAATTATAAAGAGACCTCAATTTATAATTTACCATGGGCCTCAATATGTGTTGGGCCGATCCTATAAAACTTAACATAATACCAACATCTCCTCCTATGAACTCCTTATAAATTTGTTGTTAGGTTCACTTTCACAATACGATCAGCGGCGCTTGCACTCATCCTCTCTATTTTGTTCATATATATGCTTACAAACATTATTTGTATGATTGAGTAGATTTTGATATGTAAGGGAGATACATTTTTATGATGTCATTTAAGTTAAATCAAATTTACATATACATATATATGTATATGTTCAATCTAAGAGTATTCATATTATTTTGCCATTGATTGTATCTATGTTTCTGTTGTTCGCTTCTTTTCTATAGTTTGATCTTTTGTTGTTTTGTCTCAACTAGATCTGTAAAGAGGAGAAAAAACTCGATTCATGGAAGAACATTTCAAAACTAATCGAATTAAAATCGTCGATGTGGTCTTGCACTCCTACAACTTCCATATATTTTGATTTTTTCTATTGTTCATTTCCGTAATGTTCAAATCCAATCTCCAACGAGTGTGATTTCTTTGATTAAATATGGAAAAAAGGTACGCATGAACGAAAATATGATTTTGTCTTAAATTATGATAATTAAGAAAGTGATATATAAACGGTGATGACAAATATTATTTTAACTAATGAGGAGAAGTTAGTAGCTCTCATTGAGCAGTTATTAAATTAAAAATTATTATTCATAAGAATTTTGGATGAAAATTATTATAAACATTTATAGGTTGACTTCCTATAACTTGAAAATATAATATGGACAAAATAATTGCTACAATCTCATTCTCAAGTTCGTGATTTTGATTTAACCCTGGCGTGTCTTGTTTTTTTTCACAACTAATACAATTTTGGCATATAGAACCACTTGTTACACCATTAATCAAGTAAATATATGTAACCACTTCTTACATCATTAATAGAGTAAATATATGTAGCTGCGTAGATGATATACAATACAAATGTTTTCAATATACTCTATTGTTTTTTTATACAACCCCCATTTGTCACAATTTTGGTGCATTTTGACAGGTGGTGTGCTATCACAAGTGCAGGGTATTTTATTAATTATAATTAAAGAGCATATCTTTGTCTGTTTTATATGGTATGATTTATGATTCTTCTATTTAATTCTATTTGGTGCAGTTTGTGGAAGACTTGGCGTCTGTTAGCAATACGTTTTCCTGCTCCAAACGTGCGCTTTTAGTTCCAAACCCCATTCTCATCTTTCTTGACTTGTTTGGATGATAGAAAAAGTGAACCTGGAAAACGTACGTTTGGTTCAAAACGCCGGTAGGGAAGAAGCTGGAATTCTTAGCTTCCACGTTAAAGCAAAATCAAGTTTGGGTATTAATTTTTGGTGATTGAAACACTACCAAATTACCCATAACTTTCTTCTTCACCTCACCCAAATCTTGCACTCCAACCTCGTATTTTACCTCTGAAACTCAACCACGCATATTTGAAATTCAATCTTCAAGCTGAAGGTCATTGCACAAGTACAAAGATTATGTCCTCATCCACCGCAAGCTCCGCAAATGTTTTTCATTGAAGTAAGACGTCCATCCTAGAAGTTATGAATAACATGTTATTATTCCTATGTAAGCCCATTCCACCCAACAAAGTCAAATGTCAAATTCTTTGTAAGATAATTTTCCAGAAATGATTTAACTCTACTCTTTATGAAGTAAAATTTCATGTGCACTATTAAATTCTAATCTCCTATTACCATAATTAATTTTTTTTCAAGCTTTCTTAAAAGAAAAATTCAAAAGCACTCAGACAATTGTAATTTGTAAATTTACCCTTTTGGACAATTCGAAATTAGGCATCGAAGAAAAAATTGTCACCATGTGAGTATAATATTGGTAATTTAGATGAGATGAGATGCAAATTTTTCAGGAAGGATAAGGCATATTTTGAGCTCACCTTTGCAGTAAAGTACCCTTGAGGTGTGGCAAAGGATAAGGCATGCATACATACATATACATAAAATGAATGAAGATGAGATGCTCACTGAATCTTCATATAGAAGAACATATGTACATTTACATGATCAGTGTGTTGTATTGTTATTGTTCACGTAAATTTTGATTTCTCATCTAAAATGATCTTCTAAATCTAAATTTGAACCTAAATCTCAACCTCGATACCATGTCAAAAGAACAAAACCTAACTGAGAAAAAAAAAAAAAAACAATAACAAAATTTAAACAAGAATCAATGCACTTGTTGTTCCAACTATTCTAAAATTTTGATTCATTAAAATCTCTATTTTGGTACTCATGTCATTCACCGCTAAATTTAGGTCGCATCCATTTATGTTTATGAGTTTCTTCTTCCACGTGTATACCAATTTGACTCGATTGAACCATATCTTGCAAGGCACGTGATTAAGGCTTTCACAAAAGAACAAAACCACTATTATTATTTTTTTGAAGGAGAATAAAACCACTGTTCATTACTATAGTACTATGTGTGTTTGGTTGGGCGGTGACGAGAATTGATTTTGATAGAATTGAGTTTGAAAGAATTGATTTTGGTTAAAAGTGATTTGGATATGAATTGAATATGTTTAGATACACTCATTTAAAAGTGATTCTTATGAGTTGATGTTGTTTGGATAGTTTGAATCAAAATTGATTTTGAACATTGAATGACCAAATTACCCTTTTAATTATATTTAACTACATTTTCGTTTTTATTTTAGATAAATATTTCAACTTATCTAAAATTATCAATGAATTTCAACTTCAATATAAATTATAACCCTTTTTTAATATTATTTTATTTCTTTTTCATTAATTTTTTTTTTAAGAAAGTTAATTTAACTTTTGGAACACTGATAATAAAATAAACATCATCTCAACAAAAGAAAAATAAATAATAGAAAACCCATAATATAAACACCGCCAGAGTTAAATAATAGAAAAGCCCAATTGTTGTCTTCAACCTACAGCCAACGCACTTCAAGCGGCAGTCAGCACACATTGGAAAAGTTTATTATTGTTTTTTCTTTTATAAGTTTTTTTCCATTAATATTAAGGAAGAAAAAATGGTAAGTACTGAAGCAAAAGATGTGTAGGAAATTGGAGAATAAGAGATAAGGGTAATATGGTAAGTAAATATGTCATCAAACATTAAAACCCTGGAATCGATTCTCTGTTGTCGCAGAAGCTCCAATATGTGGCTTCTTATAAACCTGCGTTTGAGGCTGTTTTTACGGTTGGCTGAATTGCTTTTGCAGGTATCCAAACACCAAACTTTTTGGTGAAACCACGTTTTAAAAAGTAAACCCACGTTTGAGGGTTTCAAACGCAGTACCAAACAGGTACTATAGACACACACTTTTATATTCTTTGCAATGATGTTATTAATTAGTACACCCAAAAGGGATAATTATTTGGTTTTAGTTATGATTGATGATTTTGGATTTATTTTGGTTTAATATATAAAAAATCTTATACATCTTTTAAAAATTAATAAGAATTATTTTTATAATATATTTTTTCTAAAAAAAATAACTCATTTAACATTATTTTTATAACATATAGGTGTACCATAGAAATTGCAATATAGACATTAAATTAATTTACATTGAAAATTGTTTTAACAAGAATCAATTTTCACCACTGCTAAACCAAATATACACTAATTTGGAGGGAGGGAGGGAGGGAGTTAGTTTAGGAGAAAAATCAAGAGCCACATCGAAAATAAAATGTTTGATAAACTATATTAAATTGGGTGACCTACTGAATTTTAATTGTCAAGGATGAATCCATATCATTTCTATAATAGATGCAAAAAATTGTCTATAAACTTTTTCAAGTGTAAGGACCTAATGTACCATGATTTTCGTTAACATATAACTATTAATAGTCATTATCTCTATAGTTCCATACTTGCATAGATTACAATAGTATATACCCCATTAGCAATGATGCTAATCAAGGGTATAAGCTTTTTTGAGGGAAGAGGGTATAATATAAGCTAGCTTTAGTGATTTGCGAAAGTGATATAAATGAAGTTATTTAAGTATGAGCTCGGCAGTGGTTTGCCTCGCTCCTACGCGTCCCTAAGCATCTTAGAGAATCATAGCTACATAGTTATGTATTTGTTTGAGACTTAGCCTTTACTTCTTAGTTATGTATTTGTTTGTGACTTAGTCCAGTTTCAATTGCGGTTTTATCACAATTCGAGTAGTTTAGAGTTAGTTGAATCATGATCATGGTTGTCAAACTCGCGAGTTTATACGAGTTTACGAGTCTTGAAGGTAAAAAGGAGTATAATTGAACATATAATTATTTTTGTGGTGGACTCAGATTGATTCAAGTAGACTCGTACCGAATCACATAGACTCAAGAGTCTACGTGTCCATGATTTTTTTTTAAAAGCCCAAAATATGACCCAAATTTCAAATTAAACAAAAATGTGAAGAGAAAAAATCTAGGATGTTATAAACATATAGAAATTGAAACTTTACTTTCTCTCACATTTTGTTTTGAAACAAAAAGTCACACTATCTCATCGAAGATCTCTCCTCTATCGCAAGTAAACACTTCATCTTCAACATTCTCTGAAGTTTGTAGTTCGTAAATCACTTGGATGTTTGAAGACATTGGCATATTTGATTTATGTTTTTTTTTTAGCTTTATGTAGTATACAATTGGGAAGGAATTAGGATCTTATCTACCTACTTTTACGACTTTACTTGCTTTATTATGGAGATTTTTTGTTACAAGTTGGTTACGGAGTTTGAATTTTTATGTTAATTGGTATTTTGTTATATATATGTTCTTTATGTGTCACTTATAGGTTTTTTAAAGTCATTTTTATGAGTCTACGAGTCGAGTCTATGAATCAAGTCTACAGACCTTTTTCAAGTCTGTGTAGACTCACGAGTCTAACAACCTTGATCATGACTTGATGTATCTTCCATATGAAATTATAAATTTTGTGAATTCTCTTAAATTTTATCTTCGTCATGGTCATTGCTAAAGGTTTCCCTAAATTTTATATTGTTGGATTTGTCAAGCTCCAAATTCTTCATTGAAGTAGATACCTCAAATTAAATAGTAAGATTATAACCTGCAGAGGACAAAACAATGTGATCGTTGAAATATTCTAGGGGTTGTATCAATGGAATACTTCAAAAAACCAGTCCATCTTATAGACACCTCAATTATTATTGTCAATCATATGATCAAATACATGAAGATAAATCCATAAGAACAATCAGGTTTAGAACTAGGTAAGAATGATATGATATGATATATTAATAAGAATGGAATTGAAGAATTTTCTCCCTAGAAACATTTTATTATTATTTATTTACTAAATAAACAGTGTTATTTCCTTTATCTTTGACTTGTCCATCAGTGATAGAGATAGTTTGAGGTTTGTAAGAGTTAGTTTGAGGTCAACAAATAATGTAATTATAGAATTTTGACAATTCACTCAAATGAATCTCACGAGAATTTAGATTGAATAGATTTGCCTTTGAATGGACTAGATCAGGGATGGTAGACAAATGAATTCTTTTGCCACCTTATGACCAATCAAAATGATGCATTAAAAAATCAATCTACAAGCTGCATAAGCTAAAGAAACTTGAATCACATTATTTATTTGAAAGAAATTAAAACAAAAAATTCAAAATATAATAGACACAAAAATTAATGCTGAGAGCTGTTTTATGCATATTTCCACCAAACCTATTTAGACTATAAAATAAAAACTACATGGCTGCATATTTTCAGTATTACTATTAAGCAAGGGTGCCATCAAGTATCACCATGAAACTAATCAACTCTTCCAACCCATTTTTCAATCCTCAGTCTAAAAAATATAATCTCTATTAAAAATAAACTACATATCCACAACCAACAATTTCCATGCCAAAGTATTTCTTCCATGAGAAAGTTATCGAATACAAATAGTATTAAGCTTTTCATAAACATACAAAAAGTGTAGTCTTAAATTGTGGCCGCAATATAACAGTTACAAAGGTGTCCATTATGGCATGGCAACTGCAACTACGGCTTCATACCACAATATAGAAGCTCACAGCATAACCACGGTCGAAATTTAAAATCATAAACCAACGACTGCATAAAATTATCACTTTCAAAATAATATTACACATCCATTTCCTCATAAACTACTAGGATATACTCCATCCATTTGTCTATCAATTTTCTTGATGTCTTTTGTGGCTTCGTCGTCTCTGTACTGCTTTCCGTTTCATCTCAACTGTTGAGTTGTTTTAATAAGGAAACCATGGGCATAGCTTATAAACAATAAAACACCATGGGGATGTTTGGATTGACGTATTTAAACTTACCTATTGGCAAAAGCATTTGTAAGACCGTTTGAGAGAGCTTATGCATACAACTTATGACATATCTATAAGCTATTTTCAACTTATTTCTATAAGCTCTCTAGTATATCTAATGAAAATAACTTACATCTTACAACTTATATTAAAACAGTTTTACTCTATTTTCTATTTTGTTGTAGAAATTACATAAGCACTTATATAATAAACGATTATGCTATGAGCGCATGATGACATTTATACGTCATAACATATACTTGAATACAAATTCCTAACACACACTAGTATAATCTTTGTTTCTAACCTATTTCCAAATACAAATGCCAAGTTACAATTTTTAGCTAACCCAGTTAACTTTAGCTTACAATAAACAAAATTACAATAGAGATTTCCCACTTACAAAATTGAAAAGGGCTAAATAATGCTGCATAAATTAAATAGCTTCAAAACAAAATTATTGAAAATATCTAATATTTTAGATACTGGTTTTCGGTTTCAGAATCGTTGAGAAGATCGAAGGGGTTGATTGTGTAAAATAAGCATTATGTTAATGTAAATGTACTACAAAAGTGCCATGTCACCTTTATTTAATTTTTTGTCATTTTCAATTATGTCATCTTAATAATAGTTGTCAGCTAATTTGCAATCTGAGCAAACAAGTTTTCGGATTATTTAATCTGAAATTCCTTGTAAAGAAGTTCAGAGTAGATAAATCTAAACAAATAGTTTTTTGAAGAAAAAAATAAGGCGTGCGAGAAACAGATAGGTGGAAAAAGTAATAGCCATTCTTTTCCCACCATATGACCGATCCAAAGGATGCATCAACAAATCAATCTACAAGTTACATAAGCTAAAGAAGCTTCGATCACACTATTTATTTGAAAGAAACAAAAAGAAAAATACAAAATGCTCATTATTATTATTCAACAGGATGATTATCTGCTATATACCAATAGCTAGTTCTGTTAACCAAAAACTACAAACAAATGTTCCACAATTCATTCTCCACAAGGAAGCTCAACAGACTAAGCAAAGTCCAAAGAAACTAAACGGGAAAAAAAATTTGAATTCTTTGAATAGTGAAATTAATATGAAGAGCTTCTGGCACCAACAATTGTTTTTCCAGCACCTGCAATACTTATGTCTTAAGTCACTGTTTCTCTGTGGATAATAAACTGGTCCTTAGTTTTGCAGCATCAACCATTGCAGGATGTCCTTCCTAATAACACCGCCTGACCAACGAGCATTGTAGTTTGATCGAAAAGCATCGGGAGGATAGTAACTGAGGTTCCGATAATGAGTGGTCATCCCAGCAGGATTTGGTGGTCGCAAAATACTTGCAATGGTGGGGAAAGGCTTTGGCCATATACTTGATGATGGCATAAATAACCGATTATTCGATCCCCTCTTGAATAAAGCATAGTAACTAGGTCTTTCGAGGTTGGAGCTCTTGAATAAAGCATAGTAACTAGATCTTTTGAGGTTGGAGGAGCCAGCTTGAAGCTTTGTCATTACGCTTGAGCTAGCACCATTGGTGGGTGATCCACCAAGAATCTGAGCTGACGGTTTCATTTTATTAAGCCATCGCAGCATTAAGTTTCCGAGATTCCGACCCACTTCTGTGTCCCTTTCTTGAATTTTCTGATGAACTTTGATTGCCACATCAAATACAGAACGCGTTCTTCTGTTAAGTGCCAAAACATGAAGATAGATAATGAAATTGTGTTATGTCAAACTATGCCTAATAACGCAAACAAATCAATGTATGATTGTTTCTTCTTCCAAAAGCAAATTAAAAAAAAGGGGAAAGGAAAAGATTAAATAATCATGACATCCTAAAGATTCTCAAGTCACAGAAAACTAAAAATCCATGTTCAATGATCAGGATCCTTGTGCGTATTATTTGCACAAACTAATGCTCCTAGCTGATCTTATGTGACAATTACTAAATTACAAGCTCTAAAATCTTATTTCATCTCTTGTCTGACTGGTTACATTATGTATGCATAGCAGTAAAACTACTTATTACAACATTGTCATTTGCCACAATGGATCCAACCCTTACATAGACCCTGCTATAGAGCAAGCTTCGTTGTACCAGCTTTTTCTTGACATTAAGAAAAAAAATTAGAGCAAATAACATCAGGACAGATGCAAACACAAAAGTTAATAGAGATTCTCTTGTTTCATTAAGTCGTTCATGGGTGTGAATCACAGGGAAGTGGTTAGACATTGTCAAACTAAATCGTCTGAGAGCCACTCTATGCATCTCAATTAAAGCCTAAACGGCTAAACCCTTCACAAATAGAATCTCAATTAAAAATGAACTACATATCCACTACACATTGCCATTCACATTTGACCTCCTACCAACAAATTTATTGTTGTTCCCATCACAATTTCCATGAGAAGGTTATCAAATACTACTAACGTCCGCATCAATCGAAGACACCACGTTTGAAGCTTTTTACAAACATAAAAAAATGCAGTTTTAAATTGCGGTCCACAACCATAATTGCAACTACACCAGCCACATTTTATCATATTTTACTGCAATCACGGCTACAATTTAAAACCATAACCAACTGCACCAAGTTATCACTTTCAAAAGAATATAACATATCCATTTCCTCATAAACTAGTAGGATATAGAAATCAGAGACTTAGGCTCAGTTTGGCAATGCCAGATTTTGAGCTTATAACTTGTAAGGTCATATGACAAAAACAGAGTCATTTGGTAACATTTTTTCTCAAAAGCTTATAATTGATTTTTTCTAGCTTATAGCTTATTTGATAAGCATAATTTACTTTCGCTCAATTGGCTTATAGCTTATGACAGAAAAGAAGAAAGTAAACAAAATTAAATAAAATTGAAAAGGAAAAGAGTATATACCGGTGAAGAAATTGACGAGTCTGAGGGTGATTACGAGTAATGAGCCTACGTTGAATCCTTAGAGAGTGTCTGTAAGTACGCTTTAGACCCAAAAAATAAGCAGTTCCAAGTGCAATCTCCCACAACACCATGATCGCAGAGTTTCTAATACACCTCTCTCTATTTTCTTATAAGCACTTTAATATTTAATGTAATATATTTCTCTTAACTGAGATTTATTCAGTCTTGCATTGTTGCCCAAGTTTCTTTTCGTTTCTTAAGCCGCCACAATTTGCGATCGCAGTCACGTTTTCTCGATCATTTTTTTCTTCATGTCTTTCGTGGCTTCATCTCAACCGTTGAGTTCTTTTAAGGAAAACCTATGGGCTTAAGGCCCACTTTGGTCACTGTCAAAGGATCACATTCTCTTCATAGAAAATTGCTTTTTTGACTAGAATACTTCCTATTGACATAAATAAATAATCAAATTATCCTTCTAGAGGCAGTTAACTGTCGTTGTCGCTGACTTTGATGTTTTTTATTATGATTTTACGTGTTTCGGTCGAAAAATTAAAATAAATCAAAACTTATTTAGAATTCTACGAAATTTTACAGACCCTCTATATATATTTTTTTAGAGTTTTCTGCAAAAAACCATATTAAAGTTCAATTTCTAAGTCGACGTTTTGATGTTTTGGTTTCTTGAGTTATTGACGCATTAAAAATTCATATTTAATCCATCCGTTGTCGAAAAATTCTAATTTTTTGCGGAAAATGTTTTTTTATGTTCTTAATATGTGTACAAAAAATAATTAAAAAATTCAACCTCTATATAACTTTTCCGGACGCGCAGTTAGAAAAATATTGCAATTTTATGCGTTTCAGGAAAAAAAATCAAAATAAATTGAGGATTACTCGAAATACTAAGAAAATTTACAGATCCTCTATATGTATTTTTATAGAGGTGTCTGTAAAAAAACAGCTCAAAATTTAATTTTTCGTGTCTTAAATTTTAGGCGCATTAAAAATTCATATTTAATCCGTCCCTTGTTGAAAAATTCAAATTTTTTGTGGGAGATGTTATTTTTTTGTTCTAAACATGAGTGCAAAAAAGCATAAAAAAGTTCAACCTTTAGGACACTTTTTTCGGACTCGTACTTGAAAAAAATTGCGATTTTGCATGGTTCAGTCGAAAAATAAAAATAAATCGAGATTTAGTAGAAATGCTACGAAAATTTATAGACACCTTTATATAAATACATATAGATGATGTGAAAATTTTCGTAACATTCCGAATAAGTTTCGATTTTTTTTATTTTTTCAATTGCGATTTTGCGCGTTTCGGTCGAAAAAATTAAAAAAAAAATCGAGACTTATTCGAAATGTTACGAAACTTTTCACATCATCTATATGTATTTTTATAGAGGTGTGTGTAAAGTGTCGTAGAATTCTGAATAACTTTCGATTTATTTTGATTTTTCTACCGAAACGTGTAAAATTATAATAAAAAGCAACAAAGCCAGCGGCAGTTAACTATCGGCGCATATGCCTGAGGCAGTTAACTACCGCTGAGGATAATTTGATCATTTACTTGTGTCAATAGAAAGTATTCTATGTCAGAAAAGCAATTTTCCTCTTCATATTCTTCCCACTTTAAAAATTGCTTTTCTTCATGTCTTTCGTGGCTTCATCTCAACCGTTGAGTTCTTTTCAAGAAAACCTATGGGCTTAAGGCCCACTTTGGTCACTATCAAAGGATCACATTCTCTTCATATTCTTCCCACTTTAAAATTGCTCTCCCACATCGAAAATGACTTTCGATACCTCCGATAATTAATTGTCGTTTACTCCTTAACATTCAGGTTAGGACCGAACGATAATTGTCGTCCATAGTATTTTGAATCATTTTAAAGTGTGAGAGGGCATTTTCTGAAGTGTAAAGAGCAATCTTCTCTCTTCATTCTCTATTTTTTATTACAAAATTCACTTTTTATATTTTTTTTTCTTTTATAAAACTTCTTCGAACTTTCACATGCATTTACAAAACTAATAATAATAATTTTTAATTGACAAAGGTAAATTTATTCTCTCTTATATTATTTGAATTATTGTAGTGTTAATTATGTAAATGTAATACACATTTTTTACAAATTTATTGATGCAACAATTTTTTTTTAATATTATTGAAATTTGTAGGGGGTATTATAACAAGAGACATGGAATATCTGAAGTGTATAAAAATTCCTCAATTTAGTCTATAAAGTATATTGACATTTGTTAACTTAGTCCATAAAATCTTAAAAGCATGGACTAAATTGATATGTTTATATACTTTATAATTACTTCTTATATTCTTCTTAAAAAAAATATACAATAATTTATTATATTATATACTTATGAGACTAAATTCAATAATGAGTGGTTTCCTTTAAAAAAAATTATAATTTAAGGATTAAATTGATGGTTTATTCGTTTTTTGAACATAAAAAATTCAAGGCTATATTTTAACATGTCTAATACATTTTGTATAACCGTTGATGTGACTGGAAGAGAAGAAAAAAGTAATAAAAACTGAAATATTATATCGCAACATTAAACAAGCATATTTTTGGATTTTAGTGTGATGACAGAGAAGTATGTTGTTTACGATGTGTTTAAAAATCTTTGAAACTCTTACAACACTATCTTTCGTCTAAAACTCATCATGTCCAATTCTTTTTGTTGAATCAACCATAATTACATTAGACAATTTGACTCAGTCGTAAGAACGTGGAGGACCATGAACTTCTACTTATCTAATATTTGATATTTGGATTCTTGATGCATTTCTTTTGAAATTGTGATTAAATATCATGGTAGCGCATAAGCAATATATGTAGCTTTCATAAATATATCTTGTTAAACAACATATATCGGGAAGCAAGATTTCTCATGGAGACGTAGAAGATAGTGATTTTTTTATTTTTTTTTACAATATGATGGTGATGTTGGTCATCGTTGAAGGTAGAGCTGTCAAAACGGGCCGGCCCATTTAGCCCGAATAAATATAGGGCTTGGGCCTAAAATATTGAGCCCGAAATTTAATAGGGCTTTTTAGCCCGGCCCTTAAAAGCCCGGTATCCGTTAGGGCTAGCCCGAATAGGCCGCGGGTAGCCCGTTAGCCCGCATAAAAAAAAATCTATAAATTATATATATTTTTCAAATAATTATTTACTTAGTTGATTATCAAAGTAAAAAAATGAAAATGAAAATTCAATGAATTAACACAAATATAAATGTAATATAAAATTATATTTATTCATTTCGTTATTTATAGTTTTAAAGATCGAATATATAAATATCTATAACCATAGCATATCTAATTTATTTAAAATCATTTTCCTCGTCGTTTTAGTTTACGACGTTTGTACGAAAATGTTTACAATTTACTTTTGTGCTAGACATTATTTAAACATATTAAAAATATTATTTATAAAAAAATTATAGCAGTGTTTTACAGTACTTTTTTAAAATAAAAAATTATAATTTTTAATACGGGCCGGGCTCGGGTAGTATATTTCAAGCGCGTTTTGTCAACCGGGCTTTTTGGCCCGGCCCGCTAAAGCCCGCTAGGGCCGGCCCGTTTTGACAGCTATAGTTGAAGGTTTGAATGATTTTGAAGCATATGCAATGTAAACCTCATGTGACGTTCCTTCACACAATTGGCTCTAATATTTTTCCATGGAAACTTATTTTTATTATATATTAAAATATCACTTATAAAGTTTTTAAAGTTTTTGTTTAAATTTTTTATAAAAAAGTTACTCAAATTTTATTGTAACAAAAAGTATATTCACTATAGACATGATTTTGCGGGATCTCATGATAATCCTTCATTTTCCACCCTTGTGTAAAAATAAAATTTTCAACGACAAAAATTGTATACTGAAAAAACTTCCATTCCCTTATATTTTTCTCCATGGGCTGAATGGGAAAAGACAACAAGCATATAATTTCCAACTTTGGAAATTCAGTTTCTATTTGCTTATAAAAGTGAATCAAATAGCTGCAAACTTGTCCAAGTAACTAGTAAAATCTGTCAAAGCTGTGCTCACAATAAAACAATTTGCAGGAGTTTCAAAAAGGTATGTACAAGAAGTGAATCAAAGGATCAAACCCTGAGCAGGTGCAGGCTTGGAAGAGTGCAGTTCACTTGTTGCTGCTGCTTTTGGGGACTCCGAAAGGACCTGCGCATACTGGTCTTCAACTTTACGATTCTGTTCCACTTCTGCATTTTCCACTTTCTCTTTTGTTTTCTGTCCTACATCCCCAGCTGCCTTAGCAACCTTATTAAAAGCACCAGTTACCCAGGTAGTACCAGTGAGTATATAGCGATTCTTCATTATAGCAGACCCTGCGGTACTGACTTTCTGTTCAGCAGCTGCAAATGCTGATTTGGTCTTTTCTGAAACCTGAAATTTTTGATCCACTTCTTTAACTCTACCACTCACAACTGATGCACCAGCAGTTAATTTCTCACTAAGCCCAAGTTTTTGGTCAAAAGATGTAACTTTCGCCGAGGCTGTTGAACTCAACTGGTGCTTCTCATCAAAACCCTTTGCTTTGTTCACAGCATCTTTCCCTAAGATAAATCCCTTCGCAAGCATGCTGGTGACCACATCCTCTGCCTTCCGTAAAGCAGAGTCGGCACCTCCAGGAGTTTTACCCTCAGAAGCCTGAAAAATATTACACATTTGTTAGGCAAAAACATCCTAGTTAATGGTATGTTTGGAATGGTGATATAAGGTGGAATAGCTGAATAGGATGAAATGAATATCCTAGTTAATGGTATGTTTGGAATAGTGGTATAAGGTGGAATAGCCGAATAGGATGAAATGAGTTCATTAGATTTTAAAATTTGAATGTTATCTTATTTCGTTATATTCCATATTATACCACTTATCCAAACATACCCATGAGCACATTAACTAGAGGGTCTTTATGAGGCTTACAGATGATGCCAAGGCAGCAGGTGGAAGTTTGTAATCTGGATCCAGAGTTATCTTAACTGACAAATCAACTATTGTTGCCCCCTGATATGTTGAAAAACTCGGTTAAATTTTTTATATATATATATAATTGCTGGCTAAATAAATTCCTACATTAAAGAAACAAGACACTTAATTTGGTTCTCCAAAAATATACATGCATCAAATTGCTTCTCCATTTAGCAGTGATATCAAAATAGTCCTTCAATGATTAGTATTATTAATAACGTTGCCAGTTTCATCCTTCCAGGACCAAATTGATCCTATTTTAAGGATCAATTTTATAGCAATTTTATGTCACTGATATCTATGAGAGGTTGCATACATCGTTGGACCAGAATAAGTTGACCAACATAATAGGATGTCAGCAATGTCACAAACTCATAGTATGACCCAATGATAAAATTTTAAATCTACTACCCAAATAAAATGATAAATCAGACACATCCCAAAGTAGAGGCACTTAGGCAACATATCATACTTCCAAAGGCTATTCTTTTTAATTTGCTACTACACAAACCCAAAAATAAGACAACTAGTGTCTAGGATCCTATGCAAACCAAACACAGATTAACATCAGTAAGCTTGCATATTTAAACTCTTTCAAACTCCCCTTCAATTTATATTAAATCTGAAATTGAATGATTGAAACTTCCCAATCTTCTAGTTCTAGTAGCAAAAATAAATTTTAGGGTTAATAGTGCTTTAACCCCCTGTAATATAGGTCATTTTCGGTTTTCCACCCTGTAAAAAATTTTGTTTGGTTTTCGTCCTTGTAATTTGAAGATTTCTGGTTTTGGACCTTCATGAATTTTGACAGTACAAAATCGGCGATATGGCAGGGGGCTAAACCAAAATTCTCTCGAATTAACAGGGGGTAAACCAAAATTTTCTCAAATTTTTGGGGCATAAACCGAAATTTTCTCAAATTACAAGGGGCGAAATTTTCGATGAAGGTCCAAAACCAAAAAATATTAAAATTACAAGGACGAAAACTAAACAAAAATTTTTACAGGGTGGAAAATCGGAAATGACATATATTACAGGCGGATAAAACACTATTAACCCTAAATTTTATCTTAAAGCAGTGAAGGGTACGTTTTCCAGCATCAGACATCACATGAATCAATACAACATGCATATCCAAAAAGATCAACTTTGATAATCCATAACATAAAGATTAAGTAACATTTTATATTGACTATTGACTGCCGAACAGCACAATCCTTCTCTTTTCTCTGAACATGGAACCAACTAAGTATACCAAATAGGCAGAGATGCATATCCAATAAAATTGCCGGAAAATAGTGTTAAATATAAAAACATTTGAAGTGTTTTTAAGCTTTTGGGATAATAGATTAATGATTGAATATTTTTATCTGTTATTCACGACATGGCATCACAGCCTCTATATTAAGAAGAGAATATGTTAGACCTCTCATTAAAGATTAATAAAATTGAATATTTTTATGATTGAATATTTTTATCTGTCACCCTATTTTATTATTCTCAATTCTGAGTTTGTATCACATTGACCATTTGGTCTAGAGTTCAATCTCTGTTTCCTCCATTGGTCTAAATAAGAGTTATTTTTCAGCACAAAGCAGGGTGGGCCTGTGCATTGTCTACGCTTCCAGACCAAAGGGCTCTTACGTTAGTCGGCAAGGGAACCCCATGAATCAGACATATAAATAACCATTTGTGTGTTTTCACCCAATAGCTTAAGTTTTTGGGATAGTTGGTTCATGACAAACAATAATGTCAGTTCTAATTGTGAAGCTTCAAAATGATTCCAAACCTGATGTTTACGCTCAACAAAGACATTCTTTTATATCATAAGAACTAACAGTGGCATCAAAATAAGTACCAAAACCCCTTTCTTTCATAACACTAAACTTGTTTATGTGAATTGAATAGGAAAAATGCCATATTCCTAACTGCCTAAGAAAGCAGCTGAGACATATATGCAGCCTCTAAGGTCCAAACTAAACAAGCAAAGGATTGCATGATTGTTTGTCATCAACAACAAAAAAACTCGAATTGTTTGAAAAATTAAAAATAACGAGATCGACCGCTAGGATACAATGTGACAAGCTGAGATGGAGATACTGATGAATTTTGAAGATTAACTAACAAGTATGACCAATTACGCGAGAAACGCCTTTTGAGAAATGGAGGATACTTATCACCAAAAAAGGCAGGGGTGAAAACAATACAGCCAAAAAAAAAGACTTATGAAACCCCCTCAGGTAAGAGTTTCTAAACATGTAGCACTACAAGATCCTCAAATAAATATCAGTTTTCTACAAGATTCCCTTATGCTACATTATCTAGCCAAAAAGCTAAACACATCAACTCAAGGCAATGCCTTTTTAAGGATAAATGACACACAATCATGTAGTTCTAAGCCCTGAAATCTCAGTAATGAATATATGATTCTTTGGATGACAATCCAAGACAAATTGATTGGGTGCTTAAAATACTTAACTATTTCATAAACAACCATGTGTGATACACATATATTAACTGATGATCAATGGCAGGAAGATTACCGATAGTAGTACTGCCGTCTCGGCACCTTGTGGATCCTTGAAAGTAACAAAGGCAATTTGAGATCGTTCGTCGTAGCTGCATTAATAATTTAATATATAAACATGTGATTGTATAATAAAACTTAATAATGGGAGCACTCTTAAAAATAGTCGACTACCAAGCACAGAAACTCACTGACCTTTGCATTTCAACATATTCAATGTCACCGGAAAATGAAAAGAACTCCTTTAGGTCTTGTTCAGATGCTCCCAAGGAAACATTATCGACTTTTATAGTTTTGACCTGCAAATAAAATACATGTAACACTGAACGTTTAAAACCTTGTGGAGAACCCATATCTGCATCATACACTCTTGTGCTCTGATATCTAACACTTAAGAACTAAGAATGGGAACTTCCCTTGCAGTGTCACCTAGTCTCCAATGACTAAAAGTAATGACATAAGATGAAGTTACATAAGAATTAATAAAAGGGAAACCCGGTGCACTAAAGCTCCCGCTTTCACAGGGTCTGGGAAGGCAAGACTGTTTCCAGGACTTGAACCCGTGACATTTCAGTCACATAAAAAACAACTTTACTGGTTCCGCCAAGGCTACCCCTTTACATAAGAATTAATAGATACTCTAATTTCTATCAAGCTGCCAATCCACTCATTGCATTTTTTTAATGTTTATAATTGCTGCTTATAACTACTATTAGTATTAAAATTTAAATGCAATATCAAAAAAGGGATGCGAGAAAGTTAAAAAATTACAAAATTATGTTGAGAAAAGAAGAAAGGCGGAAACCTTAACCCAAAAGCCGGACACAGAAAACAACAATTTTAAACATATGATCTAAAACAAACCAAGACGATCCCCAACTTGATCCGCCAGTATCAAGGTAGTTAAAATCGGGAAGAGTAAGTAAAATCATAAATCGTGGAATCATAACAGTAACCATAAGATTATATAAAATTCGTAAACTTGAATGTATGCATATAAAATAGCATTAGTACAATAAAGAAAACCTTAAAATACTTGTGTAAATTTAACTTCATAAGCATAGCACATAAGTAAGATAATTAAAACCTCAAATCACATTTCAAATAGTTATATTTATTAATAAGCATAATCGCAGAAAGGTTTCAACCTAACAATTAACAAAGACTGGGGGGGGATTCTACCCGAATCCACCAAATTTGCAGCTTAGAGCGTAAGTGTGTATGATGATAATCACTTATGTATAAGCTATTAATAATATAACAAATAATATTAAATTGTTTTTGAGTTTTCTTGATAAGCTATAATATTGTAGAAAACAGCTTATGAACTGTTTTTATAAGCTATACCAAACAGTCTGAGATAAGAAGGGTAAGACGGATCTAGGAGGAGCAAGATTTATGGGTTTATGAGATGAGAACTAACCGACATATCAGAAGAAGCGTAACGGCGTCGAAATGAGGAGTTAGAAGATGAAGAAAACGATGTAAAGTGAAGACAAGACTACACTTTTATCGTTCTCTGACTTTGAAACGCGTACTGGATTTGCGTCGCACGTGCTTTCGACTATCGTCGTGGTGGTGGAGTTACAGGTATAGAGTAGAACGGGGTAAACCGCGTGATAATGACTCAATTCCAAGACTTGGACTTCCTTAACATGACTGCAAACATATTCAATTTAATCTTTCTACCACATCATCGTTTTTGTAATTTTTTACTAATAGAATGAGTAAACATTTACAAACGTAAACAACCAAAATAATATAAAACTAATTTGTTACGAACACCAAAATTTAAAGAACTTCTGATGTAATCTAGTCTACTTTTTATTACGATTAAATTTGGTCTTCTTAACAAATGCCCGGGATATTTTTAAAGATCAAAAAATTAAAAATTATTCAAAAGTTAAATATTACAAATTGTAATGCATTGAATATACTAATTCTCATAAAAATTTATTGAAAAATGTTAACGAGTGTTCCGGGACACTCTTTAAGATTTTTAAAAGGTAAATTTTTTAAAAAATTCATGTAATGAATGCATCGGAAATTGAAATATTTGATTTTTTTATTGAATAATTTTTCTTTTGAAATCTTTGAAGAGTGCTCGAGTTAACAAGACCCAAACTTATTATTAAAGTCTTTAAATAGTGTTTGGATGCACCAGTTTGGTTAGCATTTTATAAAAACTAATTAAAGAATGAGAAATGATAACGAGTGCTTTAAAGTAAACCTTAAAAAAAATTATGAGTTAATGCATGAAATCAAAGCAACCTTTTGAATAGTCATGTAAATGCAGCTTGATTAGTAGTTTCAAGAACATTGATATGCAGTCAGGGGTGGATCTGGACTCAAAATATTAGTAGGGAAAAAAAAATTTTGTCAAATAATTAAATAATATTGGATTTAATAAGAAGTTATATTAAAAAAAAAAGGTCCGCCCCTCTATGCAGTTCGAACTCTGAATCCCTCGCTTTACAAATTTATTAAAAAAAAGTAACTTCCTGTAAAAATAAGTGTGTGCGAGAGAGAAGGAATTCTACTATGGTCATTGGTCACAAACATAAATAAATAGTATTTAGGCACACACATGTTAAAAGAATTTTTCTAATAATAAAAAAGAAATTAATAATAAAATAATTTTGTATTTTTACAAAAAGCCTTTTATTTGTGTGTGTGACTAAACACAATTTTTTCGTCGATTTTTTTATTAAATTATTTTTATTTTATCAAATATTTATTTATTTAAATAAAAAAGATTAAATATTATTTGAAGTTATTTATTGAATTTTTTTTAAAGAGGTGATCCATTGGATTTTTAAAATAAGGTGGAAGAATCCAATTCATCCATAGTTTTTAATGGATGGATCTAGATCAATCCATTAAATTTTTTTGTTTGGTGGATAGATTAGATGGATTTTATAATGAATGGATGTGGATCTCATGAATCATATTGTCACCCTTAATTTATGGTCGTAGAAGAATTTCTCGTGTGCGAGATACATAACTTTTTTGGTGTAATATATTCTCAATATACCTTTACCCAAAAATTGATTTACTCTTAAAAAAACAACATTTTTTCACTCACCTTATTTATTTATCTCTTTCTCTTTGATTTTAATACACGAATCTTAATATTTTAAAAAAATCCTTAAAATATTAAATTTCACAACTTTTGTTATTTTTATGGATGAAAGCAAAAATACGGGAACGCTAGTTAACAATAAAAATCCTTAAATCCTTAAAATAATGGAAGAAACAACATCGTTGTTTCCTCATCAAAAGGCCACCTCAAAGAACCACAATAATATTGGCTACTCGTCTTGAAATATTGGAGAAAATTTGTACAAATATGAAGCAAAACTCTAAAAAAGACTCCATTCAATTAAAAGATCAAATCGCCAAACCTTATTGTTCAACCTGGGTCATGATTGTTCAAGCAAGCTTTCATATAATTATTTGAATCCAACATTCATGAGTCAACATAGCACAAGGATTTATTTTCCACCACAGTAATAAATTCATTTCCATGTAGATTATCAATTGAATAAACTAAAAGAAGCAAAGACCTGAAAATGAAGGAGAAGAAGAATAAGAGCTATCATGACAACCAATGATTCAAGGATCCAAAGGTTACAAAACCAAAATAAATGCTAATTGGCCAATTATTTAAACATGACAAATGAAATATGGTTTATCTCTAGAGATAGAGAAGAGAGAAATAGAGGAGAGAGATAGAGAAGAGAGAAAAAAAAAGAGAAGTTGGAGTTTTTTTTGTTTGGCAAGAAGAGAAATTGAGAAGAGAGAAGAATAAATGGTGGGCCCATACCTTTTTTGTTTCTCTTTAAAAGTGTGAAGAAAGAGGGAAGAAGACAAAAAAGTCTATTATGCCATTGGTTTTTTAATTAATCATAAAGTGTAATGTTATCTTATTAAGGATATTTTTGTCTTTTTAAAAATAATAACATTTCTTTCTCTTCTATTTCTCTCTTCTTTCTTTTATACCAAACAATACATCAAATCTTCTCTATTTCTCATCATTTTCTCTCTTCACAAACTCTCTCTAACCTATTTCTCTTTTTCCAACTTCTCTTCCGAACCAAACACAATGTAAATGTATGCATCCTGTTTCAGCAATTTTTTACAGAGATGTTAATTTTCATTTGTTTCACAATGTTGATGCATTTTTTCTAAGAATATAGGTTAAGATCATAGGCGGATCAATTGGGTGACATAATGCACTAATAAAGTTAATATTATTAGTCCTATGCAAAAAATTATAAAGTTTAACTTTTCTTGTTAATTGGTGACCATATTCAACCAATTTTTTTTATTTTTTTTTGAAAGAGGCAGAAATACGAATAATAAATTATGACCAATCTTATGTGTTTCAAATGCTAAAAAACTTTAAAATTCAAGAAATGTTGTTCAACTTACATACATGATTTTTTTTATCAAATTAGATTTTGGAAAGAGTAGTGATATATGTACAACCATTGGTGACAACTTTGATGACAACTATTATTTTCTCTCTTTTCATTGGTCAAAAACAATAGAGAGGGAGAGAGAGAGAGAGAGAGAGAGAGAGAGAGAGAGAGAGAGAGAGAGAGAAAGGAAGAGAGAGAATAAGAATATAATGTGAGTATGAGAGAGAAAGTTGTCAAAAAATTGTCATAAAATGGATGTACAAATATCATTTCTCTTTTGGAAACAACCATTATTTTCTAATTAGAGATCCTAACTAACATCTCAGAACCTAATTACACATGCAAGTCAAATAACTTCGCAAGAGTCAATAACATGTTTTCAAAAAAGCATATAAAGAAAAAGTCAATCATTCCTTCTTGATGTGTTTAACCAACTTAGTGGAAGACAATTGTGTTGGGTTATAGGCATCAGATGCAATGTCATCTTGATATTTCTCAACTGACGAACGCTTTGCAGAAGTACAATTCCCAACTTGTTCCAAATCATTTTCGCAACAAGCAGAGATGATTGTTGTCACAATAAGATAAAATTTTCATACTTAAAATGAAGATGATATTAATAATTACAATAGTGCTATCATTCATTAAATCACACAGAAATTCAATGTGTTTATTATATCGTGGGAATATTAAGGGAATGTGAGCATTCAGCAAAAACATTGTTCTTCTCGAGGAATATTAGTTAACTTGTCATAAAATCCTACAATAATAAAATTGTGACACAAAAAGAAAAAGTCAAATTAATTATAAAAAAAAAAAAAAAAAAAGGGCATGCACAAAGAACCTCGTCAAGTTGTTGCTCCTTTAGCTGAATTTCATCGGGTTAAAGATGGGACTTAATTTTCTTGATGACAACAAGATCACGGGAAACACCTAAAATAGATGAATAATGATAGTATGGATGATACTTGACACGTAACGCAAACTCAAGGCCGAGTAGTTTATCTAGATGTTTTGGATATATTTTAGGATCATCCTAATCGACCTTCATAAATAAATACAATTACATAAGTTATAATACCTATCAACCATGCAGAAAATAAGATGAAAACTAAATTAGGGATACCTCTTGCATAGTCTTCTTAAGAGCTTGGACAGTAATACCAATAACCTGAAAACTTTCACTATCCTAAAACATAAATTCAGCCTTGTGACCATCATGAATAACTTGCACAACTACCTTGTATCTGATAAAATGGATAGATTAAAAAACATACCAGAAATGTGCCAAGCAAAAAAGCACTAATCCACCACATGAAAATTTAAATATGTAACCTATAGCTATACCATTTGACTTTGATGTCTTCAGACATTTGGTGCAACTCTCATAATACCATCCAAACTGGTTATGATTGAATTTAGTTATTTTTCCAATAGTGATGCAGTATGTATCCTAACACAAATTATGCAAATGAAATAAAGAATAAATGTATTTTTAATTTGTGCATAAAAAAACTCAAAGGATGTTTGTACATAAAAAAAGCTGACCCTGATTATGTCTCTAAACTCAGCAATTGGCCTAACTTGAGATAGAGTGGAAAAATCATTGTACTAAGTACGTTGAGAAGAAGTCGAACCCTAACTTAAATTCTGATTGAAGCTTTGACTCTGAGCTTGAGAAATGTTAAGATCACGACAACTATTCAAGAAACATGGTCAAATAACAATCAAATTGGATTGTGAAATAATAAGTTACTCTAACACTATATTGTGAAATCTTAATGCAAACTTACTAAGTCTTAAACTTCTCAACAACCAGATGATGTAGGTTGATGAGCAGCCTCGAACCTAACCAATTGTTACATATATCTGTCATGTCATTGTGTACAAAATGGAAGCAAAGAACTCAAGATAAATAGATGGTACATCATAAAGTTGTTGACAAAAATAATAAATGTATATCACATTCACCTCTAAGTAGTTTCTTTTATGTAGGTCGGTCTGCCAGCTCGAGGTAAAACTTTAACTGCAGCTAAACTTACAAGATACCTTCGTTGGTTAGGTCATGATACCAAACACTTCAATGTTGGGAAGGTTGCTTGCATTCTTAACATATTTTTTTCTTTATAATTGATATGCTTGCACCTAGTGGAAAACTGGAAATATCTCGAGTTTGAAGATTAACACACTTACTTTTGGATGTCGCAGTATCGTCGCCTCAAGCATGGAGCTAATCAGGTATATTAATTTCATGAATCTGTTAAATGGTTTATGCCTTCTTATTTAGCAGATATCTGCATGACTACATTATATTATATACTGTTTGATAGCACCGAAGTTGGCATCATTGCAGAAAACTGTTGTCTGTGATAGATGTGTACTGCTATTTTTTATTTTTTATTTTTTTAGTTATATCCTTTGTTACATGTAGTATAATATGAAATTTGTCATAACATAAGAGTTGATTTGGTAGATTTCAGAATGGAGGATATGACAGGTGAAAATAACTCCTAAGCAATGTTCTTAGAATTCTTAATCTAACACTTTAATGTGACTATTTACTTTTTTATATTCAAAAGTTCAATGACCAACATCAAGGAAGGACTCTCAATTATAGAACGACACAACAGACTCAGTTTAAAAATCAAGAAGACAGTTAGGTAAATGATTTTCTAAAAGTTCGGTGGCCAGTGGTTGTATCTTTAACAAAAGTAAGACAGACACATGCACACACCATTCTTAGCCATAGATACTTAACACAGGGCTTCGGTTTGATACACTGCACCATCCAACAAAATATTGTGCAGGGGTGTGGCTTTTTGCATCTAAAGTGGATATGTTTGCAACTCTTTTGACGAAGTTAGTATTTCAACTTTGATGCTAGGGAATTCGTAGCGTAAAGAAGACCAACAGTTGTTGATGCTCTGTGGACTTCATGTTGATTTAATATGGGGTACTTGTTATATTGTCTCTTTTATGGCCTAGGTCATGACCATGATGGCAAAGACATATGCTACAATTCTGTTAAGCTATAAGCTGTTCACTAATTTTTGCGATCTGTAATTTTTTTAAATCGTCTGACCTTTCCGTGGCAGAAATAGACATATTGGCTTGAAATAGTAACTAAGCAGTTCAAGTTCTTCATCTATACTAGTATTCACGAGGACACAATTGTCATTGAGTCACTTGACTTGGAAGCTTAAATTATTAAGCCGAGACAAAATATAGCTTTTTAGAATTAAAACACCATCACACCCTTCAAATTACACCGGATCGCTAATATAGACTCTGTGTAGTACTACAGTTTCCTCGTGCTTAACTTTAAATTTATAAATAAGATCGGACCTGGGAAAAATTTAAGTCTAAACAGTTAAGAAAGCTTTGATATTAGGGAAAGACCCTAAGAATGTACTTCGGAGTTTGGAGGGTAATAAAAGTTTCAATATTTCCGCACGATAATGAGACGGGGGAAACTTGATTCTGTCCTGAAATGTTAGTTGTATGATTGAAATCACAATGTTGCACTAGCCTGTCATGTTTGCTTAGGTAATCTTTATTCATTTCATTTCTTCGCAGGCTGCCGATTTCTTTCGAGCTGACAATCCAGAAGGCATGGAGGCACGTAATGAGGTAGTTTATTCTTGATCTTTTTTGTTGTTATTATTAGTATTATTTAATTTGATTAGATTAACCGAGTCTTTGAGACTCTAAATTTTTTTAGCTTGCATATCAGGCTATACCTAGAATTCTGACGGCGGTGCTTGTATTAGTTGTTGAATCTTATTGCATTCGATGGACTAATTTAATTCTTAAGGCTTATGCATTTAACAAGAATTCTTTCTTCATTTAGTCTTAAAATATTTTGGTTTTAAATCACACACATCATTTTTTCTTAAATAAAAATATAATTTAAGTTTGAAGATTCAAAGTGATTCTTAAGTACAGCATGGTGCCAGAAGTAAAAAAGGATTTGGATGAGAACCGCGAGAGGTGCAGATTGATATAGTTTAATCCTTTTGTCTATAGAGAATTGAGTGATATTATAATCCAAAATGAATTGGATAGCAGTAATCATAGAATAGAAGCAACATTTTGAGCCCACCGGGTATTATACTTCTACCATTTTGAATTAATATGTTAGTGAGTAGTAACACCAGCGCAAGCAAATGTACAATAGTGGTGAAAAAAGTCACATTGGCTGGCATAACCTGTTGAAACTATTTTAACCATTAATAGAATCCTGCTTTTAACATTTCATGTATAATGGATGATTCTGATAATGTTGACACCGTGTTTACCTTTCTCTGTGTACATAGTTTTAATATATCACGTGCCACTAGGTAGCAGCACTGGCATTTGAAGATATGTTATCTTGGATGCATGAAGGTGGCCAGGTAAGTTGAATTTTGTCAGTAGTTTTGTTACATTTAGACGTTCTTTCGTTTTATTTTGCGTAAGGTTTAATTTCGGTTTAGGTTGGGATATTTGATGCCACAAACAGTAACAAGAGACGAAGAAATATGCTGATGAAATTGGCTGAGGGAAAATGCGAGCTAGTATATTTGACTGATATTTCCTCTCTTGATTAGATACATGCTGGTGATATATTTGACTTTGAACTCATCGGATCCATCTGTGATTTTGTTGCAGATTATCTTCCTGGAAACAATATGCAATGATAGAAACATAATTGAGAGGAATATTCGTCTTAAAATTCAGCAAAGTCCTGACCATGCAGAAGAGTAATGTTTCATTTAAAATCAGTGACATCATATCTTCATTGCTATGTGGATACATATGCAATTAACTTCCATTTGCAGGACAGATTTTGAGGCTGGATTGGAAGACTTTAAAAATCGTCTGGCCAATTATGAGAAGGCAAGTTTTACAATTTACTTTTCAATTTCATGATTTTTCTAGATGACCATTTTCCGTAATAACGTTGATTTCGTATTACCAGGTTTATGAACCAGTAGGAGAAGGATCTTACATAAAAATGATTGATAAGGTCAGCGGACATGGTGGACAAATACAAGTAAGTACAGCCTGAATCAACATTATTAACCCTCTACGTAGCTCATTATATGGTAACTGTAATTTGATAGTTGAAAGGTGATAGATTGAAATAATATCAAACAAGAATCCTTGAAGTGATTAGCATAACTGTATTAGACGTGTCAACTATTATTGGCGGTAATAAGAACGTCAGAATTTAGTAGTTGAGTGTATTGAACATGTTTTTCCTGTTCCCAATGGGGTTTCTCATCTGATATGTCTGTTCTGTAAAGACTTAGAAAGTATTATTGCTGTGATATGAAAGTATTAGGGTCCCAAGCTGGAAGCTCAGTTTTTGAGCTGAGGGACACTGAGGGAGTACTAATCAAGAGGTCCAGCCGTCCAGGGTTTTTGAACCCTGGGAACTAACATAATCCACTGACATAAAAACTGATAAGTTACCAGTTTCAGATCTACAACAGTAGAAAACAGACAAGCTTGGAAGAGCCATTAGTTAGTGTTCTAAATTATGTTGATTGGCGGAAAAATTAAGGTGGTTGACAGTGTTGATAAGCACCGACTATAGAACCTTTTTTTGTCTTAAATTCATCAGCTCATCTTATTTTTATGCGAACATTAGCTTTATATTGAATATAAGGTATCTGTGTGCGTGTGTGCGCTTTACCTTTATATATTCAGCAGTGACTTCGATTTGTTAATCATTCCCAACTTCTGTGGTTTAGGTGAACAATATCAGCGGCTACTTAATCTCTTGGGTTAACATTTGTAAACCAAAGGATGAGGGTAGCAGTGGTTTTCATTGTCTTCGCACTATTAGCCAAGCTATATGATGAATTTAGCTTGATCTATGATTGCCGATCGCCGATCCCAATAAAGATCAAACTCACCCTCTATAGTAGAACACCACCATCGTGCCACCCCTGTTTGGAGAGGTATCACCAAAGTTTCTACAACTGTGATAGTGGCACACAGACTTTCTACAATTAGGAATGCAGATATGATAGCTATTGTTGAAGGAGGGAGCATTGTGGAAACTGGAAATCATGAGAGCTCGTTTCCTACGCATCTCTTGTTCAAGGCCAACCTTCTCTGAAACATTATTGATATTAAAGTTCTAAATTGCATTACGGTTACAGATCACAGTCAAAAGCAGCTTATGCGACCTTAATTAGGGTTGCAGAGATGTCACCCAAATTAAGGCCCTGACCAAAATTACTTTACCTTATCATGACATTGAATTTTGAACATAGTTAATACAAAACAAGGAAACATGATGCAATAAATCTCTGCAATATAGTGTCAGGTCCACAACTTGCATTTGCATATGAAAAAGACTGATTCCATTACTTAGATATGTATCTCTTAGTACAGGTTTGGATTGATTTATTTAAATTTATCATCTATTGACATAAGCACTTGTTATGAGACTGTTCAAGAGAGCTTACGTTTAATCTTTTAGCTTATATGAAAATAATTTGACTCCGTTTAATCTTTTGTATAAAAATACCTTATGTATAAATACTTATATAATAAGCTCCTATACTATAAGCCGCTTAATTTGTTAACCCTAAGCCACATTTCATTTCAGTAAATTCCAAGACTCCCTCTTAAGACATGGTTAGTTATCCTCTCAGAAAAGAAAAAAAACATGGTTGGTTATTGAAAAATTAGATGTTTATTTGTTTAGCACCAAGTGATTAACATAAATTATCATACATTAAATTCAAGCTTATAGCCGTAGTTGAAGTAGAGAATTAAATCAAATGAGTTCACACACAATCCTTCCTACAACCTTTTACCTTTGCAGCAAGTTGATGGGAATTTTCCAACTACCATTACCAATAAAACTAGAGACTTCAGCCTTTAAACAATGATGCATATGCTGAGGAATACTCAATAATCAACCAAAGTTTTAGACAACCATTTATCAATCAAGAAAATAATGCTCTGTCGATTACCAATCTGCTACATTCAATACATCCGAGATAGTTGATCTTAGAGTATAGTGGCCATTATATTTGAATGGTCTATCCCTCAAAAGGCAAGCCCATTGATTATGAGAAGCTACTTACTCCCAGCAAAATGCCAGTAAAGAGGCATTGTTACATATTTTCTTGTAAGATACAGTTTTTTTATACCATCTCTCCACATATATTCTTAACCAAAGATAAATGTGAAGACTATACATGGTAAACAATTAAGAAAGACAGATTCATGCAATAATTACAGTACCATGGTTGTGTTTAATTACAGACAATCGACTTACATATCATGAAAGATTCACATTGTTGTCTGTTGCCAAAGAAAATTATCTACATGGTAGGAGATGGAACTATCCTTGGACTATAATTGAATCCACTGTTATCAATTGCAGATGACATATTATGGCGGCCAGCAAACAATTTGCCATTTAAACATGCCGCTACAGCCTTTGGTGTAAACACGATGGATATAATAAGTATTGCACCCTATGATAGCTGGGAAAATAACTTAAAATTCACTGGTTGGTCTTGTAAGGTGGGGGAAATTAAATAGAAGACATGAGCTTAAAAAAAAAAATTAAGAAGTGCACATATTCTTTTATAACTGAATTTAAAAACAACATTGAAAATATCATGTCAAGTCCTTGAACTTTAGAAATTTCCACGGCTAAACTTGTTTTATTAACAAACAAAGGTAGCTGCAGGTTCAATGACACATGATATTTACATAGTTGTCCAGGTTATCAGTTGAGATAATCAAATCCAAAGACCTCAATAACATTGAACTTAGAAATAAGGTACAAAAGAGCTAATAAAACTCTAAGCCTAAGGCATAATAATTCAAAAAAATAAATTCACTTCAAAATAATTAAATTAAATACTATAAAAAATGACTATACATTAAATGATTGGATATTGGATATCACACTCAACAAAATTCGGTATCAAAGTGAACAACTTACTATTGTTACCACCTACCTTAAAGGAGTCAGAGGAGTTAAAGGACCCGAGTTCAAACCCCGGCGAAGGAGAAAATATTAACAAGTTGATACATATTTCGTAATATTTCTAGAGGAATTAATACCTACCTAATAGTATAAACTTTAGAGTGATATCGTATCAAGAGCATCATCGAGTGATCTATCACCATACAGCTCAAATATACAAGATGAATGATATTATGAAAATAAACAAAATGAAAGTGGCAATTAAGGTTTAAGAAGTCACAGGGAACCAACAAAATCAACACCAGACTTCTGCCACATTTAAAAATTCTTAGTTGCCTACAAAATTGCACATAGGTTGCTTATGAAGAAGTTCAAAAGAGTAGAGTTGTAATAAATAGTCCATGTTCAGTATCACGGTAGGTTTTTCAAAATTACGATTTACGGCCACTGTGATACCAAACATACACATAATCATTATAACCAGTAAGTTTCTACAAATGATTTCAATAAATGCCTTTTACTCTACAAAAGGAAAACTATAACTGAAGCAACTGTAGCTACGGTAAGCCTCTTTCCTCCTACCATCCCTGCATATGAAAGCTTGAAATTCTGAATCATTAAAACCAGAAGTGTGTGCCACTATTCCCATTTTCTCTCTAAGGTCATGATTCTCTACACTATATCACAAGTGATCTCTTAGCTTACTGGTTTGAGCTAAGGGTTGAAGGAGTCGAGTTAAGAGACATAACAACTAATATACTAGCATAAGAACTTTATCATTTATTTATCAAAGAATAAAAAAAAAATGATAACCTTCAAGACAGTGATCCCATTTAAC
Organism: Medicago truncatula; assembly: GCF_003473485.1. Taxonomy (NCBI): domain Eukaryota; kingdom Viridiplantae; phylum Streptophyta; class Magnoliopsida; order Fabales; family Fabaceae; genus Medicago; species Medicago truncatula. The sequence goes on along the minus strand of NC_053049.1, from coordinate 30,206,995 downwards.
AACTTCACACAAATCTTTTGCTGATGGTACATGGTACACATGACATGAGAGATGTTATATGTATTTAATGACAGATTTTCAATGTCCCTACCAATATGAGAACATAAAGCACATTTAACTATGACATAATAATGGTATACATTAAAAAAAAATAGACATACTAAAATTAAAAGGAGACGAAATTAATTAGCACTTCTTGAATTAACCAGTTAGTCTAAATATAAATTTTTTCCTTCTGTACCACTTAGAAATCAAAAGTGACAAACTTTTGATGATTCCACATGTGAGAAGGTTAGACAAATTTTAACTCATCCTACTTCATTGGACATCTTATTAGTTCAAATTAGACATCATAAGTTTTCACACAAAAAATAAAAAAGAATAGACAGCATAAAGATATTAATGAACATTGAACAGATTAATGGCACCGTGTTGAATACAAACTTCCGTATAACCTTCAACACATAAGTGACAGTAAATGACAATAGACAATGCAAAGCATGCCTTGAAAGGAATTACCCACTGGGCAAGACAATGTGACTCAAAATGAAAAGTGTGTAGCGTGCCTCAAGAACAACCTTTTCTGCAAACTCAATTGAGCATTATGTCGTGAATAAAATGAATAATCGGATTTTCAAAAACAGAAAGGACATGTGAAATTTATTGAAAGAAAAGAAGTCAAAATGAGCTATTAGAATATAAAAAAAAATGTTGGTGAATTATTATGTGTTATGGACCAGACTTGTAAGATCTGTATCATGCTAGTCCTAGAACCAATTCATACATGAATACCATTCATAGGGCTCCTAAACAATCATTGTGTTCGTGCATCCCTCATACCATACAATAATTAAAACATCAATAAGCAAAAGAAGTATATGGACAGGGGCACAGGCCAAGTCCTAAACCTTTAAAAAAAATAAAACTAATCCATCCACACAGTGTCTAAACAACTAGATAAGGGAGCGGAAAAATATACAAACAGGGGAACAAGGCCAAGTCCTAAACCTGTGAAAAAAACTAATTCTTCCCCACAATATCTAAACAACTACTCCCTCCGTCCTAATTTATAAGCAAAAAACACTAATTCACACTTATTAAGAAAACTAACACTTAGTGATTTGAAGTATAATTTTTTGTGTTCTACTTGGAATAAGTTTCATGGAAAGATGTAAAAATAATTCTCATTGGTTAAAAATTATGGAGAAAATAAAAAGGAGAACAAATTGAATGCAATTTGCATTTAATTTTACATTGGAAAAGATGATTTGTTTGAAAAAACATAATAATAGCATAAAAGTTTGTCTTTTTTGCTTATATATTGAGACAAAGAATATGAGATTTTTTTGCTTATATTTTGCGACGGAGGGAGTAAAAATTATTAGTCTGCACTCACAGGCACATTTATGAAATGAAGTAAGTTTAATTGGAGAGCCAAGCTAATCAGAGCTTCTCATGCAAAACACATAAACAAAGGAGGCTCTAATAAGCAATGTAAAAATAAAACAAGCCTTGTCGCATAATTACAGATGATCATCTAAACAAATAACTATAGTATATTGCAACTTAGGACATTCTTAACAAGGTTCCTAGACCATGGGATCCAGTAGAGGTCAGAATATACGGTTCTTACAGTTACAGCTAGTGCCCTGGTAACAGAATAACTGAAACAAATATCAGAAGGGCAAAAGAGGAACATGAGCATAATAAAAGCATTACGTAATTAGAAAAGACAGACGAATAAGGAGCTCAAGAAGAAATATGAAGACATGTGAACTAACATTGAGGTGAGACACCACTATCATGCATTTGGAAAAAATAAAACTAAAAAATTCACTTGAAAAACTCCAAAAATTTCCCATTAATTGGGGAACATGCTAGTTATGCAGTTATGCCTTCTCTCTGGTATAATCAGTTTCAATCAAAGAAATCATTCTATCGTTTTCAAAGAATACAAATTCATCTTCCTCTCTGCACTTCTTGATTTCTAGTAGGCACTAAAAGACAAAAAGTGATAGAAACAATGATGGTAAAATTATCCTTCCCAGGCAGAAAATATTCTGTCAGTGAAACCTTTCATAGATAAGCTATACAGTAATATCCTTGTAGTTAAAGTTAGAACACCATCCATCCACCATATTTTTACATCATGTTTTGGGTTAATGGCTGATTTTAAGCTTGCTACCATGAACCATCATATGGGATTAACAATATTGGGATATATGATATAACACTGAACGTCGACATTCAGACAAAGCTAATTGTAGCTAAAACTTGAATTTTTTAGCAATATATAACAAAGATAAAAATAAACTAGGCAGATGTTCTAGCCCGTGAAAGAGTGTTACTTATTATTATTTATTATAACAAGAATAACTTAAAACTAATTGATAACGTAACACATGCTAGATACTTGCTAAAATGAACTTTTGTGCTTACTTGGAAGTTGACACTTCAGCACCTACACTATGATTGGGCAATCAAGTGATTGTTTTAATGAGAAAGAAAAAATAGATTATCTATCATGAATTCCAATTAAAATAGAAAAAAAAGACAAGAATATCCAAACATAGATTATGTATCATTAATTGGAACTTGTAAAACTACAACGATGTTTGAATTGGATCTTGTTCTTCAAAATGTGTACTTAAATTACATATATATAGAGTTGGAGATTTCAACCCGCATTTACATATCTATCATTTTCACAGAAAGTTGCTATAAATGTTTTAAAAGAAACCTTAAGAGACGTCATGAGGTTCATATAGTTCCAACAATCCCCATTCTTTTTCTTCCTAGCATTCCGCCATGTTCCTGGCATGCTGCCATGTTCCATCAATAACACCAGATGGTTCTATAATTCAAAACACCCCGGGTTAAACAGGAGAGTGAAATATGAAAACAGAAAGAAAAATAAAATAAAATAACAAATACGCCAAGGAAAAAATGAATGCATAGTTCTCAAAAGTGCAGCCCTGTACTTCTGTTAAAAGACACAATTAGCTTCAATCATGATGCCATGAATACAAGTTTGTACCTCAGGTGGCACGAGGTTGTGTTACTAAAAATTAGCTTCTGAAAAAATATCATTATCAAGTAAAAGGGTCATGCTAGCAAGTGCCCTTAGGGCACTTATTAAGGATGCCAAAAGTAGTAGGTTTGCATTGGAATTTACAACTTTTAAACTTCCGAAAAATTGAATTCATCACTTTTCACCACTTTCCAACATAGCATTTCTATTTTTTATTCCTTAACCAATGTCGGCGCTGTTCAGCATTTCTCATAAATAAAATAAACTTGCATCCCGCATGGCCACATCAGTGTGGATGTCAAATTGGAACGAAAGAATATTCAATTCAACATACTACCTAGAATTTTCAAAGTAGATGTATTTAATACAAGTTCAAACAAATAAAATAGTTTTGGTTTTTCCTTTTCTCATCTACCAATATATATCTACAAATATAATGAGTCTATCCAAGTCTGATGATGTGTGCCATTGCTCATAAAGACATAAACTTATCTCTCCCTACCATCATAACAAAATGATCACACAATATATTACACAGCATACAGGATTAACATAAATTCAATTTCAAACAAGTAATTCGTCAAATAGGAACTTACTTTCAAGAAATTGAAACCAAGCTTTCAACATAATCCTTGCAAAAGATCCACCATCCTTTATTGGTAGTTCTCTCTACTATATTATCTTTCAAATTATAGATAATGGCTTGACAATTTTGCTTGTTTGCTAATAACAATGCATTACTATTCTGAGAAAGGTGCAACGGCAACCATGACACTATGGGTTGAAGATTCTGATAACTAACTTTAAGCAACTGAGTCCAAGACTCTTCAACTCCGAGTTCTTCCATTTTCCATATAACAAAATGAGTTTGCTTAAAATCATGACAAAAACAAAGACACTTCAACAAAACACATATAGTTGGCTCAACGTGAGGCACTTCATTGAAACCCCGAGGAGGAAGCAACTGTGTGTGTGTCTCAGTACTCAAATCAAGCGAAATAATCACAAATTGATCAATAGTAATTCCACTGCTATCATAAAACCTTACAGCATTAAAACAATTGTGAAGTGCCAACCAATAAAGAGTACCATTCAAATAAACACCGTGATTCTCACTCGGAAGAGTTAACCGAAGAGGAGCAACATCAAAACCTTCAATACATCTCCAAACATTATCACCTAACCTGAAAACTTTCACCTCGGTTCTCAAAATAGTTGTACCGTCACCAATCAAACGTAACGCCACCACTTTATAAGTACGAGTTAAATTATCATAACCAAATGTATACCTAGAAAAGAAATAACGACAATCCTTACAATAATCTTGAAAATAGCCTAATCTTTTAGATAATATCTTTGTGGCCGGATTATAAACCCGGAGCCAGGTATCTCGATAACTATGATCGAGAGCAGAATAATGAGCAAAACAAAGTAATCCATTGCAAGAACCAACTAACCAACACTGATCCATGACCGATGAAGTAAAAGAAGGAGGGTTATCTGGAAATGTGATGAGAGGATTCTCGACTAACTGAGTTAATGGAACAGTTACGAGACGAAATTCTGCTACGGATTTACCGGAGACGAGTGTGAGGTGAGGGTTTTCTGCAGATCGGTGAAGTTGCATTTTGATGAAGATGGGATCGGAAATGAGGGAGTTGAAGAATTTACTAACGGATCTGATTTGTATGAGAGATTTTACGGGGAGGTGTGAAAGTATTTCGGTGAGGATTTCGTCGGGGAAGATTGGTTGTGACGACGGTGAGTTGGGTGGACGGCGAGATTGAGATGGACGGTGAGGTAGATCCATTTTGTCTTTGTTGTATTTTTACTCAAAATGAACCAGAGAGATGTGCATTTCCTACATGAAACCATTTTTATTATAAAAAAAAATAATATCTTTGCTCAAAAAATAAATAAATAAATATCTAACCCTAAATATTTCATCAATGATGACATTAACTCTTTGCATATAATGACTAAAATATATTGAAAGATCAATATGACAATACTAAAGGAGATGACAAAATAATTAAATTATGAATTTTTTAAGTTGACAAAATAATTAAATTATTAATTTTTTGATAGTAAAATGATTAAATCATGATATTAAGCTTCCTGTTAATGATGTTGGTGTGAAAGACATGTTTTTGGTCGAAGTAGGTGGAGAGGACCAATGAGGTTGTTTTTTAATAGTGATTAGATTGTGAAATTGATAGTAAAAAATAATTTAGGTATTAAATTAGAAATTGATGTTATGATTTGGCTTATAAAGAAATTAATAATTTATAGGGTGTTAGTTTAAAGATATTATTTCAATCAATAAGCAAAAATAATTTAAAAACTACTATTAGTGCAATTGTAATGGGTTAAATATGTTTTTAGCCCATGTAAAATTTTTAAATTTTAAGATTTAGGTATTAAATCACTAGGAAAAGTTTTTGCAATCTCTGTTGTAGTTGGTATTGTATACTGTCGTAACTCGTTTGATCTCGTGTCAAACAATCTTATATGATTTTCTTTTGCATCTGGTGCAGATAGTCTATCTCTGGCCATTCTGAAGAGTTTGACAATCTTATTATTCTCGTCAAGAATAACCTTTAAGTTTTGAACAATGTTTACATCAAGAGCTTGAGCACTCTTACCTTCTTTCAAAGAACATAGTCTGTTTTGTACTTCATTATCTGTATCATGCACATAAAGCTGTGCAAATTTTGGTTGATTTCCCTAATCAGGTATGAGTCCTCCAATTCTATGATAATTCTGACCACTACATTTCAAAGCACATAATGCTTACGTAGTATGTTACATTGTACCTCATATCTTTTAGTCTAACTGCCAACATATTCACTATACCATGATAAGTTCTTCTTTGCTCAATGTGATTGACATCGACTATGACTCCAATTATATCTGATAGTCAAGAAAATGATTAAATCAACACTTGATGCACAATAACATGATATTTAATATTGTAAGATGGTAAATCAACCTGTGTATAGATCTTTGCCAATTCGGGCCTCCAAATGGTCATAACTGACAAATTCGAAAATATGGAGAGGGGTCTTGCCATCATCATAGTTTGCTCATTGAATTTGGTGTCAGTATGAAACTTGTTATACCCTGATTTTGGACCTAAAAATACTCGTTCAAATTTCTTTTCTAACACTGATATTTGTCAATTCGCTGTTGTTTTTTCTCTGAATCTTTACTCTCTTTTTAAACGAATTTTACTGCCTCTGTCTTTTCTGACGTTCCAAGTCATTTAAGAACTCTCTGAAACGTCGCGTTACTTTTTCTTGCATTTTATTTCAAAAATCATACAAAAGGGTATTTTGGTCATTTCCTGCAGTGGAACCCATTTTAGTCCCTGTGTTTGCCTCCGAGTCTTTTCAATTTGTCTGTACAAATCATTGTTGAGTCTTTGTTTAAAAATTATTTCAAAAATTGCATCTGAGTCAGTTTGGGTCAGTTTAGTCCCTAGGGGCATTTTGGTCTTTTCATGTCAAAATTTCGGCAGGGAGGTATTTTAAAATACCTCATGTCAGTAATTGGTTCGTTTTAGTCCTTTTGTTGATTTTATTTTTGGTTTCACTTTACGTTTTTTCCAAATTACCAATTTTAGTCCAATTTTATTTTTAATTTCATTTTAGTCCCTGAACGGTTTCTAAAATTGCATTTCAGTCCTAAACTGTTTATAAATTGCATTTTAGTCCACTTTTTCTTATTTTGCTGATTAGTCCTTCAAGTTTCTTATTTTGCAGAAAGGTCCCAAATTCATTTCAAGTCCAAGGCAGTGCCATTTTCATACAAGTCCAGGTGTCACCATTTCATTGGGTCTCAAGTACACATGTCAGATTATAAATAGTGCACAGTGCCACACAGATCCATTAATCACACGCCACATCACAAACAGAAATCACAATCTCTCTCCTTTCAGTTACGGATCAAAAACCCAGAAATCATCAAGAACACAGAACAATCACAAACCCTAACCGTTTCGGATTCAACCAAAAATCATCAAAAATCAACACGAATTCAACAAAGTTTTCTGCGATTCTCAGAGATTCATGGTGAATCTTCATCATTGAAGCGGATTCCTTCGCAATTCAAAGTGCGAATTCGTCACTAGAAGTGACAAACTCCAGCACTGATCACGAAGGAACCAGTGAAGAGAAGAGGGAAAGAATTAGAGATTCAAACCGGTGAAGAAGATAAAGAAAGCAAACCAGTGGAAAGCACCGATTTATTTTCGGTTTCAGAGCGCTAAAGCAACAAGACGAAGTTTTCCGAAGATCTCCGTTGAAATCTCCGAATAACAACTCAGGTAACGCGTAAACCTTCTCTTTTTCCATCTCAAAGTATCAACGAGAACAAATCAACGTAGATCTGTGAGTTTTCTTAGAGGTTTCTTCCAAAAAAATTGAAAACCTAAAATTTTCAAAAACCGTGAACAACAAAACTCAGATCTGTGTTGATTCAAAGCCTGCATGCAATTTCTATTATCAGATTCATGTTTAGAACGAAGAGACGAGTCGATTGATGTAAGATTCATAGGTTTCTGGTGAGGTTAAGACTCGCCGGAATCTGGAATTCACGGCGGAGTCAATGAAGATTCCGATGAATCTTCATCTTCTCCGGCCGTCTCCTTCCAGAAACCGGCGGAGGAGGATGAGAGCTTAGAGAGAGAAGACGAGAGAAGAGAGAGAAAGGATTTGTAAAAATGAAAAAAACCGGCGTGAGTTTGTTTATATAGACAACTGAACCGGACCGGTTCAAAACCGGTCCAATCCCTTCAATCCTGAGCGTTGGATCTAGGGTTTCCCTCCCTGGATCAATCCAACGCTCCTCGTGAATCCGGATCCTTTGGTTTTGGGTTGGGCCTATTTCCTGTACGTTTTTGATTTTTTTTCTGCTATCTGCACCCTGCTTTTTTGCTAATTGAACCTCTGCATGCTCAATTTTTTTCTCTAAAAATTCCAAAAAATTGTTATATGCTTCTTAATACATTTTAACACTTTTGTGATATTTTCCAGTGGTTTAAAAAATGATAAAGATGTGCGTGTTATTTTTTTCTTGATCAATTTTGTGTTTGATCTGAATTTGTGCATTTTTTGTGGTATATTTTCTCATAAAATGTTGGCATGTGATGTGGATGATTGGTGTGTAATTTCATGATGAATATGTTGCTGATCATGTGTATGTCTTGCTGATTGTGGATGTAGATTTTCATGTCTTTCTTGTTTTGCAAGCAATGTGTGTTTTTATCAAGAAATAAAGTGCAAAATGTCTTTGAAAATGTGTCATGATGCTTGGCTTGAATACGTCCTATTTGTTCCCACATTATAGCTCAAAATTAAACCCCTTTAACATTGCCATAATGAGGAGATTATAGGTCATATGCACGTCTAAGTGTCATAACCAATTTTAGGTATATTTTGCCACTTTGTTTCATTTCATCACCTTTTCTTTCTCTTGCTATTCTATTCAATTTTGTTTACTTTTCTACTATTTTTTATGCTTTATGATACTAACCATCTCATCTCATATTTCATTCATCCTATAGTTTTGGCATCATTTTTTCCATTCATTTCTATATCAATTGGGTTTGTAATAAATTTAGTTAGTTTAGTTTAGTTTACATTCTTGCAAGACCATAGCATGTATCTAGGACAATGTAAAGGACTATGGACATTATAAGGGATGTACACCGACACAAGCACCGACACGCACACACGTTGCATGATTACCGCTTAGATGTATGCTTAGGTTTTACAACGCTTAGAAAAAAAAAATCATTTTTCAAAAATATGAATAACCTCATTTGAAAACTTTTTTTCTAAAATAGGAGTCAAAACTCCTCATTTCCCTTTTGTTTTCTTAAGAAAAAATCCCAATGAATTTTAATCATACTTAGACTTTATTTTGCAAAATAACTACTTCCACCTCACATTTTCCAAATCTCATGCCCTTGAGGCCTCTCATCTCCATTCTTCAAAATTCCTTTTTCAAACTTAAAATCAACCAACAAAAGCAAAAACAATTTTCGAACGAACTACGTTTGGTTTTGATCCCTTAAAAGGGTACGTAGGCAATGAGTTAAAACTCCTCCAAGCCAAATAAAAATAAGATCTCAATCACTTTCTCCCCCCATTCTTCACTCAAATAGAACTTCTTTTTCAATAAGTAGGCAATAAAAATAAAGCGTAGAAATAAGCTTAGGAGAACGGTTCTTATGGAATACCATAATCGTTCCGGGTGCCTAACACCTTCCCGTAGCGAAAGCGACCCCCGAACTTAGAATCTAAGGGTTTTTTCTCAATTTTGCCCTTCCCAAGAAAAAATAGAGAATATCAAAGATTGAAAGGTTCAAGCCTAATTTATGACTTGACACCCGAAAATCGCGATAACAGAAATGGCGACTTCACTGGGGACACTTTTAGCGGGTCACGCCTAGTTTTACTTAGTTTATATTTACACTTTGTTTTATTGCTTACATATGTGAATACTTGTTTATTTTCATTTGACATGTGGGGTGAGAATATCAAAAGTCCTATACCCGGGCTGAGTGAACTTATGATTAGGTAGAGATATAATCGACAATTCGATCCGAGGGTTGCCTCGTGTATTGGGTTATGCGATCAATCTCACATAGCTGAGGCATTTTGGAAGTAATATTGTCGGCGTGTGTTGTCATGCTTAGGCACTTTGCTTTCAATTGTTCGACGATGCTATGGACCGTAGTTACCAAACCCATCCCTGGCCTTTTTAGGACGTAGTGCGGTGGCTAAACCGAGTGTTGTCTCGAGTTTTAGTCGTCACGCGATACTACACTCAAGCTAGACCTTCTTGCGAATAAACATGGAACGGACGTTGTCCCGTGCTACCATGATATACGAAAGAGAGGTTGCAGTTTGGGAACTTGATTAGAACCTTGGTTGCTATTATCCTAAACTTTAGTTTACCGGGCACCGTGTCCGCCCGTGGCTCCTCGACTTTAATCTCAACCCTCCATGTTTTCTCTGTAATTGAAAAAAACAATCATGGATACATGCATAAATTTTTTTCTCATGCATTCATCGAAGGATTGGACAAATTAAAAACTTTGTAAACATTACAGGTATGAAGAAGACTAAATCCTACAAGTTCAAGGAGGTTGATTTGGTTAGTTTGAGAGAGTTGGCACTCAAGGTGAAGAATCAAACGGGTTTCCGACTCCGGTATGGTGGTTTGCTTACTATTCTCCGGACTAATGTTGAAGAGAAGCTCGTGCACACTCTAGTGCAATTCTATGACCCGAGTTTCCGCTGCTTCACTTTCCTGGATTTTCAGTTGGTCCCTACTCTTGAGGCCTATTCATACTTGTTAGGCTCACCTATAGCCGAGAAGACGCCCTTCACCGGTCCCGGGGCTTCTCTTACTCCTCTGGTTATTGCTAAGGATCTCTATCTCAAGACTTCCGATGTCTCCAAGCATCTTACTACTAAGTCTCACATCCGAGGGTTCACTTCCAAGTATCTACTTGAGCAAGCTAATCTCGAAACTACTTGTCAGGACGCGCTCGAGGCTATTCTTGCATTGCTTATCTATGGGCTCATTCTCTTCCCGAATTTCGATAACTTTGTGGACATGAATGCTATTGAGATCTTCCATTCTAGGAATCCGGTTCCTACCTTGCTAGCCGACATGTACCATGCTATCCATGACCGGACTCTCAAAGGTCGTGGGTATATCCTTTGCTGCGTGCCTCTCCTATATAGGTGGTTTATTTCTCACCTCCCAAGCTCCTTCCATGATAACTCGGAGGATTGGTCCTACTCACAGCGGATGATGGCTCTCTCTCCTAACGAGGTGGTCTGGATCACTCCCGCCGCTCAGGTTAAGGAGATTATTACTGGTTGTGGAGACTTTCTCAATGTACCTCTTCTTGGTACCCGTGGGGGAATCAACTACAATCCGGAGCTTGCTATGAGGCAGTTTGGTTTCCCTATGAAGACAAAGCCCATCAATCTTGCTACATCTCCGGAGTTCTTCTATTATTCGAACGCCCCCACCGGACAAAGGGAGGCTTTCACAAGGGCTTGGTCTAAGGTCCGTAGGAAGAGTGTGAAGCATTTGGGTGTGAGATCTGGTATTGCTCATGAGGCCTATACTCAGTGGGTAATAAACCGAGCTGAAGAGATTGGTATGCCATACCCTGCTATGAGACATGTGGCTGCATCTGCTCCATCTATACCTTTACCTCTACCTCCCACTACTCAGGAGATGTATCAGGAGCATCTGGCCATGGAAAGTCGTGAGAAACAAATGTGGAAGACCCGATACAATGAGGCTGAGAATCTAATCATGACTTTGGATGGTAAGGATGAGCAGAAGACTCATGAGAACCTAATGTTGAAGAAGGAATTGGTTAAGGTCCGAAGGGAACTTGAAGAAAAGGATGAGCTACTCATGCGAGACTCCAAGAGAGCTAGAGGACGACGCAACTTCTATGCTAGATATTGCGGTTCGGATTCGGAGTCTGAGTCTGAGGATCATCCCACCACTTCCTATGCTTGAGAGTTTTATTTGTTTATATTTCAAAAGTCTTCCCTTGGCTTAGTATTTCAAAGGGATTCATCTTGTAAACGCTTCGTTTTGCTTTGCTTGTTTAGATTTTGTTTACAAAACTCCTAATTTGTCTAAAAATCCTTCGATGTCCAAAAACAACTTTTGCATTTGCATTTGTACATATCATGCATCACGTGCATCATTCATCAAGCCACAAAAAGTTTACAAGTGCTCACTGCCTCCTGGTTCTTCTGCCACAGAGATTGAAAGGTGGCTCGTGCTCGGAAAGTTTACGAACCAGACAGAATACACCGGACAAGACTCTACAGAAAGAAGAATTCGGCAGCCATGGAAGAAGAGAACGCTCAGCTCCGTACCGAGTTAGCCACTCTGAGGGAAGAATTGGCTAAAGCTAATGATGTCATGACCGCTCTGCTAGCCGCTCAAGAACAATCAGCCACGGCTATCCCTATAGCCACAGCTATACCAGTGACTACAAGCATGCTCCCAACCGCATCTGCAGACACTCGCTTTGCTATGCCAGCTGGGTTTCCGTATGGGCTTCCACCGTTCTTCACTCCCAGTACTGCAGCGGGCACTTCGGGCACTGCTAACAATGTTCTGATCCCTGCAACAAATGCTGCCTCCATCAATGCTACTTTGCCACAAACAACGGCAGCTGTCACCGAGCCTCTTGTGCATACCCTGCCTCAAGGTATTAACATCAACACACAGCACGGAAGCATCCCCGTAACCAAAACCATGGAAGAGATGATGGAGGAACTTGCTAAAGAACTCCGTCATGAGATCAAAGCCAATCGAGGAAATGCAGACTCTTTCAAAACTCAAGATCTTTGCTTGGTGTCAAAGGTGGATGTCCCTAAAAAGTTCAAAATCCCAGATTTCGACCGATACAACGGGCTGACTTGTCCCCAGAACCACATCATCAAGTACGTCCGAAAGATGGGCAATTACAAAGACAATGATTCCCTTATGATCCACTGCTTCCAAGATAGTTTGATGGAAGATGCTGCAGAGTGGTATACTAGTTTGAGCAAAAATGACATCCATACCTTTGATGAATTAGCCGCTGCTTTCAAGAGCCACTATGGGTTTAACACCCGATTGAAGCCGAACAGGGAATTCCTTAGATCTCTCTCCCAGAAGAAGGAGGAAAGCTTCCGTGAATATGCACAGAGATGGAGGGGAGCAGCTGCCCGTATTACTCCTGCTCTTGATGAAGAAGAAATGACCCAGACATTCTTAAAAACCTTGAAGAAAGATTATGTTGAGAGAATGATCATTGCTGCCCCGAATAACTTTTCGGAGATGGTCACCATGGGAACTCGTCTGGAGGAAGCCGTCAGGGATGGAATCATTGTGTTCGAGAAAGCCGAATCCTCTGTGAATGCATCAAAGAGGTATGGTAATGGACACCACAAGAAGAAAGAAACGGAAATAGGGATGGTGTCAGCTGGAGCCGGTCAATCCATGGCTACTGTTGCTCCTATCAATGCAGCCCAAATGCCTCCGTCATACCCATATGTGTCGTATTCTCAGCATCCTTTCTTTCCGCCATTTTATCATCAGTACCCTCTGCCACCGGGTCAACCTCAAGTACCCGTTAATGCAATCGCTCAACAGATGAAACAACAGTTGCCAGTTCAACAACAACAACAAAATCAGCAAGCTAGACCTACTTTCCCTCCGATACCGATGTTGTATGCTGAGTTGCTTCCGACTTTACTCCATAGAGGGCATTGTACAACCAGACAGGGCAAGCCCCCACCTGATCCGTTGCCTCCAAGGTTCAGGTCCGATCTCAAATGTGATTTTCATCAAGGCGCCCTGGGTCATGATGTCGAGGGATGCTATGCTTTGAAGTATATCGTGAAGAAGCTCATTGATCAAGGAAAGCTGACTTTTGAGAATAATGTCCCACATGTCCTCGACAATCCTCTTCCAAATCATGCCGCTGTGAATATGATCGAAGTATGTGAGGAAGCTCCTAGACTTGATGTCCGTAACGTCGCAACTCCTCTGGTGCCTCTACACATCAAGCTGTGCAAAGCTTCCCTATTCAGCCATGATCATGCCAAGTGCCTAGGATGCCTTCGTAATCCTTTGGGTTGCTTTACTGTTCAAGACGACATCCAAAGCTTGATGAATGATAATTTTTTGACTGTTAGTGATGTCTGCGTGATTGTGCCAGTTTTTCACGATCCGCCTGTCAAGAGTATGCCTTTGAAGGAGAATGCTGAGCCTTTGGTGATAAGGTTGCCCGGACCGGTACCGTATACTTCAGATAGGGCTATCCCGTACAAATATAATGCTACCATAATCGAAAACGGAGTAGAAGTGCCTCTGGTGTCCTTGGCTGTGATGAACAATACCGCCGAAGGAACTTCAGCAGCCCTTAGGAGCGGAAGAGTCTGTCCACCGTTGTTTCAAAAGAAGGCAGCTACGCCTACCGTGCCACCCATTGACAAGCCAACCCCGACTGATGTTTCTCCCGTTAACAGAGACGCGAGCCAACCAGGCCGGTCTATAGAGGATTCTAATCTGGACGAGATTTTGAGGTTGATCAAAAGAAGTGATTATAAGATTGTAGATCAGCTGCTGCAAACTCCGTCGAAGATATCCATTTTGTCTCTACTCCTGAGTTCCGCTGCCCACAGAGATACCCTTTTGAAAGTATTGGAGCAGGCTTATGTGGATCATGAAGTAACTGTGGATCACTTTGGTAGCATAGTGGGGAACATTACCGCCTGCAGCAACCTGTGGTTCAGTGAAGATGAATTGCCCGAAGCAGGAAAACATCATAATCTGGCCTTGCATATCTCCGTGAATTGCAAGTCCGACATGATCTCAAATGTGTTAGTAGACACTGGCTCATCTTTGAACGTGATGCCCAAGTCAACGCTGGATCAGCTGAGTTACCGAGGAACTCCTTTGAGGAAGAGCACTTTTCTGGTCAAAGCCTTTGATGGAACCCGCAAGAGCGTTCTCGGGGAGATAGACTTGCCAATAACTATTGGTCCCGAAACCTTTCTAATCACCTTTCAGGTCATGGATATTAATGCCTCTTACAGCTGTCTCTTGGGGAGACCATGGATACACGACGCGGGAGCAGTGACCTCTACTTTACACCAAAAGTTGAAATTTGCAAAAAATGGAAAGCTTGTTACCATTCATGGAGAGGAAGCATACCTGGTTAGCCAGCTATCATCTTTCTCTTGCATAGAAGCAGGGTCTGCAGAGGGGACCGCTTTTCAAGGACTAACTGTCGAAGGTACGGAGCCCAAGAGGGATGGAACTGCCATGGCTTCTTTGAAGGATGCACAGAGAGCCGTCCAAGAGGGTCAAGCTGCCGGCTGGGGCAGGTTAATACAGCTTCGTGAGAACAAGCATAAGGAAGGTCTTGGCTTCTCCCCAACTTCAGGGGTTTCCACCGGGGCATTCTATAGTGCTGGGTTTGTCAACGCAATCACAGAAGAAGCAACTGGATTTGGCCCGAGGCCTGTATTTGTTACACCAGGAGGCATTGCGAGAGATTGGGATGCCATTGACATTCTCTCAATCATGCATGTTTCTGAGTAATATACCTTGTTGCTTAAGTATCTTGTTTTTTCAAAATAACAATCATCTCGCTCTGCCCAAAGCGAGAGTGATATTTTCTGTAAGGGCATGTTTGTTTCGGCATTGCCGTTGATTAATAAAAAAAAAATTTCGTTTCTTCCACGACTGCTTTTTTAGTGCTTTTTCCCTTGGAAATAATGGTAATGCCAGAAAAAACCAAAACATCTGTATTTTCTTATTAATTTCAAAAATCTGCATAAAAAACCTCCTTCTAAAATCATCCAATCATTTTACGCAGATTGAACTATAATAAACCCGTTGGGCACAGTAATCCTGCATTCCCTCCGAATTTTGAGTTTCCAGTGTATGAAGCCGAAGATGAGGAAGGTGATGACATACCATATGAGATCACTCGGTTACTTGAGCAAGAAAAGAAAGCCATTCAGCCTCACCAGGAAGAGATTGAGCTTATCAACATAGGTACCGAGGAGAACAAGCGAGAAATCAAGATCGGTGCTGCTCTAGAGGAAGGGGTTAAAAAGAAGATCATCCAACTCCTCCGGGAATATCCGGATATTTTTGCATGGTCGTATGAAGATATGCCAGGTCTAGATCCTATGATTGTGGAGCATCGGATCCCCACCAAGCCTGAATGTCCTCCCGTCAGGCAGAAATTGAGAAGGACTCATCCAGATATGGCTCTCAAGATTAAGAGCGAGGTTCAAAAACAGATTGATGCGGGTTTCCTCATGACAGTTGAGTACCCTGAATGGGTTGCCAATATTGTACCTGTGCCAAAGAAGGATGGTAAAGTCCGAATGTGTGTTGACTTCAGAGACCTGAACAAAGCTAGTCCAAAAGACAACTTTCCATTACCTCATATTGATGTGCTTGTTGATAATACTGCTCAGTCTAAGGTGTTCTCCTTCATGGATGGTTTCTCCGGTTACAATCAGATCAAAATGTCTCCTGAAGATAGAGAAAAGACGTCTTTTATCACTCCATGGGGTACTTTCTGCTACAAAGTGATGCCGTTCGGCCTAATAAATGCTGGTGCTACCTACCAAAGAGGGATGACTACTCTGTTTCATGACATGATTCACAAAGAAGTCGAAGTATATGTGGATGATATGATTGTAAAGTCAACAGATGAGGAGCAACATGTTGAATATTTGACAAAGATGTTTGAAAGGTTGAGAAAATACAAGCTTCGATTGAATCCCAACAAATGTACATTCGGCGTCAGATCCGGGAAGTTATTAGGCTTCATTGTCAGCCAAAAGGGCATTGAAGTCGATCCTGATAAAGTCCGGGCCATCCGAGAAATGCCAGCTCCACAGACCGAGAAGCAAGTCAGAGGTTTCCTCGGGCGTTTGAATTACATCTCCCGATTCATATCTCATATGACCGCAACCTGCGGGCCGATCTTCAAGCTACTCAGAAAGAATCAGCCTATTGTATGGAATGATGAATGCCAAGAAGCTTTTGATAGCATCAAGAATTACCTGCTGGAACCACCTATCCTTGTCCCACCCGTGGAAGGAAGGCCTTTGATTATGTATTTGGCAGTATTTGATGAATCCATGGGATGCGTACTTGGTCAACAGGATGAGACTGGAAAGAAAGAACATGCTATCTACTATCTAAGCAAGAAGTTCACCGATTGTGAAACTCGGTATACAATGCTTGAGAAGACTTGTTGTGCTCTGGCCTGGGCCGCTAAACGCCTGCGTCATTATTTGGTGAATCATACAACTTGGTTGATATCCAGAATGGATCCGATAAAGTATATCTTTGAGAAAGCTGTTGTTACTGGGAAGATTGCACGCTGGCAGATGCTTTTGTCTGAATATGATATTGTGTTCAAAACTCAAAAGGCAATCAAAGGTAGCATTCTTGTCGATCACCTTGCTTACCAACCTCTTGATGATTACCAACCAATTGAGTTTGATTTCCCCGATGAAGAGATCATGTATTTGAAATCAAAAGACTGTGAAGAACCGTTGATTGGTGAAGGTCCAGATCCCAATAGCAAGTGGGGTTTAGTCTTTGATGGTGCTGTCAATGCTTATGGTAAAGGAATTGGGGCAATCATTGTATCCCCGCAAGGGCATCACATTCCTTTTACAGCCCGGATTCTATTCGAATGTACAAACAATATGGCTGAGTATGAAGCATGTATCTTTGGGATCGAGGAAGCAATTGACATGAGAATCAAACACCTCGACATCTATGGAGATTCTGCGCTCGTCATCAATCAGATAAAGGGTGAATGGGAAACCCACCATGCTAAGTTGATTCCTTATCGTGATTATGCGAGACGTTTGCTGACATATTTTACAAAGGTTGAGCTGTACCATATTCCTCGTGATGAGAACCAAATGGCTGATGCTCTTGCTACTCTATCTTCCATGTTTCGAGTAAACCATTGGAATGATGTGCCAATAATCAAAGTGCAACGCCTTGAAAGACCTTCACATGTGTTTGCTATTGGGGATGTGATCGATCAGGCTGGTGAAAATGTGGTTGACTATAAACCCTGGTACTACGACATCAAACATTTCTTGCTGAGCCGTGAGTATCCGCCGGGTGCTTCCAAACAAGATAAGAAGACCCTGAGAAGATTGGCCAGTAGATTCCTGTTAGATGGAGATATTCTGTACAAAAGAAACTATGACATGGTATTGTTAAGATGTGTTGATGAACACGAAGCAGAGCAGTTAATGCATGATGTACATGACGGTACCTTCGGGACCCATGCTACAAGGCATACTATGTCAAGGAAGTTGTTACGGGCAGGTTACTACTGGATGACCATGGAGCATGATTGCTACCAGCACGCCAGAAAGTGCCACAAATGTCAAATCTATGCTGATAAGATTCATGTGCCTCCGCACGCTCTCAATGTTATTTCATCCCCATGGCCGTTCTCAATGTGGGGCATCGACATGATTGGAAGAATTGAACCGAAGGCTTCAAATGGTCATCGTTTCATCTTAGTGGCAATTGACTACTTCACCAAGTGGGTTGAAGCAGCATCTTATACCAATGTGACCAAGCAAGTGGTAGCTAAGTTCATTAAGAACAACATCATCTGTCGATATGGTGTTCCCAGCAAGATTATTACCGACAATGGTACCAACCTGAACAACAATGTGGTGCAAGCTCTTTGTGAAGAATTCAAAATTGAGCATCATAACTCTTCTCCCTATAGACCTCAGATGAATGGTGCAGTTGAGGCCGCCAACAAGAATATCAAGAGAATTGTCCAGAAGATGGTAACCACTTACAAGGACTGGCATGAGATGTTACCCTATGCTCTGCATGGCTACCGTACTACCGTGCGCAGTTCAACCGGGGCAACCCCTTTCTCTCTTGTATATGGTATGGAAGCAGTTCTTCCTTTGGAAGTGGAGATCCCATCTCTCCGTGTGATCATGGAAGCAAAGTTATCTGAGGCTGAATGGTGCCAAAGCCGGTATGATCAGTTGAATTTGATTGAGGAAAAACGTATGGATGCCATGGCTCGTGGACAGTCATATCAAGCAAGAATGAAGACTGCCTTTGACAAGAAAGTCCATCCTCGAGAATTCAAGGTAGGAGAACTTGTTTTGAAAAGGAGGATGAGCCAGCAACCCGACCCAAGGGGCAAGTGGACGCCTAACTATGAAGGTCCTTATGTTGTCAAGAAGGCCTTCTCCGGTGGTGCTTTAATCCTTACACACATGGATGGTGTAGAACTTCCAAATCCAGTGAATGCTGATATAGTCAAGAAATATTTTGCCTAGAAATATGAAAAGAACAGCGTGGTAGGTCGAAAACCCGAAAGGGCGGCCTAGGCAAAAATGCGCTTCCCGGTGGATCGAAAACCCGAAAGGGCGGTCCAGGCAAAAATAAGGGACAAAAAAAACAAATATGAAAAGCTCGCTGAGATTGTACGCAACTCAGGCAAGAATGAGCGTCTCGATGAGCCGAAAACCCGAAAGGGCGGTTCATGCAAAAACGAGATTGAAACAAAAGGCAAGTAACTATATCTGGCAAATCACAATCCCTTTGGGGCATCTGCAGCTGTTAATGACCATCTTCATCTGAAGCTTCTGTACTTGTGAATTCAAAGTTTCTAAGAACTGTAGTGGTTACTGTGTTCAATGTACCACCAACCAATAAAATTACCATTTTCCAAGCTTTGTGAATCCGTGGAGTCATGCCTTTGGCTGACCACCACTCTTAGACATCAATTTGAGCCTGTGCTTTTGTTTGAAACTCTGCTTTCTTTTTACTTTCAAAGCTATGTACAAAAACATTTTCCTTCTATTTTTAATAATGACAAATGCTCGAAACAAACATCTTGAAAATTGAAAAGTTTTTTGAAAAGCAAACCTGTGCAACAGGGTACATTCAAACGAACATGCATGAGCGAGTGTGTGTTGGTGTCTATTTCAATATGTGTTACAAGCAGGTTCTCCTCCAGGATAGTCTGTGGTCAATGGCAAGAATGAAAAAACAGAATGAAAATGCATGAAAATGAATAGGCTCGCTAAGTTGAAAACCCGGAAGGGCGGCTTAGGCAAAAATGAGCACCCCGCTGGATTGACAACCCGAAAGGGCAGTTCAGGCAAAAATGGGGCATTGAAAAGAATTTATTTCCCCGGTGGATCGAAAACCCGAAAGGGCGATCCAGGCAAAAATGGGATGCAAAAAAAATGATGATGAATGAAAATTGAAAAAATAACATGCAAAAAGCATTGACCACAGATGCGACGTCCACGATACATCCGGCATTATTCCCAGTAGAGTCTCCCAAGATTCTATCCTTAGCAAGTTGCATAGCTACCTGCCCTCAGCCATGGTTCCGATACGTCTCCCAACGACGTCAGCTCCAAAGAGGATTTCCAAGAATGTGTAATATAGCACGAGCCACCGCGTGCCCAACACTCCAGTGTCTTGTCTGTCTCTGCGAAACTGCGTCTACAAATCGCCAACAGTCATGCATTACAAGCATTCATACATGCATAATCATGCATATTACGTGCCCATGCATTTAATGAAATTGTTATATCATCCATGCATATTGCATTTCCAATGTCAACATCAGTCTCAATTCAATACTCATGTCAGGTTCTCTGTCAAAACCTTGTGAGCCAATAATATCGGTCAATTTCTACCTTTCAAATCAAATCGACGTCAAGTCAATTTCAACCTATATTTTGTCAAAAAACTAATCCCCTGTGATTTTGTTTCTGTTCGGTCAAGTGGCTAGCTCAATCCAAGAGCAGCTTGAATCTACCTATTTGCTTATGTTATCGGTCGAGTGCCCAGCTCAATCCAAGAGCAGCTTGTACCTATCAATTTGCTTATGTTATCGGTCGAGTGTCCAGCTCAATCCAAGAGTAGCTTGTACCTGTCAATATGTTTCTGTTTGGTCAAGTTACCAGTTCGCATCCAAGAACAGCTTGTACCCGTCTATCTGTTTCTGTTCGCTCAAGTGGCTAGCTCGATCCAAGAGCAGCTTGCGCCTGTCTATTTGGTCTTTGTCTCCGGTGGAGTAACCAGTTCGCATCCAAGAACAAGCTCGCACCTGTCTATTTGCCTTTGCTTTCAGTCGAGTGACCAGTTCGAATCAAGAACAACTCGTACCTGTCTACCTTTTCTATGTCCCCGGTCGAGTGACCAGTTCGAATCCAAGAACAACTCGCACCTGTTTGTCCGCTTTTATTCCCGGTCAAGTGCCCAGCTCAATCCAATAGCAACTTGTACCCGTCAATTTGTTCCTAGTCTCCTATCTACCCTGTTATCTGTTATCTTGTTAATGTCTATCAGTCCCGCAATGGATATGACATCTTTTGTTAATTCCAGTTTTCGTTTGTCTTGCACTCATAATCCAAATGTTGCATGGCATTCATGATATTTGAAAATGTACAAGCGTATTTTTACGTCCAAACACACTGCAAATGTTAATATTTAAGTATCTTCGTCCCGTCAAGCCAAAGACTCCGTCTCTTGACCCTCCAGACAAAGAAACTTAAATAGGGGCAGCTGTTATACCCTGATTTTGGACCTAAAAATAATCGTTCAAATTTCTTTTCTAACACTGATATTTGTCAATTCGCTGTTGTTTTTTCTCTGAATCTTTACTCTCTTTTTAAACGAATTTTACTGCCTCTGTCTTTTCTGACGTTCCAAGTCATTTAAGAACTCTCTGAAACGTCGCGTTACTTTTTCTTGCATTTTATTTCAAAAATCATACAAAAGGGTATTTTGGTCATTTCCTGCAGTGGAACCCATTTTAGTCCCTGTGTTTGCCTCCGAGTCTTTTCAATTTGTCTGTACAAATCATTGTTGAGTCTTTGTTTAAAAATTATTTCAAAAATTGCATCTGAGTCAGTTTGGGTCAGTTTAGTCCCTAGGGGCATTTTGGTCTTTTCATGTCAAAATTTCGGCAGGGAGGTATTTTAAAATACCTCATGTCAGTAATTGGTTCGTTTTAGTCCTTTTGTTGATTTTATTTTTGGTTTCACTTTACGTTTTTTCCAAATTACCAATTTTAGTCCAATTTTATTTTTAATTTCATTTTAGTCCCTGAACGGTTTCTAAAATTGCATTTCAGTCCTAAACTGTTTATAAATTGCATTTTAGTCCACTTTTTCTTATTTTGCTGATTAGTCCTTCAAGTTTCTTATTTTGCAGAAAGGTCCCAAATTCATTTCAAGTCCAAGGCAGTGCCATTTTCATACAAGTCCAGGTGTCACCATTTCATTGGGTCTCAAGTACACATGTCAGATTATAAATAGTGCACAGTGCCACACAGATCCATTAATCACACGCCACATCACAAACAGAAATCACAATCTCTCTCCTTTCAGTTACGGATCAAAAACCCAGAAATCATCAAGAACACAGAACAATCACAAACCCTAACCGTTTCGGATTCAACCAAAAATCATCAAAAATCAACACGAATTCAACAAAGTTTTCTGCGATTCTCAGAGATTCATGGTGAATCTTCATCATTGAAGCGGATTCCTTCGCAATTCAAAGTGCGAATTCGTCACTAGAAGTGACAAACTCCAGCACTGATCACGAAGGAACCAGTGAAGAGAAGAGGGAAAGAATTAGAGATTCAAACCGGTGAAGAAGATAAAGAAAGCAAACCAGTGGAAAGCACCGATTTATTTTCGGTTTCAGAGCGCTAAAGCAACAAGACGAAGTTTTCCGAAGATCTCCGTTGAAATCTCCGAATAACAACTCAGGTAACGCGTAAACCTTCTCTTTTTCCATCTCAAAGTATCAACGAGAACAAATCAACGTAGATCTGTGAGTTTTCTTAGAGGTTTCTTCCAAAAAAATTGAAAACCTAAAATTTTCAAAAACCGTGAACAACAAAACTCAGATCTGTGTTGATTCAAAGCCTGCATGCAATTTCTATTATCAGATTCATGTTTAGAACGAAGAGACGAGTCGATTGATGTAAGATTCATAGGTTTCTGGTGAGGTTAAGACTCGCCGGAATCTGGAATTCACGGCGGAGTCAATGAAGATTCCGATGAATCTTCATCTTCTCCGGCCGTCTCCTTCCAGAAACCGGCGGAGGAGGATGAGAGCTTAGAGAGAGAAGACGAGAGAAGAGAGAGAAAGGATTTGTAAAAATGAAAAAAACCGGCGTGAGTTTGTTTATATAGACAACTGAACCGGACCGGTTCAAAACCGGTCCAATCCCTTCAATCCTGAGCGTTGGATCTAGGGTTTCCCTCCCTGGATCAATCCAACGCTCCTCGTGAATCCGGATCCTTTGGTTTTGGGTTGGGCCTATTTCCTGTACGTTTTTGATTTTTTTTCTGCTATCTGCACCCTGCTTTTTTGCTAATTGAACCTCTGCATGCTCAATTTTTTTCTCTAAAAATTCCAAAAAATTGTTATATGCTTCTTAATACATTTTAACACTTTTGTGATATTTTCCAGTGGTTTAAAAAATGATAAAGATGTGCGTGTTATTTTTTTCTTGATCAATTTTGTGTTTGATCTGAATTTGTGCATTTTTTGTGGTATATTTTCTCATAAAATGTTGGCATGTGATGTGGATGATTGGTGTGTAATTTCATGATGAATATGTTGCTGATCATGTGTATGTCTTGCTGATTGTGGATGTAGATTTTCATGTCTTTCTTGTTTTGCAAGCAATGTGTGTTTTTATCAAGAAATAAAGTGCAAAATGTCTTTGAAAATGTGTCATGATGCTTGGCTTGAATACGTCCTATTTGTTCCCACATTATAGCTCAAAATTAAACCCCTTTAACATTGCCATAATGAGGAGATTATAGGTCATATGCACGTCTAAGTGTCATAACCAATTTTAGGTATATTTTGCCACTTTGTTTCATTTCATCACCTTTTCTTTCTCTTGCTATTCTATTCAATTTTGTTTACTTTTCTACTATTTTTTATGCTTTATGATACTAACCATCTCATCTCATATTTCATTCATCCTATAGTTTTGGCATCATTTTTTCCATTCATTTCTATATCAATTGGGTTTGTAATAAATTTAGTTAGTTTAGTTTAGTTTACATTCTTGCAAGACCATAGCATGTATCTAGGACAATGTAAAGGACTATGGACATTATAAGGGATGTACACCGACACAAGCACCGACACGCACACACGTTGCATGATTACCGCTTAGATGTATGCTTAGGTTTTACAACGCTTAGAAAAAAAAATCATTTTTCAAAAATATGAATAACCTCATTTGAAAACTTTTTTTCTAAAATAGGAGTCAAAACTCCTCATTTCCCTTTTGTTTTCTTAAGAAAAAATCCCAATGAATTTTAATCATACTTAGACTTTATTTTGCAAAATAACTACTTCCACCTCACATTTTCCAAATCTCATGCCCTTGAGGCCTCTCATCTCCATTCTTCAAAATTCCTTTTTCAAACTTAAAATCAACCAACAAAAGCAAAAACAATTTTCGAACGAACTACGTTTGGTTTTGATCCCTTAAAAGGGTACGTAGGCAATGAGTTAAAACTCCTCCAAGCCAAATAAAAATAAGATCTCAATCACTTTCTCCCCCCATTCTTCACTCAAATAGAACTTCTTTTTCAATAAGTAGGCAATAAAAATAAAGCGTAGAAATAAGCTTAGGAGAACGGTTCTTATGGAATACCATAATCGTTCCGGGTGCCTAACACCTTCCCGTAGCGAAAGCGACCCCCGAACTTAGAATCTAAGGGTTTTTTCTCAATTTTGCCCTTCCCAAGAAAAAATAGAGAATATCAAAGATTGAAAGGTTCAAGCCTAATTTATGACTTGACACCCGAAAATCGCGATAACAAAACTGTAACATCAAAAAATTGCTTTCAACCACATCTTACTTTTTATTGTCTTTTGACATCGCAAATTTTGTAATGACATATATTTTTCCCTCCTTCAATGATTTTTTTGGAATGAATCTGCAAACCTCTTGGGTACAGTAGCATGTATGTAATTGGACTGCAAGGGAGAATAATTTTTTATTGTAAAAGATTTTATTCAATATTAGATTTTACAATAATATAACACACACATTGTTGCCTCTTTCATTTTTTTTTATTGATGTGGAAATTGTCCCATAGTCTAGCAATGCATACTTTTACACTACTCTCCTCTGTGATGTTGGTGATGTTGTTCAAAAACCTATGTGCGGTTTCCACTGCCCTGTAAGAATAAAATATAAACATTTCAAACACAAATAATAGTATGCTAACAAAGTTTTACATATTACTGTGAACAACATAATTATATAGGATGTTATCTACTTACTTGTCGGTATTTCTCTGAACAACAACCATGATTGCTTAAAATGTTGAGTGAAGAAAAAGAGTGCAAATGTGAAAGGTGAAGAAGTGCGTTGGATGTGTTGCATATTTATACAAAATGCTCTCCGCAATTATGTGTTGATCAATTTATTTTGTGAGTTTAATTGCAGGTAGGGAAGTAAGAATGGCAAGAGGTGATATTTGAAAGGTTGTTCACATTGAAGTCAAATCAGGGGGAGAAAGAGGTTGTAATTGTTACAATAATTTTTGAAAACAAAGAGGCATGTGTTACATTACATGCTATTTGGTCTTTATTATAATTGGTTTGAGGCAATTTGTAAAAGCACATTTTTATGTAAGAGACCAATAATAGTGGGGTTTCTGTGGTTTTAATTGATTTATGTTCAATAAAGCACTACTAAAACAAAACACCTCTTGGACTATCTAAGTATGACTATGTGTTATATTCATATTGTTTATATCGGGATTAGAAAGTTTTTGCTTTGCCAATTAGACATCCTTGCTATAAAGTTCACATATATATTCTTATCTTAATATAATAATAATAATTTATTTGATTGGAATATGAAGGGTGCCATTTATTGTAATGTAAATCATGGGATTAAAATTAAGAGATTTGAGAGTGTCACGTCATCACAAAGCTTGCATGAGAACAACTCAAATTTCCTTTATATATATATATATATATGTTGTTTATAGCTAATCGTTATTTTCATAGAGAAAAAGTAGAAGTTGGAGGCCTTAGACATCAAGAGAATCTAATTTGAGGTCATTTCCCTAATTAGGCTTAAATTTCTTAGTTGGGGGATGTAGATTGGATTATGATAAATAGATATTAGATTATGTACGATAAATGAAATCTCATGCGCAAATATTAGATTATGTGAATAATCCTTACATTGAAATTTCAATTTAATTTACTGGACTTTAATAAAGATTTTACTATTTTATTCTTTCATTTTTTAAAGAATTATTATTTAGTTAAATTTGAACCAATATTTTATAATATATTAGGGTTAGGGTTAGATTTGTCTAAAAAACCATTTTCACCACACATTTAGGCCACCTCTCACCTATTTATAAGGCTTTCTTATAGCTAGATGAACCAAACATTTATCCAACAACTTTAGAGAACTTTTGTTTATCACCAAATCTCAAAACCATTTTTCTTTTAATGACAACCTCAGTTAACAATTCAACCCATCCTTTGGAAGCAACCTCAGCTAACAGCTCAACCCGTCCAAAAAATCTTAGATGCACAAACAAAGACTGTTTTTGCAACAGAAATTCTGAGATCTTGGTATAAGATACGATTCCAAATCTGAACTGACTTTACTATGCTTGAAAGCTCAACAGATGCAAGTCCTACAAGTTGTGTGAACCAATGAAAAAAGATTCATCTATTGAGATACCCCTTGAGGCTGATTTTGATAAAAGATTTGGAAAAATCAAGGAGGATGTAAACGACATGATCATGATTCATGCTGCTGAGATGGAAGATATGAGGGTTGTAATTCATGAACCCTATGTGTCAATCAAGAACGAATTTGATGAAACAACTGATGAGGTGAAAAAGCTGTTTGAGAATGAAGTTTCAGAAATGAAGAAGGAGCTTGAGACTGAAACCACATCTTTGAGAAAGGATCTTAAGTTGGTGGAGGATAATCTGAAGATGGAAATGGAAAAGAATGGACAAACAGTTTGGATGCTTAATCTACTAACAATTGCTATGATTTTGGTTTTGGGTTGTATGTTGTTTAACAAACTAGCGTGAAGGTTTAGTAGTAATGAAATCAAGGTTTGAAACCAAAGATTAGGATTTGTTGTTCTTGTTAAGAATTAGTTTAGAAGTAATGTGAGGTGTTTAATATCGATTAGCTTTAATTTCTAAGCATTTTAATGGTTATATATGAAGTAATGAAAATATTGATATGTTAATGATTTATGGATGATGAATATAAGTACCTGCCTTATTTCAGCAGCTTATTGCTTTTCGACAGATTATTTCAGTAGCTTAATTCAGCAGCTTATTGCCATTGTTTTTCTACTTTATTTCAGCAACTAATTCATTTCAACAGCTTCTTGCTTTTCTACTTTAATTCAGTAGCTTTTTGCCTTTCTGCAGATTAGGGATAATATGTTGTTGTTATGTCACTGTAATGATGTTATGTGTAGTTTAATTAAGTTTAAAACCGCAAACTAGGGATAATATGTTGTTGTTATATCAATGTAAAGTTGTTTTCTATAATGCTACCAAAAATAAAATTTATTTTGGTGTGTAGTGATAATACCCTTAAAAGTGATTATTTAAACAAAAAAAATGATTCCTTAAAAAAAAATAACAAACGGGCTCTAAATCTATGAGGCATGGGTTGATCTTCTTGTTTGAAAGAAGCGTGGGGGTTAATATTTTTTTTTCATTCTTATTTTTTTTTTCATTCTTTCTTTGTTTTCTTAAGAACATGTTTTAGTTTTCCTGTCCCAAATGCTGCAACATTGATTTCCAACCATTTGATGAAGATAAGGTTGACTGAATACAAAAGTTGGATGAAAGGAAAACAACTTTATTGTGACAAGAAAGTAATGTGTGATACCCATTGAGCTGTAAATTGCAGGGAGATTCCTAACTTCGGTAGGTATAGACTTTTGTAAAGAATTCAATATATTGTTCAATATGTTACACAAAATTTGTCTTTTTTTTAGTAACTAAGATGTTCCAAACGTGACTAGAAGTATCCTTGTTGTAAGGATTTTGTTGCTGAGACATACAAAAAAACTTAAGGGTTTGTGCCAAATATAAGCATAAATTTGAATCGTAAATAAGTCAACCTTAATGCTATCATGAGACCTACACCGCATAGTTGGTTAAAAGCAATAATCATTGAATTTATGACTACACATGTCAAGCTGTTGATGGAGCTGTGTGCATATATGTGGCACGCCCAAGTCAAACATGGCTATATGATATTTTTTTGTTTTTTTTTTTACCATGACATACACAAAAATGTACACTTAGAGCACTCACATCCATGCCACTCTACATGGTGGAATAAATGGGTCCCACGTAATTCTTTATATTATTTCACACCTTCCAATTATTTAAACCACTCAACTACATTTTCTAAATATTCATACCACTCTTACAAAACTTACAATGGATCCCACTAATCTTATACTCCTTCCGGTTTCAAATGTAGGAAAAAAAAAGCACACCAATTAAGAAAATGAATTGATTACATTGAAGTCATGTTAAAAAATGTACAACTTTCCAATTTTGCCCTTGTCATGTTTTAGTAATAATTAATGATGGAGTGGGTTTAAGTAATAATTGTTGCGTGGAATGATGAAAACTGTTGAACTTCTCATAAAAATAGTTGTACACTGAGTCATGTTTCTAATAGTTTTTCAAACTCAAACGTGGTACAATTGAAAATTTAAGCTCCCGCCTAATTAAAATGAATGGACAATTGGAAAAAAAAATTAAGACCCGCGTCTATTGATCCTAAAATTGCTGGATTCTTTATGTATAAATATAACCAAACAGTTCTCATGCCATTATCATAAAAATGCCTCTAAATATTGATTTAAACACTCCTATTGATCCTGAAATGATAGAATTCAACTTATCATCTTCCATTGATCTAAATTATCCCTCTTCAAGTACTTTTAACGTATCTTCCATTGATTTAAATGTGTGTCCATCAAATGAAGAAGAGGAAAAAGAACATGAAGAAATATGTCAAGATGAATTTCAAGATTCATTTCCCAGCAATGATGAAAGTAATAACGACCTCATTTTAGATGAAATTCTAGCAGCCATGGAAGAAGGTATAGGAGTTATTATATTTTATTTTTATGCATAATTTTTTTGTTTATATAAATGAGTTTTGTTTATTAAATATGCAGATATTCAATTTGATGCAAATGAAGATGACTTTGAAAATGAAATCGATGATTTATTAGTATCAGAAGCTAAAGACAACTCATTAACTGAATTGGATTATTCAGATTGTAAGCAATTTTTTTATTCATGTTATTAACCCACATTTTATGCAAATATTCAATTTGATGCAAATGAAGATGACTTTGAAAATGAAATCGATGATTTATTAGTATCAGAAGCTGAAGACAACTCATTAACAGAATTGGATTATTCAGATTGTAAGCAATTTTTTTATTCATGTTATTAACCCACATTTTATAATTCTCATAACAACACTAAAAACAGAATTCTCATAAAAATCAATTAGATAAAACAACATTAAAATAACCAGAATTCTCCACCCAAATAAGCAGCTTATATAAAAAAGCAGTTTATATAATCTAGATAAATCTTGATCATGTCTTCAACCTCTTTCTTCTTAACACCGAAGTTCATTGGCGGCAATTTGTTGAGATCAAAATTACTCATATCCAAGTCCACATCTATTTCCATAAAGTCTTCAACATTTAGGTTTGACAAATCTTCCGAGTCCTCAATACCCAAATCAAATGAAGGTTCGTTTCCCCATTTTGGTGGAGTTGCCATATTTGAAGTAACAATGAAAAGGGAAGAAGAAGACAAATTTTTCAAGTAAATTACAAAAGGCAGTTTGTAAATGAAAATGTTAGAAACATTTTATAAAGGTATGCGACTTTTGAACTCTAGCACCAACTGAACTACTGTGCACGTGTATGAAAAGAAAGTGACTTTTGAACTCATGGAGATAGGGTAACGTGAAACAGCATGGGAGCATGCAGCTTTGAATTATGAGAATGTTATTTTTAACAAGGGTAAAATTGGAATAGTGGCATTTATTAGTTTACTTTTACTATACTTTTTCTAACATTTGAGACCACAATTTTTTTTGTTTTTTTCCTACATTTGAGACCGGAGGGAGTATTTTCTAATAATTTTATGTCATATTTCAAAAGCATGTCTTCAAAATAGAATAGACAAAAGCTAGTTATTAATAAAATAATAATAAAAACTCAAAAGCAAATGGTATGGATACGGTTCCATTCTTTACCACGGTTCCAACCACCACTACCACCACCTTGTTAAATAGTGGTATCCATACTGACACAAGGTGCCACACGTAAGCAATGCCACCACCGATGTTTGTGCTCTTAATTATCTGTCATTGAAAAAATAATACATATTTTTCTAACACCAGAATAAATATTATATCCAAACACACTCCCATTAGATTCTACTTTACTTGAATTCAACTGGTCTGTGTGTTATTTTTTACTATATGATAGACTTTTTTTATTTTTTACCATGACATTACACAAAAATGTAAATGATCTGCCATGCCAAAAATATAGTTATATTATTAAATCATTCAGTAAATAGATATATTCAATCTCTGCCATAAAAAAAATAATTTTTTGTTGTTACCTTATATCAAAAAAGCATGTTTGTATCGACATACAGAAAGAAAACAAAAAGTAAGTTTATGGGGCAGTATTTCTTCCATGCCAAAGTAAATATATTTGTATGTTGGTATCTAGGTCTCTATTCACGAAAAACACTTACAATTTTTCCAAAGTAACTCTAACTTTGAAGTCGACGACAACTTTTCAAATGAAAAAGCAAATGAGATTGACATGGTTGGTGATATTGTTGCTCTATTTCTTGACCTTGTTCACACTTTTCAACAGCTAGCTGGTGTTATCAACACAGTTGTTCAGGACATTAAAGTATAGATAAACCGCTTGTTTAACTTTAAAATGTGTTTATTACTTTGTTAAAGCTACATACATAAATTATTTGGCTTTAAATTTTTTATTACTTTGTTAAAGTTACATACACAAATTATAACACCTGTTTTTTTTACATGTCTATGATACATGAGGTCCATTCTTATATGTATTTTTTTTCCATGTTACTGATACTATTTTCTTGTGCACATAGTATTAATGATTTTATAGTTATATTTCCAACTATAAATAATATTCTATCTTTTTTGCATGTGGTTTGTTGTAGGAGCTGAATCATTTTGCTAGTGAACATTGAACTACACACTTGACTGAACTGAAATTCATTGTTGTTGGGCATCAATCCTCATTTGATCAAATAAATGGTTCACTTGAGATGATTGAGGTTGTTTTGTGCTCTACCAATTTCGGCTCCAAGTCCACAAATCCAAACTTGAAGCAAAAAACTAATGAACCAACCAACGTCGTCAATATTGACGACGAAGATGCACGAGGGGATATTAATGGGAAACGAAAAATGCCAGAGTTTGAGGGTGAAAAATCTTCGGAAAATATTCAAGACTTAGACAACATGGTGATTGCCTTATCAAACAAGGAAGAAGCATCACTAAGTAAGAGGTTGTGTGGACCCCTTCAGCCTCTAATATTATGTAAGAGATGTCGTTTCAATACCCCCCTCTACCTGATGCGTGGACCATATCTACTGGTTTGAGAAATCCTGATGCTTTGCTAATGCAATGGCTTTTTCGAAATCAAACTTCAATTTGCTTATCTGCTTATCATAATTCTTCTTCTATTTGCGATTGCATTAGCCTCATGTTGCTCATTCACCAAATTTCGTGATCAGTCATCTTTCTATGCGCCGGTAGCATTCACGTGAATTCATCATCCAACAATGTGTGGTTGTGTGTGTTGTTAAGAAATTTCATGTACCACCGACCATTGTTTCCTTCAATGTGAATACGACACTTTTCTTGGTAGCCACATCTTACACGAGTTCTTGGTACACATTTTCGACTTGCAGATGGCTCACTTTTCTCTTTAACTATACCTTGCCTATAACAAACAAATGTTTGTTGTGTTAAATCCCCAGTTCTTTTGTTTCTTAACACTTTGCTTTCCGTACGGCAAACCCGTTATAACTAGCATACCAATTATAAAATGTATACGCCACACCAACGTCCACACAATGATATCTCAAAAAATCTTGTTTGGTGACCTCTTTAAAATTAATGAGTGAAATATCTTCAAGCCAATTAACAGCAAATGCCTCCTCAAAACTGCACCCAGTCACAACATCAGATACACTGCCTTCCACATCATCTTCTATTGTTTCACCTTCAATGTCATAACCCTCAACATCATTGTCAACTAAATCATTCGACAATTCCTACATAAGAATCCTTATATTAATTAACTTGCGAAAGAAAAATGTTCAAACATTTACTATACCATGTAAAATAAACATACCTCTGATGAATCTGAGAGTTCTGTACTTGAGTCCGAATCAACATCATCCATTTTTTCTTTTCAAAAGGATAAACATATACTACCTGAATATAAGGCATAATTTCAATTTTTTTAATTAGTGATTGTCAAAAATCTACATATTAAAACATATTGTAATCATCAATCATATTTATCTACTCTATGACAACTCCCAAATAATTTACAAAATCATGTTTTTAACTAGCAAAGAATTTACAATTTTTTCAAATAAAATTCAAAATTTCTTACAACTATTAATCTTTCACCACCAACAAAAAAAAAGGGAGTAAACCAGGACAAATTGTGATTACTCAACTATGGGTTAAAGGAAGAGATGAATGAAAAAAATACCTTTCATTAACTGAGTTCAACCCTCTCGATCTGCTGATACAGTCGACAAACTCGGATGCAGTTAAATAATGACTTTTTCCTCTTCTTCAAAGTTTCAATTTTGGGAGAAAATGAGGTTGGGGTTGGTTTGGTCGATGTTATGATGTGAGAAACATTAACAGTGATATTCATTAATGACAATATCTCACTTCTACGAGGCCCATACTACAATTTAACATGCCTTTTAAAATTTTCTTTTAAAACATGTAAAGGGAATTGATACACTCTCATATGTTTATGGTGTTGTGTGAGTCTTCTTGACTGGATCCACATTTGCTATTGTAAGTCATTTAGGTGATCTGAAGTTATCATCATAAATATGAGTTTGATTCTTCCCTTTAATGAGTTTGAGGTGACATCGATGAGTCATCTCTTTATTTCTTCTTTTGATAAAAGTTAAGCATATGAGGTTAAAGACGAGATAGAAACGAAGAAAAAAAATGTGAATGAGATTTTAATAAACTTTAAGATTGGTCATTATAATTTAGGTGTATTTTTTTTTAATAACATAAATAACTATTTAAACATTTTTTAGTGAAAAAATAATTAACATGAATTAAGTAAAAAGTATAGTTGGATAGCTCGCTCATTCATCTCCATCCCATAACCAAAAACAAACAGCTACGATGCCAACAAAAAAACAATCATATGAGTTGGACACCACGTCCTCTATATGCTCCCTCCCACTACAATT
This sequence comes from Medicago truncatula, assembly GCF_003473485.1. Classification (NCBI taxonomy): domain Eukaryota; kingdom Viridiplantae; phylum Streptophyta; class Magnoliopsida; order Fabales; family Fabaceae; genus Medicago; species Medicago truncatula. The sequence goes on along the minus strand of NC_053049.1, from coordinate 30,173,742 downwards.
GAAAAAATTCAACACAAGAATACAAACATCAATAATTTACCAATTTTTAATTAATTAATTCACCCAATAAACACCCTCCACGTGTCCTAAACGTCCACGTCAACGTAGCAGAATTGAATTAACCACCACAAGAAAAACGCGAAACCAACCACATCACCGAATCTTCATTTCGTGCCCTAAAATCACAGATCCCAATAATCGTTTTTTCTTTTCTCTCTCTTTCTCAGGAAAATTAAATTCTCTCTAATTTTCTCGAGAAAGTTTGGATCATCGAATTGAAGGAAAAAAAAAAAACACAATCAGAGAATTATGAGCTTCCAGGATATTGAAGCTGGCCGGCCGTTCGGTTCGAGACGCGGCGGACCGATCAACGGGAAGCAAGACCCAACGCAAGCGGTGGCTGCCGGAATTTTTCAGATCAACACCGCCGTTTCGACGTTTCAGAGACTTGTTAATACCCTTGGAACCCCCAAAGATACCCCTGAGCTTCGTGAAAAGCTGTTAGTTCTGAGTTTACTTGTTGAATTGAATTCAATTTCCTGTTTTTTATTTTGATTTTGTTGTGGATTGAGCTCAATTGGATTTGGGATTTGGTAGATGATGATTATGATGATGAAAAGTGGTGATTTTGATGATTGTACGTGGTTTATAGCTGGTGTTGATGTTGTTTATGTATTTGAAATTTGAATCGGTTAATCATTGTGGAATTCTACTTTATAGGTTTTGAAATTGTAAAGTAGAGAGAGAATTGGGTGATTGATGATGACGAAAGAGGGGATTGGGTGTAATTGAAAGGAAATGAATGTTGGATTTTAATTGCAAGTGGGATGGATTGGTGATTTGTGATTTAGGGTTAATGTTAGAGGTTTAGAGAATTATAGATGAGTTGGGGTTTAGAGAATCATAGATGAGTTGAGATTTTTTGAATGTGGTTTTAGGATTTGTAATCATAAGCTATGTAGCACCGATCGAAGACACCACTTTCCGACATCACACTGACACATTTTTGCATTCAGTTTATGTAATTTTTTTAGCTGTAAGGCCTAGCACAGTCGGTAATACCGACATTGTTAAGCCGGATATCTTCCTTGGTGTCCTGGGTTTGTGTTTGGGTTCGAACCCAAGATCTTCCACTTTTTGTGTGAGTTTATAGTGGTGTTAGCCACTTCGTCTACAGAACAAAAGCAAAAGTCATTTTTTCAAATTATTACTGGTGTTGATGTGTCAGTGTCAAGTCGTGAGTCAGGGCTTCATAGGTCGTAAGGAACTTTTTGGGTTTGGATGTAGGTTAGCCAAATTGGATTGGTGAGCAGTTCAATTACTAACCTGTTTTGAAAATCTTGTTTAAGTCACTGAACTGGTGAAATGGGTTGGTTATTTTGAGTTTGGTGTGGTTTGGTTAACCATAGTTTTTGAACAGGCCTAATTGAATTTACCAGTGTTAATTTAAATAGTCTGTGAGGGAGGGTTTTCTTTTTGATCTAATTTTACAGTGACCCTTTTGTTATATCTTAATTGAAATTTATCGGGTTGTTGTTTAGTGAACCACGATTGTTTTTTTATTTGTGTAATGCATGAGTGCGAGGATAGAAGGCGGCACTTGCTCTCATTTAATATTTTTTGCGTGTGTCACTTGCTCCCACTGCCAGGAGTCGATTGCCAACCGGGCAGGCAAAATAAACAATGTTTTTATTGCTTATGCAATGACCAAGGCCTTCTTCCCACTGGTGGTTTCATCAAATGGAACTTGGGATTAAGCTATAGTAGTGACATCCTAAGTTTTCAAATCTGAAACAGGACATGCTTTGTTATAGTGCATATAATGAGACCCCTTTTTTGGTGGTGGCCGGGGTTTGAACCCCGGACCTTGCATATATCATGCATTGTCCTTACCAACTGAGCTAAGCTCACGAGGACCTAATGAGACCCCTTTACTTATATTCACAAATACTTAAACTATTGTAAAATGAAACTCACTGGATGGCAGTAAAATGATTTAAAAGTAGATAAAATGTCAACTGCTGATTGGGAAACTGTAACTTTTTCTTGGCTTGCAAACTGCTCCCACCTCCCTCCCATTTTAAAATTCTAATTCAGAGACTAATTTTGAATATTGTCCACAACAAAACCACTATGTAAATTTTACGCGTAGGCTCTAACAATGTTAGGTTTTTTCAACTTGCAGTCACAAGACAAGACAACATATTGGGCAGTTGGTGAAGGATACATCAGCCAAGCTTAAACAAGCTAGTGACATTGATCACCATGCCGATGTTAATGTAAGTTTAGACCTTTATTTTGTACCATATATCATCTGCATGTGCAGGGTAATTTATATGGTCTCAAAATTTATATAGATCAACTTCTGAAATGCATGAATAACACATGCGAACACACCAACACACACACACACACACGTTCGTACACATATGTATTGATTTATTTCACCGAACTTCTTGCTGCCCCCTTTGTCAAACAGATAATCGTCTTGTATCATCATTCTCTAATGAATGCTGAAAAAATAAATTACAGTCATAATGTATTGTATATTTTGTATCTTCGGATCCTATGACCTTAATGTCTTTTAACCTTATTTCTTGTGTTTCCAGGCAAGCAAGAAAATAGCAGATGCTAAACTCGCCAAAGATTTTCAAGCAGTGTTGAAAGAGTTTCAGAAGGCACAACGTCTTTCAGCCGAGAGGGAAACAGCTTACACTCCTTTTGTTCCACAAGCAGTTCTTCCTTCGAGGTGATTTATCAATCATTATTAGAGTTCCTAAAAGAGAAGGGGCAAGCTTGTGTTGCGTCCCTCTGTTTCTGGTCATGTGGCTTATATCGAATGTGAACTGTTTCTGAACAATGAAGAGTAGCTTAATTTTATAATACTAGTTTATTTTGTCTGCACTTGTGATCAATTGTGCTTCTTTAGTCGCAATAGGTGATTCGTTGTTATTAATTTTGATGACTTTTGCACACATTAGTTTTTAACATGGGCTTTTCTTTCTGGCTTGCAGCTACACAGCTAGTGAAATGGATATTGGTACTGATAAGACACCAGAACAGCGTGCCCTTCTTGTGGAATCCAGAAGGTTATTTCTCATATTATTATCTACGAACACTGATTAACATATTCATTTTCTCAAAATTATTGCATTGTTTAAGGTTCTGCTCCACTCCACCCCCCTGCCTCCCTAAAATTTTTTAAGTTGGATATGTTATAAATTGAATTTGATATTAATATATGACGTGACAAACTGCACACTGATGTGTAATTTTAGGTCAAATAATAGTATTACTTATCTGGCATTTTATTTTTTTAGACTTAAAAATCTTTGATGCCAAAACCACGTTCTGTTTTTCTTTTTGGCAGTTCAAAGGAGGTCCAGCATGAGTTAATCCTATCTTTTTGTAAAATTTGATTGAAAACTGATGTCAGTTATTTACCATAAAAGTTTTTCTTCCAATTTAACATTACCTCACAATTGATGCCAAAAGCTGTTATTTCTCTGTTCATATATATTTTGTGGTTCAAAGTCAATGACAAGATTGTCCTATGTTACAACTGAGCTTTCATTTTTGTTATCAGAAAGTGCACTTTTCCATTAACAAATTGCATTATTTTAGTACCTCACTCTTTGATTATTCATGCTACAGGCAGGAGGTTTTATTCTTAGATAATGAGATTGCATTCAATGAGGCAATCATTGAGGAAAGGGAGCAAGGCATTCAAGAAATACAGCAGCAAATTGGTGAAGTTAATGAAATTTTCAAAGATCTTGCTGTGCTTGTCCATGAACAAGGAACCATGATTGGTAACTTAATTCTTCTTTCATTTTTGTAGTTTTTTATTGCTTTATTCATTTATTTTCTGTACTTGTTCATGGTATCTGATGTCATTGAATATATTTTGTAGATGATATTGGTTCCAACATTGAGAACTCCCATGCAGCAACTGCACAAGCAAAGTCTCAACTTGCAAAAGCTTCAAAAACACAAAGATCAAATTCATCTTTGGTAATATACAAGTTTCTTATTGCAATTTAGTACTTTCTGCAAATCTCAACCTGCTTCCATGACATGAATTTATATATATGTCAGAGCCGAATAAAAAGACGATTGATTTAACACAGTTTTGTAGGGCTTGCTTTATTGAAGCCTTGTTAACATGGAAAGTTGAACTTGTTATATAATCTGTGTTCATGGTTCATAGTTGTAGGTAATTGGAATGGCAAAGACTCGAGCTTAGATAAATATATATTCGGGTTCCTTTCATTTTGACTGTTCATATATTCGGGTTCCTATCACTTTGTTATCTGTTCGAACATTTCGTACTATTTTACCTTTTGAGAGAGGGATTATTTATTTGCTGGCACCCCTTGCAGGGGTAGTAGTTGATGGAATATGTAACTATTACTTGCTGTAGTTTTCTACATACAGGAGTTGTTGTAGATTTTCTACCATTTTCTAGGATACGGTAACATCATTTGGTCAATGTAGCCAACTCCACTTGGTGGAAAAAGGCTTCGTGATAGGACCCAAAAAGAGAAAAACTCAACGTGAGAGGTGAGCCGGCAAGTTGGTTGGAGGGAGAGAGAAGAAACACACATGGAGTGGGGAGGATTTATGAGGTGTGTGAGAAGGGAATTTGGGGACCATTTTCTATCACTTTGATTGTTCTTGTTCACCGTCTTGATTAATGATTTCACTTACTTTTTTTTCTCTTTCAAAGCATTGTGCATCCTTGATTGCTAATTTTGTGTTTTTTTCTGTTCTTAAGGCATGCTTGCTTTTGGTCATATTTGGGATTGTGCTTCTCATCTTGATCATAGTTCTTGCTGCTTAGTCAATGATTCTATTAATTCCACCATGGTACTAATGCATATATTCGGAGAGCAGCAGATAGAATCTCCCTTGTTGATGATGTCACTTAAGTGGTGTTTTACTGAGTCTCGGTTGATTGGAGTTTGACGTAGCTGATTTCAGTGCATGATGTGGGAATTCCCTTCAGTATATTGTGATTTTGTTATGGGGTGTTATGTTCTCTCTTATGTTGGTGTTTGGGGTTTTAAGGATGTGTCAACTTGTGCTGCAAGCTCTCTTCTAGTTTCGTCAATATAAAGAATATATTAATTCTTTGACTTTCCTTTACTTGTAAATGCAACACCGAAATTCGCAGTGCTGACTCCTCAGCAAGACATTGATTTATGATAATCTGTTTTCTTTTGTAGTTTTTTTTTTCTTTCCAAAACTGAAAGCTTCAAGTTTGCTTGGGTAGGTCTAAAGACTGTATGGAGTAAAATAGATGTACTATTTTTTATAATTTGTGGAAGGCACTCGTTCATAATCATATTTTTCATGCTGAGTAAACTTGTTCATCTAAGTCTGTTTCAAGCTGAAAAAGTGACAAGGCTAGTGAAAAAAAATGGAAAATTTCTATTGGAACTAATATTTCATTTTTTTGTAAAAAACAAAGTCAAAAGATTAATAAATTATGGAGTATTAATCACGCTTAAAATGTTGATGATATTCATTGAACATGTGATATTTACAAGAGTTTCCTGGCAATTTCTGGCAGTTCATTCTGATAGCGACTTTGTAACCAAAAATGGTGGTGTAAATCTTTCCTTTTAATAGTTTATCTCCATCTTGTATTGTCTCCTTTTATTTTTGGTTTTGAGGGATGTTGTATTGTCTTCTTATAGAGTTTATATTTGCAATCTCCATTCAATAGTAGTTGTTTAGTTACATTATTTGTTTCCTTGCTGTAATGTGATAATTTTGTTAAAGAAAAAAAAATTCCGATAATTACAGCTATAATATTCCTTACGGCACTTTCCTCCTGATGCTACTTGCCTACTTGTTCTTCCTTGTCTCTTATATTTGGATCTCCAACTTTGGCTTCTCAACCTTCGGGGGTGACTTTAGGCAAAATAAATAAATAGAGAATGTGGGAAAATATGAAAAAAATATGGAGTGAAAAGATGAGAGGAAAAATGAGATATAAGAGATAGAAAGAAAGGTAGATGCCTTTCCCTAGCAAAAGGGAGAAAATCATTCCCCACTCTTCATAGGGAATTGAGATTAAGTGATTTTAAGGTGGAAAAATTACAATGGTTATATGTCTATTAGTGTCTTATACGTCTCTTTCTCTCATTCTATTTATTATTTCTCTTTTATCAACAATTGATGGAATCCATCGCCTTCGTAGGCATCAATTATTATAATCATCAAATAGAAAGTTATTTTAATATGATTCACAGCCTTACCCATAAAATGTTAATTTGAGAGCTATACGTAGTGCATACCAAAAATTTATCCAAGAATGAATGTACTGTTTAACACTATTTTGTATCTACATATATGTGAAATTCAGGAGAATTGTGGTTGTGGTAAAAATATTCAAGCAAATTCTTTTTCTTGACTGATGACAAAATATTCTCAAATAAATACAACAAATACTGAATGCATAGAACCACTGAAGCAAAATTGCATTAATAAAAACATTTACGATTGTTTCAAATCTTTGTTCAATCTACAATTGAAATAACGCAATGATGTTACCACAATTACAAGAGTTGATAACAAGGCGATAAGAAATGTAACGGCAGAGACAAGTTCAGAATGCGCCTTTCTTCCCGATGGTATTCTCCAAACAAGACCAGCATCATACAGATTGGCATCATCGATTTTCAATCTGAACAAGCAATTGTTATTTTCCACCTTTTCCTTTCTGCTGCAGCGAAGTAACATATCCGGTGCACCAAATTCAACTATTGAGTAGCCACTTTCATTCAGAGGCTGCAAAAGAAGAGGGGGAAAATGTGAGATGAGGCAATACTGCAATTTACCTGATAAGGGACAACCTACAGCAACACTAGTAATCTAGTATAGTACTTTGTTCAGGAAAACTTTTTTTATTCGTGCAAAAGGACAAACTTTAGTAATACTAGTATTAGTACTAGTATATAATTACAACATATAGTACTAATGGATATAAAAGTATGCAAGTTGTGAGAATTATATCATGATCTTTAGATGAAGCAATTAAACATAAGGCGATGAGTTGAATTGCCAACTTGGTCCCCGGAATTATGAATGTTGTGCAATTTGGTCTTTGATTGAAAGTAACAAAATTTCAAAATGGCCTCTACAATTAAAAATCCTTAATCATATTAGCCTGTTTGTGACAAATTTAGGGATAAAAGTAATTGACCCAGAAATGTTCCTGAAGATTTTCAATTTCATAGGTCATTAAATTTTTTGTTAATTTTATGGACCAAATCCTTACAACTTTAGGGATTAAAATGGTGATTCTTTCTTGGTGATAGTACCTTAAAAAAATACATACTCTCTTCCTTTGCCAAACATCAGAGTCAAGCAAATGTGAAGGGCATGGTTAGCTAACAATGACATTAAGATATAAACTGAATTATAACAGCCTTACTTGATATCGTGCATGCAAAGGAAACTCTATGCTGAAATCAGTTGACTTTAGCAATGTATTTGGATCAACATCTAAGTGGATTTCAACAGCAGAACGATTGGACAAGAACGAAGGCAGCTCCAGATTTGTATCACCAAACACAGCTATATTATTGCACACTGCAATAAAAATGTGTTATTGATTATAAGAAATATGGAGATGTTCTTTAATGTAAAAACATGAAACTTCTATTCCACTTTCTATTTTATTTATAATCTGAAAAGCAGGTTCAGCGTACTTACCACCACGTTGAGCGAGATGTTGTAATTCAAATGGATCAGCAAAAACTCCAGAAGGTAATCTTTCAATAACTATGAATTCACATGAGTAGCTTAAAAGTTCAGACAAAGACTTCAATTGTTGGCTTTGTAATTTGATTAATGTAGACATACGGCGATGAGAACCTTCACCAACAAGATCACGTCTTACAACTGACAATCTTAACATGGAATTATGGTTTTCTGGAAGCGCTTCACACAGACCAGAAGTGACTTCTTGAGACATGAAATTTTCAAAATCTGAATCATGTAAGCTTGTATATCTGTCATAATAAGACTGCATCAGATACTGCTTTGTCGGAGACGAAGCTTTATCATTTTTGCTATTAGAGATAGGGTTTGGGGAATCAACCATCTGAAATGAAAATGAAAGATATTATTCAATAAGTTTGAGCGGAAAAAAGGGCACTTTATATGGAAGTACTTTTGTGCATGAGAAATGTCAAATTAAGCATGAGATTTTTTATGCTACAATCAGGCAAGAATGCAAAGATTATGCAAAGGTATCAAATAGCACCTACATGCAAATGTTCATCCAGAGAAAAGGAAAAAAAAAAAAAAAAAACAGCTTATGTGGATTTACACAGAACTAAGGGATCTATATAGGTATGGACGTATGGTCTATAAAACATTGCAAAATATAAAGCTGAAATTTTATTTTCTTGACAAAAAAAATTAAAACTGTAGGATGCAATGTCCCCCAAAAGCAAGATGAGTAATGCAGCAAGGTTATAAAACCTCTATTCATATCTGAAATGATTAATTATTTACTACTCCCTACTAGCTTATAGTTGAGAATATCAAACTACGATATGCACAATCAGTACATAATGCACCGTGCTGCTTTTTAACTGCATTCTTGGATACAGTTTATGTATTTCATAAGTTGAATACAACCGACACAACTGGCAATATAAACAACAGACCACAGGTATACCCTTCAGTCATTTAACAAAATATATAAAATTGCAAACAGGTGGAAATTGGACTTTCTCTTTGGCTTGTTAGAGTTGGAATATAAATTGCAAACAGAGGTTAAATGCATGACTGTTACAGCCTATTTATACGATAAGAGGAGAAATAGAGTATAAAACTGATAGACCTCTTTCAGTTATGCTGGTGGACAAAAGAAGAAAGGAAGGGGGGGGGGGGGGGTAGTGTTACGAGCTGGGAATAATAAACCAAGAAAAATAATCAGTTAATTGAATTGAAGGGAGCAACGCCAACAAGGTCGAGTCCAGTGACAACAAAGAGAACACGAGTAAGAAACCAGCCAACTGGAACAATTAAGGAATAACATATTAAAGCAGGGAATGTGTCAAAAGGGAGTGTTACATACACTGAATGTGCTAGTTATTTACATAAAGCAGGGAATGTGTCAAATGGGAATGTTAAATACACTGAATATGCTAATTATTTACAAAAAGAATGCAGATCATCAAAAACAACAACCAAGCCTTTCTCTCCAGGTGGAGCTGGCTATACACTCAATTTCTATCGTAAAGCTTTGTTATTTATAAGGTCCAAAGATAGATTATTATTACTTACATCAAAATCACTTACAATGGTTTGATTTTTTATTTCTTAGTTTCCTTGTATCTCTTAACTATTTTACTATCTAACGTTTCCCTGTATCTCTTAACTATTAAACTATCTAACTTATGATCAACTCTTGTTACTGGTACTTCTACGGGTTTCTCCACACGTGTCCAAACCACTTAAGTCAAGACTCAATCATCTTTTGTATAGTGAGGGCTACCTCAAATTTCTCGCTACAAATTGTACTTCTAACCTTACTTTGTCTTTTGTGACCACTCATCCATCGTACAATTCTTAGTGTGACATTAGGTTTATTTTTTGGTTTGCTTTAAAATTATGCACAACATCATTTGCTTCTCTAGTCTACTACGACACTAGCTTCTGATACCCTCCCTTGATACTATGAGTGACTTTTCCATCTTATCAAACACTAAAATCTCTGTGACTTACTATGGAATAATTGATGACCAATGTGAATTGTACATTGGTTGGGGTGCCATGCTCATTTTGAAATAAGTCATTTCAACAAGAATAACACAGGCTCTTACAGAGAAGAATTCTAGTTTGGCATTTAAAGGGTTCTGTGAATTAATTATTTCTTTTGTTGAAACAAATGCCGATGTTTCTGCATCTCTTGCCAAGGAAAACAGATACAGTCAATTGATAGGATAATGTACAAACATTAACAACAAAATAGATGACATTGACCATCTACTGTGATGCGAATCCAGATTACAGAAACAGTAAATGGAAGAAAATGGAGTATTTGATCCATGTCATAGCGATTCGACAAAGTTTCACGTTTGTTGTCAAATGGAAGAAAATAAATAGAGTAGTAATGAAAAATAAAGAGTGTATTATTTCTGGAAATCAAAGGAAAATACAATAGAATGAAGATCCTATTGTCCACAGAGCTAAGCTCCTCAGAGAACCAATACTCTCTGCCTCTTAACAGACTTGATGATTTCACTTCCTATCCCTCTCTCTCCCTCCACTCAGCGTCCTTATAACATGATTTCCCTGACACATATCATTCTTCAATTTCTCTCCTCTCACTCTCAGTTACTAACTTTGCCCCCTTCTCTAACTTTAATCTTTGGATGACTCTGAGTGGGCCTTACACACTTGGGCCTAAAAGTATCTACCGATCTACCATGCTGACTGCTGGTACAGATCCCTTACTTCAAACTGTCACCAATGTCAAGTTCAGGAAGAAGGCATATCAGAAGTGAATGTCATTATTTTTTAGGGCAATGGGATCCCTATGCTGTTATTTTAGAAGTTTGTGGACACTGACCCAAACTTAGAAGGAACAGCACACATAAACAAATATTTACTAACCTGGCCTGATTCTGAATCACCAACAGAACAATTGCCAGGTGACCATATAAATGAACTCCCGGCAAACAAATAGATGCAGAGTTGAATAAATCGTCTAGTTGTCATTTAGAATCTGAAAGATAGATTAGCAGCAACGAAAGATCAATGATTAAATAATCACTCAAATCCTATAATCTGCATCTTAGATGGTAACCTAGAAAGAGCAAAAATATATTACTCAAGGCATATTTATTTTCTCTGAGAAATGACGATACCTGCTTTTTGATTGAGCAACTTCAATTCCACGAAAGTATCGCAACCAACCAAGATCTTTGGTCTGAAAATGTGTAAACAAGTGTTGCTTTAGTTGTTTAATTCCCTTTTCATAATCACTCGTAATAACAGTATCATCTACAACGAGGTAAATCATCTCAATTCTCAATCAAAGGTGAAGCTTATACCTAATAAGCCTAATACGATGTAGATACGGAGTAAATCTCTAATTTTGAGGCAAACATTATAAGAGTGAAGCAACTTGATCGATAAAATTATGAAAATTTTAAAATTATCTATTGAAAATCTGGGATCATACTCGTTCTCATTGAAACTAAGTTGAGAAGCAAATTGGAAGACATATGTAACTTACAAAACTGAAGCAGAGAGGCACGAGAAGAAGAAGATGCAGATAAGCACGGTGAGGCAGGAAAACGGCGCCGACGACGGAACACCAGTGGCGGAGCCAGACCTAAAATTTTGGGGTGGCAGCTTTAAAAATAAACTAAAATATATAAATCATATAATATACAATACGACCCATTTCGGTGTCGTTCATAAAAAATTTCAACAAAATAATACTAAAAACCGATCATCATATTCAAAGTGATGCTTTACGCATCCCAACTTTTCATCTTAACTTTTCCTGTTGAAACAGTTTCAAAATCAACTAACAATACATGGTTTCAATGTTACATCAATTCTAATAACATTCAAATTTCATAACAATAGCCGGTTTCAATTTCATTGAAATAACATAAATGATTTCAAAATGAACCAATTTCACTTGATTTTCATAAACAGAAGACGATGATAGCTGAATACAAAAGTTGAGCCAGGTTTGATAGATCTTTCTGATGGAAAATGCCATGAATGTTGCTACTTTTCATGACAAGTTGCTAGAACATGCTAGTCATATACAGAAAAACCAAACACTATCAAAAATAGAGGAAGATTAGCTCATCTAGGCATGCTAGAAGTTGAAGATATGCTTACATTATTTTGAATCAAATAAGCTTACATTTTCCATCTTTTCCACCTCTACTATTTAGGATTATTGATTACGTCCTCCTCTCAAAGTCATTGGCAAAGGAAGTAAGTTAACTTTTCTTAATTACATATAGTAACTCTAAAACAATTTGACTAGTTATCAGGCTTTCATATTCTACTATTGTTTAAGACAATTATTTAAAACCGAGTCTCTCACACTCAATACAATTATTTAAACACAAGTAACAGTTCAGTAGCAATCAGAGTTCATGTTCTAAACCATAATAATAAGCAGAACATTCATGTCTTCTGTAGTAATCAGTAGCAATCGAAAACTAAAAAAATTCAATTTCACATTACTAAAGAACATGTAATCATCAAATCAGAATCAGAATCAGAATTGAAGGAAATTACATTCAATTTCACATTACCTTACAAGTTACAACAATTAGGGTTTGTGGAGAGAGATGGATGGAGATAGCTCTCTAAACTAAAGAATCAATACAGAAGATTGAGGGGGGTGCGGCGGTGATGGATGGAGAAGGAGAAGAGTGGTCGCGGCTCGCCGGCAGTGGTGTGGTGGTGGATGTTGTTCGGTGGTTTTGCTTTGGCTGGGAGAAGAAAAAAGAGGAACGCGCGCATCAGATGAAAGAGAAAGGGGAAGAGGAAATGAAATTGAATTGGTAATATTCATATTAATTAAGGGCATTATAGTAATTTCCAGTGTATAAATATATATTTTTATTTTTAGAGATGAGGTGGCGGTGGCTCCCCCTTGCCACTGCGGCGGAACACGACGAAGCGGAGAGGCGAATTGTTTTTTTTTTTTTTTTTTAATTAAGTTTTTGGTCCTATAAATATTATTGCAGTTTTGTTTTTAGTCTCTATAAAAACAAATCACATTTTTCAGTCCTGTTAAAAACACTAACAAAAAATATTGTAGAGATTAAAAAGTGTGATTTCTTTTTATAGATATTAAAAATAAAACTGCAGATATTTATAAGAACCAAAAACTTAATTAACCTTTTTTTCCTCATTTTTCACTTCCTTTCCAATATATTTTATGTTCTCGTGAGCTTAACTCGGTTGGTTGCTCAAGGTCGGTGTTCAAACCCGGTCACTAAATTTTTTTTTTAAAAAAAGAGTAAATATTACGACTGAAATTGTAAGTTTCGTAAATTACCCAAATTAACAAAACTTCAATTACCCCCTGAAATTGCACAACGTTGATCAATTTACTCCCTCCGTCAAATTCTTTTGTTAGTCAATATGACGTTTTGCAAATACCCCTCTGAAGTTTTACACTTATGTGCAAAATGTCCTCTGAACTTGAAATGACTAAAATACCATTTGAATTATATAATCCGAAATAATTTAAAATGCACTTCGGATTATATAGTCCGAACCTTGATGAGTTTGCTGCCGAGGAGGATGGGGTACTTGGAGCTGTCTGGAAGGTTAAGCCGTATCAGAAACCATGTGTATGCTCTGATGTCCAGTGGTGTGATTGCGCAAGGGTCTTCTGAATGAGTTCATTTGGAAGAAGTCTTGAGAGAGGTTCATGGAGGACGAGTTTACCGTCGTAGGCTTATTGTTGAGGGTGGCAGGGGCAAGGGAAGGGATTGATTTTATTTTATGGTGTTGTAACCAATGGATACTTTTTATTTTCATTTTAATGTTATGTTTGAACAATTGGTTTGTAACCTTTGGATAATTTGTATTTTTAATCTAATTTTTTAAATTTATGTTATGTTGTTAATTTCTGTTTTTGATTAAATTTTAAGTTTGAACATCTGAACAATGCATGTTTATATCGTTTAGAACCGATTTAAAGCGCCTAATTCATGTGTCAGTGAAAATAGACCTTGTTTGTCTGTGTGCTGATACACTTCGGATTATGGGTGTTTTCAGTTCGGTTTGGATCGATTTTGAGGCAAAAACTCATCCGATTCAAAGATAAATTATATGCGGTTTTGTTCGGTTTTGGATGATTAATTTTTTTTTAAAACAAAAAACCCATCCGATCCGATCCAAATTAATGCGGTTCAATTTGAATCGGTTTTTGGATGTCCAAATTAGACATTGTAACTTTTTTTTTATTAATAATAATCTTATAAAAATATGATAAAATAATAGATTCGATACAAAATGTAATATATGATTTATAAAAAAATAATAGTATGGAATAACAATAATTGATTATTTTGAAACATATGAACTATAAACAAAATTGATTAAATTAAACTCATACGTAATATTAAAAGAATTAATAAGGAAAAATAATAGCTTAATATAATATATTATACTTACAACAATGGAAATATGTTTTTGTATGCGATTTGGTTTGGTTTAAAAAAATCAATCCAAAATCTTATCCAATCCGAGCGGTTTTCACAAAATGTCATCCAAACACATCCAATAATATTCGGTTTTATACGGTTTTTGATTTTTTTGGATCAGTTTGCAGTTTTCATTTAAATCGGTTTAGATTTAAACACCCATACTTCGGATTATATAATCCGAATTGTTTATTAGACATTTCAGATTATATAATCCGAAATACCCTATTTTCCCTCCAACTGTTGACTTTCCATGGGGGTGTTTGACACGTTTCGCATTTTAAAATCCAAACTGGCTTAAATGTTTTCGTATATAATTCGAACCTATCTTATGCATTTCAACTTCAAGATGCTTTAGGGTGCTCCAAGTTACAAAAGGGTCATGAAAATCGAGATTATATAATCCAAACGTGATTCGGATTAATATAATCCGAACAAAAAGTATTTTGAGGAAAAAATAGAGCGTGCGAGAATACAAGTAATAGTCTTAATCTAACGTGTGATTGCTTTTTTGCTAAAGTTAACGTGGTTAGGCTTCTAGCCTTTGTTTTGCTAGTATCTTGGTTTCTCTACCTGATGTAATTGATCCATATATCATTATTCTTATAGAATTTGAAGCTTATATTTGTTATTGTGGTCTCTAACACGTTCCCCTTCATCTTTCTTTTAGGTACAAGGCAGTTATTAATACATACTATCAAGGTGTTTTTGGGGCAATGAGAGGTGACACTGAAAACATTTTTATCATTCTAATTGGCAACATGTGTAGTTTGGGAAGTCTTAGAGCAGAGTGACAGTTCGAGACATTGAGTAGTACCACCAAGAAGCCATGAATGATCAGAAGAGTTGATGAACCAGCTTCTCAAATAATCTTTCCGAAACTTAGACTGAACAAGCAACATTCTGCCTCCTCCCAAATTTAACCACTCAAAGTGACTTGAACACAATAACCTTAACCTCCTAGCAAGTAACCATGAGATATCTTGACACTTGCATTATGATACATGCTTATGGATTCATATACCATTGATAAATGTGGTAGTCATTACTATTAATTAGATTTTGTCCTTAGCCAAAGCATAGATCAAATTAAAGTTTAACATGGTTAAAGCCAAAAAACTCATGGCACCCAACAAACATAAAACAATGTATCAACTAAATAATCCTTTGTTATTAACTTGATTCTAACTGTAACATATTTACTCAAGCACAAAACTATAAAATATATAAGTGAACGCCAAAGTCTCAAGAACTAAAACAAATTTTCTTGTATGCCATTTTCCCTTACGGTTGATTATACATTCTTAAAATGCAAATCACACTTGCAACCCAAAATCAATCTATGGTTTGAATTGTCAAAACTAAAAATATTAAAACCACAAGCTAAAGACTTAATCAGGGACGGAGGGAGTATATACTGTCAATTGCCAAACAACATTTTCCAACACATTTTGATCGTATAGTGCATCGAAGAGAAAAAAAATTAAGAGCTCATATTCATTTCCTAAAACATTATCAGAAAACTTCTTGAAGGTAGACATACATATCTGCAAATTTCTTGATCCTTGAGGTATGGTTTATCATATATATCAAATCAATGAGTACAAAATTTGACAATTGAATACAGATGTTTACTCCTAGGAAGATGAAAGATTAAAACCATGCTATAATAAAGGCTGTGTGAGTGTAGTCAAAAGGCTAAATTGCTAAAGCTAGCTTCCTATATTATTTCCAATCACAGTAAATGATGTTAAATGCACCACAAATTAAATTTTTTTGAGAGGAAAATGCACAAAAAGTAGATTATTTTTTTAAAGAAAAGTCATGTTATTTTAAAACAATAATATGCATTTTTTCTTATAAAATAATAATATACATTTGAGAAAAATGTATTTTATAAGTAAAGTAAAAATTCGTGTTATTATATTAAAATAGACTTATTTTTTTAGCTTATAAATAAGAGTTTTATTGACTGAAGATCCATGATACAAATTGCGAGATTCAATTTAGTCTTTTAGAAAAATAAAACAACTTTCAGTCCTTGAGAAAATAAATCAGGACAACTTAAAAAATATGAAACAAATATCTTTCTCTAATAAATAAATAAAAAACATAGGACACGTATTTGTCATTATTAAATATAAATTCATCGATAAATATAAAAGAAACATTGGAAGATCATCATTTATAACTAGTTAATAAATAAAAAATATGGGATAAATAATAAAAAAACAGGGAAAATATTTGTCACTTATAAATATAAAAAAACACAGGACAAAAATTTGTCACTGATAAATATAATAAATAAATAATGAGTTCCACTATGTATAGTTAATATCAACTGGATATGAATTTGGTTGAAAAACTTTTTCCACGTTAAAATAACAAAAATATATACATTACGAAATGTTGATTTTGTGATTCACACTCCTTGTATATAAGTAGAAAATAATACACCAATTGCCATATGTAAAATGAATTGATTCTTTTTCAAATGCATATATTGCATTATTGCTTATAGAATAATGTTAATGATTCTCGTAAATGTTGCTTCTATTAAACTCATTTGTGTTAGCATGGTGGTATTGACTTGGAAGTTGGGAGTGTGTTCATCCTAAATCCTCAAGGTCTCAGGTTCGATTTTCTCTGGTGCTTGATTTAGCTTCTTCAAAAAAAATGTTGCTTCTATGGAACTTAGTTTTTCAAAATTAAAATTAATAAAATAAAAAATGTCACAACAAAAATTAAATTGATTATTTTTATCATCATTTGAAAAAGAAATGTTAAATAATTATTATGATAATTTAATAGACGATTTTGCATCTCATAACAGCCGAAAAATAAAAATTTACATACGATATTTTTGAAAAATATATTAATTTAGCTATAAAAAAGAAGTTTTAATTAAATGGCCTGAGTTTGTTTTATGCCTCAATATTTATTGGGATGACCCTGTTTTTGATATATTATATTGACATATGAATGTTTTTCAGAGGGAAGTATGTGTCAGTTGGTACAGACAATGCATAATATATGCAAGGTTTGGGGTTCAAATCCCGACCACCAAAAAAAAAAATGCTGGAATTGGAACGTGGTTGCATGGCTTGAAAATAAAATTTATTTCTTTACAAAAAAAACAAAATTTGATACTGAAATTTGATGATTCTTTTGATCCTATATTAAGCGATTCTTTTGATGATTTCATACATATTAAAAAAAACGTGTAAGTGAAAGAGATAAAAAAAAATGATTTTAAGTATCTTTGGCAAGTAATGGTGCATTCACCATTTTCATAAATGTAAAGTGAAAAATATTGAATTGAGAGTGAATGCACCATTAATAAAAAGTGAAATGAAATGAGTCATTCATTTTGGGACAACTAATTTTTTTTTCAATATTAATAAAAATACAATTGGAAAAAGGTAATTAATATTATATTGAAAAGTGAAATGAGTCATTCATTTTGGGACAACTAATTTTTTTTACAAATGACTTATTTATCATGGGACATAGGGAGTACAACTAATTTTCCTTTCACAAGTCATAAGAAATAGTGTGGATTGGGGTTTTTTGGATTACATGATGAAGATTTTTGGCTTTTGTGATAAGTGGGTGGCATGGATGAAGGTGTACGTGTGTGTGTTGTATGAGCATGTCAATTCTTGTGAATGGTAGCCAAACATAGGAGATAAGTATCCAAAGAGGCCTTAAGCAAGGGTATGTGTTGGCACCGTTCTTGTTCTTAGTAGTAACAAAAGACTTTAGTGGTTTGATGAGGAATGCAGAGTGGGTAAGTTTGTTTGAGGGTTCAATTTTAGGCGTGATGGTTTGGTTGTCTCTCATCTTCAATATGCTGATGATACTTATGAATATGGTATCATTGTGGTAAAATTGTGGGATCCAATATGAGTATGGTAGAGTTTGTTACTGAAGTAAAAAAATGAATGAGTTATTTTTAGATAATATGATATAATATGACACACAAAATAATTATTAATAGAGTTCACCATTGGAGGTGCTCTGACTATATAGAGAGGTATAGACGTGCATTCATGCATTTATAAACTAGTATTATAAGGTTATAAGTTAGTGGCGTACATCGTCAAAGATAGTGTATTATTCCTCGTTGGCATTGGTATATGTGTCAAATATAGATTCATTATTCGTTATATTCTCGTTATCCTTAATTGCTTGAAAACATCGATCATATTTTAAAATGACAATTTTACCATTTAGTTTTGTGTTGTTGTCTTTTACTCAAAACAAAGAGTGAGTATCCATTTTGGTCCATCACAATTTTATGACAGGACAATTTATTCCCTAGCAAAAATATAATTTGAATTAGTCTATGAGATTTTCATACTGAGGACAAATTAGTCCTTCATTCATTATAATATAAAGATTAATTTGTCTACAATATAAAAAAGTTAGAGACTAATTTAGATTTTTTTTTCTTTCAAAAATTGAATTGTGTCGTCAAAAAATTGTGAAAGATCAATACGAGTCTTCACTCTTAAATAAAAATACTCACACTTGATTTTTTTTTTTCTTTTCATTTTTGCCATCAATTTGGACAATATGCATATTTTATGTGCCCTATTGCCATCAATTTGGACAATATGCATATTTTATGTGCCCTAAAAATGACAAAACATAAAGTAAGGGCTCATAATTTAGCAAAGAATAATGCATGATGTGATTTGTAAAGGGATTAGGGCTTTATATCAAGACCACAATGAGTGGCTTATAATTAGGTCATTAACTTATAAAAGGAATTAACAAACATAAGATCTGAAAAATTGTGAGCAATCATGTGACAGTAAATTCCATATTTATTGCTTTTTTTTCAGCATAGTGAAAAATAGCCAGAGCCATAGGTTTCAGTTAAATAAGGTTTCTCTGTACGTGTATATTAGAAAGTGAAGAATTCGTTGCAGAAGGACACACACAATGCACACGTTAAAGCTTACAAATTTTTTTCTTCACTTTTCCAATTTTTTACTCCAAAGAAAAAGAGTGCAAAAGAGAGTAGATTTATAAAAAGGAAAAAAAGTTATAAACTTATTTACCTTTTTCTTTTGTTCCCCTCTTTATCTTATAATTTCACATCCTTTCATATAATATTAACCACTTTTCTCCCTATACTACCCTACACCCTCTATCTCTCTATAGAGTATACTATAGTCCTTTTTCTTCTCTCAAGTGTCATTTTCTCACATATACATACCTCACACAAAACACACAAACCATTCATTTCACACTCATTGTATTCTCTCTCTTTGTTTTTCCTCTCCTTTCTAAATCTCAAAATCTCTGCTCTACAATCACAACTACTCAATGAAATTAATTGTACTTCTTAAATAACTCTAATTAATATCCATTCTTTTTCACATCACTATTACTATCATCACTATTATATATATTTCTCAGTTTTTTCTTATCCTTAAAAATTCTCATTTAGTTGTGCTATTACATAACCTAATTATATAACTCAAGATCAAGAAGAAAAAGAGTGTAGTACATATTGAAGACTATATGTATTTATATAGATAGATATATAGATATAGAAAAATATAGTTGTGTTAGGATGGAGCTATTCCCAGCACAACCAGATTTATCATTGCAAATTAGTCTTCCAAACAGCAAACAAACATCAAGTTGGAGGAGAAATACAGATGATCAAGAAGAGTTGAATGATTTAGGATTTTGGAAAAGAGCTTTGGAGTCCAAAACAGATGCAAATTACACCTTTGACCCTACCCTTTCTAATCTAAGGGCACCTTCTTCTTCTTCTTCTTCTTCAAACCTCTACAATCTCATACCTAATCCTTTTCAAAACACTAATAATTCCAACAACAACTCTTTTCAACCATTTCATCGAAAACAAAACAATTACCAAAGCCTAAGTGATGAGCTAGGGTTTCTTAAACCTATAAGAGGAATTCCAGTGTATCATCAAAACCCTAATCCTCCTATTGCTTTATTTTCTCAACCACAACCACCTTTTGATGCTTCTACTTCAAGTTCACCAGCAGCTTTTCATCCACATACTTCGATGAGATCGAAGTTGTTGCCGAGGTTTCCTTCAAAGCGTAGCGTCAGAGCTCCGAGGATGCGTTGGACTACCACTCTTCATAATCGCTTTGTTCATGCTGTTGAACTTTTAGGTGGCCATGAAAGTAATTCTTTATTACCCTTCTTTCTTACATGTTTGTATTAACAATGAGTTTGTCAGAATCACGACTTGCAACCTTAATTTTGACAAAAACTACAGTTCGTAACTTTAACAAAATATCCATGTTTCCGTGATTTTGTCAAACTTACCGTGCTTGTCATAATTTTGTTATATTAGTTATTATACTAATTTTCATTTTATCTTATAGGGGCTACACCCAAATCAGTTCTTGAGCTGATGGATGTAAAGGATCTAACCTTATCACATGTTAAATCTCATTTACAGGTATAATCTTAAACTCTTTCATTTGCACTAAACTAAATACTCCGTTTACAGTTATAATAATCTGTTAATTATATATAAACTCCCTCAATATTATTTTAAGTTCTTCTGTAGTCCTTTGAAATTGAGGTTGAAGATTGTACAGTTCTGATTGCGTGTTTTAATGGTTCCTGTTACAGAATTATATATAAATATAATATAATACTATATAGTTTGTAATGTAGTACAAGGAGTAGTTGGTTTATGGATATGTTTCAAATTCCAATGGTTAATTTCCTTAGCAAAAATAGTTTTTATATTTAGCTATGGTTCTGTAAGCTAGTAATAAGAGTAAGTAGCTTTTTGCTTGGAAGAATGAACCACCCTAATTAAGGGAGAAAATTGTAGAAAGAGAGAGAGAGTTGTACAGTAGCTATCAAATTTCTAAAAACGAGTAAGACAAAGTCTGAGAAATTCAAAATGAGTCTTGGCCACGCTATGTAGTCAAAATTATTATTATTAGTAGTATTATTTTATTGCACAAGAAAATAGGAAAATAACAAATGAGAAAGTACTAAACATCATCATTTCTCAATGATCCTCTCCTCTGTCATGACTGAGGAGTTTCTTTATCGTATCAGCTTTAACCATGGTTAGTCACATTTTTCAATGCTTCCACATTTACCAGAAAACCAGAACCATTCATATTTCTGCATCAGCTAAAACCTTTATACAGCCTTGTATCAATTTAATTCATGAAAGCCTCTTTTTTTTGTTATTTTAATTTGATGTACTATGTATGCTTTAATTAGAAGTACAATATTATATTATGCCAAGTGATATCCAATTGATAAAGATTTACTACCAACTGTCTTTTTTATAAAAGATAAATTGATCGACTAAAATTGATATATTTGGTTCATAATATAGACCAAATACATCAACTTTGTTGACCCATTTGTTTCTTATGAAAAAGATTGAAGGGAGTAGTTCGTACTATATTAGTACGAGGAGTTTAATTATTCCACTATTGATGTATGAATCTTGGTAGTGGATATCCGACCATCCATTTTTTAGTTGTCGTTTTAAAGTTAATTTATATATATATAAAGAAATTAATGAATCTTGTACTTTTCATGAAATTATTTACTTTTGATTATATACATTTCACCGTTTATCATCTCATTCTACCCAAACCGGACCGTAGGCGGGCGGTGAAAACTCGAATCTCTCATAACCAAACTCATTTAAACTTTTTTTGCATAAAAAAATAGTAACAAATTACTTAGGGCAGTGTATAATAAGTATGATGGCTTGTTGTGTTTCAATTATTTAGTTTAAATGTATTAATGTATTATTATTCTTTTTTGTGTTACTGATATGCTACAAATTTAAATTAGATGTACCGGACTGTGAAAATTACAGATAGACCACCAGCATCATCAGGTTAGTGATTATATTCAGTTTGTATTAGTAAGAAGATTAAGCTAATTATATATCAGACCATATATTTATCTACTATATTTCTTGATTTTTCTTTTGTGTTTAAAATGGAATAGGTCAATCTGATATGTATGATAATGGTTCATCTGGAGAAACTTCTGAAGACTTGATGCTTGACATAAACTCTTCAACAAGGTCTAATGATCTGCCAGTTAAGTTGGATGCAGAAATTACTAATCAAGATAAAGAAAAACATAGTATTTGGAGCAATTCTTCAAGGTAATATATAATATATATAATAGCATATATTTATGGTTTCTGTTACTGTGGTCCGTGGGGATTTCTTTATCATAATGTTCAAAATCTGAGCAATATATATCTTTGTTCCCATTTTTTGGTTGATTATCATTTGATATAGATACTATTTCATTATTATGTTTCAATTATCATGTGATAAAGTAGCTTTATAAGCAGAGCAATTCATGCATGTCTTATTCAGTTTAGCAATATCTTTTTCTCAATTCTCTGCACATAAACAAATATATAGGCACGAAAATTCACAAAAGGAATAAATGATTCAAAGTTTGCTTTGTTTTGTCTGTGTCCTCAAAACAAGAGCACCCAAATTCCATGATGATGGGGTAATAATATATACTCTTTACTAGCTAGTGGGAGAAAAGCAAGTAAAAACAGGTTTTTGATATATGTATTTCCCCCTATTATCTATTTTAAAATTCGAGATATCTCTTTCTTTAGGATTTTGTGGGGCTAATTTATAAGGGTAGCTATTATTACATGGAGCCCCATAGTTGGAAAACTTGGTCCTAAAGATAATTTTTTGGTAGACCCCTAGTTAGAAATCTTGGTGCAAAGGGATTATGTGTCCTTTGAATTCTTCCTATATGCATAGACACATTGTTATTAATGAGATGAGATACCCTAATTTTCATATTGGATAAGATTTAGTTAAAAAAATGTGTTTATAGGCGAAATATATTTATCACCTTACAAGTTGATTTTGTTCTATTGAAAATATATTTAAATCTATTTATGAAAATGAGTTTTTTTTACATTACTCTTTTAAGTTTGATCGTGTTTAAGGACTCAATTACAAAGTATTAAAATTAAAGGAGGTTAAATTAGCAACAAAGATTTATAGAAGGAAACTATATATATAGTCTTTTTTATAATTTGTAGCTAATGACAAGAGAATTAAAGATTTCACTTGGGTGCCTTCGAGTTTAGTTACTTTGTCTCTATTTCTCTCAACCAATTATTCTATCTCATCAATATAATTTATTTTAATCACTCGTTGATCAATTAAATACACTAAAATCATCAAAGTCACAAATTCAAAATCACCAAAGTATTTTCAAAGAATTAGAGAGTATAATTTTTCTCATCATCACTGATTATATTCTTTCTAACAATGTTATTTGCCAAATATGTTGCACCATGTTTATATATAAAGAGAAGTCACCACTAAAAAATATATATAAAGAGGTAAAGATGTGCTATGGATCACATGGGGTGGCATATATAAACTTTATTTTTCAACGAGCAGAATAAGAAAAAGGGAGTATAAATAAGACAGTAAAAAGATTGCTTTCTTTTGTCAGTATGCTTTTTGTATACATGGCTTCCACTAATGGGAAATATTCTCTCCATGTGTTTGGTAGTAACAGGGAAGCTTGGTTGCATGGTAAGCCAAAGGTCCATCCTGTTGGAAATGTGTCTTCTATTGAGGTTTGTAAATATTATTACTCAATGCCCTCTTTATTTTTTATTGAAGTATTTGGCTCCATATATATATATATATAGTCAAAAGCTAGCTGCGTGACCTACACAAATTCAAATTGGTGGACCTATATATCTTTTCTTACATTTGCTAATTACAAGGCTAAAAAAAGAACTTTGATGGGAAAAAGAGTACCACTAAGCATTTATTAATGATGAACTAGTACTTGAATGCATTTGACTCAAAGACATTACAATGAAGAAAGCTGGTAAAGTCTGTGTAAAATGTAATTCATGTTATGTTTAGAGGGAGGAATAGAAAAGTTAGATATACTATAGGTGGCTTGATAGTTTTTGTTGATGAGAAAGCATATTAGTCTTTGAGAGGATAATTGGTTTAGGTCAACCATCGGTTTATTAATAAAGTATAAGGAGAGTAGAAATTTAGGTTATTAGTTTTCTCTAGTATGGATAATGTTTATCACATGCAATAAGTTTTTTCGTTTATTTAACTTAATTTTGTTTTACTAAGGAAATGGATCCAAAGTGTGTAAGCAACGAAAGATATTCATCAGATGGAAGCTCTTCCTCAAACATTTCGGGAACAAGCTTAAAGAATCCAAATTTGGAATTCACATTAGGCAACTCAGTTTGATGTCTCTCTTGTGACTGACTTATAATAAGCACTAATCATTTTGACATAAATATTTTAAGTCTCAAAAATGACAAGATCAAGAGCTAGCTAGAGTGTTGGAAGAAGAATTAGGTTCCTGCAAAGAAAATCAGAGAAAAAGAAAGCTAAAAGAATACAAAAGGAAAAAGTAAATGGAGCTAAAGAAAGAGAAAGGGAAACAAGAAAGGCATAAAGCAACGAAGAAAAGCACATCCTTCCAAACAAAGCTCTTGTAAGATTAATATATCAAATCTAATTTGATTTGTATGTATGCCTTGCAAAGAGAGAAATTAATGGGCATAAGAGACGGTTTTGATGTCTCAAAGTGTGATATCTATGTTAATTGTAGTGGAGCTAGGATTTTAAATTTATTAGATGTTTTATTGTATTAGTACTTTCTCCCACCTTAATTAAAAAGTAAAAATTATTAGCTTCACACTTATTAAGAAATTCAGTTAAGTACAGTTAATTACGTTGACCTCATAAAATACTTCATATGTTTTACAATACTTGCTGTTTTTGAGGAATTTACACATATATTAAGAAATCAAATAATTTTTGTTATTTTTATGAGATTATGTGTTTTTTTTTATAACACCCTTAACAATTTATTATTTCTCTCTACAATAAATAGGTAAGGGTATTATTGACAAGTCAATAATTAATGTTGCATTGAAACTTGAAAGTGACAAGTAATATGAAACAAAATTGTTCTCCAAAAGCGACAAGTATCGTGAAATGCAGTATAAATGATTTTTAAAAATATTTTATAGAAACTTATTTCATAAAAATAAAAGAATCACTGAAAAATAAAGTTTATATTAATTGAATGATATTTTTTTCAAATATATTATTAAATAGAATTAAAGTAGTTGAATTTGCTCATATTTGAGACCACCAAACAAATGTAAGTACTTTTTTTTTCTTTCCTATATTTCAAGTCAAATGAGCAGTTTTTGTTAAAAAAGTTGAGTTTCTCTCCCTCATTAGTTCTAAGGTGAATCATCTTTATACGTAATTTATAGTGGATTGAATTTCACCACATAAATCATAGTATCCGTTAAGTCACAAATTTCCAACTACACTGGATTTAAAACCCTGATTCCAATCCTCCTCCTTCATGGTTCTCAACTTCAACAACTTACATCATCTTACTTATACTATGATATTACAAATTTACATTTGACGTTTTTGAAGGAGAAGCTGCATTTTTATTCAAAAATTTCTTTCTATTATTACCGTGTTGACATACTTGCTAACTTCAAATTTATGCTTGGGATTTTCCGCTCTGATAGGTGACATCGTGTTTGGATGTTTATTTTGATTATCAAATTATTTTTCATTTTCGCATGTTAAAGATTTTAAGTATTCGATGTCATGACATACATTCGTTTTATTCAATGAACTTTATCATGTACATCGTTATGACATGATATTAATTTTATCATTTATTGGGATTTAGGTATCATATACTCCCTCCGTCCCGTTTTAAATGACCCAATTTAAAAGTATGCACTGTTCATATAACATGTTGACTCTATTTTTCTACTAATATATAAAGATAAAATATAGCATATAAGATGTTGGATTCGTCTCGACGAATATTTTCTAAATATCAAATTTTCATATTTTTTTAATAGAATATTAAAGATATTTAAGTTCAAAATTGTGCATTTACATACGTGATAGAGTCAACTAAATCACATAAAATGGGACGGAGGAAGTATAACACATTTACACAATTTACAACACATTTACGCAATTCAGAACACAATTCACATTATGGTACACTGCACATATTTTACAACACATTAGTTTACAACACATTGTGAACACTTACATAGTTATACAAGAAACTTATCATGTATAATACGTATTCAAGATATTTATACAATATACAATATCATGAATGATAGGGGAAGTATAAAATGAACCTATAAAAATATTGGTCTATGATGGACTAATTTTTTTGTACCATTAGATCATATGAACCCACCAAATTTTATCATGGTCTATAAACATCAAATCTCACTCATCTTCTCTATAACTCTCATTTAATTTCTCTACTTTTTTTTTGTCACATTTTTTTTTCATTTAGCAATACAAGTACTCTTTTTCTTACGGCACTTTGTATTGATCGAGTTTTTAAGCAATATATAAATTAATTTATTTTGTTTTGAAGGGATATGAATTAAATTTCTTAAAAAAATAACATGAATTAAATAAGTATTCAATTGGTTTTTTTTTTTACGAAAAAAAAATCTAGTTGTTGTTGCTTATGTTATTAAATAACTTCTTTTTGAATTGTTGTTGTTGTTCTTTTTTTAATATTTTTGTTTTTAATCTTATGGGTTTCTTATTTTTTGTTTTGTTTTTAAAATAAAATTGTATACTTAAATATTAATGAAAAAAATCTGATACACGTAAAATAAATCTTAAAACTGAAATATTATAAAAAAAAATTGAAAATAATTTATTTAATTGAAATGAAATATAAAAATTGTGAATTAAATTAAAAATATAATTTAATCAAAAGAAATTAATTAAGTATTTTATGAATATTTTAAATATTAATTGATTTACATTTTATTATGAATTACGAATGTTCTTTTATGTCATTTACATTTTATTATGTATTGATGAGTTGTATTTGATGTGGATGGACCATGATAAAAATTGGTTGTTGATTCAATCTAAAGGTTTAAAAAAAATTGGTCCATCTTAGACCAAAACTTCATGGGTCCAAGCTAAATGACACCTGAATGATATAGTGTATCTTATCAATTGCATCACATAGCTTTAGCGTAATTTACAAAATAGCATATTTAATTGCTAAAATCGATCATTCACTATGACTCAATTAATTGTCTAACCCCGGAACAAAGTGGAAAATTAGATTTTTTATTGACTCACTCATAAATACACACATGACCCAATATAATCACCAGTTTCTTATCATAGCAACTTAATTTTTTTTTACCATAGAGTTGGACTTTTGGCCTGAACACTCGAATCCTTGTGAAACGATCAATGAAACTCAACTAAATTGAGTTTGTAACAGCAATGAGATACTTTTTTTTTACCGAAAGAATGAGAAACTTGAAACTACACTTAATGGAAGAACAAGAGGATTAAAGTAATTAGAGACTGCTACTATCATGAGATACCAAACATGAAAAAGTTAAAGAGACATATTACAAAAGAAAATTACAATTCACAAAGAAATTATTCAACGTTTGAGAGTATCTCTGATCTTCCTGTGAAAGTGTTAAAATATTTTCCTTTTATTTGAAAGTTATTTACATGTTTTTGAGCTTTGTATTCAAATCATCTCTTTTGAGATTTATTTAGTGGTGAATTTTTAAACTAGTATAATTATATATATTTTTTTTTTGCCTAGTACCAGTCAGTTCCTCAATAAAGTTGGGCCTCAGATGTTGAGAAGGCTTTAAAGTAATTTCAAGTAGTTGTATTCCTCAATAGATATTTTATATACAAAATTTTAAAAAGTAGCATTTAAAAGCAACACGATGAAAATACATTTTCTTGTGTTTTTTTACTACATTTAGAAGCCACCATTCTTCTTGATTACTTGAGTTCTTAATGAATGTTCATCTTTTTTGGTTACACACAATAAAATTTATCAAAATAATGATGAATTGTTCTTTGAAATATATTGGTTATAATCAATTAAGGGCTAGAAATCCAAGTTTCTTTAATCGTAATAGATTTTCTTTTGTCTATCATGAACGGTTATGACAAAACTAAAAAGTAATGAAAGGTTAATAAAAATTAATTATATAAGATTCTTATTTGTGTGATATTAAGGGACAAACATGTACATGACACATGGGTGCATCTAAAAGATTTTAAATAATGACTTTAATTTTCTTTTTATGGCTTTCTTACAAGTGCTAAAACAATTCATTGCAACATTTAATGTTTGTTACATCTAATGGAGAATAATAAGACCGAAATTATTAAGTTTGTTTATGCTATGATCATATTTATTTTTGTATTTTTTGATGTAAGTGATGTAATCGCTGGTAAGCCTTTTCCCACACCCTTTTCAAATTTTATAATTTACCTTATACGTTATTTATTTTATCCCTTTTATAAACACTGTCATCTTCTTGTTTTACATTACAGGAGAATCTTGGTTTTGTTTTCAGGACATGACTTGTCCTCATAATTTGTGTTTTCCTTCGAAAGCAGTTTGTATTAGCTCTCAATGTATATGCATCTAACTTTTACAGTTAAGTTCAAAGTTCATTTTATGTTATTTACAAGCTTATAGTTTTATTTACATTTCATGATGTTTTCACTCTTCTTACGATTACTTTAACATTTTGATTTATATTACTTCGTCCTTGTGATTTTCTTGAGAGGTCCTGAAGCATGTTAAGTATATTATGCAAGTGTAGTCTCATTTGTTTTCTTTTAGAAGATGGAGAACACCAATGTCGCACCATAATTATATACTTTGACAATTAAAGTGCATTTGATGAAGACCTACACAGAGCAATGAGAAAACAAACTATGAATAACATAATTCATAATTTTAGAACAAATTATTGTTTGCTTCATTTTGATTTTTTCTTCTTGATCAATTTGTTTGATCTAATTTATATATAGTTTTAGAAAACTAAATAAAGTGAGGTTTGGAACATGCATGTAATGTCATTAAGTATCTTCTATCAATTTGTACGCGAAGTTTGTATGTGCACATCATTCACGTTAAAAATAGTTTATGTGTTGATTAAAAGAGAAATCCAAATTCCTGCAAACATCTTTTTTTTTTTTTGTTACATTTTTAAGGTGCTTGACAAGAGTGGTCTCTTGTTTCTATGTACCTCCCGATGCAATAGAAATAAAAGCTACGTATTCTTGCACAAACATCTTATATATGATGTTTAATAATCTTTCCTTTAAATATTATTCTGGTAAGACTAGTGACTTATCATGCACATGAAGTATTTGTCATTGTAAACTTAACTCAGTTGGTATGGAGGTTTGGGTTTCGAACCCGGCCATCAAAAAAAAAATGTACATGAAGTATTTATTATTTTTCATGTAAGGAAATTTATTGATCAACATATAAGAGAGAAATTATAGGTGTTTGAATGTTTGGCGAAATCATGTTTGCCGGTAGCAAATTGGTGAACTTACGACAGATCTTCATTTTAACTTGCAGAATAAATGAAAAATTTACATTAAAAATAAAACAGATTTATTGAAAAAATTCATAGAGAAATTGATTTTGAAGTGAACTGAATCTAGTGGTGATTTGTTGGACACAGTCCTTAATAAAGATGATGAACAAAGAGGTGTACATGGAGAGGGAATAGAATGGTCCTGAGTGCTTTATTACTTTGGTCTTTAACACCAGCGTGAGTTAAATTAAGCTGGTGTTCGAAACATGACCGAACGCGACTTAAGTCACATTGGGTTATACACCTACGTGAATTAACTCACGCTGGGATATTTTAATCAGTTTGGTTGGGTGTGAACGTTTTTTTGTTGGGAGAAGAGCAGTTTTCTACACATTAACAAATAATAATAAATACATTACATCCAGAAATTAAAGAGAATTTAATTTTATTCCCCTAAAATTTCTTTTTCACCTCTAAGTTGTTGTACTTCCGGTCCCGTGAGCGTAGCTCATTTGGTAGGATAATGCATTATTATATGCAGGGGTCGGGATTCGAACCCAGACACCCCACTTATTCACCTTATTAGGTGAATTCTAGCCACTAGTCTACCTGACAAAAAAAAAGTTGTTGTACTTCCGATAAATACCTCTCAAATGGTTAGGGAGATAACTCCCGAATACTTATATTGACAAAGGACAAAATATGTACAGTCAAGTAGTAGTGGACTACTAGTGTTAATTGATCAGTTACATTTCTTCGTGAATGATTCGGGTAAAAATGTATCGCTATATCTGGCATTTTCCTTTTAGACCACCAAGTGCATTAACTATGACAATTTCTATACAAAGTTAAGACTAGATCAATGAGAAAATACCACTATCATCGTCTACTCATTTGAGTCCCATTCACGAAGATGCAGATAAAGCAGCAGTTGGCCTCCATCATCAACGACTCCGATAGCACTTCTCGAATTTGAATTTAAATCATCCGTAGCAAGACTTGTGGCAGTGCCATCTAAAATCAAAACATTTTTTTTTTAAGTTTAGAGATATCTCACAAACACAAATAACAAATTAGAGAATCAGTCAACTTTATGCTCATACATTATTGAAACCGTATATCGATATTTAAAACTCAAAATGACACAACATGGTACTCAAAATGACACAACCATGAGGAATGACATGGGAAAAGCAGTTTAGAGACATAAAAATAACTTGTCCCAAATTATAATTGATTATACTGGTATTCCTAGTATTACTAAATTGGTATTCCTCCGATGGTTAGTGGTTCATTTGTAGGTAACAAATTCACTATTAACATGGGTCACATATCCATGTAATAAGGTGCATGAGCCAGCTCCTTTATCCTGGGTCTTCCCTATTATAGAAGTATTGGTTTGGGATCTTACAAGTTGCAGCTGCCTAAGGGATCTAAGCTTCATCATATTTTCCATGTCTCATGTTTGGAGAAATTTTCAAGGGTTAGAATCTTGCTCACCTACTTTACCCCTACATTGTGAAGTGCCTATTCCATCCATCTCCAGATGCTTTCCTGGATTCTCAAATTTAGGGTGGTCTGACAAAAGTTCACACCCATTGGGAAGGACTCTCCAGCTGATTCCTTTGGGGAGTGGGCTCCATTATGCATACGTGAAACTTTGCTATGTGCATTTGCATTTGAGAATAAACGCTCTTCTAACTGAGGAAGTGACGTTATGGTCTGGTCAATCAAACATGGCTGCTAAAGTAGTTCCTTTTTCTAAGGTTTATCAGCGAAGGAAAAGAAAGAATTCAAGAACCAAGTGCCAACTCAATTCTCCCCGGTGCCAATTTCGGTGGGGTAGTTTGGCTTCTTCAACAGAAAAAAAGAACCAACTGCCAACTATTATGCCTAGATAAATAATTTGTATGTTTGGATATTTACTGTCACCAATTTATGTGAGCAGAATCAGATGTTTCGTGAAGAATATTAACTAGTTTGCAGTAAAATAAAGGGGCAACTAATTTTTATAAGTTCAGTATTTTTACTACTGGAGATTGAAGGGTTCACTCTAAGGAGCCCAAACTTGGTTAACAAAATAGGACGGAAAAGAAGTAAAAATCTGGTGATCTCAAACCAGATTTTAATGTTCAAGACCCTATACTAGATTCAAAATAATGGACTAAACTACATTGATGTGTATATATTCTCCATATAAGCACATGCTACAAAAATTTAAGATTATTTACCAACAACCCAATGTTCTTATATGTACTTTCTCACTCCATGGTTGTGTTAAGTCATCTTAATCGCTTGAGTGACACAACTCAAAGTGAACATTTAGTTTAATTTTCAGTATGGCCTATACTAACACAGGAAAGGAAACTGTTGCACCATAAATGTGGTCAATTCCTAAAAGCACACAATGTAAATGTGGAAGACATATCATGACATCTATAAGTCTCTTGAAGGTATTGATGGATCATAACTTATGATGATTCCTAACTAATCACCGACAGTTCTAGTGCAGCAAATTAAACATATTTCCAAGTAAAAACTATCAATATCCGTGTCTAATCTCATATAGGAAGCTCGGTTAGTGAGCTGAGAAACACTGAAAGAGTTCTAACCAAGAGGTCTTAGATTCAAACTCTGAAAATCTAACATAACCACTACTGTACTTACAACTAACATTAAAAAAATTATAATATCATTAGTGCTTCTGCATTAGTGGTCAGTGCAACGTGACCAGCATAAAGTGAACATTGCAACATACCTTGAAAATGGTGCAGAGTATCAAGCTTGGACCCTGTAGACAATTTCCACATATATACCACACCGTCACTTGTGCTGGTGATTCCATAACCACCTGAGACACCAACAGTAGTAGTCCTGCATAGTGTTCATACAGTTGAAAACTGTCAATAAATGATAAATCTGTGGTGTAGAATAGGCAATAGCACAACAGCTTTTAAATAGTGTAAAAATGATATATCATCAGCAGTTTTTAAGATGTACTTTGCTATAGTTATATAACTCAAACAATATGAACTGATGTCCTTAAGATCCTCATAGTTGTGATGACGGGGAGCCTTGGCAGAATTATGATAGAACATTATGGCATAATTTGATCCATGTAGCCGACCCCACTTAGTGGGTTAAAGCTTGGTTGTTGTTGTTGTTGGAACCTTGGCGGAATAGTTTTAGCATTGTCATATCATTTAACTATGAGATCACAGGTTCAATTTGTGAAATCAAACTCTTGCAGATTCAAGGTATAGCAGCCTACTAGACCCATAATAGGTCAGACCCATCCCTAGACACCACTGTGCCTGGAGCTTTGACATACCAGGTTGCCTCTTCTTTTTACCCTCATAATTATGATATGCAGTAAAGCTCTTCAGCTGCTGCCCCATAAATGAATGACAGGCTATCGTTTAAGGACAGGAGATCGTGAGACTGCAACGCTGATCTAAAATTCAGTTTAAGCGGTTTTTAATTTACTTTCTTTCTTAACATTGAAAAACATAAAAAAAATCTGAAAAATAGAAGGGGAAAATTACTTCCCTCTACTTCATAAGCAGTAAAAGAATAATAACGTTGACAGAATCAAACAACATATGACAGACTATATTCAACTCAGGAAACATCATATGGCACCTAGGATCCAAGGGACTTCCAAAAATTATGCTATTTTTCACCAGTAGAGCAAGCCTCCAACTTCTAGCTGTATGAACATCATGATGATTTGAAGATGAAACATGATTCTGGCAACAATCAACGTCTGAGGGAGTCGAGACAAGAAACCACATAGCAACATCATCAGTTGGTAGTAGATACACACAGGTCTCTCTTTTCTCTGAGTGCCACAAATTGGTTGCTTCTAAAAGTTTTTCAGCCTTCTCCTCAACACTAGCATAGCTCAATCCTAAGCCTTTTGTTTGCAAATGCAACAAGCTTATTGGAAAGAACTCATTAATTAGATATTCTGAAGCAGAGAAGCTTGAAACACAATTGAGCTTCGTAATATCCCTGAGGAAAACGTTGAAAATGATGTTAATGAGATATTGTTATAAGTGAATGGCCAAATTAAAAGTTAGTTACACTTTTCTTATTACTTCTCCTTTCTTCTTATTTTTAACAACTGTTGGGCTAGGTTAGAGGTTTTTTGGAATAAGAAATTTGAAGAGAAGTTGATATAAGGGCATGCAAATGTGGCATCAAAGCCAGCAGTGACATATTCCCTGAATTCTGAAACAGATAAAGCTCAAACTAGGAACCTCAGTCTGTTCCAGATTTACAGAAGGAAAACAGGGTTATGTGCAGAAAAAGTAAATAGGCATATACCGATGAGCCTGTGACTATATAAAATAGATTTTAAGACAAAATGCAAGCAAATTAATGTAACAAATGTGATAAAAAGAAAATACATCTCATAAAAATGTAATATGGGTGTGTGAGAAAACCCCTAACTTTGCTCCTGTGTAATATCGCAAAAACATTCCTAAATAAGATTATAAACCAACTGTTATCAAATTTAATGTTTAAAATAACTAGAATGATGCTGATATAATAGGACATCCCTTCAAGGTAATTAAAGACAACATACCACAAACTAAAGTCCCCATAAATGTTTCGGCTTACAACCAAATGAGCACAGTTTGGAACCTTCTTCAATTCCACAATGCCAGGGGACATGGAACCATCAGGCGGAATGATGGAGTACTCTATCTTTTCACTGCGAAAATGTTAATAAAGTGGGTGAAGAAGATAAGTTGTATGACCACAACCACAACCAATAAATATAAATATTTAATAAAACTAGCAGAAAATAAATTATAAACATTTAAAGTAAATAATACAGTTTTTTTAGTGACCAACAACTGGAATAAATGTTACAGTTACAATGGTCTACGTCTAACTCATCAATTATGTCAACCTTTGCTCTTCAAAAGTAGTTTGTAAAACAAAGACAGAAACCAAGCTCTTATATTATCAGAAAATTTAATACAATGAAATTTAGGAACCTTTTAACCAAGAAACAATTGGTCATAATATTCGAGTAACAGTTTCCTGAATACTCTGAAGATTTGCTATAAAAAGCACAAGCACTTCATGATCATATAACCATGGTCTCTATTATAAATGCTACTACATAAGAAACCAATGTGTAACAATCGCATTCACTGCAAATTAAAAACTTTAAAAGACATGATTCTTAAAAGGACATAAGTTTTTGTTTTTTTATTTTTGTATTTAAGGAGAAAGAAAAATCAAAGAGAATGCATTAAAATCACCTCCATGTTGAATTCATGACCCACACTTGTAGTCTTCCACTCTCTCCAACAGAAACAAGTTGGTTAGGTTCACAAACCAATATACAATGTAAATCTTCAACAGCTTCCAGTGTTGCCATAACTGATGCAGAGCCACTTTCTACATGAACAATCTTCAAAGCATTCTTCTTGGAGCAGACTGATGTGCATGTTGAGCAACAGCAATCAGTTTTTCCTTCCCTGGTATTAAACGATATATAGTTACTCTATTTACAGTGTTTAAATTTATTACATATCAATTCAAAACTGTAGAAACAGTTAACCTGCAATTGGGGGTTTTAATGCTTCCTATTAAGACAATATAGCGTCCATCAGGAGTCAAGTCCACCCCAGTTCTTTCCAACATATTCTAGCAAACAATATAATTTATTGACTGTAAGCATGTAGCCAGAAGTTTGGGTAAAATGTAAATAAGGAAATAAGGGTTTCAAAACAGAAAAGAAAAGCAACTTACTTCTCTCATGAAGTTATATTTTGGATCTGGCAACATTACCGGGGTGTGAGCCATGACAGAGGGGCAACCAAAATTTGGTTCCTTGATAGCTACCTTGTAGGTAAACAGGGTTCTGTGCTGTTCCGTCAGAAGGCCACATAAAACACAAATGTGGATTTCATCCTCTCTTGTTCTTAGAAGTAACGACGAAACAGGCATTGGGTGCATGTAGCTCCCCACAAACTTTACATTGCTGTTCAGATTATTCTTGAGTTCCTGGTTTCTTTGGACCATTGGTTCTGAGAATAACTGAGCCTCCTTGTCACCAGAGCACTTGTTTTCACAGGAAAATGGGTTTGGATTCTGAGACGAAGGGTTTAGTTCCGCTAGGTTGCTTTGTACATCTGGAACTTCACTATGAGCTTGAGATATTCCTGATATTAAACCTGCAGAATCATCTGGTTCACATAGTTTATCATTTTTTGTTTCAATGGTTTTTGAGGGGGGAACAGTGTCTTTGGCAGTACGCATTTGAGAAGTAACTAGTTTAATCTTCTCACATTCATTACTCTCCACAGCAGAACAGTTTTCTTGGATGCTAACAGAATTCCGCCTCTTTCTTCTGGTGTATACAAAATTTGGTGACTGAGAAGAAGACGTCATCATTTTTGGTGACTGAGAAGAAGACGTCATCATTATTTTAGTATTGCTTGTTTTACCAACAGCTTCATCTTGTGTCTTTTCTGGAAGGGTTTCCATGCTTTTTAAATGACAAATCTTTGATTTAACCCCTGAGATTGCATTACTAATACCTGCGTTGTTTTTAAAATTGTAAGAAATGGTGATGTCTGGATCAAACACAACAATAATTTAATGAAACCTTAGTCTCAGATCCTGAAGTTTCATTCTTAACCAAACAGCAAAATAAGCTAATAATTTGCAACAAGCATGACCAATTGAGTAGAATTGGCATGTGAATGAGTTGACACTGACTCAACAACGATACTATGATATACATTTTATCCCTTCTGATCATGATTATCTGAATTTAAGAACTTTTATTTTTTATGCCAAATATCATGAACGCATTACCTTCAGTAAAATCCTGGGCAGCTGACAGGTCATTTTTCCCTGAATTGAAACTATCATGCACCAGAGGCATGTCACCCAGAACAGAATCAGGAATGCATACATCAGGAGGAGACATGTCATCCAGAACAGAATCAGGAACACATACATCATAACCAGGAGGCCTGTTTTTAAAGTCTAACTCTGAAGCACAGCATGTTGACGGTCCATTTGGCAAATCACCAGGATGCTGTTCTTGACTTTTCGGACAACACATTTCTATACTCAAACTAGACCTACCAACTTCCGCAATATCAAAAGATAAAAATTCTGAGTTTTTGAGATCCTCAAATTGAGTATACTCAAAACTATCAGGAACAATAGACTTCATATGGTCAGTATTAGAAGAATTTGAATGTGGGTAAGTATTTGGCTTGTGTGTCTTTTCACCTTGTTCCCCATATGCATCCGTTGTTACCATTTTATCTGCCGTATAATCACATGGTTTTACAAAGCACATGAATACATAAACACAGAACACGCAAATGCAACAAAAAGAAGATTTAAAAGACACGGTACATCAAAAACCCTTGTGGCGCGATGTATTAATCTATGCCAGACATTGAGAAAAAATAATGAGGAAAAATTAAAATAGCACAGATAGGTATATTTACCACATGATGGTACATCCAAAACACATCCAACTTCATTTTGTTCGTCCTTGGAATTTGTTGCCATAGAAGGTAATATATCTGAAGGGATAAGAGTTAACTTCTCATCTGTTGAGACATTCCTCAGTAAGGGAACTGCTTGTGGTAGCAGAAGTGACATCATTGACTTTGCCACATCCTGGCCAGCTGAATTGAAATGATTTTTTTCAGAGCTTGGATTTGAATCAGATCTAAGCATTTCCTCATGTTTTGAATTTAACAAATCTTCAGAGGTGACCTCACATGCTGGTTTACTGTCAGTATTCTTAACCAGATTGCTTGGTGCAGAATCAGATATATTTTCTGCAGTGCACTAGAGTAAGTGATCTAGAATCAACAGGAAAATGTAGAACAGAGAAATATGAGAGATAAATTAAATGAATAGAGAATCCTAAGCATACTGATAGTTTTGCATAGTTTTTAACAAAACAATGTGTTAAATCGAAGTACATTAGAAATGCGGAAGACATAAGCATGATAAATCCCAAAATTGTAAATTACACTACTCTATCAAATATTACCAAAGGCATAAGCATTGGAAATCCAAAATATTATAATCAACTCGAATATCTATAAGTATGTCAAACCAAAAGGTAAATCTTTCAATTCATCAATATATGAGTAAGAGGATGCACCGTACAAGCACAAAGTGACAAAGATATAAGTACCTTGTAAATCTACCGAATCAGGAGCCCAAAGATCAATGCCAATACAACCCTGAGACTCTTTAGAACGTGACTGCATCACTATGTCATCTTCTGCAGTTACCGACAAATTTGACATTTTCATCTCCACATCATGTGACCTATGAAGCTGCAAGAAGTTAAAAGAGTGTTTCCTCTATAACAAAGTGGACCATAATTTTGATTGAATCACAAATTTCTGCAAAATTTCAATTAATATATCTCGAGAAGCGGGATAATATATAAAACATTTCAAAGATTTGTGTCCATTTCCCTCTAGTTTTATCAAAATTATCACAATTTTGGAAAGAACGAGTTTCCATGCTAATAACATCCAATAGACTATACTTTATGAACCAGCATGTTTCCAATGAACAATGTTCGGTAGAATATTAGATGGACATGCTTACAAGTTTTTCTGTAGACAAGTTTTCAGTTCTTTCTGTAGTTTTTTTATTTGCAGAGTCAATAAACCCTGTCGGACTCTCTGCAGGTACAGCTCCCCCTTTTTTGTCCTCAGAGATGTCAATAGGATTCAATAGGAGCCCATTTTGGGATGAAATGCAATTCGTTATTTTACCAACAGATGACATTATTGGTAGCGTAGATGATACATCTATTTGATTATAAGTGGCGTCCTTGTCTTCTGAACCATTGTTGCTGGTAGTACTCCCTTGACCAACTGTTGTCTCATTCTTTGCATCTGAAGCTTTACTGCATGCAAGTTCTAGAGATTGAGGTCTAGATCTGACATTTGACTCTTTATTTTTAAGTTCACATCTAGTTCTCTTCCTTGTAACACCCGGTCTTTTCTGGGAAAGTAATAAATCAGAACTGGTGCCTACATTAGGGTGGCAATCATCATGCTGTGTTTTAGAAACTTCATTACAGAGGTTGGAGGATACTAAGCTCCGATCTACTATTCCATTTATATCTGACACTAGTTCACGAAGCAACCTCTGAATAAACTGGTTTTTGAACCCAAAAAGCTGGATGCAATGAAAAAACAATGAAAATAACATTAAGTACAGTAAACAACTCATGAAAGTGATATAAGATAAACAAATGATAAATAATTTTGGAACAATAATGAAGAGAAAAGAAAAAGGAGGATTATGAGATTAATCATCACATAAACAGAAACTTTTGCAAAATGTGTGTAGGTAGACAGAAACATCAAATGGTCGGACATGCATTAACGGTTTGAGAATTTACAATTTACTTTACTGAAGAGGGTAAAAAAGGGCTACAAAAGAAAGAACTATAAAATAGCTAACTAGACCGTTAGTGCAATAACACTTTCCAACCCCGCTGCATATCTTCTTGCGGGACTAGTTAACGAAACAATGAAAAGAGCGCCATAGAAAAGTCAGTAAGGCTATTTTACCACTAACAATTGTTTTCAGCATAAATCACAAAGTTTGAAGAAATATAAATACGAGGACATAACTTCAAAGAAAAATGGTGAGTCTTGCATATTGGATTGTTCAATTAAAAGGAAAAAGCATTCTGTTTTGGTGCTTTGATTTAATCAGCGATTAATACCACGACAAACAGGAAACGTGTTTCTTAAACTTGCTAGCAGTTTTGACAGAGTAGTTACACAGGAAAATAGATATTAATAGCGTAGAAGAAAATGTCATACCACATAGTTATGATACCTAGAGTCTAGGAAAAGAGCAATTGACATACGTGTATATCAATAAGTAATACAGTAATACACGTCCTCCTTCTTTCAATAGTTACTTGGCACAACAAGACTTATTTGTTTCAATATGCCACTACAATTGCTGATGTCATATAAGAGTGTTATGATAGAGAGGTATTTCTTTTATCATGTTAACATGATATTCAAATATCTTGTAAAAATAATCAATTATAACCATGAATAATAATTAAAGCACAGCCATAATTAGGTTAGATGCGTTCAAATAAGCTTGAAAATAGATAAGGCTGTGGTTTATTTGGAATGATTTCTGGAAATTTTGATAAACTTTTCCTGAAAAGTAAAAGAAATGATCTGGTACATTAAAAATAGAATTATCAATGTCACTGATTTCTACCTCCAAGCCATACATCTTAGATGAAAGTCTCTTCCCATGCCAAATCTTCATGCGGTTGTAACCTTTCTTCTGAAATTCCTCCCACGCAGAGTCTGGAGTTTTTCCAGTAGCTGAATTTCCATCATCAGAAGAAATCTGTAGAAACAGTAAGTAACTTAAATTGTTACAAAATTCAAAGCAAGCTGAAACATTTATAATATGGAATAACTCAAAACATTAAAGCACAAAGAATCATGAATACAAACCAAAAATTTAGGCCCATTATCGCCTTCAAGTATTTCCATCTTATAAGTAGTACCATTATGAGCTCTAACAGCCTGGTAGCCAACTGGATATGGGTATCGATCTTTTCCCTACAAAGTATTCAGTACAAAAATGCAATCAGTCAGAAAAGGAAAACAAATCTATACACGGTGGTATGCAGAAATTCCTCCAAGATAAACCCTGTTCTAACATGCATCTCACTTCTTTATATTTTCCTACGAATACATCACATAAGCTTCAACACTTCCTTTTTTCTTCTTCTGAGAAACTCAGTATCCAGAAATCACATACTATTGCAACTAAATCATGTTAATCTAGCTGAACTCATTTAAAGAAGATAAAGCTCTCCTGGTACCTATCTTTTCTATTCACTCGAATCCAGCATCCTTCATAAGGAAAATCAAACTTCTTACGACTTGGATGAACAAATAAGCATTGATACTAAAGTTCTGATATTTTGTTAATTATATTTCCAAGAATTAAACCTAGGACCGACCATGTGCTTAAGAGACTACCCTTCTACCCTATTAAGTCAAATGCCAAAGGCAGGACCCATACCAACAATATTTTTCTCATACGCAATGATCCAAGAATTAAACCTAGGACCGACCATGTGCTTAAGAGATCCGATCCCCTTGTACTTGCACAAATACATGTCAGTACACTCCCAGTTCCTTTTATATTCATAAAATCCCCACTTCAAACAAGGAAAGGATCTCTGATATTCAAAATTCATAGTTCATCACTCAATGACCTCTACAACTGTATTAACATTTTGGATCAAAATATCAATGTCTCACTGTTGGATATCTTGAATAGCATCCTACACTGAAGCACCGACACTTTTGATCAAAGGTGTATCCAGTGTTCAACACCAACACATGTGATTATATTGACTTATGTCATTTTCTAAAATCATTTTCGGTGTCGACGTGTCAGTAGCTGTGCTTTCTCGATCTTACTTCATTTGTTATCTCAACTTTCAATCTAAACAGTGTTCTCAAAATCATATCTATCATACACACACGCAACTTGTACTACAGTTGCCACTTCCAAGCTAAATCCTTGGATGTCTGTACATAGTGCATAATAAGATTAAACACAAAACAAGATATATTTTCAGTTCAA
The DNA here is from genome assembly GCF_003473485.1 of Medicago truncatula. NCBI lineage: Eukaryota > Viridiplantae > Streptophyta > Magnoliopsida > Fabales > Fabaceae > Medicago > Medicago truncatula. The sequence goes on along the minus strand of NC_053049.1, from coordinate 30,132,411 downwards.
TTGCAATAAGATTGCACGTTTTTAGGGGGGGAATTGCAACAACAGCGATAATCTTCAGTTCAATTGCAAAATCAAACACGAAACAAGATAATTAAACTTATTCAAACATTGATGTATTATAAAGCAAATCGAACACATCGGAATGAAAATAGATCGAAAAACATTGTGATTCAGTAGCAATTGCAGATTGAAAAACGAAAGAAGAGAAATCGGAAAGGAAGAGATTCGGGGAAAAAGTAACAAACCCTAGAACTGCTCCAATACTTCTTGTCCCAAGGTCCGTTGTAGAGTGAACCGATTGAAATTACTTCGAGGTTATCGGCGTTTTCCGGTGCCGCCGCATTTGGAGATGGCGCGGCGGGTTTTGCAGCGGTTCTAGTTCTCACCATGAGAGAGGAGAGAGAGTGAAAATGTGAAATAGATGGCGGGAAAATGGTTTTACAACAAAACAACAGTATATATAGCTCCCTCCATCTACCGCTTTTCCATTTCGTGAATGAATAAAACAAAATTGCAAAATTTATAAAAAAAATAAAAAAAAAAAAAAAAACGCCGTTGCCGGGGATCGAACCCGGGTCACCCGCGTGACAGGCGGGAATACTTACCACTATACTACAACGACCCAGATACCTATGAATTCAAATGGTTAATATTTATTTATTTGATTTTAAGAGACAAATTAAGGATGAACAATTTGAAATAGATAAATTGTAAGAAAAAATAGTGTTTGTTTTACGGGTATGTTTAATGTGTTCTTGGAAATTATAAATACAAGTTTTAAACAATAGTTCGTCAGCCAAATTTTAAAATAAATTAAATTAATAAAGACTTCTTTTTAACGAAAAATAAATTAATAGACTTATGTGTTCTTTATCTTATAATTATTGAACCAAAAGTAGATGCATTCCGATGAATAAACTATTTTCGACCAGCAGTAGACGCATCTTCGACATGCAAACTGTCATGCATGAAGTAGGCTGCATGCTCTTTCAATAACTTGGTCAATGAACTCATTGTTGTCCTCCTATAACTTTAAATTTTGTTTCCTCTAAATGCTCCAAGTTGTCATGGAGAAATTTATCTTATTGGATTGCTCTAAATTATGCAATAACCGAGTGTAAACATCAGCAAATTAAGAGGAATAGGCAGTTCCTATAATCTATTCTAATCACCCTTCATGTTTTACCTTAAGAGGAATAGGCAGTTCCTATAATCTATTCTAATCACCCTTCATTTTTCACTCATCTAGGTTGTTTAACACATCCACACATGCCCCATAAGTAGTCTTAACCAAGTATAAGCTTTTTTGTCAAACCGCCAAATAATTTCATCTTTTCCACAAAGATTAAGAAGAACTCCCTCCCTAATGAAATATAAGCAAAAGTGATAGTTGAAAAGTTAATGTATATTGTTAAAAATTTAGCCTATATACATCAACTTTTCAATTACTCTATTTGTTTCTATTTCATTCTGGAGAGAGTAGTATTTTCAAAATTTTATGTACATCCAATACAATGGATGATATTTGTTGTTGTACTTTTAGTTATTTGTTGTAATATTTAATGATACATAATCTTTTCTAGACATTAAAATTTTACTTTGGACACTGTATTTCAATGTCATCTCATGTTTTATTTTTTTATTATTTTTTTTCTTTCTTCGGAGTCTGACGATTACCAAAACTATGATTATATTAGGGTTTAATATGTTTTTAATCCTACAAAAATTATAAGCTTTCAAGTTTAGTCTATACAAAAAATTTATTTATTTTTACTCCTTATTTACATATTATAGAGACGGGATTTGCTAGAACACACCCGCTAGTTTTTATGTGGTAGTGTTTTAGCAATCTACACCTTAAGGTGTATTTAACTACTTTTTAGTTATAACTTGCTAAAACACACCTTCTAAAAAATAAGTGGGTGTATCCTAGCAAATGCTTATAGGAGTTGCTAACATACACCCACTTATATTTTAGAAGGTGTGTTTTAGCAACATTCACCTTAAGGTGTATTTAACAACTTTTTAGTTATATCTTTGCTAAAACACGCCTTAATAAAAACTAGTGGGTGTATCCTAGCAAACCCCATATATATATATTTATTTATCAATGTAATTATATTATTGGTTTAATAGCGGTTTTTGCCCCCTAACTATCACGAAGTTGCGATTTTGGCCCCCTAAGAAAAAAACTACAAAACTATCCCCTAAGTTTTACAATTGTAGCAGTTTTGGCCCCCAAGGCCAATTTTTGGTAAAAAAAAAAAAAAAAAAAAAAAAAACAACACGTGGCACCTCACTTAGGGTGCCACGTCAGCGTAGATCGAGTTAAAATTGGCTTTGGGGCCAAAACTGCCATAGATGCAAAACTTAGGGTCGATTTTGTAGTTTTTTTTAGGGGGTCGAAATCGCAACTTTGGAAAAGTTAGACGGCTAAAACTGCTATTAAGCCTAAATTATTAAAAGGAGTAGCCATAGATTCAATTCAACTTTTTTTTAAGGGAAGATTCAATTCAACTTATCAAAAAACGATTCATTTTAATAAGGTTCATATTTTGCTAGCAACATCTTGTATGCAATCGTCTATTGACTACTATTAATATTGATTTGATGATATCATTGTTTAGGTTCATAGCTTCATAACAACAATCTTGTGAGACAATTGATGTCTCCACCATTTATTGCATAACATTTGCAAGTCAGCAGATGTTTAGATACTTGCAACCTGTTACTAAAGAATGATATTATTTATCCAGAAGTTCTAGCTCAACTGGCAAAATGTCGAAATTGTTAGGTCGGATGTTATGTCCGGGGTTCGAACCCCGGTACCTCCACTTGTGCGTGTGAGTTTATAATGGCTTTGCCATTTCGTCTATCTACCAAAAAAAAAGAATGATATTATTTCTAAGAGCTTCTTAGATCCCTCAAAAAAAAAAAAAAAGCTTCTTAGATAGCAACCTATCTTTATATTTTATATATTGAATTTTAAATATAAGAGGTAGATGTTGAAATCAAATTTAGCTTGCAGTAGCATAATAGTGGAATCAATTAAATTTTACACGAATGTATTCAAATATAAATTATTTCAAATTCAATGCGGAAATGAGACATACACTCAATCTAAAATCTCAACCCATGTGTAGCCAATTTACTTTCAGTGATAGTGTTCAACTGCTCAATCATTTCAGTTGTGAGAACATTTTTGCAATCTCCAACTCGGCCTAGCCGGAAAAAGTATTTGTTTTCCATATCAAAAGAAAGTTTTCCTGTCTTATTGACCTCCAAGTTGCTCAGTTTCTCAAAACTACATAGATTTAATATATCATCAACCATACCTTTGGATTCTTCTTCTTTGGAGAATGGACAACCCAAAAAATTAGCAATCTCTTTCAAATAAAAACTAGGATTCATTTTCATTTCTTCATATTTCAAAAACATCACCTTCTCCGGCCTTTCCAAGCTTTCCTTCCAATATCCCAATACATGCTCCCAAAACGGTCCAAAAGAACTCGCGCCTCTACAAAAACTCTCGAAAGCTTCTTGTAATGGAAGTGGTCCTCTACTTTGTGCTCTTAGCTTGTTTGTGAAATGCCAGTGCGAAACAAAAGTGTCTTTTGGATCTCTACAAAGATACACCACCTTGCAAGTTGACTCTTTCGCAGAATTTGGCAATGAATCATATGGTATTGATGGAAGTAGGACGTAATCCATCCTTTTTCTAATGGCAATGTGGATATCAACTCCTTGCATTCTTGCAAGTATTTTGGCACAAGTGAGTTTTCAACTTCACTTAATTTTGCCATGGTGTAGATGAGTGTAGTCAAGATTAATATGTAAGGTTGGAGATAGAACGGTTTGGTCTTTTTTGGTTGTTTAAGGTCCTCGAAGTTGATTCATGTATATAGTGATGTGTAAATAAATATATTATTTTGCGATGAGCTGTAGTTGTATGTCATACTGCATTAGATGCCTTTAGCATGTGCAGTGCAGTGCAATGTTTATTTAACCATTCCAGTCCTACCCATTCATAATCAGATCTCAACAATAAAAAAATTGCAACTTGAAGGGCTATTCCTAAAAGGCTTAAGGAATTAGTCGTTTTTTTTTTTTTTTGGGTTAATAGGTCTTTACCCCCTGTAATATAGGTCATTTCCGGTTTCTCCCTGTAAATTTTTTTATTTTATTTACCCCCCTGTAATTTTGTTTTTTGTTTTGATTTACCCCCCTAATAGGCCAAACAAAAACCAATTTTTTTTTTTTTAAGAATTTTTCGTTTTTGTTTGGCCTATTAGGGGGGTAAATCAAAACAAAAAATAATTACAGTATTTTACAGGGGGAAAACCGAAAATGACCTATATTACAGGGGGGTAAAGACCTATTAACCCTTTTTTTATAAGGATTTTTCTAACATGTGCAATGTTGCACAGCTTAAGGAGCAATAAATACATTGTTTTATTCATATAATAATGTCTCAATTAATTAGTCTTCCTTGAAAATGATTTTTTTTCTTCTCTCTCATATTGACTATTCCAGAGAGATTAATCCAACGTTTTATGTCCAAGAATCTCACCATCTCTAAGAAAACAAACAAAATAAAATGCCATATATGCCCCTATCTATCGTAACTCTTGGCAACACTGTTGTCACGTTGGACGCTACCACCACAAACATGGACGAACTATACTGTAGTTTAGAGATCCATGTAGGATCACCTCATGATTTGAATCCAACATCTATATCACCCGCAAAGATTCAGATCTAAAGGTCGCTGTGTATAACAATACTTTCTATAGTCTGACGTCATTGTTAGAGTCCCAAAATCAGAAAGAAGGAAACAGAAAAATCTTTTTTCTCCATGGATTTGGTTTCATCAAGATCAACAAACCAGAGAGTAGAGAACCCAACAAGTGGGTTTTCAATAAGATCCATTCATAATCGTAACTACTACCAGTAGTAGAAGAATGTATTTTTTTTAGTAAGAACATCTAATGTATTTGTGAAGCATGAGTTTACTGTTTATATAATTCATGGATATTGAATTCTAGCATGAAGGTAAGTTTTCTGAAATAAAAATCATTGATGGGCATAAAGGGCATTTCATTTTGTTTGTTTTCTTAGAGATGGTGATTTTGAATTGAAAAGTTGGACGAGTCTCTCTCTAGAATAGTCAAAAGGAGAGAGAAGAAAAAAAATATCATTTTCAAGGAAGACTAATTAATTGACAGATTATCATGTGAATAAAACAGTGCATTTACCGCTCCTTAAGCTGTGCAACATTGCACAGGTTAGAAAAACCCTTTTTATAAAGCTAAAAATTCAATAAATGTTGTTAGGTGCAGCCTGAACCTCATACAAAAGTCTCAGAAACAAAAACAAAATGAAACAAATCCAACAAAAAGAAACAAACCCTCCTAAAACAGCCAGGAGGGAAGAAAAACAGCTAAAACATAGAATATCCAGTAAAGACAATTCCCCTAAAAGTCCAAAGGATGCACTTCATGCTTGGTCCTTAAGGCGAACACTAGTCTTCTTATGTCTACTTGAAACTCTGACATAACTGTTGCCATCTATGATTTTAGCAGCTTTCTTCTAGCCTTTCCTGCCTGGTTTTTCATGAGAATGTTGCCGAAGGCACTGGTTTGCAAAGCGAGTTTCCTTCAAATTGGCTAGTTTACCAGCTGTGTCTATATCAGCCTCAAGGTCAGGATCAGGTTCCAATGTGCCATCATTAATTGGAATTATAGGATTTTTTTTTGTCCCATTGTAATATTTTACATTGTTGAATGATCTCATTTGAAAACAATTAGAAGATAATTTTTTTCAAGATCAGCATTCTTTATATCTACACAAAAACATAGAAATAGTTCCATGATTTTGATTAAATGATTTTTAAACTTTTGTCTTGGAATGAATAGAAAACATTGGATTGATATTGATCCAATCCAATTTATTATTGCGATCATATATGAAGTATTCGATTCCACTAAGTCAATTCTTAGTAAATACTCATTCAAACCATTTGTCTTTATTTTAACAAAGGAAGTGGACTCCTCAATAGAAGAACTTTTTTCCTTGCTAAAAAAAAAAAAGAAGAACTTTTTTCCTTGATCCTAATCATCATACTTATATCTAATCTTTGTTAACATTGCTAATGACTTTGCAAACCCTAAACCTAAATGGCTTTGGCTCCAAACAAGGGACGCCGTTGGATCTCATCATTTGGCTAAGCATGCATCTCATCCTTTGATCTAATCTGAATCAAACTTTCAAATTTGATGTATATTTCCTATGCACCAAATTCCCATATAGCTTATAGTGTAATGTGCTTATGGGAGACTCTTGAAAAATGAGCATTTATTGATTGATACTTTCAACACAACTAATTCATTTGTATTGGAACATACACCGTTTCAATTTTTTTTAGTGAAATCAGAATCACTACTCTTCTCTCTCATTTTCTCTTCACTGCTGTTTTTCTCTCTCACACTCTCTCAGCTATGCTCTTCATCCTCCTGAGGCTGTCGCTGTTCATCAACAAAAAAACTCACCCGTCCAGATTTCCACTTCCGGCCACCTCCGGTACACCACCCGGAAAACTCCGGTCACATTCCCAATCACGGTAAATTTTTCTATTCTACCCTTTGCCTAACTTAAATCACAATTTTCATATTTTGCAGGTAAGGCTTATATTTCCAATCTGTAAATGTATATTAAACCTGAATTTAATTTAATTTGATTCATGAGTTAATTTCTCCATACCTCAATTACTATGTTTCAATCACTAATTTAAAGTATGTCTTTAATCATGTGTTTTTCTTCTTTAAGAATTTTGATTGAAAAATAGTGTCGTTTTATAGTTCTTTAAGAGTTTAGATAGAAAAATGGTGTCTTTTATAGCTTATAAATGAATGCAGATAATCTAAGTTTCAAACACATGGACATGTGTTCTAATAATAACCTTCATAATTGATTTTTCTGCATTGAGATTTTATTTTTCAGTAGGAAGATCTGCACATTACATGATTCCAGGATTATGACTATGCAACAGACTATGCAACTCCATACTTGAAATTGTCTTAAACCGTTCTTTAAGAATTTGATGTATTTTAGTTTGCATATTTTATAAGGTGTTTGCTAAAAATTTCATTTTATATGTATGCATATTTGATTTACTTACAAGTAATTTATTAATGACGCAAAGAAAAGGTGTATATGATGTTAGCTGACACATAAAAGGTAGTTGGTGACAAGTATAATCAGACTGAGATTGTTGATTGCTTAACTTCAAATGTTCTTAAAATCAAAATCAATGGGTGTCAAAGTTAACATGCTTCTTTTGGTTTTTGTAATCTAAGTGTTATCTAATCTGCTTATGATAACTTAAACCTTAAATTTGAAAATATGTCTATATAGGTATGTGTGTAAGTATTGTATGGAGATGTGGATTCATTTAGGTCCAACCCTCCTTGCTTATCACTATATGTTGATGTGAAACATCAATTTGTTTGAATTGCATATTGTTAACATAAGTAAATTAGCTCACAACTTTTTTTGAAGATATTGTGGTAGAACATTTTTCTCAAATCTGAAGCATTATGAATGCTATGGCATTATTTTGACTGTCACAGTATTAAGATGTTGATTGCTCATCTATTGTTAAAGCCTATGGTTTGCTTCTTTTTTTCAATGTTTACTTTGTTAGTTCATATGAAATTACCTACTTAAATTGTCATACAGAAAATGGCAAGAGATGAAGCAACTTGACAATTATAAAAAACAAGGAATATAACTTTCTGCTCCAATACAAATAGTACGAGTTGCAACCAAACACACTTGCAAGCTTCACCTAAAGGTAATTAAAGACTATTCTAGCAATCAATTCTCTTTTTTTCTTCATCAAACATTAGTGTCAATGACATTGGGAAAATGATGACTTTATTTTTACATTTGGACAATAAGCATTTGACTGTTGAATACTTTACAATATTGTTCACCTTGGATAATTGTGGCAGATGGCGACATTCTCCATGTTTGGGCAATAAACTGACATAAAGATTACAAATGACATTATCTATGCTTGATATAATTATAAAACACTTATGATGTGAAGGTATGTATCGTAGAGATCATATTGGTTGTGAAGCAAAAGTAGGTATAGCAAGAGCATAGTGAATGCTAACCACATGTAGTGAATAATTCATTACAGAACATGTAGATTGGTCTGACAACGTTTGTGTATGTATCAATTGATTCTTAAAAATTAATTGTCATAGATGTGTTGTGTTGATACTTTAGGTGTGTAATGCTGATACTTTTTTAGAAGGAAAGCCATATGTATTTTTTTAGGCTCTTGGTCATGTCTCAATTTGTGGTAATTGGTATGTTTAGTTACATTATATGTCTGGTGCAGTAGGCGGTTAATAGTTGTTGCAGGTGTAGCTTTCTTGGTTAGAATTGTTAAGAGCATTATTGAGAATAGGCATAAGTTTAAGGGGGTTATGGCTTTGTCATTTGTAATTTGTTATTCGTTATTCATGTACTTCAGATATGTGTGGACTCGAATTGAATTGTTTGTTTAGGACAAAAATATCTATATTGATGTGTGTAGATCTATTTTGCTTTCAATTGATTTTTATCTCTTCTTTTTTTACATGATTTTGGTGATTTTTGCATTGGGTTGTTTTTTCTTTAGATGGCTTCTTATTCTTCTTCTATCTTTAATTTTGCTTTTGCTTGGTTTGCTAGATATATACTTTCAAATGTGGCTGCTAAAGTGATTCCTGAAACTTGAAAAGCAATGTTATGTAAATTTGTTTAACTCTGTGATTTAAATCTTAAGAGAACAACACATTTCAAAAATAGAACAAATGCATTTTATTTTAAAGGTTTTAATGTTCTTTTTTAGTTTGTTTCGATTAAATACTCAGTAAGTATAACTTTCTTAGCCATTTCTTTGTTACTTTTCAGAAATTAGTTGCTCAAATTTTCAGAGAAGCCTAATGAAAAGTTTAAGTAGAGCACAAGTCTATGTACCCTTTGATTATTGTTTCTCCTACAGCAGCCACACAATGTGTTATATTGAGAGGTTCAAGCGACGGTTATGCTAAAGGGGCATTCGGTAGCAATGGTATGGTAATGTATTCTCACTAAGGTACTTTGCTAATACAATCAATTGTCCTATGTCTGACTGAATGTGTAAGTAGGGTCCTATTAATAGTTTTTTATTGCAATTGACTGATGTTGCTAAGAATTAGCAGGATTTTGGGACGTGTATTGATCATTATGAGCTTTGTAGGGAGAAAAAGTGAAATTTATGTTAAAGATAAGTTCTATATGTTCATGGAGGAGTTAGCTAGCTAATTCCAATTTCTGAAGCACATTTATACAGTCTTCCACACATTCAACGCTTTTGATAGTCTACGCTACTTACTTTAGGCATCTCAAATGACGTAATTTTAGATTCCAATGCTGCATGAAACAAAGGAATTAGTTTTCATGGCCAGTTTTGGGTGATTGCTTACTTAAGCTAAGTGATGAGATAAAACCGCAAGTGCACGGTCTTACCGAAGTAGTATTGAAAGAGTATCGTTCCGACAGGGAGTAGTTTAATTCAATTAACCTTTAGAGATGATTAGAAGAGAAGAGAATTGTAAGTTGGGGGTTTTCAAACGGTTGAAAAATTAATATAATAAAAAGAGCCTTGGGATCGTTGGTTTCATCTAAATAACAAGTCCTTCTCAAACCAAAACTATAAGCTTATAATGTTATGTTAGACCTAATTTCTCAAGACAGTTTCTCTTATGTTCCTCTAGCAACCAAGCCTATTTCGCTGACTTGATTACTATTAGATTTTGTTCCTCTAACAACCAAGCCTATTTCGCTGACTTGATTGTTATTAGTTCCCTTGAAGATCGAAACTATATGTCTCAAAGATTGCAAAGCCTATTTCGCTGACTTTGCAATCCTTGTCTAAATTCACTTGTTCGAATATCAAAACTCCACTTTCGTTTTATGAATTGATATTTGGAATAATGGATAAACAATTATCAAACCCTCCACTTTCGTTTCCACAGTTTGATAATGGTTGATCCATGTTAAAACGGTGAATTTAGATAAGAAATTAGGGTTACATAAGATTAAGGCTTAGAGCTTGGTTTGATTAGGATTATGTCATTTAGACTTATCCAACAATCCCAAGACAAGGAGAAGTCTACTCACTCATGTTCATCGTAGACATGGGGGAGAAGAGAGAAAGCATAAAAGTAAATGACAAGAAAGTAAAAGAAAAGAAAAGAACTTTAATTAGAAAAGCAATTGTCACTTATTGAATTCCAAGTAAAGATGAATATTTGTGATGGGTGACTACTCTATTTATAGCATTCGATCGACTTAAAATCTAAGCTATTACATTTGGGCTAAAAATAGAGTAGCTTAAAATCTAAGCAAAAGCAGCAAAAGGCACTCTGGAGGGTGGCATGGCCGTGCCAAGCCTAGCACGGGCCGTGCCAAGCTTCTGACTTGTGGGAGACATATTTTTGTCTCTCAATCTTCGTATTTTTGCATCCAATCGGCTCCAAGTCCCTTTCTTTTGCTCCAAGATTCAATCCATCCAATATTCTAAAATATAATAAAATGCAATTTAAAGTAAACTATCCTAAAAAGGAAATAATACTAATATAAAATTAAATAAAATCTAAATAAAACTAAACTAAAAAGCATATTAAAATAGTCAATAAATGACTCATCACTAAGCAGCAAATTTGAATGTATAGAGCTGGACAGACTACTCAAAACAGTTTGTCATCAGGTTCCTGTCCCCACTTCAAATTAAGTCCATAGTTTTGCAGATGGATTTTGCTATTATCACGGCTTTTTATTGTAGTTCTCACAATATAGTTACTGCTATTCTATCTTTATGTTAATAATTTTGGATTCGTAAGTTGTAAATATGTTTTAGCCTTATCTGTCTTTTGCTCTATAGCCCTGTAACAACCTTCTATTATTAGCTTCAGTTTTCTCTCTCTGTAACAGCACTTTAAACTCATGTAAATCTATATAATAGTGTACAACAATCTATATATTAGGGATTCATTATTATTGTCTTTTTAACTTAAACTAGAATTTACAACTTTCAAACGAGCTTTTGTAGCAGATGCTTAATGTGTGTCCATGAGCTTTTGTAAGCCTTTTTTTGGAACTCTTGACATTGTTGTATTTATATTCTAATTTATCAAACTTGATAGACTTTTAAATTTCACTTGAAAGCCTTTTCATTAACCATTACTTTAGCAACTAATGTTTCTAAAGTTTATCACTTCTGTTAAGTTAAACATCTCTTATGTTGAATTTTATTTTTCCAGATTTAACATTCCAAGAAGTCGACATGGGTCTGATTTTGTTGCATTTCTTCTACTGGTGCTGAGAAGAAATATGATTCTTGCCATTCTTTACAAGTTTATTTTTTGAAGCAGCCTATGCTTCTAACCATTCTAAGTCATATGCTTCTCACTTTGGTGAAAATTTCTCCTACTGGTGTTGTTATGGATATCCATATGCTGTGTGGGAACTAGCAGTGTATATATAGTGTTAGCTAGGGTCTGTAATTAGTCTAAAGACTTGGGATGTTTGTATTATGTATCTTTATTTGTAATCTCTTTAGTTTTTTCCTGTGTTGTGTTTTGTAATTTCCAGTAGAAATATATGATGGATCAAGTGATTTGCGTTAAGTTGATAATTGAAATATAAATTGGAAGATTATAATTTAGTATCCGATTTTCTCAGCTGCTTTGGTAAAACTTTATAGTTCTTTGGCTTCCACTATATAAAGGTTTATTCTTGCTCTTCCAAAATATTATAGTGTACTTTGTTGAGATTAGATAATTATCAATGCCAAAAATATAAATCTATTCTCCAAGTAGGGATTAAAATGTTTCCCTAAGTAGTACTTTTTTTTCCGTATTGGAATTTATGATAACCGATACGGTAAAGATACGAATGTTATCGATACTGTAAAGATACTAATGTTGAGATATCGATAACCGATACGTTAAAGATACTAATGTAACTTCAAACGTAGTCTATAGAGAAATATTTCGTATTTTATAATTAATTATGTTAATGTTAAGTGAATTGTACGTATCATACAACTTATTTTCTTTTCAAATCAATAAAATGATATATTTGATTTCTATATATTATAGCCGATATGACCCGTACGTAAATAAGAGATATCATTACATTTTATTAATGTAATGGATCATATTGCAATATATTAGCTTCTCCATTGTTTATGACCCGTACTTTGAAGATATTATTAACGACGGATGACAATGAGGATTGTATCAGCACCACTTCAAATTTATGTTTACAAGGAGATATTTGAAAATGTGTGACCCAATATTTTGTATGCCCTTAAATACTTTTTATGTTTATTTATTTTATTTTTTATGTAATGAATAATATCAGAACTTTTTTAGCTTCTCCATTTTTAATGTCCCGAGCGTTAGCACGGGTAAAAGTCCTAGTTCATTATAATTTCTATTCAAATTAATTGTCAGCACTTGATTAATACCGAATCTTTAATAATTACAACTATATACTTGAAAGCTCCTTCAAAAAATACTATATATTTGAAAGTTAAGGACTAACTCTAATTAAATTTTGTAATGGACATGATTCGAAATTATTTTTGAAATCTAATTGATATATGAGAAGAAATCAAACATGAATTTTAATCTTGACAAACATGAATAATGTATCAAATAATTTTAAATTATGTCCAATCTCCCGATTCAGCTAAAAAAATAATTTTAAATTTATATAAAAATCTGTATAGGTGATTTATACCATATAAACTTTCAATCCAGCGGCTTAATATATATATAAGATAGAGATAATACTTACCCAATATTTAGCAAAAACATTAGAGGTAAAAGAATTGCAAGGTAATTGTTCCCTTCTTCTTGTGGTAAACAAAAGAGGCACAAGGGTCAAACTAAGCTAAGTTAGAGTGTTAGACTTAGATGAGACTATACGCCTTGTAATTGTCCTCGACAACTTCAATTTTTTTTTAAAGGTCAACAACTTCAAACTTGTTAAGTTGAAACATAGAGAACAAACTAATGAGATAAAAATCTCGTTGAGATTTAATTTCCAAAAGAAATGCATATGCAATTAAACAAGGTTATAGTTTTAAGAGTTTGATATATCTCCTTCTCTATTTTTGTGAGCCGTTAGCTAAAACTCTAATGTATTCTTCTTCAACCACGAAAGAGGGGTGATTTAGGGTCAATTTTTGATCCCAAATCGTCCCTCTACATTGTTTTTCTCCTTCCTTTTTATTTAAATAAGTGATTTTCACATCGAAATAGGTTTTCGTCGTCTTAGTGCGACATTGTTTTGTTTGTCGTCTTTGTGCGGCGTTGTTTGTGTTTTCCCTCTTGTTTAGGTGTTTGTTCAGATCAGATTGTCAGATTAGCTTCGATCCAGTGCAGATCCAACCAATGACTTAGGCGTCATCAACGTTGCATATCCGGAAACGTGACTATTCCGTAGATTTTAATATAGTCATATTTGTAGGCTTATGTACTTTGCCGTTTTATGCTATTAACATGAATGTTGTGAGTTTGTTCACAGATTCATCCTTTTTATTTTTAGTGAATTTGTATTGCATCGATGTACTCTTTCAATTTAAATAAATGAATGTCCTTTGTTTTGTGTAAAAAAAGATAAAAATTTAAGAGTTTGATCTAGTAGTAGAAAAGACAAATTTTGGAGGTTTTGGGTTTGAGCTATGCTAGGGCTTTTGGAAGACAATAAAAGTAAATCTAGTTATAAGTACTCTTTGACCCCTAATGTCATCCTCTCACCCTAAATTTTTTCTTTAAATTAAAATAAAAAAATAGCATTTATAATTTTTAAATGCTACATATATATATATATATATATATATATATTTTTTTTTTTTTTTATCATAAGTGATTAATTTTTATAGCACGTCATTATCATTAGTGTGTAACTTGAAGCATCCCCAAACACAACACACTAATGACTAAATTTGATAAGTGCACCAAACTATTTTAAATTAATAAAGTGATAAGTAAGATCGTTTTCATATGGATTGTCGTTTCAACTAGGCCACTAACGATACTTATTAAAACAGAAAATAAGAGCAAGTAAATAAATAAATAAAAGCAAGTAAATTGGGGGGAGTTTGCAAGTTTGATTTGTTATATTGCTAGTTTCATTGAAAAAAGATGAGTATAGTTTGTTACAATATAAAAGTACAAAATATCTAAAATTTATACGCATAGTTTTAATCAAAATTTCTTAAAAACTACCATATAATTTATATGTATTAACGCAATAAAAAGAGTAGACAACTAACACGGATCGGTACCCGTCTAAACGCTTAAACTCTTTGAGGCACATTAAATCCACAATCTTCTTATCACTTCCGTAAAAATAAAATAAAAAACCAGATTACACAGGAGGTCTTTTAGTTATTTAAGTTAATTGATTGATTGTAATATGTTGGTCTTTAAGTTTTTTTTCATACCACTTAAGTAAGTAAATTGATTGTAACAAGTTGGCCTTTTAAGTTTTTTTTGTACCAATTAGGTCATTTAAGTTATTTAACTGTAATAATTTGTAAATTTCATATCTTAAAAATGTAAGTTATTCGAAACCTAAAATTGCAATTAAATAATTTAAATGATCTAATGTTCTTATAATTAAATAACTTAAAGGACGTAAGTGGTACATAAAAAACTTAAAAGATCAATTTATTACAATTAAATAACTTAAAAACGTCCGGTATAATTTAGCCTAAATAAAATAATTAATAATCTTCTTATCACCATAACTTATAAAATTTGTCATTTCTTTTTTGGGAATAAATAAGCACGTTTTCACTCCTAATTCTAATTATATGTAGGTTCAAAACCAAATTTCAAATAGGATTGCTCCACCACTTGATAAAAATCATTGGCTATCAAAAGCATATCCACACTCCCAAAAAGCATAATACAATTCCATCACTTATAATTCTTCCTCACAAATCAGGAATTCAATGTATCAAAAGAAATCTATAAAGCTTGTTCTCAACAATCAACAGTTGAAGATAAGATACATTCAATGGCTTAACCATTATAATACAATGTTTGTGTCGACTTCAAATCAATCATGGCAGGACAATTATCTCCAACCAAAACTAAAAACCATGGAAGCAAAACAAATTTATTGACTTCAATCAGATCATTACAACAAATCACCCTTTCAAAACTAATATATAAAATTATATAATAGAAATATAAGGGATATATACTACCTATCTACACAATTCGAACAAAAACTCGGTGTTCAACTTTAAAGTGATCGAGGTTTGCTCTAAAATAAACTTTAAAGAAATCGAGTATAAAAAAGCAACATCCTATATTTGACATAGTATTTAATGATTCGATGACGTACATGTATCCAACAAAACATCATGGTATCAGGGTATGTATTTGTCATTGAATAATTAAATACTATGTCAAATATATATAGATTTATTGCTCATGTAATAGCAAGCAACCATTTTTCTTACTACCTCCTCTTTAAATATATGTTATGTTGACTAAATTACTATAAATATAAATTTGATACTAGATCTGTTATATTTAGAATTATATTTTAAGTTGAACTATCCACGAAAAAAGGTTAATTCATCTTAATCCCGATAGTATTCTTTTTTAAAGGAGAGTTGAAGGTAGGAGTTTAAAAATAAGGAAGGAAGAAGTGAAAGAAATAGAAGTTTTTAGAAGATGATGATTTTAGGGGGTTATTTTTCTTTATAAATGCAAAAACCTCCCAAAATGGAGAAATCCAGAAATTATATTTGATGAGCAGTTTGGAGGGTTATACTTTTAAAATTAAAAACATACAAATTATTAAAAATATTTTTTATTTCTTTGTATTTTTCTCTCTACCCCTCCCTCCAAAACTCTTCCCTACCCCTCAAAACTTCCAAACAGACCCTTACCCCCTTACCTCCCCTAAAAGTAATCATATTCGAAGTAGGGTTAGTTCTTTTTTGTTGGGTTTCTTTCTCCTTTGTTTATTTTCTCTTTTTCCCCTTATTTGTTTGTGTATGGGTTTGAGTACCTTTTGTGCTCTTATATATATATATATGTTTATAGTATATATGATTTCTCTTTTTCATGTTTCAATTAAAAAAATATGATACTTTTTGGCGGGAAATTCAAACATTAGTTTAGCCTCTTCTGTTACATCCAGACTTCATTGGTATTTATTGGTTACTAGTTAATTGAAAAGAAAAAAAAAAGCAAAATGATTTGATATATTTTGATAAAAAATTAATGAATATATTTTAAAATTTTAAAATAACTATTATTAAAAAATACATATTTTTTCATGGGGTGTCTCATTTAAATCCGATCTAATGGTAGATCTTAGTATTTTTCAATAAGTTTTAATAAAATAATTTTTCTAGGGGAAAAAATATTATATTTGTTCTCTATGTTTCATTACATAAGGTATTTTTTTTACTAAAAATAGTAGGACTTCTTTAATCCAATTTTTAAATGTCCATATAAGATTGAATCTTTTTTTCTTCTTCAAGAAAATACTGTATGGTAAGAAATGTAATGACAAACATGGACTAATCCGGTTGATAAGAAATTGACTTATACTTAGATCAGATCATTGATCTATAGGTTGTAATTAAGTACATTTATTATATGCGATGTTTAACTTTTGAGGCACAATTTTAACTTTACCCGTCTATGAAACCCAACTCAAATTTCTTAGTGTTGGTTCATTAGTAGGGAGGAGAGGAGATCTCACTTATCATACTCGGATCGATGTTCTTGCCCATTATAATGCCTTAAGAGTTTGAAGTTTGTATTTTGTAATGTCAGTTTTTATTACATTGTAATGGGTCGGATAACCCTTGTAGTTGTCCTAGTCCCCTTTCAATAAAGTTTTTACTTATAAAAAAAGGAGAATGCCAACATGTACCTCGACATATGTTAAGAAATTTAAAATAGAATTAATTGTCTTAAAAGTTGTGTCATTCAACTTTTAAAGTCAATATTTTGTTCTTTTTTATGAAAACTTTTAATTTTGGATTCTTTAACTTGTGCCCTTAGGGCACAAGATAACAATACCCATAAAAAAATGGTGTTTGTTTATTTTAATTTTTTTGAATTGTATACATATTTTTTGTATATATAAGTTCATACATTTTTTGCCTAAAAAAGTAGCAATTAATTTCAAAGCAACATGGTATAAAGTTTCAAGTACTTATGAGACAATATTAATTAGGGGATTAGCTTGAATGCACATAAAGGCATTAATGGAAAGACAAAATGAAGTATACGATAAAAAAGATAGAATAGGTATGAAGTTAAACCTAAATATAAAACCATTTCAATATTTGGTGGATGAGAGGATGGACCATAGATCAATACTCGTGGGTTCATGGCGGCGTCAGACGTAATGTCCTCATCCGTACGATATTGACACTGTTTAGTCCATTAGACACACTACAGTTCCAACCAAACACAGAAGAGAGAGAATCCAAAACCAAAACAAGAAATAAAGGAGTACTAGCAAAATACACTTGCTATTTTTATCTATTTTGTCTTTTAAATTTACTCTCTATCCATTAATTTATATACAAATGTGTGTGCTGTGAAGTGCTGTCTTTTCCAATTAAGTTTTTTTTGTTTTGAATAATTTTCCAATTAAGTTGTGCTTATGAGATATATAGTTTAATATTTACCTACTTATAATCTTTATTTATATAAGTATAAGATAATGGTTAAGTAAATTGTTTTTGACACGAATTAAGAGTATATGGTGTTTTTTGTACTTTTTAGGGCTTGTATATATATTTTGAATGGCTTTGGTACCTCTTCTTTGCCCTAATTTTTATTTTATGTTGTTTATTTTATGTGAACCAAATATTTCTTGCACTTTTTTTATTTGTGAGGTAAACGTTTTTTTCAACGTCTTGTATTTCTAGCACAAAAAATGCCAAAAGAAAATCAGGAAAGAAAGTAATAAGTTGTATCAAAACTCTACCAAAAGGAGGAAATCAATAAAAGAGACAATGCAAGCCCCTTTACAATTAGACTCTCAAACAAGAGAGAGGATTAAACCACTATAAATGATAGTCAAAAGCAAAATTGATCTGATTTGCTTTCAGCCACCACTATGATTGAAACTTAATTTTTTTTCGAGAAGTTGTTGTAACGTGTCCTCGTTTTGCTTAACAACCCAAGCATTTCTTTCACACACACATGAGAGGCAAATGAGATGAAGAACTGAGTGGATCTTTTTTAAAAGACCGCCTAAAGTTCCAAATTGAAGTAATCGGTCTGTCACATGAGCAAGATGCACCGTAATATAACCAAACCAGCTAGAATATCATGTCAAATTTCCCCAAAAAATCGCAAGATAGAAAAATATGATCAATATCCTCCGGTTTGCAACATTTGTGGATTAAACATTCTTTTTACTTTTCCCTATTCTTTCTAATAAATTTGGTGTTAGAAAAAGGTAGTAAGAGCATAATTGAATTTGAAAAGATTTACCCACTCTGTATTTAATTATAAGCTTCTTTATTCAAATAAAATTATGTCTATTAGTGTATATGCACATTTCCAAATTATTGGAGATATTTATTATATATATTTTTTATAATATTTGTTATATGTAATTCTACAAATTTATATTTAAAATAAAACACATCTACACAAAGGATAATTTAGTAATATCTATGGATATATAAAATATACATATTAATTAATTAGAATACCAATTTATTTTAAAATATTTATGAAAAGTTCTGAAAGTGCTTATAAAAAGGGGCAGAGAGTAATTCATAAGTATAAGTAGACTAGCTCACTTTAAATAACATTTTCTTGCTCTCTCTAGCACACTTTATTTACCTTATCCTGTGAGTAAATAACTCGCAAACTCTATTTACCTTATCCTGTGAGTAAATAAAATTCAAATGTATTTTACTAAAATTTAAATTAATTCTATTAATCAAATTGAACCTTCCATAATAGTGTGGTACGTCTTGTAGCGCGAGTGAGTTCTTAGTAATATGATCAATGATTGTTCTAGTCAAAATTAAGCTCACAATCTTCCTAATAATTTGTATTTAATTGAAGTTCATTAACCATTTAAGATTAATAACTATGTACAGTTGATAAGAACCTTCATATCAAACTCAAGATAGTAAGAAACTTTTACCTCAAAAACCAAATGGTTGAGACAAAAATAAAATCTAATTAGAAAAATTAAAAACAAACAAGAACAATTGCTGTTTTGAGTTATTCTTCAATCTCTTTTTCTCACCAAATTGTCACAAAATTCAAGATTCCAGTATTTTTTTTTTATTATATATGCAGTCTAGTGGTTGGAGCCTCACATTTTAAATGTGAAGAAATACGACGTGTTTAGAGTTCGAACCTCAATCCCTACATATATTATGTATTCTACGGTACAAATATTGATTCAACAGCCATGCGAGCGAGTAAAGTCGTTATTTACTAAGACAATATAAATATAATACTTTAGAGAAATGCTAAACTAGATACCCGTATATATCTTTTATTGGTCCAATATACACTTGAGTGGCAATATCAAAGAAATAGTAATAGAGTTTTCACCAAAAATGATTATGTCCTTAACATTTGAAGAAAAGGAAAGTGAAAAAGCAAAATAAGAGATATGATTGTTGTGTGGTTGTTAATAACCAAAGGACAGCAACTTGGTAACTGACCAACCAATAGTTTGTCGACAACACAACATTATCAAAAACAACTCTGGTTTTTAATTTCCAAAACCAGAAACCACTTGTCCCCAAACCCCAATCTTCAAATTTTTATAATATAATAAAATGAATGATAGTAGTAGAACACTCACACTCACAGATGTGGTCTCTCTTCAAAAAACTTGTCCAGAAGAAGAAAGACCCATAAATTAACATTCTCTAAGCTATAATAGAAAGGCTTTTAAGCATATTTCTGGGGTTTGTTCCCTTTTACTTGTTTGGGTTTTTCTTGGGAAAAAAAGATATAGCTAGAAGAAGTAATTTAGGTATAATAATATAATTAAAGAAAAAACAATTTCCTAAAACAAACATCACTTAACATGGGAAGGGGTAGGGTTCAGTTGAAGAGGATAGAAAACAAGATCAATCGTCAGGTTACTTTCTCTAAAAGGAGAGCTGGACTTCTCAAGAAAGCTCATGAGATCTCTGTTCTTTGTGATGCTGAAGTTGCTTTGATTGTCTTCTCCCACAAAGGAAAGCTCTTTGAATATGCAACTGATTCTTGGTAAATATTTTTTTATTTATTTTATCATATATATATATATTATATATTATCCAAAAAAAATTAATATACTATATACTATACTACTAAATATTGCACTTTATTTATATATTATTACTCATTGATATATAGATCTAAAAAAATATATAGATCTTTTCATTACACTATTTTTAATATATACTTTTTGTGTATACTATATAAATCTCTCTTTCAAATACAACATAAATTTGTTTCTTCATGTAATCATTAGTTGATCTATGTATGCATACAACAATTTTTTATTTTTTTTGAGTCAAGGATTTTCTAAGCCTATGTTTATTTTTTTATTCTTTCCAATATTTATACCTTTTTATTTTTCCTTCTTGTTCTCACTTGAGAAGGGTTTGTATATGTTTTGGGTGCAAAGCTAAAGGAGAACATATGCTTTCTTTCTTTGTTTTTTTTCCTTTGTTTTTTGTTTATATCAAACAGTACAAACCTAAAAGTATGTGATTTTTTTTTCTTTCAAAAAATAAGAAAAAATAACGTAGAGAGAAAGGACAGAACGCATTTTTATTTTTAAGGACAATAAATGTTCTTGTATTGTTCATATATACTTCTCTCAAAAGAATTCATATATTTTTTTTTTGTGTAAAGTGGATTAGGCTTTTTTACTCAAATAAAGAGAATTAGTTGATCTATATATTTATCTAACTTTTTTTTTTTTTTTCATTGAGTCAAGGATTTTTTAAGCCTGTGTTTATCTTTTCTTTTTTTCTTTCAAATTTCACAACCTTGTTTTTTCCTTTCTCATCACTTGAGAAGGGTTTCTTTTGTTTGGGTGCAAAGCTAAAGAAAAATATATGCTTTCTTCTTTGTATTTCTTCCAAATCTGATTTGTTGTTAGGTCAAACACTGCAGACCTGCTACTATATGGTTTTGTCAAAATAAAATTAAATAAAAAAAATATTATAGAGCAGAGTTTTATGGATAATGAATGTTCTTATGTCATACTTCTCTAAAACAAGTCCTTTTTTTCATTGGATTTATTGCATTTCCATAGTTATTTAAGTTTATTCTTTACATACTTCAGTCATCATTTTTTTCTCTTGATAAGGAAAAAAAAAAGAAACTTAAATTTTTAATAATAAAAAAAACATGAAACCATCCTTTCAATTCTAGATTTGTTTTTAATTTATTAAATATTTTTGTCGCAAACCATTTATCATAAAAAAAAAATAAAAAAAATATCCATACTTGGTAGAAAATTATTACTTAGATAGACATTTATCATAAAAAAAAAAAGCATACATGGTCCTGTAGTAAACCCTAGTTTGATTTTCTTCACATATAAATAATAATTGTTTAATTAAATTTGGTTAAATATATACCTTGATGAGGTGCTTAATCTTCTTGAAATGACAAAGTCAGTAAGAGTGACAGTATTTGGTTATTACTTGTCACAACTTCATTTTGGATCTCCAGTCTTATCAATGCAGAACCTATATAGAAGCATCATTTGCAGACTTTACTTTTAAATTTGTTGTTGTACTTTTTTTTTAATAAAACAAGTCTTCTGAAAAGTTGATGATTTTCTCCCTATAGTATTGGCTGTAATCAACACGTATTTAAACAAACCAGGTGTTGAGTTCACTTTGAAGCTTAAGTCCATTCAATGGAAGCAAGAATGTTGCATTGCATGCTTTTCTGTTAAAAATAAACAGGACTTATATTCTTGCCTGGCCTCAACTTTTAGGTGCTTCGTGTCAATGAATTAAACAAATTAACTTCTAGTTTTTCTTTCAGTTCGATTGGACGGTTCAGAAATTCTGTACTGATTTTGTGTACCAAATTTTTTGTTATAAAAGAATCAGAAAAAATTACATTATGAAATAAAATAAAAAATACATTAGCAAAAGTTCTGTTATTACATAATACACTGAATTTTTTGCTTAAACATAACGACAATTAAATTCCATCCATGAGTACATTTATTCTGATATTATTGATATTGAACAATGTTTGTTAAATTGAGTTTTCAACTTCAATTGTGAATTTTCTCTCAAAAAAAAAAAAAAAAAAAAACTTCAATTGTGAACAATGTTCTAATTTTTTTTTTTTTGGTACAACAATGTTCTCATTTCTATTTAAGATAAAGTGTTTTTCTTTTAAGTATTTATACCATATGATGTGGATGTTTTTTTTTTATAGAGTATAATGTGGATGTTTTAATTATATGCTAATTAAAATGAAAAAATTAACTTGGAAACTCCATTGTCATTTTTTTGGTGGATTTTTATATTCAATTTTAGGGGTTATTTAATATGAACCCGGTCCAGCCGTGGATCCTCCTATTTTTTTATGAGTTTCAATAAAAGAATTTTTTTTTATTCACAATTTTTATTATTATAAAACTTACTTGTTGCTAAAAATGATTAAGGTCCAACTTTAGACCATTTTTTAGATGTTCATATTAGACACACCCTCAATTTTACAATGAGTTGAGAAAAACATTGTAAGTTTGTATATATTTGATCATTTCCATACAATGATTGAATTAAACATGGATATTTTCTTCTTGTTGTCTAAGTTATTTTTCTCTTTATAAATTGGCATGGTAATTTAGCAATAAATCCTCACATTGCTATTGAATTTTTCTGAAGTGCTTGTCTATATTATAAGTTAGCATAGCTTTATTAAAGACCTTTGAAGTGTTTGTTTGGAGGGTCTTTGGAGTAAAGACCTCAATGCTCTCTAGTTTCTTGCTTGGTTTGTAATTGCATTATATTTTGGCCCCTTGTACCCCTATAAATATAATTAATTGTACCTTTTCTGTTTAATAGTACACATCACACTATATATTTATATTACCAATTGTTAACTTAATTATTATATATAACATGCTCTAGCTTGTCATGATTTATCATTGGCGTGATTGATAAGACTTTGAAATAAGGTTGTCATATTGTAAGTGATTGATGACCTAATTAAATACATAATAGGATTAATTCTTTTTTTTTTTTTGTAATAATCTCTAAACAGCATGGAGAAGATATTGGAGCGCTATGAAAGGTACTCCTATGCAGAGAGACAGCTAGTTGCAAATGATTCTGAGTCACAGGTTTGCCATTCAGATCAGTCATGTTTAAGATGTTAAACCTATTATTAATCGAAAACCAAAATAATAATGACGATATAATTTTAAATTGTGGTCCGCAACTGCAATTGTGTCGTTAAGACAAAAGTTTTAGAAGTCAACATCGGCATTACCAATATCAAGGCTCACAAAATAATCTCAACCGCGAATGCAGGGAAACTGGACTATTGAGTATACGCGACTGAAGGCAAAGATTGATCTTTTGCAAAGAAACTATAGGTATATTATTTATCATCATTATGTACTTTATTAAACTTTCAACATTCATTAGTCACACTGAATTATTATGACACTAAACCCTAATTAGGCACTACATGGGAGAAGATTTGGGATCAATGAGCCTCAAAGAGCTTCAGAGTTTGGAACAGCAGTTAGATACTGCTCTCAAACTCATTCGTACACGCAGAGTAAATATATCTAATATAACTTCTATACTTGATCAGTTACATTCTTTATAATAAACTATAGTTATTCTTTGTTGCTGATTCATATTGAAGTATGTATTTTTACTTTGATTTAACCAGAACCAAGTCATGTACGAGTCCATTTCAGAGCTTCAGAAGAAGGTACAGGCTCAAATCTTTGTGTAGCCTAGGTTTATGACATACTATAACTTGATTATAGATAATGAAACTGACATGTGCTCTCCTTTGGTGTAGGAGAAAGTGATTCAGGAGCAGAATAACATGCTTGCTAAAAAGGTGATTTAATCAGCCTTAATTATTTCTTTTTATTTTCTTTTGTGCAATAGGTATTCTTTAATTTACCATTGGTTAATGTTGCTTGATCTGGATATGATCATTTTTTGGTACAATGGTAGTGATATATATTGTTTTATATAGCAATGTAAAACTACTTTGATTTGATGATTCTTGCAAATTATATGTATGTTTTCCTTGTTAATTAATTATGCTTAAAATTATAAAATGGTGATATTTTTAATGTATATGACTTAGTGAGGGTTCTATGTTAGCTTAACTATTTCATTCATCCATCCAATAATTTTAAGGCAAAATTACACAATTCGTCCTTTAACTTAATTTTAGTTAACACTTTCATCCTTTATATTTTTCTTGTCCCGATTTAGTCCTTTATGTTATAAAATGACAATATCTTATCAATTTTTCCGAGAGTTTTTCAATGAAATTTGATTTTCTAGACTTGTATGATGAAAATTTGTGTTTGTCTATGAGTTTGATGAATTTTTTTTGGAGTTTTAGATTTATTTTTTTCATAAAAAAGGATAACTATGTTGTCATTTTATAACATCAGGACGAAAATGTTATAAGTTAAAGGACGAAATGTGTAATTTTGCCTAATTTTTAATTAGGTTGTTTGATGAAGACTCGCAAATAAGTAAATGTGATATATATGGGAGCTTCCCCCTCCTTAAAAGGGAGTCTAAATATGGACCGGTAGATATTTACCTAAAAGGTCAAAATAGGGTTTATTTAATATAAACCATAAAAAAAATGGTTCAAGATTGGTCTTTTATGAATTTTAGTAAAAATTTATTTTATAATAATGAAAAATGGAGAACACATAAAATATTTAATAAAAAACTGTTGAAAATAGTAAGATTCACCTTTGGATCAAATCCATATGATATGTCCCGATCAAAACATTTTATATTTTAGATAAATTAAACTATAGCATGCATGTAGTCCATTCAGGTCCACCATTTTGGATCTGGATCATATTAGGGTTTCCCTACTAATACTATGGGATTGATTTCCCTTCCTTTGTTACTCAAGCATTAATATGGAACTCAAAGTGTGGTGGGTTTTGCTATATGCAAAAGTAATAATCGTTTATGATATGAATAATTAATCAAGGCTAAGATTCTTTATTGTTTTCCATGACACATTTTCAAAAATAATTATAGATCAAGGAGAAGGAAAAGATTGCAGCTCAGCAGCAGGCACAATGGGAGCACCCAAACCATCATGGAGTTAATCCAAATTACTTACTACAGCAGCAACTTCCAACTTTGAACATGGGGTGGGTAACATTTCTATAACCTATGCATTATTAATTAAATTATGTCACATTTACCACTTCAATTCTTGTCCTTCATTAGTAGTTACTGATCATAGTAAAAAAAATATATTTGCAGTGGCAATTACCGTGAGGAAGCACCAGAAATGGGGAGGAATGAACTTGACCTTACCCTGGAACCATTGTATACCTGCCATCTTGGATGCTTTTGATGAAAACCTTATTAAAGGTGGATGGTATTATCAATATATATATTTGGCTCTATGTTTTGTAGTTTCCCTATTTTGAAGACGCTAATAGTGTACTGTAAGCTTAATTATAAGGTCCTAAGTGGAATTAAGCTTTTCTATGTATTAATTATTTATATAGCTTAAAGGCAAGTCCTGTAATGTAATGACATTCGAGCTGATCAAGCATTGACTTTTACGATCATGTATGCGACGCTTCACCTACTGTCGCTATATTGTGTGTCCAAGGTTTTAAAATTCTTGTAGGAACTTGTTATGTGTGTATTGGTTTTATTTTTAAATCATCAAAATGTATTCGAAAACAAGTCTAACAACAGTATAAATAGTGCACTAGCAGGAGCTAGCTACAAAAGAAAAGGTAAATTGGGTGAGTACATATCTATAATTATGCTTTAATACAAATAAAAATAATTTTAATATAAATCAAAACTATATAATAACTACTTTTCCTAATTTATATGCATTTGCGCAATAAAAAGAGTGGACCTTGTCCGTCTGAACATTAGTGTGTGCGCGCGTGTACGTGTGTGTGTTGATGCATGCAATTTTAATATGTGAAATCTGTTTATAAATCTGCATGTATCTAGACCTATTGATATGTTATATTCCCTTTTAATATGCATACAACTAAATAAAAATGGTAAATTTGTAAAAATAAATAATGTATTTGTGATTTTTTTTTTGACAATACATGCATTTGTCATATTGATATTAATTGAGAATCTTTATATAATACAAAAGCCTACATCTATAAGCAATAGTACACGTGTCATATTCACATTTTTCATGTCATTTAATGCTTTTCTATCAACCAATTAAAATGGATCCTGCATCATTTATTTTTTTATCAGCCAATCAAAATGGATCATGACTAATTTCTTTTTCATGAGCCAATCAAAATTGACCATGTCATGATTTTTTTTCCTATACATAGATAATTTGTTTTTCATTATTTTCATCTACATCTTCCTCCCATAAAAAATCATTTCAACCCATTCTCTTTTCCTTTATTTGTTTATTTTTATTGTTTTATTGTTTGTTTAACATTTCTTATTCTTATGTTACTCTTTATTGTGATTTCTTTTGTTGCTATTTTATTATTCATATTCTCTTTTAAATTTTTCTTTTGGTGTTTATATATTCTTTCTTTTTGACCGAATCTTTATTTTAGACATGGAAGCCAATCAAGAGAAAAGAAGAAATATATATATCACAGATTTCTATTACCATGTTCAAATATATATCTTTATTGTGATTTCTTATGTTGCTATTTTACTTTTAATATTTTCTTTTGATGATTATATTTGATTTTTCTTTATTTTTTATACTTTATATACTTGAGATGAAAACCGGTCGATAAAGTCTCACTTAGGAATAGTACAACTGGGTTATAGATACAAACGTTGTATTTTAAACTAGGAGTTGCACGCATGTTAACTAATCCTTGACAATTTCAACTTACAATATTCATTACTAGTTGACATAGTAAAAAGGATTGGTGCTCATGGAAATTCCAAGATCACTCTCTTCAGTTTTTGCATTCATATCTGCCATCATCGTCTTATCATCAATTGGGCTCATGTTGTCACTTTGTCCCTTTACTTCAATTCAATACCACAATCACGCTGAGATAGAGGAAAATGTGATCCCAAGAAAAATAACAACAAATTGCAAAGATCAACACATTGAACCAAATTAATGAATGAATCACACAAACTTTGACAATAGCTTCAAATCAACATACGACCAAGTGTAATAAAATCAAGGGTTAATTAAGTTGTTGGTCCCTATAAATATCCGTAGTTTTGTTTTTAGTCCCTATAAAAATAAATCACACTTTTTAGTCCCTACAAAATTTTCTGTTAGTGTTTTTAGTCCCTGTTAAATTAAAATTTGCTTAATTATGCTTAAACTTCTAAATTTTTGAAAGATTTTTTACATGTTCATAACATCGTAAGACACTCTTTTGTAATTTTTTTTTAGTTTTTTAACATATAATGAATTAAATATGAATTTTTCTAAAAGCCAAATTTTCAAGATTATATTAATGAAAATTTGGACCTAATAATAAAATTTTAAGTTACTTTTTTGCGGAGGAACTTTGTATAATATTCTAAGTAAGTATGTGAAAAATATGTTACAAATTTAAAAGTTTAAGCACAATTAAGGACTAAAAGTATGTGTTGGTCCCTGTTAAATTGAAATTTGTTTAATTATACTTAAACTTTTATATTTTTAAATGATTTTTAACAGACATGTAAAAAACATTATAATAATCTCTTTTATAAAAAATTAGATTTTTTTAACATGTAATGAATTAAATATAATTTTTTTAAAACGCCAAAAATTCAAGATAAAACTAACGAAAATTTCGATCTAAAAATAAAATTTTGAGTTAATTGATTGTGGCGGAACCTTTTATAATGTTTTAAACAAGTATGTAAAAAATCATTAAAAAATTTAAAATTTTAAGCATAATTAAACAAATTTTAATTTAACAGGGACTAAAAACACTAACAAAAAATTTTGTAGGGACTAAAAAGTGTGATTTATTTTTATAGGGACTAAAAACAAAACTGTAAATATTTATAGGGACCAAAAACTTAATTAACCCTAAAATCAAATTGAATGGTATAAGAGGATGCAAAACAATACGACCAAATTACAATTAGAATCCAGATAAGACGATAAATCTTACCATTTGAGATATAACAAACACTCACAAAGAAAATATGATGGAAATTCTTAAGAGAGCCAAAGAATGACAATTGAAAGTCGCCTTAAGGTTACTATGTGTGTGTTTGGGAAGGCTTTTGGAAGCTAGAAACCACTTCCCAATGCACTATTCACATTTCCCAATGCATAAAAAACGTGAAAAAGTAGAAGCTCCAATTTGGAGCTTTAGCCAAAACGTGGTTTAAGTTTGTTGTACCACAGAAACAAACATACTATATGATCATTGAAGAAACGGCGGCAGCGAAATTCAAAATTTTGACACATCTTCTTAAATTTATTAGTTTTACCTTGTTTATACAAACATTCCTTGTCAAATTAAGACAATGAGAAATCCAAATAATACTCCATCAGATCCTTATTACTCTCTCCGTTCCTTTTTAAGTGTCTCTTTTGAAGAAATTTTTTGTTCCTATTTAACTGTCACTTTCAAAGTTCAATACAACATTAAATGTTATTTTATTATCCTTAGTTATTTATTGCGGAGAGAGAAATATATGAAATGAGATATTAAATAAATAAAGTCATTATAGTAACAGTACAACTTATTGCATAAAAAGTAGTAACAATCATTGACTATATTGGTTTATGTAAAATGTCAAAATGTAACTATTAAAAAAGAAAGAAGGTAGTATAAGAGAAGAGACATCAAAACCAACGAGGTTATTAATTCTTCCTTCAAAAAAAAAATGAGGTTATTAATTGCTGTTATTTTTTTATTGTTTTAGTAAATATGCCCTCATAAAAAGTTGTGATATATTAAATGCATCCACTAATATTAAAAAGACAAAAATTAAAATGAAGGTAAAAAGTAAAAAAAAAAATGTATTATTGGTTATCATGTCAGTATTTGAATGGTACTTACTACGTACACCCTCCGGTCACTATTATAAACAAAAATCTACATTTTAGATTCATTCATTTAATGATGCACATAGTCTTTATTATAGACCACATATATCATTAAATGAATGAACCTAAAATATAATTTTTTTTGCTTATATTAATGACCGGAGGATGTATACAGATATTATTCTCCCTCACTTCACTTTGGCTCCCATATGTGCCTTGCTTGGCTGCTTCCAAGTTCCAACATTAACAGAATGCTAATTCCACATTTGAAATTTTGAAACCAGCCTATTAATTTCAGCGTGATTTAAGTCACGCAAGTGTAAAAAAACCGTTTTTACGTGTGCGTGACTTAAGTCATAAGTCACGCTGCATCATAATTTTACACTTGCATTAATTAATTAGGGCATTTTTAAAATAGCTGCAGGGCGCGAATGAAAGTGGTGGATGAATAGCATTATTCTAATTAAAATTCAATTCAAAATTCTAAACAAGATCAAATCAAAGAACATTCAAGAAATAACCAATAATACATTATGATGCGACAAGAGCTTTGATTTGTATAATTATATCAACATCAGTACCTTCACAACTCAAATTAAAATTTGCTTTCTCATTCATACCATTGAACAATAACTTCTTATTTCTTAACACACATACTCTTTCTTTGCTGAAACACTAATCAATTAATCAATTTAAACCTCAGATGCTAATCCATGTGATTAAGAAATAAGAAGTGATGAAAAACTTGAAAACCGGTTCATGAAAAAACCGGTTCACGTCGAACTATACACACCAATGATCTATTCTTAAACCATAATCAACGGCCACAAATGCTCCCTAATGGTTGTGTTAAACCCAGTTCAAAGAATCGTAGAAGAAAAATTCATCACTCTATTACGTTCATGTAAAAACTACGAACGACTGCACCAGATTCAAGCCCAAATAGTAACACATGGACTTGAACACAACGATTTCGTTGCACCAAATTTCATCACAACGTGTTCACGTTTCAAACGAATACACCATGCACGTAAACTGTTTGATAAAATTCCCCAACCAAATACTGCCACGTGGAATGCAATGTTTAGAGGGTATCTGCAAAATGGGCATCACCGCGACACGGTTGTTTTGTTCGGGGAACTTAACCGCATCGCGGGGATGCCAAATTGTTTTACTTTTCCGATGATAA
Organism: Medicago truncatula; assembly: GCF_003473485.1. Taxonomy (NCBI): domain Eukaryota; kingdom Viridiplantae; phylum Streptophyta; class Magnoliopsida; order Fabales; family Fabaceae; genus Medicago; species Medicago truncatula. The sequence goes on along the minus strand of NC_053049.1, from coordinate 30,101,904 downwards.
TTAAGTCGTGTGGGAAGTTGGAAGGTGTGAGGGAAGGTGAAGAGGTGCATTGTTGTGCAACGAAACATGGGTTTAAGTCGAATTCGTTTGTGGCGACTTCGTTGATTGATATGTATTCTAAGAAGGGGTGTGTTGAAGATGCTTATAAAGTGTTTGGTGAAATGCATGAGAGGAATGTGGTTGTTTGGACAGCTATTATAAACGGTTATATTTTGTGTGGCGATGTGGTTTCTGGGAGAAGGCTTTTTGATTTAGCGCCCGAGCGTGATGTTGTAATGTGGAGTGTTTTAATTTCGGGTTATATTGAATCAAAGAATATGGCTGCTGCGAGGGAGTTGTTTGATAAGATGCCAAATCGTGATACCATGTCGTGGAATGCTATGTTGAATGGTTATGCTGTTAATGGGGAAGTTGAAATGTTTGAGAAGGTGTTTGATGAAATGCCTGAAAGGAATGTGTTTTCTTGGAATGGACTAATTGGTGGTTATGTTAAGAATGGTCTTTTTTCTGAGACGTTGGAGTCGTTTAAACGGATGCTGGTTGAGGGTCATGTGATTCCTAATGATTTCACGCTTGTTGCGGTGTTGTCTGCTTGTTCAAGATTGGGAGCACTTGATATGGGGAAGTGGGTGCATGTGTATGCAGAGAGTATTGGGTATAAAGGAAACTTGTTCGTTGGGAATGTGTTGATTGATATGTATGCAAAATGTGGTGTTATTGAAAATGCGGTTGTCGTGTTTAATTGTTTGGATAGAAAGGATATAATTAGTTGGAACACTATTATTAATGGATTAGCTATACATGGACATGCACCTGATGCGTTGGGTATGTTTGATAGGATGAAGAGTGAAGGTGAAGAACCTGATGGGGTTACTTTTGTTGGGATATTATCTGCCTGTACTCATATGGGTTTGGTTAAAGATGGTTTTTTGTATTTCAAATCAATGGTTGATCATTATTCAATAGTGCCTCAAATCGAGCATTATGGGTGTATGGTTGATTTGTTGGGAAGAGCTGGTCTTTTAGATCAAGCTTTGAATTTTATAAGAAAGATGCCAATAGAACCTGATGCGGTTATTTGGGCTGCATTACTTGGGGCATGTAGGTTATACAAGAACGTTGAGATAGCTGAATTGGCTCTACAGAGACTTATTGAACTCGAACCAAACAACCCTGCAAATTTCGTGATGGTTTCGAACATATATAAGGATCTGGGAAGATCGGAAGATGTTGCCAGATTGAAGATTGCAATGAGAGATACTGGGTTTAGGAAATTGCCAGGATGTAGTGTTATTGAGTGTAATGATAGTGTGGTGGAATTTTATTCCTTGGATGAGAGACATTCAGAGACAGAAAGTATATATAGGGTATTGAAGGGATTGACAATGTTGTTGAGATCACATGGATATGTTCCAAATCTCTCGGATGTTGCTCATGGATTAGGAGTGAGTGAATAATCCATTTTTTATGAAATGGCTCACTATCCAAAAGGTCCATAAGTTATTACTCAGGCGATAATCAGAGTTCTTTAAATTATGCTGGGACTGTTTTGAAAATCAATTTTGCGTCCTTTGAATTTGTGAAAGTTATGCGTGCAAAATCGCTCCGAAAATCCATATTTGTTGCAAAAATAAGTTCTGGTATATATGTGAAATGTAACAAATGTTCTGTTTTTAAATCTTGCCTTGAATTATGTACTAGTCAAAAAATGGTTTAACAATTTATACTTCCTCGTTCCATGTGCTGTCTATGCGTTCCTTCGTGGTATAATTCTGGCATAAGGTGGGGTTATGGGACCCTACTATTCATTCGGCCTTGCTGCTTCAGTATAACTCAGTTAGGGAGGTCATTTTTCCTGTCCTTGCCATCCTTCCAGATGACCATTCCAGGTAGTTTGAAATGCTTATATGGAGTATTTGTGCCACTCACAATAACATGGTGTGGAAGGGTGTGAAGGACTCTGTTGGAAGAGGTAGTGTCTCGTGCACAAGGAGTTTGGAAAGCATGGAATAGAGCACTTTTGAACACAGCAAGGCTGGTTCACCTCAGGTAGTGGCCCGGGGATGTTAAGTGGATGAAACCAGCGTTGGGGAATTTGAATTGTAAATTGACACGGGTTTTCATGAGAACCTTGGCATTTCCAGCTATGTTGCAGTTCTTAGGGATGATACAGGTGCTGTTTTCACTGTGTTTTGTGGTTGGTACCGTCCTTTGATAATGGTTCAAGAGGGAGAAGCTTTGAAATTAATGTATGCACTCAAGTGGGCTCAGGATCATAATTTGCAAAATGTGGAGTTTGAGATTGATTTCAAAATCTTAACAGATGCTGTCATTTAAGGTAGTCTTCCTATTTCTGAGTTTGGTTTAATTATTCAAAACCAGAAGGATATTATTAGTAGTTGTGCTTATTTTTTTGGTTTCCTTTATTCTTCGAGAAGAGAATTTGGTGGCTCACTCTTAATCTAGGATACCACCAAATTGACCTGTCCACGCTTCTGTTATCCTGTCCGATTGATTTTCTCAGATGAATACTAATGATATGCAATGAGTCTATTTTTCTGTTGCTATATGCTAATTGAGATGGAACGAAGTATGCTGATCGACTTATTGCTTTCTTTGACTGTTGAAAATGATAAGAGGCTAATTAGCAATAAGCCTGTTTGCTGTTATAAGAGTTCAAAAGAAGAAAAAAGACATCATATCATAATATTATAAATGGAACACAAACCTGCAAGTTTGCCCTAATTTAATCCTTTGAAAATCCATCATTTTCAACTGCAGTTAATCGGGCGGGAAAAATTTAATTAATGAGTTTTTGGGACAAAATTACGTTTATACCCTTATGTTGTAAAACTTGCATGTAACCATACATTGCTCGCCATGTTGGAGAATGGAAATTTCAAACCTGCTGCATCACGTTGTTTATGCTCAGGGGTCATGATGATAACTCCACATTGGACGGTGCACACTGCACAAGAGGTTGACCAATTGCTGCAAGCTTCTCTTTTCTTCCTTTCCTTCTATACAAGAGAAACAATCATCACCAACATAAATCCAAACCTAAGTGTCTTCTCCCTCACACTGTTTTCCCCTTCTTTATCGTCCTTTCCCTCACCTCCTTCTCCTTGCCACCATCCGATCTTCTTCTCTTTGTTCTCTGATTTTTCAAATTCTGTCTGTTCAAATTGTGAAACCTTCCCAAACCTTCTAATTGGCTTTCGGTGGGAAGAGGAACCGCAGAAAAAACCAGAAAGGAGACGAAGACCAGAATGAAGGAACCGCTCCGTCCTCCGATGAGTAAGAACAAAGAAAAACGATCTGAAATTCATGCTAAACTCGTCAGAAGAAGTTTTAGAAACATGCTAAGTCGAAAGCTCACGATGCTACTATTGAAAGAGCTATCGAGCTCGGTGAAGAGGTTCTCTCTCTCACTGAATGGCTGTTGTTGTTTTGATTGTTTGATTTTGATTTTGATTATTTTATTTCTGTGTTGTCGTAGCTTCCAGAGAAGAAGGTGCCGAAGACCTTGAAAATACAAGGGAAGTTGATGAAACTACCTGCAAGCCTGATGATGAAGAGGTTGAGTTTTTTGAATTTTGAGTGTTTTGAACTAATTTGAATATGAATAGATTAGATTTCAATGATGTGAGTGTAGAATATATATTTTGGTTATTGGTATAGTCATTTGTTATAATGTGAGGTTTGAATTAGGATTTTGAAGAGAAAAATCAACTATGATATGCTGCTAATTCCAGAGCATGATGATTAACGATCCACTAACCTTCTTTCACCATTAAAGATTTCAGATTCTCACCCTAAGCCTTCTGATTCACCATTGAGTCTTAAAGGTTCAATTACAGAAACCATCCGATTCAAAAACACTAATCCGTTTCGAAAAAGTTTGATTTCATCTTGAACCGCATCTCATCGTTTTCATCTCCGAGCCTTTTGGTTTTGCTCTTCTGTCCTCCAAGGTACTATCTATTTCCCTTTCGATTATCGATATTTTTTTAATGTTTAACAGATGCATATAAGAGATTTTTAACCATTCTGATGTTGTTATAGATTTTTCACATTTTTAGGTTGTGTGTATGTGTTAAATAATGGTTTTCTTGCATGTTCTTTTGACATATATGAGATGAATCTGTTAGAATTTTTTACCACTTCATGATTTTTAACAAAACCGATGTGACATCATATGCTACTTTCTATTATTTTTGAAGCATGTGTCTGTGTTTGTGAATAATTGACATTTGTGAGAAAAAATCTGTTTTGTGTCTGTTTGTGATTCTCAAACACATTCTTATTTTCTATTTATCTGTTGAATAAAGGCCAGTTGATGGATATATGTTTTATTAAATGAATGTGATAAACATGTTGATAGCTTGCTGCATTTTTTTACTTCACCATACCCTGCCTAAGGAAGTTCTCGCAGAGTTTAAGCCTATTCTGATGTATAACAAAATTTATGAAATGGAAAAAACGCCTCTTTGGTCGTAAAAATTTGAATTATCGCTTCATTCATACATTGCCTAACATTTAACAATGGTGGGGGAGTGGGAACTATTACATGCTTGTGGCAATTTTGGATGATGTTATAAGAATCATGCAAGAGTGAATTTTGTAGCAACATCTCCTTTGATACTAAGCTATTTGAATATGGCTCTTGCTAAATTGTGGTTCATAACCAAATCAACAAATGGAAGATGGTTAAGGGAGGATCTTGATAAAAATGTAGGTATTAATGTATCATAAAGCCTTCTAATTGTCTGTTATATGAAATTCATATATTTGTATTTATTTAGTTTTAATATCAGTTGTTTATTCTTTAAATTGTGAAGGATATAATATGTTTGAAGTTTCTCTATTTGGTATTACTTATATTGTTTTTTGAATGTTGAAAACTTGAAACAGATCAAATGGAATCATTACTTGAATAGCTGCCGGAAGCTGTCGACAAAAAGCTATAAAAGACAATCAAGGTAACTTATAATTGGCTTTGACTTAGAATGATCTCTCTTTTTTTGAAGGCATTATAACTGAGGCTGACATATTTTCAATTTTTTCCTAACATATATGTGATGACTCTTTTGAAAACAAAAAGAGAATTGATGAGGAAGTGAGTTTTGCAGTCACACTCACACCCACACTTCTAAAAAAAAAAGAACCTTTGCTTATGTCCACCAAGTGTCACCTGTGAAGTCTTTGAATGAAGTTTGCAGACCTTATGGCGCATATGATATCCTCTATAGTTACTAAGATCAGCTTGACAACCATCCGCAAGACTTGAAACTATCTGAGTTCCATTGTTAATAGCTCTAGCTTTCTTAGATGACCCTGAAGTTGAAGATGATGAAGATGTTATTTTGGTAAATCCACCAACATCTTTGGACTTTGTAAGCCCTGATTCAGCGCTAGAATTTCCAACATGGCCAAGCTTCAAATCAACAAAAAATTCATTAGCACACATTGAGAAACAAACAAAACCATAGAGAATATTCCATATACTGTCATGCCATGGGCGCCAAAATACTTCATCATTATTAAGAAACAAAACAATATAGAGAATAGAGCACACGTTAAATAGGCATAGCATAGGTATAATCATGCTTGCTACATTTATTCATTCATTTGGCTCAAGAATGCATCTCATCATCATCTCTTCTCTACTAATAAAGCACTAGTAATTCTTCTTTCTATTTAAAGTGAGTAGCATATTCTTGAGAGGTAGAATCATAAACCATATCACGCTTAGAAAACTTTACCATACACTTAGAAAACTTTACCATGTATGCCAAAGACTAGCTAAACGGTCAAATGATGGCACGCTAAAAAACTTTCCTTATCAAACGATCAAATCATTCCTACTATAGCTAAACATGGCACACTTAGAAAACTTTACCATGTATCCCAAAGACTATGTAGTTTCTTCTCTGAAAGGTATGGTTAGCACTTGAATTTGTTTCTGCTATAATGTTTGTGCTGCAACCGCTTTGAATAAACTCAGTGCTGAATATTGCACCTAGACTTTGTTCCCGCAAATTTATGTTCAAGTTCAGATTGTTTCTGTTATAAATATTCCAAATAGTCATCTTATATGTGCACTTTTCATCACCTATTATCATTTCAGGGTAATGCTGGTCTAGAGATTGACAGAGCTGTTATAAGGGACTTAATTAATTTGAGAACGTTTCACATGGAGTATGACATGTGCTCTGAGTGGTTATACCATTAATCTTTTTTTCCCTTCAATATGTGACAATGTTTGTTATATGAGTCATGTTTGTGTTTTCGAATACATCATGGATAATGTTTGGTTTAAGCTTTTAAACACGTAATATAAACCCACTTTTATGTGAACACACTTTTAATGCAAACACATCTTTGATCCTCAAGAAATTATAGCATTGCTTTCATGTTTTGTTGGAGACTTGGTTGGTTGTTATAATGGAGGCTCCATTTGATGTATAAGATACTGAGTTGATACAAACAAGAATGAGTTTGAGGTGGCTGTCAAAAAGAGGAACGAGAAAGTCTATTTTACTGACGGTTGGACATTTTTAAAGAATTTTAATGGGCTTTTGGCTGGTACTTGGATCACTGTCATTTTTGAAAATCGACACCTTTTTCTGTTTGAAGTTAGGAATATACATGGAGATGAGTTGGTGTATCCTCAAAGCACTCCTCCACAAAGAATGTTGTTGCAGAACCATAGTGCTCATGCGTACGTAAATTCCTTCATACCATATGGTTCTTCTGCCCTTTTACTTCCCACTACCTTTTATAACACAATTGATTAGGAGTTAACCTCTTCTGACGTTACTTTTGGAATGTTGGTGAGTTGTATGATTGTTTCTTGCAGTTTGATTGTTGGTCATTAATCTCATGATCTTTAATTTATTATGTTATTTGTCTATATGCAGAATTTGAATTGGCTTGGCTTTTGTCAATCTGCATTTCGGGCTGGGAAAACTGAATCAACTGTCATTGATTGCCTGGGCTATACTTGGAAGTTGTTTACGGATTTTTGTCATGAACAGTTGTCATGTGTTTTTTCTGGTGAATGGCAAGCATTGTGCAGCGCGCGTAAGTTGATTGAAGGAGCAAAGATCAAATTAGGTGTCACGGGAGCAGCTAACAATAGGGTTGTCTATCTTTGTGCGCCTCCAATGTTGGTGCTGAGAACAAAAATGCCTCCATCTGCAAGCATTGGAGAAAATGGTCCATCTTATCAATTTAAGCAGTATTTCTGGAAGAATTAGTAATATTAATTATGCGGCTTCATATTTTTGTTTTCAAAGCATTATAGAGTGGTTCTATTCTGAGTTGAGAAATGTACTCTTTTGGTTGTGTGTACTTTTTACCACTTTAGTGATTTGATGATAAAGTAATCAACAAATTGTGAGATGTACTCTTATTATTTGCCTTGTGTACTTTCTGCTACGAAGTTGGGTATTAAGGAAATACTATCATTATCTTTGGTATGAGTAGTCTTTGATATGCTTTCTATTTGTTACTTCATATGCTATCAATTTTGAGTTCATGCATATGAGTTAAATTCTCATAATTATGAGATTTGGAATATTATTCTTCCCTTATGAACTTTTTCAATTCTTTGCATATAAGAAAAATAGTGCTTCAGTTATGTACTTCATAAGCTATCAATTTTCATCCTGCATCTGTTACAATTAAGAACATGTGTCAATTGCCCTGCAGCTGTTACATCCAATTTAAGTAGAAAAAAATGAAACAAATTTATACTATCAGTTATATAGTTTTTCCCCTGCAACATCTGTTGTCAAGATTCAATTAGACATAGTGAAATTGACTCTAGTACATTATACTTTCTTATGACTATGCTTTATTGTATTATTTTGTCAACGTATAAGAAAAAAAGAAGAGATTTAATCCAATAGAAGAAAGACATATATACAAACAATTTATTTAATGGAAAAATGCTCTTTAGCATTTGCTTAGTTTGGATTTTCATTGACAGCATGCCTTTTGAGCCTCCCAAATTGTTCAAGTTTCTTACAAGAAAGTTATGACATATATCTTGAAACAATAAAAAAATGTCCCTAATAAGCTATGGCTCTCAATACATCTCGACTTGACCTCAGATGTGCAGCAGATAGTATTGCTTGATATAGGCATCACATGTATTATTACCTATTAAGTCCTTTTTGCATCTAAAATCGTATATTTTGAGTTATCAAAACCTGATATCGTGATCATAATGGTTTGCCCCTTGATTTGCTTATAACAGCTACTTTAGTAATTAGTAACAATTGTAGACCATGTTTTATATCAAAGTTTTGAAGACAGCTATCACTTATTAAGGATAATCTCAAGTCTGTGGCAAAACTATTTTGGCTGAAGAAGGAACTAATCATATGATAGTGTCTCTAACATATGCTTAGTTTGAAGTCCTTTATTAGCATGATATGAGATTAAAAACCTTGACAATAATGCAAGGCGCCTCTTATAGAGTAGACCATGTGTTTAATAGTGCAAGGCGCCAAGGCCTCATGCTTGCTTCATTTGTTCACTCAATGGACTCACATACCAGCTTCTATGTTAGTTATAACACTATAGCCTACCCTATGTCAAGACTCAAGAATGCATTGCCCTTCCATGTTAATTATAACACTATAGCCTACTCTATGTCAAGAATGCATTGCCCAAAAAAATGTAATCAAATTCATAGGAACGTGCACTTCTACATGATGATCAAGATCTTCTTCTATATATGATGAAGATTTGAAATGTATCAAGCCTATGCATTAGATGCAGCAGTCACGCATCATTGGATTTCATCGCCAAAACTCAAATTTGTACAACAATAATAATATGTGCATCTTTTTTAGTTCTATATCCATATTTTATGGAGATATTAGTGGACAACAATAATAAAAGTCAAGGCGATCTCTTAGACATCCTGGAAGTATATCTACTGTACAATCATCTTTCTCTCATGGACAACTATATGTGCTTCCAAGGAAAGGCTTGAAGATCCCTGTAATTGACGAAAAAAAATTGAAGATGTAGATGTAATGTCAAATGTAGTTTACCGATGCGATATTGGAATGAAGTTTCAATTGTAATATATTTCACATTATTTTAATATATATTCATGTGATATTGTAGTTCTAAATTGCTAATATATCATGCTCATCATTGACCCGTGCGATAGTACTGGTCACGCGATCTAGTCATATATAAACGTGTAATACAAAATCTGTATAAGGACAACCCGGTGCACTAAAGCTCCCGCATACGCAGGGTTCGGGAAGGGGTCCCACCAAGAGAAATTACAAGCATTAGTGCCAAATTTATAAATAAAAAAAGGAAAATAATTACATGCTTCTCACACCATAAAACAAAGATACCATCTTCATAAATTCATAATAATAACCTTCAGTAATTCTGTCACACTCTTGTAAAAAAAGAAAAGCAATTCTGCCACACAATAAAGAAATAATGATGAATTGTAACAAGTGAAAAAGTAGTATTTAAGTTGAAGGTGGCGGTGTGGTTATTTGCGAAAGATGGAGAAATTTCTCAATTAGGGCTTTCATATCTGGTTTTTTTCCTTCTTCCAAAAGATGGCGAGCTTCAAAGCTCATGATCATGCTTGATAAGGTCACAACCAAAATAAATAATATGATTAGGGATTTATTTGGAGCCATAGCTTGATAAATTGCAAGAGCTAATTAAGTATAAGGAAGGAGAATGAATATTTTCTTTGAGATTTTATGAGAAGAAAGGGATAATGTTTGTTCTTATATAGATTTGTGGGAGGGTATTATTGATCCAACGTGTATGGCATGGTCTAAATAAGAAGAGGACGGGGTTATTTTTGTCAGGATATTGTCTGCTTGTGCTCATATGGGTTTGGTTAAAGTTGGTTCTTTTTTTTTTTTTGTATTTCAAATCAATGGTTGATCATTTATTCAAATGTGCCTCAAATTGATCATTATAGGTGTATGGTTGATTTTTTTGGGAATAGCTGGTCTTTTAGATTAAGCTTTGAGTTTTATAAGAAAGATGCCAATCGAACCTGATGCGGTTATTTGGGTTGCATTACTTGGTGTATGGTTGCTTTTAAAAAGAAGAGCAGTTTTCAAAATATTATATATGACACACATTATATATTTTGGGACAGCTTTCTTTGTCTCTATATTTATTAATTAAAAGCATGAGAATGATAACCTGTGCCCCAAGGACAATGGTTACGCATCTAAAACAAGTAAATTTTCATGAAAAAGTTGTGTAATTATTATTTTATCAAAAGTAATATCTTATATTTCCAAAACAATTTTTATTTGTAGATTCTTTAACCATTGTCTTGAGGGCACCAGTTAGCAAGGGGTGCATAAATTCATAAATGGTTTTGGAGTACAACTCACAGAAACTATTTCCACAGCAAAATGGTTTTGGCATAATTTTATACAAAACATACTATGATATATGCAGGGTGCTGGAAACCATTAAGTACATCTAATGGTTTTGGAATACAACTTACATAAACCATTTTTGGATTTATGCAGGGTGCATAAGGATTTCCTTATGCACCATAACTGCAGCCGTTAGCAAGACCCTTAAAAACAATAGAGAGAAAAAAGAAAATCAAACACTAGTGATTCAGTTTGAATAATGAGGCGACACATTGTACATTGTGCAATCATCCTTGAAAATGAAAGACAAAGGCAGATGTTGTGTGCAATGTGAGAACAAAGAGAAGAAGACAACACACATTACTACTGATGATCATGTAACAACAGGCAAGAAACCGTGCTGTTAACTTTGACATGATTTTTTTGAGGAATCTTTGACATGATTTTATCACACCAATTCAATAACATCTCATGATCTTATATAATATAGAAATACTGTTGTTTTAAAAATTGTTCATTTAATTTCTTAAAAACTTTAAAAAAAAAAAAAAATTTGTCAAATAGTCTATAACAGTAAAACTCGTATATATTTTGTAAAAAAAAAAAAAAAAAAAAAGTAAAACTCGTAGACTAAATTAAAAAAAAAAGAGTATCGTAGGTTTGAATCTGTCACTCCAACGTATAAATGTGTTGAGTCTTTTGCCATCTAAGCAGTGGTAATGTGACATTCAATTCAACATTTCTTATCTTAGGAAAATATTAAAATTTATTGGATTTTGCTAATGAGTGTCTTTAAGATATTTTTTAATGATACTAAATTAAGATATTATTTTTTTAAAAGTGAAATATTTCAATTTTCAATGCACTAATTACACAATTTTTTGTAAAAATTTACAATTTAAGGTCATTAAAGAGTGCCACAAAATATTGGTTAACTTTTTTCAAATTTATACTCATTCTGTCTCATATTATGTGACCTAATTGACTCTGTCACGTATGTCAATACACAGTTTTGAATTTAAATATCTTTAATAACATATTAGAAAAAATTGTAAAATTTGATATTTTAAAAAAATTTATCGTGACGAATCTAACAAGATCTTATATGCTATATTTCGTATTTATATATTTGTAAATAAATAAGGTCAAAGCATGTTATATGAATAGTACACTTTTTTAAATTAGGTCATTTAAACGATACAGTTGACCCTTTTATGTATACCAAAGCACAATTTAGAATTTGAATAATATGTTAGAAAAAAAAATAATTTAATATCTTAAAAATATTATTCGAGACGAATCCAACAACATATATATATATATATATATATATATATATATATATATGTTATATTTTGTTCTTGTAAAATAATAAGCTCAAAACATGTTATATGGATATTACATATTTTCAAACTAGGTCGTTTAAAATAGGACTCGGGTATATAATATATGTCATTGGATTGTTATTTGCATGCAACAACATCATATCAAAAAAATTCAAGAGCAGGTAAATTCATTGACCAAAGTGAAATCACACAAAGAAAAGCCAAAAGGAATATCCAAGAAACAAAATGATTTCCCAACAGAAACAAGCTGAAAAAAGAAAAGGTACAAAGGAATTAGGAAAAGCCAATCAGCCATAAAGTGAACAGAATTTCTCAAAATCTAAAAACTCAACCCATGTTTACCAAATTTCTCTTCGACAACTATGTTTAACTGCTCAACCATTTTAGTTGTGAGAAGATTTTTCCAATCTCCAACTTTGCCAAGACGGAAAAAGTTCTTGTTTTCAATTTCCGACGAAATTTTCCCGTTCTTATTGATCTCCAAGTTGCTAAGCTTCTCAAAACTACACAAATGTAATATATCATCAACCACACCATTGGATTCTTCTTCTTCGGAGAATGGACACCCCAAAAACTTAGCAATCTCTTTCAAAACAAAATTAGGTTTCATTTTCATTTCTTCATATTTCAAAAACATAACCTTCTCCGGTCTTTCCAAGCTTTCCTTCCAGTATCCTAATACATGATCCCAAAACGGTCCATAAGAAGTTGTTCCTCTACAAAAACTCTCAAAAGCCTCTTCTAATGGAAGTGTTCCTCTACTTTGTTCTCTTAGCTTGTTTGAGAAATGCCAAAGTGAAACAAAAGTGTCTTTAGGATCTCTACAAAGATACACCACCTTACAGTTGGACTCTTTCAAAGATTTTGGCAACAAAACATAAGGATTGTGTGTGGAGAAGATTCTTGGAGGGGATAGTGAATTGAGTTCAGGAACAATATCAGTTTCATAGTAAAGGTTAATCTCCATGAAAGGAACAAGAACATGAGGGTTGGAAGTGAGTAAAGGATGATTTTTATGAATATTTGGATATTTGTTACGGTTTATCAAAGCAAAAGTCAATGCTTTGAGCCAAGTGGTACCTGATTTGGGATTTGTAACTAAGATAATATCTGTATCAATGGCTTGAAAGTGCTTTTGAAAAGATAAAGCACCTTGGAGAATCTTGGGAGCAAACCAAAATCCTTGATATTCATGAAAGGTGGGATCGATCCACCCTTCTACTAATGGCAAGGTTTGTATCAAGTCCTTGCATTCTTGCCCTAAGTCATCTTCTTTCAAGTATTTTGGCAGAGTAGGGTTTTCATCACTTGATTTTGTCATGGTGTTTGTGGGTCGGTAGTTAAGGTTTAATATGGAAGCAGGAGATAAAACTAATTGGTTTCTTGGTTGGCTATCGTGAAAATTGATTCATATATATAGTAGTATAAATACACTATATATCTTTTAAAAATATTAGATTAGATGTAAGAGTTGATGGTGAAAAAAATTTAAGTGAAATGACTCATTTTTTAAATCTTTTCAGAGGATAATTATTTGGATCTTGCTAACCAGTATCTCAGGGGTACGGATTAAGGAAGTCAATAAAAAAAATTAAATTAAAAAAGATATTTTTTAAGCTTTTAATACATTACTTACACAACTTTCAATGTAAATATTATCATATTTGATTCTTTAACCAAATGTCCCAGAGACACTAGTTAGCATTTCTCTAATTATTTTACTTAATAGCTTTCACTTCATTGCATACCTTTCAAATTGGAGAAAAAGTAAACACAGAGGGGATGATATAGAATAAGGTTAAATAAGTAAATGATTCACTTAAATATATCAATATTTGATTTTAGTTTCCATAAAATATTATTTAGGCTTTTGGTCCCTCTGAAATTTTTCATTCATGAAATCAGTTTCTACTTTTTCGTCAACTTATGTCTAGCCATAATATTTTTTAGTGAAATTTTTTCAAGAATGTGTAGAATATTATGAAAATCTCTCTAAAAAAATTCATATTAAATTTATGTTTTGTTAAAAAATCCTTTTTTTTTTTTTGGAAAATATTTTATGAAGACTAAAAGCAAATGTTGATATATTTAGGAGGATCACTTACTTATTTAACCCGTATAATGTATTATATCATGTTTCATGTGGCTCTAGCTTACATTTATTTATTTTACTAAAAAAGGCAATACATTTATGAAACCTATTATTTTTAATGGGCACGAAATAGTACTATCAAATAAAAAAAAGGGCACGATGGGAACGAGGGACACGAGGTAGTAATATGTGTGTGTGATGTTTGAGAGCATCAAACCATTTCAATAAAATAAGATAAAAAGAGTACAAAAAGAAAAAAGAAAAGGGGACTAGGCAAATCCTTATAAAGATCGTGATTTTATAAAGATCGTGATTTTGACATATTCATTGAATATTGGACAAATGTTTAGTTAGCAATCACTGTGATAAGAAGATCGTGAATTCAACTCCATCCTCTAACAACTACACCCTCCAGTCATTATTATAAGCAAAAATCAACATTTTAGATACATTCATAAAATAATATATGTAGTCTTTATTATAAATCACATACATCATTTAATGAATGAATTTAAAATGTTAATTTTTGCTTATAATAGTGATCGGAGAATGTACTAATTAACGAAGTTGGCTATTTGACAAAATAAAACACTTAATTAGCAATTCAAACTTGCACAAAAAACAATTAGATAGATACTTAAAAATTAAGCTACCAATCCAAACCCAAACTCACATGCACCACGTGCTACTCACGTTTCCAAACCCATTTATACCACTTTCTCTTTTCCTGTCGGACACGAATCCAAGAGAATTGTTGTTCCTACATTTGGTTTGGCTATGCCACACGAGTAAATTACTCAAATGCCCCTCGGCAGTTAACTGTCGAATTATGAAACCGGCTGCAGTTAACTGCCGAGGAAAACTTCGGCAGTAAACTACCGAGGAAAACTGAAAACTTCGGCAGTTAACTGCCGAGGAAACCTCAAATCTGTTTTTTTTTTTATTTTTTTTATTTTTTGAGAATATTCCGCGATCTTTATCATTTTTGATTGATTTTTCTTAATAATTCGTTTTTAATTTATTGATTTGCCTTCCTTATTTATTTTAATTGTATTACTCCTTTAAATTTAATTTTTTTTGTTATAACTGCTTTGATCTTCAATAATAGTGAATATTTTATTTCCAAAGAACTTTCACGGAATTTTCTTCTTTTATTTCCTTTTTACGGAAATATTCACAATTATTTTAATTGTATTACTCATTTGATCTTCTTCTTTTTTGCCTATTTTATTTCCAAAGAACTTTCACGAAATTTTCTTCTTTAATTTTATTTCCTTTTTCTTTGTTTTAGGCTTAACATTTAAGTCCTCAAAAAACATTTCAATAAGTGTAAAAATTAAGTATTTGAATATTGTTTTGCAAATTACTTAAATAAAAAAAAAAATCTTTGTACACAATTATTTTAATGTAGAAAATATAACAACATATTATACCTTAAAAAAAATTGTTGTGCACAATTATTTTAACGATTTTTTTATTGTTATTTGTATTTAAGTAATGTGCAAAACAATATTCAAATGCTTAATTTTTACACTGATTTAAATGTTATTCTTATTAAGATATATATACACATAAGTATAATACTGCAATTGTTTAAAACGTACCAAAATAATGATTGAAACATTCAAAATCAATAAATATTATTAAAGACAATTTATGGTTTTTGTCAAAAAAAAAAGTTTGTTATTAATGATAATTTATGGATTTTGTCAAAAAAAAAAAAAAACAAGTTTGAGGTTTCCTCGACAGTTATCTGCCGAAGTTTTCAGTTTTCCTCGGTAGTTTACTGCCGAAGTTTTCCTCGGCAGTTAACTGCAGCCGTATTTCTAAAACTTCGGTAGTTAACTGCCGAGAGGTATTTGAGTAATTTACTCGTGTGGCACAGCCAAACCAAAAGTGGGAACAGCAATTCTCCGAATCCAATTGTGGTTGTTATCTTGATTATAAGTAAAAAATTCTACTTCTTCAACAAAAAAAAGTAAAAAATTATATATTTCTGAAGCAATAAAAACAATCATGAATTAAAAAAGAGAAAATAACAAAAAGGGTAAATGATAAAGAGAAGAAAGAAAAAAGTGAAATCTAAAATTCTTTTTAAATAAATTTAGATCACCTCTAACTTGAGAGTTGTGTTGTGCTGCCTCAAGAAAAAGTTTTCAGTGTTTTTTCGATTTAAACCTTTTCAATTTAAATGTAGCAACAATAAACCTTTTCAAGATAGTGTTCATTATTTAAATCGACCTCATCTTGATTCTTGACCTTCCAAAAACTTCTGATATGGTAAATATTTTAGTTGCATTTTATTTGAGTTTATCTTATAGCATGGGCACCTGTAAAAATGTTTATGAGAACTATATGAAAATGGTTTATGTATCATTCACAAGTTAATTTCAATTTCTTGCAAAAATAAAAATAAAAATTTAGTAAGTTCTTTGGAATAGATTTTTACTATACAAGAATATAGTTCTATCACATTCCAAATTAGTGGTTAATGTTTACTCCTCCTCATTCCTAATCCTAGTAAAAAAATGTAACCTGCAGAAACAAATATGCTACACACTAGGAGCACACATTCACCATGTTTTTTTCCTTTCAAAAACCAAATTCATTAAATAACACATACTAGTGAAACAAATTAACAAAATACCAATAACAATTTAGGAAACTAAACAAACTGCACACAATTCAAACAAACCATGTGAAATAGGATGCAAGTGTAACTCAATGAAAATTAAGCAACTCTCAACCTTTTCCTGTCTTATTAACCTCCAAACTACTCATCTTCTCAAAACTACACAGATCTAATATATTTTTTTTTTCATTTCAAATTTATAAACTAGTTCAACCACTAATTTTATCATACATTATAAATTCAATAAGTTATCTTATCTGCTATCAATTGTTCCTTGTAAACTAGCTTAATAGCCATTCATTATTTTTTTAGGGCTTAATGATATGTTTCGTCCTTGCAATTATGGGTCATTTAAAAATTGGTCCATGTAATCGTTAATCCTGAAAAATTACCTTAATCATTTAAAATTTCATCATTTGACCAACTTAATCACTGTCACGTCATCAAATTAGAAAAATTGCATGGGAATGGGCAAAAATACCCTCGTCATCCATTCGTGAATTGATATTTTTACCCCTGTCTTCATCTTCTTCTCATAATAAAGACGAGGGTATTTTTGTCCATTCTCATGTCATTTTGCTAATTTGATGACTTGATAGTGATTAAGTTGCTCAAAGATGAAATTTTATATGATTAAACAATGCATGAGTAATTTGTCAGAATTAGCGATTGCATGGACTAATTTTTAAATGACGTTTAATTGCAAGGACGAAACATATCATTAATTTTTTTTTTTAAGTAAAGAACGTGATTAGCATATGGCATGTGAATATGGATTGCTAACTTAACTTTTACTTTTGGTGTAATTGGTTTTTGTGTATCTTTGGATTGCTAACTGACTAATGTTTGTGAACGAAGTGATCCCCCACCGCCACCGTGCGTCCTTCAAAGCCGCACCGCTATACTAGGATATAGTTTAATAAAATAATATATTGAATTCAGTTTTGAAAAAATTATGCACCGAATAATATTGAGCATCTACAAATGAATCATTCCCTTAATTGGGTAGGAACTATACTTATATGAATCAACTTCAAGGATATGTGCACCATTGCCAACTAAAAACAAACGTTTCTATTTCTATCATTTCAATATTAAGCTTTGACTACCCATAACCATGGTAAAATCAAGTGATGAAAACTCTTTTGTAGCCAAATACTTGCAAGATGATGACTTAAGCCAAGAATGCAAGGAGTTGATACCCACCTTGCCATCAGAAAAAGCCTGGATTTTAACCCACACCTATCAATATCAAGGATTTTGGATTGCCACAAAAAAATTTCAAGGTGTTTTATCTTGTCAGAAGCACTTTCAAGCCCTAGATTCAGATATCATCTTAGTTACCGCTCCCAAATCAGGTACCACTTGGCTCAAAGCATTGACTTTTGCTTTGCTAAACCGCAACAAATATCCAATTATTCATAACAACCATCCTTTGCTCATTTCCAATCCCCATTCTCTTGTTCCCTTCTTGGAGATTGACCTTTACAGTGATAAAGACTATGTTCCTAACCTTAACTCTTTATCTCATCCAAGACTCTTCTCCACACATATTCCTTGTGCTTTGTTGCCAAAATCTGTGAAAGAATCAACTTGCAAGGTTGTGTATCTGTGTAGAGATCCTAAAGACATGTTTGTTTCACTTTACTTTGGCATTTCACAAACAAGGTAAGAGCACAGAGTAGAGGACCACTTCCATTAGAAGAGGCTTTTGAGAGTTTTTGTAGAGGAGTGAGTTCTTATGGACCCTTTTGGGAGCATGTATTAGGATATTGGAAGGAAAACTTGGAAAGGCCAGAGAAGGTGATGTTTATAAAATTTGAAGAAATGAAAATGAAACCTAGTTTTTATTTGAAAAAGATTGCTGAGTTTCTGGGTTGTCCATTCTTTAATGAAGAAGAATCCAAGGGCATGATCGATGATATATTAAATTTGTGTAGTTTTGAGAACTTAAGCAACTTGGAGGTCAACAAGACCGTAAGAGTAGCAACAGGTGTTGAAAATAAAGCTTTTTTTCGTCGTGGCCAAGTTGGAGATTGGAAAAACCTTCTCACAGCTGAAATGATTAAGCAATTAAACACTATCACCGAAAATAAATTGGGTAAACATGGGTTGAGTTTTTAGATTTTTGGAGTGTTTGTTTCAAGTCTAAGAATAACATTGCGGAGATTAAGTTTTTCAAGTGAGAGAAACTTCAACTTATCTTTAAGCTTTCTTTCTCCTTCATTCATCGATGAGGGGCGGTTTTAGGTTTTTTTCTTTCCATTTTCTTTCAATTTAAATAAGTGATTTTTACATATATCAAGTTTTTCCTTTTATGTATTTTGTAATTTCGTCGTCTAAGTGTGCCATTGTGTTGTTCGTCGTCTTGTGCGACATTTGATTTCGCGTCTTGTCGTGGTGTTCATTTAATTCCTATTGAAAGATCAACTTCAGTTAGTACAAATTCAATTAATGATTTGGGCGTCAACATTGCAGATTTGGAAACATGGTATTTCAGTGATTTAGATTTTATCATATTATTTATAGACATTTTGTCTTTATATGTTATGAACTTGGGTGTTATGAGCTTGTTTGCAGATTCACCCTTTACGATTTTAATGATGTTTGTATCTGATGTACTCTATCAATTTGAATGAATGAATATTATTTTATTTTTGTCAAAAAAAAATAACACTCAGAAGATTAAACGGAAATCAAATGAGTATACTCATATTTACTCTCCATATAAGTGTCGAGTCTCTATGTACACATTAATTATTTATAAGTTTTAACATTAGTACTTAATAAATATTCAATTTCTTCCATCTTATAAGAAATATGGGAATTATTTTGATATATGAAATCACCTATAAGTCCAATGAGTCTGCAAAAATAATATTCTTTTAATGGTTATATTTATCCATATGTGAGTACAAGTATAATGAGCAAGACGAACTAAGAGATCATTCAATCAATTTTGTCAAAATAATTTGCTAGTTCTGAACTATTTTCCATTCTAGCTACTTCAGCCATGTTTAAAAAATACTTTTAAGCTACCCTTTTTCCTATCAAACAGAAATGAGAAAGAAATTAAGTTACAAAAAAGAAATTGAACAGGTAGTAATGGGTAGGGTATTAATATGTCACACTCAACCCTAAAAATAAATTTATGACATATAGCAGATCTAAACCTTAAATTTTTTAATCGGATCAGACTTAAACTTTGCAAAGTCTAACTAGTTTCAGCATATTTCCAAATTTAATGAATGGGTTGGAGAACACGAATAACACATGGTGCATGTAAATATGGATTGCTAACTTAACTTTCACTTTTAGTCTAATCGATTTTTGTGTAACTTTGGATTGCTAACTAAGTACTAACTAAGTAGTATAGTAGTAATCTAAATATATTGAATTCGATTTCAGAAAAACTTGTGCAACAAACCAAGTATTATAAAGCATTTCTAATGGGTCTTTCCCTTATTTTTATGGATAATGTTTCATGAACACCCTTTTTTCATTGTACCATCCCATGTTAGAGTGTGTGTGAGACAATATATGTGAGTTTTTTGTGTGTATGGAAACCACATGAACACATGTCGCAATTGTCTGTGGATGTACAAGTGGTACATGCCACCTAAAGTGGTCTTGTATCACTACTTTTTATTTTACCGGATATTCTTCCTTTATTTAGCACCAAACTAATAGCATTTTAATTGTGGGGTCAACTTTTGCAACAAAACAAAAAACAAAAAAAAAACTTGATGTACACCATGTCAAAATTAAGTGATGAAAACTCTCTAGTGGCCAAATTAAGTGATGAAAACTCTCTCGTGGCCAAATACTTGCCAAAATCAGTGAAAGAGTCAACTTGCAAGGTAGTGTACATGTGTAGAGATCCTAAAGACATTTTTACTTCACTATGGTATTTCACAAACAAGGTAAGACAACAAAAAGTATACGAAGACTTTCAATAGAAGAGTCATTTGAGAAATTTTGTAGAGGGGTGTACTTGTTTGGACTGTTTTGGGAGCATGTATTAGGATATTGAACGGAAAGTTTGGAAATGCCAGAGAAGGTGATGTTTTTGAAATATGAAGAAGCGAAAATGAAGCCTAGTTTTTATTTGAAAAAGATTGCTGAGTTTTTGGGTTGTGGATTTTCTATTGAAGAAGAATCCAACGGCATGGTTGATGATTTATTAAATTTGTGTAGTTTTGAGAATCTGGGCAACTTGGAAGTCGATAAGACATGAAGAATATCATCTGGTGATGAAAATAAAGCTTTTTTCCATCGTGGACAAGTTGGAGATTGGAAAAATCTTCTCACAACAGAAATGATTGAGCTGTTAAACACTATCACCGGAAACAAATTGTCCAAACATGGGTTGAGTTTCTAAATTTTTGAGGTGTTTGTTTGAAGCCTAGGAATAACATTCCCGAGAATAAATGTAAATCAAACGAGTATACTCATTTTTACTCTCAGTATGAGTGCCGATTCTCGTATGTACACATTACTTATTTACAATTTTTAACGTTAGTACTTAATAAACATTCAATTCCTTCAATCTTATAATAAACATGGGAATGGTTATGGAATCAACTACAAGATCCAATGAATCTGCAAAAATAATATTCTTCTAATGGTCATCATTCATGATCCACCATAAACCACTTCTAAAGGCGGTCCTAGCTAGAATCAGCCTTGTACTGTCTACATGTCAAAACAAGGCTTGGACATACCTAAATTATCGTCTAATTAAAAAACAAAAACAAAATATTCCTATGGTAGCATAGTTATATTTTTATGCCAAAGTGTCTTTCTTTAGTCTCAAAGGAGACTAGTAAGAATCACCGTAAATATCACTCATCTACATAAATTTCACTTTGTTTCCAATTCATGACCTGTACAAGATAAAAAAATGTCTTTTCATTAATTTGAAAGGAAGAAATAGCAAGAGTCCTAAAGTAAAATCAAACTGAGAATAATGAAATACCTCATAGTTCAATATCAGGAACTCCCACTAAGAAAGAAC
Source organism: Medicago truncatula (assembly GCF_003473485.1). NCBI lineage: Eukaryota > Viridiplantae > Streptophyta > Magnoliopsida > Fabales > Fabaceae > Medicago > Medicago truncatula. The sequence continues at coordinate 30,080,420 of NC_053049.1, read as the reverse complement.
TTGGATCATTTGATCCCAGAAGTGGTATATACTCTGATCCTCTGACATGAACACTAAAGCAAGCTACACAAACAACATCTATTATCAAGATTTCGTGCAAAAACAGTATATATGTTAGACAGTATTCTCTCTGATCACTTCACTTTCTATTAGGGTGGGAAGAGGAAAAATCGTTATTCCATATTGAGTTTTTTATACAAATCCAAACTCATTAATATCAACATTTCTATTGATTTTGCATAGGGTTTTATCAGGAAAATAAGAGAAATAAAGATGATAAACAGTTAAGGGTATTATAGAAAAAAGTCATAATTCCATTAGAAGTAACAAAATTTACTGGTTTGTCTTGGTATGTGCAAAATACCCTTAAAACAACAAATAAGAAGGAACGGATGGAGTATCATTATATTCAATGGAAGACAATATGATATGTTTTTCCGATCAGTCACAAGACTATCCCATTCATACCTCGATTAAGATATTCAGGCGTGTCAATTTTAGATAGAAAAATTAGTATTACAAACAGAAAGTTGAAAACCAATACATTACCGTTCTCTATTTTCATTACACTTTGGAGCATGGTTTCCATCTTTGTTTTCATATCAGAACTGTCATCCATATGTGGCACGACGAGCGTAAGCTCCCTGTATATATCACGCGCAAAGCTGCATATTTTCTCAGCAAATTCAAGTTCACCATCTGATATCCTACCAATAGCCAAACGCATCAGCTCTCCAGTCAAATCTGCAAGCTGTAATATTGAGAACAATAGGAGAAAAATCATAATTATTAAGTTGAACGCTTGTTTCGTCTTAATAGAGATTACCAAAGGAAAAATAAAGGCCAACAGAATTATAGAGATCGTCACAACAAATCAAGCACTTATGATTCCATTGAAATGGCCATTGTTAAATGTTATATCTACTACTCAACGACGTGAATAGAACGCTAAGATAATAAAAGGGGGAAAGAAATACCCCTAATATATAGTCAAGGATGTTTATCTGCAGAGGCTGAAGAGAAGGATCACTTAGCGGTAACAATGTTTTATTTATCTCATCAAGCTTCAAAAGAGTTCCGTTTTTACAGAAACTGCAGAAAGTAGCTGCTTCGACATACTCCTGTATCTGCAAATACCCACAACAAGTATATCAGATAAAATGTATTTGATCTTAAACAATGAAATTAAGTAACTGAAAGTATACCCCGGGTGAGTAGGCTCGTCTTAGCTTCCAAAAATCAGTTCCCTGCAATTCTTTGACTAGTCGAGACACGTGCTGGTTTGTCACAGCAGCTAAATCCTTTTCTGCTTTCTCAAGTACTTCATCTTTGTTGTATTTACTCATCCTTGTTAAAAATATTAGAAAATAGTATGCCGGTAAGACCAAGAAGATAATGATCACATGTAACAGTATATCATTAAACATTGTGAGTAATACTTGGAATCATATTTCACCCTTTGTTATGGAAAAAGAATTCATTAAGATAGCAAGGTCTTCTGACTCATTTCATTTTCATATTCAAAAGCGAAAGGGGTAGGGGGAGAGGGAGGACAAGTATAAATTCTGAATGTGAGGGAAAATACAGAACAAATAAAGCATGGAAGACAAACTAATTCATGCAAAGACCATGAAATGTATAATTGATAAAAATTCAGTTCATCCAAATTAGCACACTAAACAGTTACAGATCCAACTACACACACACACAGGCATTAAGAGAGTGAGATGTAAAAGTGGTAGGTAACCTGTGCACTTGAAATATGACCTTTTTGCTATTCATTGTTATATCTCGACTTGCTTTGACCACTCTTTCCCGTTTATCATTCTACAAATACAGGTTAACAGCGTCTCAATAACAGCAAATAGCATCGAATGGTATGCAGCTATATTGTAAAGGGAATGAATATACAGGATATTCATAGCTTACCCAATATCTCTATATACTTCCAAGCATTCAATTTCAAATTATTGCAAAGTCAGCTTCGAAATATTATCATTGAATCAAATTTGTTATATGAAAGGGCAGTATGCAGTATGCTTCAAATCATTTTGCTATAAAATCTTAGATGATTAATGAATCCACTACTCTCATAAAGGTGAACAATACAGTAAAATAAATTTTGAGGGAAGAGGAAGATGGAGATTCTCTCGGATAAAGCCTTCCACTTCATTATACTAGTCCTTTGGTACGGACAAAAGCTGACAGAAGGAACAAACATATACATCCAAAAGGTTTAAGACCTCAATATTCCCATTCCATATACACTAATCAACAGTTAACCATCTTTCAAATTTTCCCGGGTTACCCTAATCAACAACCAAAAGGCATGTCAATATAGACACCGTGCATCTGAGTTACACCTCTGAAGTCAAGAGATCGAGATCCTTTCTCTAATGGGTTCCACATTCTACCTTTGTTAGGATTTCAGTCGATACTAACAAATTACCAGGGGAATATCTTATGGCGATGTGCATGTGAGGCAAGCATCAGCATATATTCTAAATAACTGTACGTTATAGACGAAAAGGTACATCTAATCATCTATGCCCCTGCTAAAATAGCTTCTTACTTAACTGTCAAAGTATTCATTGCAAGTACCCCCTGTGCTCTCCAAATGTAGTCAAATATCAGTGATTGTGGCATTATAGTGTAGTAGAATTTTAACAGACCACTATTGTTCCGCAATAAACAATTTAGTACAAAGGGCCTGTTTGGATTAACTTATTTGAGCTTATCTGCTGGTATAAGTTTTGTCATATTATTTGGGAGAGCTTATGAAAACAAGTTGTGACATTGTTCATAAGCTATTTTCAACTTATTTTCATAAATTCCCCATAGCAGCTTTCAAAATTAATGTAACTATTTTTCATCTTTTGCTATAGAAATACCTTATACATAAGTGCTTATCATGATAAGCGATTCAAAGCTTGTGCTATTGTGATAAGCTGTTTATCCAAATATGGCCAAAGTGTTGTCAGATATCGCCTTTTGCAACGCGAAAGCATAATAAAATTGGAACCATTGAAACAAGGATCTAAAACTAATTAAAAACCTAAATGAGAATAACCATTTCTCAAAACCTTTCCACTCCCACACCCCAGATAAAAAAATATTAATAAAAATCAAATCTTTAGGCATCAAAACAATAACCCATGAGCTAATTTGTTCACTGATTTCCAAAATGAACTCACATTCATGCAATGAATATTAAAAAGCTAGAAAATTTAAAATGGAAGATAAGAAACATTACAAGGTTATTGAGATATTCGGTATATTTGGTAAATGGTTCCTTCATAGCAGAATCTGTGACAGTGGCAGTGTCAGTAGCAATGGACATTGTTTTTGGTCTCTTTGATGTGTTCTGGAAGTTGGTTCCTGTAACTGTTGAAAACCCAAAATCGAAAAATAATAAGTATTAATTAATGTAAACTAGAGAGAGAGAGAGAGAGAGAGAGGGAGGTTTACATACTTTGATGGAGACGTTGAGTTTTTTCGGAAGCCATGAAAAGAGAAAGTCTGTGAAATGAAGATGAAAAGGAACGCAACATCTGTTCAGTTCTTCCTAGGACACCTAAAACCCCTACTTTAAAACCCAATAATTAATTAAAAATAAAATATTAAGAAATATTTTTAAATTTTTTAAAGAGATCTTTAATTATTGGTACTCTCTTCAATTTAGGCCATAAACTATATAAATAGTAGTATTAAAAATAATTGATGAAGTATACAAAGTTCATCAATTTTGTTATGTCAAATATTAAATTGAAAACTTGTATATATTCAAGGGATTAAATCGCCGTATTTCATCAATTGTACAAGTAACCTTCAGTTTGTTAAGGATTGTTTTGAATGTTTCATCTCATGATGTGTTGAGTAGGAGATTAGAAAGCATAACTCTATACATAAAATAAAGATAAAGGTAAAATGATAAAATAAAATTAAAAAAAACGTGAAATAAGTTTGTTTGATTGGTTTGATGCAGCTAATTAGAGTTACGAACTTAGTTTTTATAACAAAAACGATGTTTAGTAACCAAACAATATGATAATATATGGTGATGAGGTAGCGTCTATTTCCTAAACCTTTGTTCGATTAGTTTTGCGCGTAGTGTGTTTCCCTCATTCATGGAATCGTGGCACTTCACGTTCGGATTTGTGTCTACTCCTTCACCAGTGGCAAAGCTTAAAATAATTTCGAGTGTGGGTCAATTTTTTAACACGTGAAAATTTATATTTGTTTTTAGGGAAGGTGTAAATTTATATGTTTTTATTAATTAATTAGAGTGACTATTAATTTTTTTTCATAGAACATCATTTAAACTAATGTTTTAAGAATATTTTAACATAAATATTATATAATTTTTACTTTATTACACATATACTTTTAATTGAAAAAAAATTGTGCTTTATTTATTGGTAAGCAATATAGCATTATATATATAATAATCAAAATCAAGTTAAACCACATAGTTGTTGTACTGATGGGAAAGAACTTGTTGATTACAATTGCGTGTGCACAAGTTCAAAATCTTTTTTTTTTTTTTTAAAAAGCATAAGAAATTAAAAAAAATGGCAGGTTGAGTCAAACTGCAGATAAGAATCTACAAAACACCTCACCTTAACTGCTAGAATACACTTCTGACCTGATATATTTGACGTAACATATTATATGTATAACATAATTTCATATTCTAATATGTGTATATACCTATTAAAAATGTTTTTTTTTTAGGATTAGGGTGGGCCGTGGCCCACCCTGGCCCATAGGCAACTCCGCCTCTGTCCTTCACGACATAATTTGTTGACAATGTACTTGGTGCACAACTCTACTACAAATGTGTTTCTTCCCTCATCCTTCTTTGATGCTAGTAGGGCTACAAACAAGGAACATGAGTTGTTGTGTCGTCGTCCAATCCCACTTTATTTTGACCAAGTATGAGGCCATTACGACACACATGCTCAATCGGTTAGGACATTGCATTAATATGTAGGGGTCAAGGTTCAAACCACATACACTCCACTTATTCATCTTAAGAGATGATTTATAACCACTAAGTTATTTAACCCAAAAAAATTAATTGAGTTTGTATTGACCTCACCTCAAGATGGATGCGTTAAGTTGAATATTGATGGAAGTTGCGGTACCTCTGGTGACATTGGCTCTGGAGGTTTACTTCGTGAGAACAAGGGTGATTGAATGTTGAGTTTCTCTTCTAATGAGGGGCAGGGGATGTGCTTTTTGTTGAGCTCTTTGGTGTTTATCATGGTTTGAAGTTGATAAAAAGAAACTATATTCAACAGGTTATTTACGAGATAGATTCTCTGGAAGTCCTCTATCTTCTTTAACATCCAGACCACTCGCATATGTATGCATACACTTCTTTGTTGGCGGAGATCTTTGGTTTAAAAGAGCATATTCCTAACATTTCTTTCTAACATGTGCTTAGAGAGGGAAATTGTTGCGCGTATTTTTTTGGCAAACTCGATTGTTCTTCAAAGTTAGGTGTGACATATTGGCAGACTCCTCCTTCAGAGTTGGAGTCGGTGTTGAAGCTTGGTGCTCCATGCTGAGCCCTATTTACAATTTTTTTCCTTCTTTTTTTTGACAAATGTTAACTTATGCCTTTAAAGATGAGTTAAGATCTTCTCCATTTATGTCTTTCTCAATTTCTTCCATTTGAAGAGACAAAAATACATAAAATCTTGAAAAAAGTAAAATATAATTAATGATATTTAGACTCACTTAGTGATAGGATCCACAATTTATTTTACTATATTGCCTACTTTTATATTGCCAGAAATGTAGTATAAAAAACCTACAGTATTTAATTGTTATCAGTCCAACCTTTAAATGCAAACATCATCGGTCTAGTTCCGATGACTTTGGTTTTGTCGAGGTCTTCTCGTTGTCTCTTTATGCTCAGTGGTGTCAAGATTCGGTGCCTCACTTACACTTACCCACCACTGGGATTGAAATTGGGAAACGTTGAAGATGAAACTCAAGCAATTTGCAATGCATGCAAATGGTGGTTGGTTACTATTTTCATTTCTTCTTCTTCTTCTTTTCATTTATCAGCTTACCTAATTGCATTATGTTCTTTCTTTCTTCCTAAAATGCAACATTTTATATATTAATTAGGTTTTAATCATACATGCTAAGCTATTTTCAATGCGCTGTTTGTTAGGTTTACAAACTCTGTGTGTGATTTGTGTTGTGTAGTAAGTCTGAGTTGGAACAGCATATAAGTGATTAGATCCGTAAACCCAACGTCTTAGGATTTTCGGTGAAAGATGCGGTTGTCATAACATTTTGTTCCTCATTCATCAACAATGAGGCAGTGATGTTGTTTTCAACTTTTATAGATCACACAATTGGTTGAAGCCAGGGTCTTAATATTGGCTAGGTGTTTTTAGTATCTGTTTGAAAAATACCATTTTTTTTGTGGTTTATCCTACAGATATTGCTAATGCAGCCATGTTTAGGCTCTTATCTTCGGCCTATTGTTTGAGAAAAAAAAAGGTGAATCTGAGCCTTACACACTCATTTGTCATTAGTTTAAGTATGAGGCTCCACACTCAGAGAGTTAAGGTTGTTTTGAGAGCTGTTGCCTCTCTGTGTTGTTGTGGTAGCCGATGATTCGTCTCGGTGAAATTTGTTAACACCTCTCAACACATTTATACTATTACTCCCTCCGTTCCTCATCACAATCTTCTTTTTCTTTTTCTTCTTAATAAACAACAATGGAAATGGAATGAATAATTCTTCTTTTTCTTCTTCTTCTCCTTGGATAGCAAGGCAGTGATGATGTTTTCAGTAACTGAATCAGACATTGGGCGAAGAGATGTTTCATGGCGAGGTGATTTTGTGTCTATGTGAAGTTACACTTTGCACAAATGTTTAACGCAGCCTTTGGGAAACTCTTCTCTCTTCTGTCTGACAAAAGCCGAATCTGAGCCTTCATTTGTTCTGCCCCATCTTAATTTGTGTTTGGGAAGAGAAATGATATTTGTACAACCATTTTGGAAAATTGCTGTTCACACATCTTTCATTGCTCAGAAGCTCCTGTTTTAAACGATCAGAAGTTACGAACCGATCCCATCGGAAGATAACTTCCGTTGCGATAACAAGGCTCCTCTTCTTCGTTTTTTTTATAACAGGGCAATGTTTGTTCACTTCTTCTTTTTTTTCTTCTTATTCTTCTCAAGGCTGTGATGATATTTTTAGCAATTGAGTCAGACAATGGGTGAAGACATGTTTCATGGCGAGGCGATTCTGTCTCTGTGAAATTACACTTGTTGTACTTTGCACGGATGTTGTTTTTGACGCAGCCATTAGGAACCTCTTCGCTCTTTTGTCTGAGAAAAGGCAAATCTGAGCCTTCTTCTGTTCATCCCATTTCAAATTGTGTTTGGGCCGTGATCTCTCTTTTGTATGAAACAATGTTGCTGAGCGCTCCATCTTATACATGAATGGACATGATAATGTTGTCTGGCTGCTATTATGGTTGCATTGCAACAGGACGTGATCATTGAATTAACAAAGTCTTTTAACCTTTCAAAACAAGTTGTGCTATATTTATAGAATCCTTCTATATTTGAAAAGCTTTGTATGCAAAGCGTTTCAAATTCAAATGCTGCACATGATAGCAACTGTGTTTCACTTGACCGACCCACATCTCTGCAACAGTTTTCAACACAGTACATGTTTAGTTGTTTTCATTTGAAGTCTTTTTTGAATCATGATTTCATTTGAAGTGATGTTGTATATTGTTTCATTTTTTAAAATTCGAAATTTATATAGATATGTTTGTCCATGGTGGAAAGAGAAAGACCAAGAAGGAATGTGCACTTAACTCCTGTGGAAACTATAACAAAGCGAGCCTAGGACATCAGTCAATATATTTTTTTTTTATATGTAAATATTTAAATAGAGAACTAGAGGGATTGGAACTATCCTGTCTCAAATGGTTTTGATAGGAACACAATATTTGCATTCCAAAGAAAAAACACTTTTTATTCAAAAATAGGAAGGAAAAAAAATGGAAATAAATAACACATAGTGTGTTCTCTCCTCTTGTACTATTTTCATCTCAATAACCTTTCACCATATGCCCACTCAGGCACTCACTCACAATACTCAATGAAACCTAAGAAACTTCTCTTCCCCCTAGACCTACCATTTCCCTACTGGAAGCAAGTGTAAGTGTACAAATCTATTTTTCTTATGTTGGGATTTTGGGATAGGGTAATATTGAAGAGAAAGCTGTGGAAGATTGAACTCAAGCATGCATCATTGTCACATCACTTTCAACGAGGCTTTGGGGCTCTACCATCTCAAATCGCAAATGGTGGTTAGTATTTTATATTTTCACTTACTTTTCATTTTGTTATTTCTGTTTAGCTAACTGGATTCTTTTCTTTGTTCATAAAATGCAGATGAATTCCACAGTTTCAATGTTAAATGCAAAGGTATTTTCAATGAGCTTCATGTGTTTTATACTCCCTTCAGTATGAACTATGAGAAAGTTTTGCAAACAAGAATTGATGTATTTGGTCTAAACTTTATCTTAGGGTTGTTCGAGAGGGGTTTTTGGAGGGAAGGGCTTTGAAGGGTTAAATTTATATTTTAATATATATTTGATTTGATATTTTATAAAAGTTGAAAGAACAACATGATAAATGATCATATAATACTTCAATAACACTTAATTGGTTTTAGAAAAACATTTTATAACGTCCGTAATTGATAAAATAGAATAGTATGCCCTCCCCTCCAAAATCCTCTATCTAAACATACCCTTATCCAAACATATGATTCGAGGGAGTACTTCAATCATCTATAAATATTATTAATTATTTCTTTAATAATGTAAAACTAAAAAAAAACCCATATTACGAGACGGAAGAAGTACTCCCTTGAATCATATTTATAGATTAAAAGCTACTTTTTAGATTCAATAAACATTTAATGTATTTATAGACTAAATACATTATGTAACTAATAAAAAAGTAGTTTTTTGTTTATAAATGTTACCAGATGAAGTATTTTCTTTTACAATTAATTTACCTTTAAGAGATGAGATGATGCAATCCGACACAAGTATTAGAGCTAAGCAGGTACTTTGGAAATAAAACATAATGAGGAATTAGTTGGGGAATATAATTTTAAATAGTGTAAAATATTATATGAAAGTAATTTTTGTATGTAAACCTTTATATGCATACATCATTCGATGACTTTGGTTTTTTCGAGGTCGTGGTTCTTGTTGTCTCTTTATGCTCATTGGTGTCAAGATTCGGTGCCTCACTTACACTTACCCACTGGGAAATGTTGAAGATGAAGCTGCGGAAGATTGAACTCGAGCAATGTAATGCATGCAAATGGTGGGTTGTTACTATTTTCATTTCTTCTTCTTCTTCTTTTCATTTAGCAGCTTACCTTTCTTTCTTCCTTCCTAAAATGCACATTTTATATATTAATTAGATTTTAATCATACATGCTAAGCTATTTTCAATGCGCTTTTTGTTGGGACCGGAGGGAATATTATACTTAAGTGTGAGTTGGAAATCTCACATTGTTTAGAAAAGTAAAGGTCAAACAACATATAATTGGTTAGATCCGTGAACCCAACGTCTTAGGATTTTGGGTGAAAGATGCGGTTGTCATAAGCTTTTCTCCAATATGGATAATTCGCCGGGCTCCCCTCATTCACCAACAAATTGCACATTTCTTCTGTCATATTATTTACTTTGTTTGAAAAAATTGGTTTCATGATAGATAGACAGAGTACACAATGAGGCAGTGATGTTGTTTTCAGCTTTTATAGATCACACAATTGGTTGAAGCCAGGGTCTTAATATTGGCTAGGTGTTTTTAATATCTGTTTGAAAAATACCATTTTTTTGTGGTTTATTCTACAGATATTGATAATGCAGCCATGTTAATGCTCTTCTCTTCGGCCTATTGTTTGAGAAAAAAAGGTGAATCTGAGCCTTACACACTCATTTGTCGTTAGTTTAAGTATGAGGCTCCACACTCACAGAGTTAAGGTTGTTTTGAGAGCTGTTGCCCCTCTGTGTTGCTGTGGTAGCCGATGACTCGTCTCAGTCAAATTTATAAACAGCTCTCAACACATATATACTATTACTTCCTCTGTTCCTCATCATAATCTTCCTTTTCTTCTTCTTCTTCTTAATACAATAATGGAATGAATACTTCTTTTTCTTCTTCTTCTCCTTAGATAGCAATAGCAAGGCAGTGATGATGTTTTCAGTTACTGAATCAGACATTGGGTGAAGAGATTTTTCATGGCGAGGTGGTTTGACGCAGCCTTTGGGAAACTCTTCTCTCTTCTGTCTGACAAAAGCCGAATCTGAGCCTTCATTTGTTCTGCCCCATCTCAATTTGTGTTTGGGAAGAGATATGATATTTGTACAACATTTTTGGAAAATTGCTTTTCTGACATCATTCATTGCTCACATGCTCCTGTTTTAAACGATCAGAAGTTACGAACCGATCCCATCGGAAGATAACTTCCGTTGCGATAACAAGGCTCCTCTTCTTCGTTTTTTTATAACAAGGCAATGTTTGTTCACTTGTTTTTTTCTTCTACTTATTCTTCTCAAGGCTGTGATGATATTTTTAGCAATTGAATCAGACAATGGGTGAAGACATGTTTCATGGCGAGGCGATTCTGTGTCTGTGTGAAATTACACTTGTTGTACTTTGCACAGATGTTGTTGTTGATGCAGCCATTAGGAACCTCTTTGCTCTTTTGTCTGAGAAAAGGCAAATCCGAGCCTTCTTCTGTACAGCCCATTTCAAATTGTGTTTGGGTCGGGATGCCTCTTTTATACGAAACAATGTTGCTGAGCGCTCCATCTCATACATGAATGGACATGATAATGTTGTCTTGCTGCTATTATGGTTGCATTGCAACAGGGAAGTGATCATCGAATTAACAAAGTCTTTTAACCTTTCAAAACAAGTTGTACTATATTTATAGAATCCTTCTATTTGCAAAGCTTTGTATGCAAACCGTTTCAAATTCTAATGCTGTACAGTGCACACATGATAGCAACTGTGTTTCACTTTACTGACCCACATCTCTGCAACAGTTTTCTACACAGTACATGTTTAGTTGTTGTCATTTGAAGTCTTTTTTGAATCATGATTTCATTTGAAGTGATATTGTATATTGTTTCATTTTTTAAAATTTGAAATTTATATAGATATGTTTGTCCATGGTGGGAAGAGAAAGACCAAAGAAGGAATGTGTGCTTAACTCCTGTGGAAACTATAACAAAGCAAGCCTTGGACATCAATCAATATATTTTTATTTATATGTAAATATTTAAATAGAGAACTAGAGGGATTGGAACTATCCTATCTCAAATGGTTTTGATACGAACACAATATTTGCATTCCAAAGAAAAAACACTTTTTATTCAAAACTAGGAAGGAAAAAAAAAGAAATAAGTAGCCCACAGTGTGTTATCTCTCCTTGTACTATTTTCATCTCAATAACCTTTCACCATACCCACTCAGCAACTCACTCACAATACTCAATGAAACCTAATAAACTTCTCTTCCCCCTAGACCTACCATTTCCCCACTCGAAGCAAGTGAAAGTGTACAAATCTATTTTGCTTATATTGGGATTTGGGATAGGGTAAAATTGAAGAGAAAGCTGCGGAAGATTGAACTCAAGCATGCATCACTGTCACACCACTTTCAACGAGGCTTTGGTGCTCTACCATCTCAAATCACAAATGGTGGTTAGTATTTTATATCTTCACTTACTTTTGATTATATTCATTTGTTTTGCAGCTTTGCTAACTGCATTCTTTTCTTTCTTCACAAAATGCAGATGAATTCCACGGTTTCAATGTTAAATTTAAAGGTATTTTCAATGAGCTTCATGTGTTTTATACTCCCTTCAATATGAACTATAAGAAAGTTTGGCAAACAAGAATTGATGTATTTGGTCTAAACTTTATCTTAGGGTTGTTTGAGAGGGGTTTTTGGAGGGAAGGGCTTTGTAGGGCTAAATTTATATTTTAATATATACATTTGATATTTTAAAAAGTTCAAAGAACAGCATGATAAATTATCATATAATACTTCAATAACACTTTATTTATTTAAAAAAAACATTTTATGATATTTGTAATTTAAAATAGAAAAGTATGCCCTCCTCTCCAAAATCCTCTATCCAAACATAACCTTATACTTAGGACCAGATGGAGTATTAGGTTAAAGCAGTGGCTTACACATTTCTTCTGTGATATTATTGATTTGTATGAAATTAGTTTCTTGATAGAAGACACAATGGGGCAGTGATGTTGCTTTCAGCTTTTAGATCCGACAATAGGTTGAAGAGTCTTAGTATTGGCAAGGTATTTAAGTATGCAACCATGTTGAGATTCTTTTCTTATGCCTATTGTTTGAGAAAAGGTGATTCTGAGCCTTCCTTTGAAACCCAGAATTAAGGTTTTTTAACTTCGTTAGTCGTTAAGTGTGAGGCTCCTTCACAGTCAGAGAAATAAGGTTGTTTTGAGAGTTGTTGCCTTTCCGTGTTGCTGTGGTTGCCGATGATCCGTCTCAGTGAAATTTACAAACAACTCTCCACACATACCTTCTATTACTTCCGCTGTGCAATAGTGCTATAGTGCCACTATAGCCGCTATTTGACAATATTTTGTACTGGATAGCGTATCTCAGAATAATAGCGGTTTGTTCAAATTCCTCTACGTTATAGCGCCACTATAGCTGCTATTTAACAACGCGTATATTAACCTTTTCTTTTTCTTCTTCTTTTTAGATAACAAAGCAATGTTAACCCCTTCATTCTTCTTCTTCTTCTTCTTTGGTAACAAGGCAGTGATGATGTTTTCAGCAATTGAATCAAGCATTGGGTGAAGAGTTGTTTCATGGCGAGGTGGTTCTGTGTCTGTGTGAAGTTACACTTGTGGCGCTTTGCACAGATGCCCAACGCAGCCTATGGAAACCTCTTCTCTCTTCTGTCTGAGAAAAGGCGAATCTGAGCCCTCTTGTGTTCAACCCACCCTATCTCAAATCGTGTTTATTTGAGGCCTTTTTTTGCCAAACACAATTTCTTCCTTGTATAAAAAATACACAGGAATTATTAGTACATTTCACTAAAGCTGAAGCAAGGTCAGCAAACTATAGAATCTGTGACATAGTTCAGAAACATCAATGCTAGGTGAACTAGACACTATTATTTGACCTTCGGTTGAGAAAATGGCCAAGAAAATTGTTAGGCTTCTCAAGGCAAGGCAAGGCAAGACAACATTGCTGAGGGCTCCATCTTATATATGAATATACATGATAACTTTGCCTGGCTGCTATTATGGTTGCAAAAGGGAAGCGATCAAGGGAATGGAAGTTTTTATTTAGACTTCATATACAAGGGAAAGAGACAGGATCGCAAGCAACCAACTTAAAATAGAAACACAACCTAACTAAACAAATAACTAACATATTAACCAACTACTCTAACAACCCATAACTACGTTAACTAATCTAATTTTGGGTTCCTAACAGGTTAGTAGTTTATTTCTTCTCATACTTTTCATTTTGCGGTGTTTTGTTTGTCTAACTGCATTTGTTTTGCTTATAAATGCAGATGAGTTGGAGGTTTTTTATCTTAAAATGGTTTCAAAGGTATTTTTAACATGTTTCGTGTGTTTTATATATTAGGTTATCTCTATTGAATACTCTGTTATAGCATTTTTTTTAAACCTCATATATGACTTGCACATTTTTTGGGTGATACATTGTTATAGGAATAAGTTGCTCGATAGAGGATATAACGAGGCTATGATGTTGTTTTCAGCTTTTAGATCAAACAACAGGTTGGAGAGCCTAAGTACTGGCAAGGTGTTACAGTATTGGTTTGAAAATACCATTGTGATTCATTCTACATATACTGATAACGCAGCCATGGTGAGGCTCTTCTCTTCTGCCTATTGTTTGAGAAAAGGGTGAATCTGAGCCTCCCTTGGAATCCCTGCAATTAGGGTTTACAATCGTTAGTTAAGTGTGAGGCTTCATCCTCAGAGAGAGATAAGGTTGCCTTGAGAGCTGTCACTCCTCTGAGTTGATGTGCAAGCTGATGATCCTTCTTAGTGAAATTCGCAAAAAACCCTCCATGCATACACACATACACACACATACTCTGTTTCTGTTTCTGTTCCATACATAAGCTTCTTTTCCTTCTTCTTCCTCTTAGATAACAAGGCAGTGATGATGATTTCAGCAATTGAATCAGACATTGTATGAAGAGTTGTTTTCTGGCTAGGTAACTATGTATGTGTGTGAAGTTACCCTTGCGGTCATTTGCACAGATTCTGTTGATGCAGCCTTTGCAAACCTCTTCTCTTTTTTGTCTGAGAAAAGGCGAATCTGAGCCTTCTTTTGTTAAACCCTAACTCCATTTGTTTTGGGGATTTTTTTTTCCTCTTTCCGTCTTTCGTCTGTCTTGTTGAATTTTTGTTGTTTCCCACATAAAGTCAAGTTACTTGTTGGAAGCATACGACTATGGGACACATCGCTATTTTGTACACACACTAATTGATGATAGTGTTAGTATTTAGTATGCGTTTCACTTGACCCTCATCATCAATTTGTGTGGGGCATATTTGTACACACACTAATTGATTTCGCGTGAAGTGAGCTCCAAAAAGAATTTCTATGATTATAGTTTATTATACTCGACTATTTTTTCATTCTTGAAATATGTTTAGATACACTTGGCCATGGTGGAAAGGGAATGACTCAGAAGTAACAGTTGCTTAACTCCTGAGAAAACTATACTACTGCAAGCCTTGGACAATCAATCCATTTTTTTATATATAAAAAATAAAAGAGAACTAGTAGATGGTTTGTACTCTCCTATCTCAAATGGTTAGTATTTGAACCTTAATAATTTCTTTTCATTATGTTGTTTTGTTTGAAGTGTATTTTTTCTTTTTTGTTAGATGCAGATGAAGAGGCGGTTTTATATGCTGAAATGGTTTCAGGAGAAGCATGCCACTCCTGTTTTAATAAATTCTAAGGTATTTTTATCACGCAATGTGTGTTTTATTTATGTATCAGGTTGTCTCTAAGACTATCAGATTTTCTATTTCTGCATTTGTTAAGCTTCTCTGTTACTCACACATTTCTTCTATGATATGATTTTTTTGAATTACGTTTCTTGATATAGGACACAAGGAGGCGGTGATGTTGTTTTCTCTTTTAAATTAAACAGGTTGAAGAGTCTTATCACTGGCAAGGTGTTTCAGTATCTGTTTGAAAATACCATTGTGGTCCATTCTACAAATACTGGTAACACAGCCATGGTGAGGCACTTCTCTTCTGCCTCTTGTTTGAGAAAAGGTGAATCTGAGCCTTTATCTGAAACCCTGCAATTAGGGTTTCTCCCCTTAATATTTGTTAGTTCAAGTATGAGGCTCCACACTCAGAGATAAGGTTGTCTTGAGTGTTGTTGCCGCTCTGAGTTGCTGTGCAAGCCGATGATCCTTCTCGGTGAACTTTGCAAGCAGCTCTTTACACATCAACAACCAACTACATGGATCAAACTACACCATAATGTTCTATCATAAACCACATTTCGATCCATATACATATATATTTCGTCTCAATTATGTACTTCTTTTTCTTCTTCTATCTCATCCTCTTTAACAACATGGCAGTGATGCTTTCAACTATTGAATCAGACATTGGGTGAATAGCTATTTCAAGGCATTGTGACTCCGTGTCTGTGTGAAATTACCTTTTGGTCCTTTGCATAAATGCTGTTGCGCAGCCTTTGCAAACTTCTCTCATTTGTCTGTGAAAAGGCGAATCTGAGCCTGTTCAACCCAAACTCATTGTTTGGGTCCCTCTTTTTCTTTTCTTTTTTGGCTTGGTTGAATTTGTATCCCACCGAGTCAAATTTAATTATGGAAGCATAGAAAGATTAACTTTACACAAAAAACATTTTTTTTATGCAGTTCGTATAATATTTTTCCTTGACTGCTTTTGAATCGTGAGTGTGACTGCAAGCTAATTTGCACATATTACTCCTTTATTCATCCGACAATCATGCCTATACTTTTGGCTATGCATATATATATATATATATATATATATATATATATATATATTATTGACGGTGATATGAGATTGCATATATATAGTGGTGTTTTTATTCAATTTTTGCGCTTGTTTATTTTTTTTGATATTTTTTGCATGATATGCACATTTGGAACTGTATGCTGATATATTACTTATCGTGGGACTTCATTTTATTTAACATGTCCCTTCCATTGAAGACTGTCCCTTTTAAGCATTGAGACCTTCACAATTTTCCTTACCAGAATTAAAGAATGAATTAAAAAATGAGTAAATGCCTCATAGATCATGCTATTTCGCGTGGATTATTTCGTAATATCTGAGAAATGTTCAAATATTGGAGGAACTGCCTCCTAGTTAAAGCTGAAGGTGGAACTAGATCCTAGTATTCTATGCCACCCATTTTTGGGTCTAATATACAACATTTGTTTAAGTATCAGGAAATCCTACTTGTGTGACATTGAATAGAAGGTTCTAGTTCCACTTTCAGTGTCAAATGGGAGTTAACTTAATATTTGGTCAGACACCAAATGCTTCTATGAAAAGCACACGAGTTAGTACACTTCACTAAAGTTGAGGCTAGGTTGGCAAACAATAGGATTTATCCTAAAGTTCAGTAACTTTAATGCTGGGTGAATTAGAAACTCCATTATTTGCTCTCTCAGTTGAGAAATTGTTAGCAGTCCTAAGGCAAGAAAACGTCGTTGAGCGCTCCATATGAACGGGCAAAGTTTTCTAAGGTCTGTCAAGGTTGCAACAGGGAAGAAATCATTGAAATAACAAAAAATTGACATGAGCAGTGGCGTTAAAAACCTAAATGCTTGGCATGGGCATGCAATCTAATGCTGTTAAGTAGAGGCTATATCGGCGCTTTAGCAGAGCATAATTTGAACAAATTGCTATTTGCTTTGTGGTACACATACGTTACACAAAGTTTATAAAATAGCGGCTATAGCAGTACTACAACACTGTTGCACAGCAAAATTTGAACAAACCACTATTTTCCATGATATGTGATTGGCAACATTGTGGGCATCTGGCTAGAAATATTTTATCTTGTTTACTGAAATGATATTGTTTGGATTCTTACAGTTAGTCTGGGAAGGACTTGGAGGAGAGACTGATTTGGGAAACTGGTGCAGGTAAAATAACTATACTAAGTTGTAGCAATGTTAGTAAGTATGATTGTTTGGTGTATATATGAGGCCTTCACGCGGTTCTTCAAAAGAGAAGAAAAAAATGAGGCCTTCACATCTTTCACATATCTTTATGCTGTTTTAAGAGATGCATATGTGTTTACCATATGGTCCGCTGATTTTAATTTTTTGGCCTTCATGGACTATATTTTCCCTTCCACCATTTTTAAATAGTTTTTCATGTTTGATGGTATTGCAGAATTATATGGACTAATTTGAGAAACAATAACCATATGGTTGTTTCATTTTTGTGTTAGGGTGTGTTTGGAAGGAGGGTTTGAGAAACAATAACCTTGCTACCGTGAATTTCTTTGGTGTGTAATTGAGCAACCTTTGTTTTCAAAGAATTGCAAGTTTTTACAAGGCTTGTCGACTTCATACTCTGTTTCTAGAGGGGTGACATTAGAACTGGAATTTTGAACTTTTTAAACTCATTATACATATTCGTGGGTATGTTTTTCGCTTAAAAGAAATATGAGACTAATACTTGCTTTGCTTTTGCAATCTAGGAAAGATGGTGTTTGGACTGGTGACCTATACTCTGGATATTCACTGCCAATGGAAGATCCCAAAGAAGAGACAAATGTGGATCTTGAAGGAACTTGGAAATAGTTTATAAGAAGAGCAATGCTATTTCAAGCGAATAATTCCATTGTGAAATTCCACGAAGCTGTCGTGTTGCTTTTAAAAGGCAAGCAACGTGTCCCCACTTCCTTATTTACCGGAAAATATCAATGCAGTATGTGATAACAACCAATCAGCTGAGTTCGCAATCCATTCGTGATACCAACTCTCGCGAGATTTAGCATTAGGCATAAAAGAAGTATGTGAATAAATCTAATTTTTGTGGTGGCGAAATTCTCGCACATTTTGACTGTAAGGAAGTATGTGAAGCATTAACCGAATGTTGTTTGATTGTTATACAAGTCTTTCTTTGAATTGTAGATGTGATGTTCTTTGTGAATGCTTGTCCGTGAACGCCAGAACATGTTTTCTTAAAATTTGTGTTATTTTTACTTGATAACTAAGAGGTTCCGAACAAACAATTGTATGTATCTTCTGGAAACAATAAAATGTAAAAACTATTTTCAGATTACAATTAAAATAGTGATATATAATGCCAAGGAGAAGCTAAAACTAGAAGCGATAAGTAGAACTCCTATGTTTCTGCTTCAGTTCATGTACTTTATGATCTAAAATACTGAAAAAACTTAAGATTAATGTTGGAGCAGGTCTTGGACCGGAGCGTGTTCCAATTGTTTTTTAAGGGAACAAGCTTATAACATTTCATTAGATATCAAATTGGTAATGTGTGGTGATACCTCAATAAACATATGAGGACTAGCAAAGAATGTGGTATCTCTGGCTAAGGTATGATTGACCTCATTCGTTTCTCTCCGATTTAATGCGACATCTCACAACTCAAAATTCTGTAACATCATTAGTGTTTTGCTGAAGTAGTCCACAACTTTATTGGCGTATAGCTCATAATCCACCTTCTCAAGCTGTAAATCATGAATCCAATTAAAAAAAGGAGACATCATTTTGTGAAAGAATCAATTCTCCTTTATTCTCATGGGTGAATTTTACTTCCTCTTTTTAACATAAACTTCAGATGAAAGTATCAAATTCTGGAGGATTTATCATATTAAATTCTATATATACTAATATGTCGAAGAAGTAACACATCTTCCATTGTCGTCCAGCGGTTAGGATATCTGGCTTTCACCCAGGAGACCCGGGTTCGATTCCCGGCAATGGAAATTTTTTGGCTAGTTCATATAAATATTTTTTGTCCAAAATTTGGGTCTTTCATGGAAATAATAATCGTTTTCTACCAATTTTATGAGAAATATTTTCTTTTTGAGAGTTTTTTTTTATGGAAACTTTATAATAATCATCTAAAAAAGTTTGTATCTTTTAAACTGGAAAATACTCTCCATTTATTTTCTTATATTGTAGCTAATTAATAATCATATAACAATTTTAACAGTTTATGATTTTTCAATATAAGTTTATTAAATTTTAATGAAAATAAAAATATTTTATTAAAACAAGCTCATACATTAAGACCAAAATAAAAAACAAGCTCATACATTAAAATAAAAAATACATTCAAATAAAAAAAAAATATATATATATATCAATTAGAAAAAAACAGCACACTTACCAAAAAAAAAAAGACAGCACACCATATCTTTTAACATAACTCTTTTAAATTATGTTCAAATAAAAATAAATAATGACTTCGAAGATGATTTTTTATCGCTACTCGAATATTTTAGTGTTTTTTGTCACATTAGTGACCAGTGGTAAAATTTTAAAAAAGTTTCTGAAACACGATTTTCAAGCTCTTCAATAGACGACGATTTGGCCGCGCATAAATTTATAAATGAACCTCGTATACTATGAAATTATTTACGATATATTATGCTGTAAAATTAATTTCCTCGTCGGAAATTTTCTCATAAAATCGCATCGTATAGGTTACTTAGATGGAAAAAGTTATTTTATCGACAAAAATGATTTTGAACATTTTTATTAGATATCACGTATAACTGTCGACGGCAATCATTTAGGTTTAAAATTAAGTAACGTGTTATAGAAATATAAATGTAAGCAAATAATTATGATGAGTTTTTAGAAGTGACTAATTATTTATGATTTCAGGGAATATTGGTAGAAATGATATTAATTAGAGGGTAACTGAGATGATCTTTTGGTGAGAAAATATATACTTTCATCTTCTTATCCTCACATGGTAACCACACATACTTACATATTCCAATTCTTTTTTTTTTTTTGAGAGAATATTCCAATTCTTTTATAAAATAGACTTTTTACCCATGCTGTCGCACGAATCATATATAATTCTAAACATTACCTGCACTTTTTATTAAAAATATAGGTGTGAAATATCATGTGGTCTTTTATAAAAACTCATGTTATATATATATATATATATATATATATATATATATATATATATATAGAAATAAGCATTTACCTGTAAATTTTTTTTTTTTTTTTTGAATGAGCAAATATGACTCTGTAAGTTAGATTGCAATTTGAGATATAATAGATACTTAAAATATAAAGGATTACACCGGTACGGCGGTGTTTGTGTCAGATTGGATTATATATGTATCCAAACCAAAGTAGGTGATTCACACTTCCTATCATTCTCTCACTTTCCTGACTTCTTTCTTCATTCTTCTATCTCCTCTCTTATTACCTCTTCTCTCTTTGTTATTTTCTATTCTTTCTTCTCTCTTCTACAAAAGAAAATTCCAAGAACCTTGAGAAAGGTAATAACTCATAAAACGTCTACTCTTTCTTTGAATTTGATTTCCATTACTTACAAAATATGTAAATGATCACAAGTCCAAAACTTTGTAGTAATTACTCATGAACACATCATTTCTCACCTTTTCTTGTTAAATCTTTGTGAGTTATGCAAATAACCATGATCTTTTGTTTAAAATCCAATTTGCTTACCATTTTATGTTCATGACCTTTTGAGAATTATGGGTTATTCTTTCTTTAAATTTAGACTATTATTTTTCCCATCCTATGGCCTTCTCACTCGTCCTATGCAAATTACCAACATGCCATTCAGATTATATAATCCGGAACATCTATACGTATTTCGGAATATAGAATCCGGACAATTGCGAAGTATAAAAGGAACTTCACCCTCCATTTTTACAGTTTTACAGTCTCACTTTCAACATTCTCTCTCTCTCTCTCTCTACATTATCCCAAGTTCCGAACACCACAAATCCTGTCCAAATTTGGAGTTTTGTTGATGAAAAACACCACATTTCAACCCTTTTCAAACATCATGGAATGTAAGTTCGATTTCTGTACATATGCATGGTTAATTTCGTCGATTTTTTTTTTTTTATTTCTGGTCGGATGCAATCTGAATTTTGTTTTCCGGACTTGATTGTTGATGTCCGGAAGTTGAAATCCGGAAAAACCCAGAATGTTTTTTTGCTTATGTTTTGTGATGTTTGATTACCCTAATTTAAATGTTCAACATCTAATACTCGACACGTAAGGGAGGTAGTGCATGCTTCCCATGGGAGAGAGTGTCTCCGACGGCTGTAGGAGAAAGGTGGTGTTCCTCCGAGACATCGGGGTGGTAGAGGACGCCGTGCTGATGTCGAGCATCAGCCGGAGCAGCAAGAGAATATGGACATGGAGTATAACACCTCGTTTTCCCAACGTAAAAATTTCATTTAATTAATCAGAGTAATTCACATAAACGGAATGTCACACTTCTTTTCTTAAAATCATAAACGGAATAATTAACTAATTATCCTTCAAAATTCAATAACATAATATTTAATACTTCGCAGCAAAATTTATTCGAACATCTAAAATAATTTTGGCACGAAGGCCTCATTAAAGTATCTCATAAAAATCCAATTAACAACTTAATCATGTAAATTCATAAGCAATACGTAAGGAATAGAAAAGCATGCAACAAAGTTCCTATCCTGTTACATATCAGAGCACCTAAAGACACACATGAGAGATAATCCACTCACGACAGCAATCTAACAGCAACTTAAACTCGATCACCTGCAAGTTACTCATACGAAGAGCAATATTTCCAAGCAGAAAGGGTGAGATTTCACAAAACAATAATATCAAGCATATAATTCATTAATTATATTTAACAACATAAATAACTTCATGTATTAGCAATAATAATCCTTTATGTAATGATTCTTAATAACTCAATCAACTTCTAATTATCATTAACTTCATATTCATCACATTATAAACTTCATCATATAGCACATAATAATCAAATCATAACCAACATAGATCATCACATCATAAATATCATCTTTAACACACAACATAATCATCATCTCATAATAACTTAGACCACACAACATAATCATCACTTAATAATAATAAGGCTAAATTACCTTTTTGGTCCTCTAACAATTTAATTGGTATCAGATTAGTCCTCTAACTAAAAATTGATTTATTTCGGTCCTCTAAGTTTCTCACCGTTACTACATTTAGTCATTTCTGTTAGTTTTATTCAAATAAACGTTAGGGTTTGTGTTATGTAGGTCCTCTAACTTTATTTATTAGTATCATTTTGGTCTTATTCCTTGTTAAGGTATTATGATTAAATAGTGACTGATATTATTGGTAACTGTTATGGTTCATATGTATGTGTGAAGCAAGAGGTCAGATACCCACATAACACAAATCATAATGTTTATTTGAATAAAACTAACAGAAATGATTAAATGTAGTAACGTGAGAAACTTAGAGGACCGAAATAAATCAATTTTTAGTTAGAGGACCAATCTGATATCAACTAAATAGTTAGAGGACCAAAAAGATAATTAAGCCATAATAATAATCATATACAACACAACATAATCATCATCTTATAATGATATAAACAACACATATTCATCATCTTATAATAATACAACAACACATATTCATCATCTCATAATAACTTAACAACAACATATTCATCATCTCGTCATAATATAACAACACATATGTCATCTCATAATAACTTAAACAACAACGATTAATAAATATTAATACTTCACTTAGTTCTTTATTAACAACTCATTGACAAATGACAACTTAACGACAACGCAACTTCATCTTCTTAATCATGCATGTGGTACCAACTAGAGCATCAAGCCCCCAACATATTGAGTGTAAATAGGCTCACAGAGCATCAAGCCCTCTCCCTTCACATATTATGTATAAATATATATTACAGAGCATCAAGCCCTCACCCAACGTAAATGAGTATGCAATAGACTCAACATCTTAACAACTTAGACATCTCTTATGACTCCAATAATTTGGATCAACATCTTACAACTTAAACAACTTAAACCAACATTAGCATCTTAATGATATTAATACATCACATCAGCAAGGCAACACCATCAAATAATTTACAGCAAGTCAACATCAACAATAATCATCTAATACAACCATTACAACTTCATATCAACATCTTTCACAATATATAAATATTCTCACATTAATCATCAAAGTAAATCAACATCTTAAACATCATATATACATATAAAACTTCATCAATCATGAACAATATCGTATTCACAAACATATACATACATATACTAATTCATCAATCATATTCAATTATTCACTGTGACCTACGTGCAGTAATTTGACCATAACTCAAGTTCTATAAATCCTTTTGAAGTCAAACCAACGACATTAGAAATCTAACATCCATACCTACAACTTTCGTGTTTACAGCTAAGACCAATTATGTACCAATCAATACCAGTTTTCATTTCAAACTCGGACAAAGTTGTGCTGAAATTCATAAAAATTCACTGTGACCTACGTGCAGTAATTTGACCATAACTCAAGTTCTATAAATCGTTTTGACGTCAGACCAACGACATTAGAAAGCTAACATCCATACCTACAACTTTCGTGTTTACACCTAAGACCAATTTTGTACCAATCAATATCAGTTTTCATTTCAAATTCGGGGCAGAGATGAAAAGAAAAATCAGAAAAAGCAACCTATATTATTCAACTTCACTTTCATTCAAAATCATCACAATCATCACTCTTAACCCTAATTCTCAAATTCTCAAAAACTAAACCTACAACATGTTAAATACAATTTTCAAAATCATAGACTCAAGATTATTGAATGTTAGTCCCACCCTTACCTTAGATTTGATTGACAGCAAGGTTCTACAGACTTCTCATTCTCTGACTCTTCTCTTCTCTTTGTTTTCTCCCAAATCCTTGTTTTCACATAAAAACTATTCTAACCTAATTTCTCCTCTTTTATATCACTAACCACTTCTCTTAATTCTACTTAAGCCCACTAAACTTCTTTAATTTCTAATTCAGCCCCCCAAGTCTACTTATTCTATTATTTAATCATATTCTAATAAATAATAAAATAAAACCACTTAATAAAATATCAACATACCACATAATCAAATAAATCATATAATTCGACTCTATCTCATTAAAATAATTAAATAAACAAATATAAGCTACTAATATATATATATATAACACATAACAAAATATCACTTATCAAATAAGTTAATTAAATTCTAGAAGAACAGACTCTAAACTCAAATAAATAAATAAATAAATAAATAAAATAAATAATTCGAAGAGTGCGTTACATGGAGCAGGAGCAGCCTGATGTGGAATCGCAGCATATGGAGGAGCAGGAGCTTGAGGAGGAGCTGCAGGGTATGGACGAGGAAATGGAAGATGTCGAGCCACGACGAAGGCGAAAGAAGAAGGTGGTGGACCCTGATGACTATCCCGGTGGCCCACACGAGACTGGCCTGTTGTGGAGGTACCATGTGCACGTGGTCTGGAAGGCGACTGATGGCGTGTTATTTATTAATGTTAAACTCACTTTATATCTGAAACTGCGTGTTTATGTACTGTTAAATCTACCTGTTTATTTATTGTTAAATATGTTTGTGAAGCCATGAGTTTAAACTCACTTTATTAATTTTAATTATTTGCAGTGGCGTGGAAAATTAAAATGCATCATCAACAGAAAGAAGATAGAAGCGATGCATGATGATGACACCAGACCTATCATGGCTGCACGATGGTGGGAGAACAGGGAACCGACCTTGGTTGGCTCCAGGATACCAGCTACAACATGATTGACCATGGTCTGGCCTGTGCCTTTGTGGAGAGGTGACACGAGGAGACTTCCAGCTTCCACCTTCCGTTTGGGGAGATAAAATAACAACGAGTGGAAACGTAGTAGTCATTAGTTTATTTTGAAGTATTAACTCAAATCAATTAGTTAATGCACAGTAACCGCTTCTTTGTCTTGGTATTAATAGACTTTATTGCGCAAAGTGCATAGTTTCTAAGGGAGAACTATGTATTCTATGAAAAAGTCAAAACTGGCAAAAAGGATGAATATTGCACATGAGCTAATTTATAGAGGATTAAATTTGTAATTTTTTTCTTCTTCATAGGGTTCAAAATCACAACATTTAAAAAGTTAAGGGGTCAAAAGTAGACTTAAGTCTATTAATTTAAGGCAAAAAGGATTAATTTTGTTGTTTTCAAGTAAAAAAATTAATCAAAGACAATTGTTGCTTGTTGTACATGACATGACATGACATGTTGCTTAGTACAATAGTTCGTTCCTGTCCAATAGTAAACCACTCCCGCCACCCCTTTTTTCACCTAAACCGCAGCCTTAGATCATCAAAACCACTTTCTTCACTTTCTTCAACCCATCATCATCATCATCCAATGGTGTCTCTTCTCGTTGCAACAACATCCGACCCTGCTTCAATCAACCCTGCCAATGCCCTCTTAGCCATGCCAGGTTGGCAACCTGGACCCCATTTCCAGGTTCAACCAAAAACCCTTTTTTTCTTCCTTTTTGTTTTCCATTTTTCTAAATTTTTTAATTTTTTTTTTTTGATTTAGGATGATATGAAGAGTTTTGTGAATGAAGGGTTGAGAGTGTTGCTTCATGGAAAGAGTATAGTGGTGGAAGATTATTTGGATACAAGGTGGGAAGAGGTTACTGGAGAGGTTGTTGATGAAGTCATCTTCTTAAGTAAACACACTGCTGCTTCTAATAAACCTGCTCTCACTGTTCATCCTATTGGTATTTAATTTCTTTTCATTACCCTTTTTTAATAAGGATTAAATATGTTTTTAGTCTTTCTAACCTACAAAGCACGAACATTGGACACGACAGTGACAGTGACACTGATACTGACATGTAGACATATAGGTAATAATAGATTGAGAAATAGAACTCATTGAATGTAACTACATATGTTGGTGTCATGCCAGACACTAGACACCAGACAGGCTTCAATTTGAAGAGTGGATGCTATATTGATTATGTGTATCTTTTTTTTTTGTTTTTGAAGGAAATGATTATGTGTATCTTGAAATTTTAGTTTTTGTACTTTGTACCAACTTTTCAGTCAATTCAAATTGAAAAAGAGTCTGTCTGGTAATGATTTGTTGGGTGAAATGAGTGTGTGAAAAGTTTAAGTCATGGTAAATGAAGCAGATGAGACCTCAATTAGACATGCAAATTCTTGATGTCACAACCCAAATTGTGGTCACGGACGGTTTGAGTCTAACGCCACACTAGTGTGCTGTGTGCAGTGTGTGAATGTTGTAAATTCTGGGGTAAAATAAATAAACAACCCAAATGGCTGTCACAAACAATTTCTTAAAATATTGTGTTTTTGTAGGAGTTCCACATTTGCGTGAAGGTGATGTTCCACCTCAAGGTGGGAAACCTGGATGGGCAGCACTGCCAAATCCTAGGATTGGACCTTGGATTCGACTTTTGAAAAATATTGCTCAGGCTCATAATCTGGTCCCTGAGTTTGAGGTGCCTTACTCTTTTCTTATATTTGTAATTTTAATTTAATTCCAATTTGAACCGGTTTTCTTTTCTTTCCTGTTGATTGTTACTTGTGTTGTGTGATGGTTTTTTGCTTTTAAATTATCCTTTTGTGTTCTAGTTTTATCTGAAGTACTTTTACTTTATGTTTTGAATATTTCTGCAAATACATGGATCGTTTCCCATTGGAGGAAGATGACTTAATATATTATGTTACATGGATTGTTTGGCTTAATGTTATATTATGTATCAGTTTTGTTAAATAGTAGCTATAGCATAGAAAAATTTGAACAAATTACTATTATTCTGCAATACGCCGATTAGTACAAAATGTTGTCAAATTTGTGTTCTGAATTTTGAAAAGCACTTGTTGCATACTTTTTATGTGTTTCCTCAATTTAGATTACTCTGGAGGCCACTCATCATGGACCAATGACAAATAAGCCAACTATGTTTCTGGAGATTGGTGCGTACTCTTTCTTTCCTCCTAGATGTATTTTAGATTGATAGATTTGATACATCCTCTATTATAAGCATATTGCATACTTTATTTGTTGTCTTCAAGTCCGTACTATGAACATGCCTTGTAAAGTCTTTGCATCCTTCATTATTTATTTTTTTAGATTCAGTTAGTCTTTATTTTGTTGATTAATCTCCTTTTCATTTCATATTCATCTTTTGCCTGATGAAAGTACCAGTAATTTGCGAAGAAGGTTCCATATTTTGTTGGTTTTCAATGCGAAACGAGATATTAGGTGCCAAAAGAGCAATAAAATGAAACTTGCAAATAAACAGTGTTTTTTATTTTAATACTTCATTTGTGCATAACGGGTATTTTTGCTGGTATTGCGAAAGTCCATTCAGGATTTTAAACAACACAATTTCAAATTGTTTCTTCCCGGACCCTGCGTATGCGGGAGCTTTAGTGCACCGGGTTGCCCTTTTTTCTTTCTTTCTGTGTATATGTTAAGTGCTCAGTTTTTTATTGGCTTTGCGGTATTATCAAGAAATGGCCAACTTATCATTTGGTCCTTCCTCACTCTACCCCCTCAACCAGTGTTGTCAAATAATGACTATAATGGTGCTATAGCATAGCATAATTTGAACAAATCTCTATTGTTCCACGATATGGTATTTAGGTACCGTTTGGCCAGGCTTTTTTTCGGTCTAAAAGCTACTTTAAAACAAAGTTAAAATAAAGCTCTTTAAGAAAAAGGTTAAAGCTGTTTGGTTTCTTTATTTTTTTTTTTAGTTCTAAAGTTATTTTTGAGTTAAAAGCTGTTTGGCAAAATATTGTACAAAACTTTGAATTTATTTTTTTTTGGTGGTGTCTGGGGTTCGAACCCGGGACCTTGCATATATTTATGCATTGTCTATAAATAAAAAAACTTTGAATTCATTATGAATTAACATAATAAATAAAAAAATGTCTAAAATATTTTTTGAAGGGAAAAAATGTTTAAAATATAAAAGATATATTTTTACCAATACTATATTTACTCAATGACGTTTATTTTATGTAACATGAATACAAATTTGTATCATCATATAAACGACTTGTTAAATATTTGAATAGGATAAATAATTTAAGGAGGCTCAAATAATAACATAAATAATATCAAAGTAGTTTGGAAAATTAAAAACAATAATCATTTTTTTTTAAAGACATAAATCATCACAAACTCAAATATTTCTACTCTCCATCAACGCAACTCCTATTTGATTTCTAACTTTATTCATGTAGCCTCCATCTTGCACTCTTCCTGGATTATATGAACTGATTTCTTCATTTATATTGCTTTCTTCGTCACGCTTAATCATATCTATAATATGTATATGTGTGTATATATAATGAGAATAATTGGTTTTTTCTTTTCCAATTATACTCTATAACAAATTTTGTTATAAGAATACCATATTTTTAGTGTTGGTAAAAAAGATAAGAATTTATATATATAATATTATATTTGTTATATTGCTGGTGTCATTGAAAAAGATATGTTTAGTTTTTTTAATAAGAAAAAGATATGCATAGTTTGTTACAATACAAATGTGTAAATTATATATAAGTATAATTTTTTTAGGCAACTACACTTGTACTTTTAATTAAAATCAAAATTTTATAAAAATAATTATACGCATTACACAACACTAACAAAAATTATACGCATTAGCATAACAAAAAAAAAAAAAACAGAAAGAGGAACATAAAGTATTACTCTAAACACTAATGTGTGTGTGTATTTCCGTGGTTGAAGAAAGGGAATAAAAATATTCGGTGTCATTCACTGACAGCGTGAATACAAATATTTGCGTGGTTGTGATGATCAAAAGATATTGAAATTAATATATAAGTGATAAAAAGATAATAAAATTCCTTAAAAAAATAGATAATAAACTTAAATGGAACCTCATTAAAAAATTAAATGGACCGGTTAAAAAAAATAAAAAAAAATAAAATGGATGAAAAAAGCGTATTGAAGAGAGGTGCTTCTGAAATAAATTGGGGAGAAATAGTTTTTTGAAGTAGCATTCAACAACTTTTGGTTAAAGCTCATTCCATTCAATTTTATGCATTCTAAAAAAAGTACTCTTTTTCGAAGGTACTTTATTGATATTGTGTTTGGCCTAGCTTCTCCTTAAAAACGTAGAAAAGCTGAAAAAAAACCGGGCCAAACAGTACCTTAGTATAAAGTGTTACCAAATACCGGGGCTTTAGCACTGTAGTGGAATCTGAGCAAACAACTAATTTCCACGATCCCCGACTGATCAACTTTTCCCCAAACCTGATATCTCTTTCTGTGTTGGTAACATTATCACTTTTGTTTGACGCCTGATCACTCCTTCCTGCTTTCATCCATCATCCATGTTCATATTTGTTGAGTTTTTCTAGTACATATTATTTTCTCTTACACATAGATAAGCCACGATTATTTTACTTTATTTTGAAGTAGTTTGTGGCTGCTAAATTTTATTCTTCAGTTACTCAAGAAACTGTTAGAAATTAATTGCAATTTGAGCTAGTATAACAACTGGATAATTCTGGTATAGGAAGTACTGAAGATTACTGGAAAAGACAAGATGCTGCTCAAGTTATGGCTCAGGTCGAGTGGACTGTTATACGTTCCCAAAACTTTTGCTTCAATTTGTAGAGTTTCCCTGTGTGCATACATTCTGTTGTAAAAAGCTAAAGATTTGTATTGGTATCTAGCTAGTGATATTTATTTATTTTACTAAAATGATATTGTTTGGATTCGTTCAGTTAGTCTGGGAAGGACTTGGACTTGGAGGAGGGACTGATGTCGGAAACTGGAGCAGGTAGAGTGATTATGTTAAGAAAATGTAGTGATGTTAATTGGCATGTTTGTTTGGTGTTTGGTATATATGAGGCCTTGCCATCTTTCGCATGTTTCGACGAGTAGCATTGCATTCCATCTGTTTCAAAATGTGTAATTACCATATGATCCTCTGAGTTTTAAATTTTAACCTTGGTGGACTAGTTTGAGAAAATAGGGCTGTTTATATATTTGAGCTTTTAGATTGACTTATTTGAACTTATCTATTGGCATAAGCACTTGCGAGACTGTTTCTGAGAGCGTACATATACAACTTATGGCATGTCTATAAGTTGTTTTCAATTTATTTTCACAACAACTCATAGATAGCTTACGAAAACAGTTTGATTTGATTTTATCTTTTGCTATAGAAATAGCTTATACATGCTATAAGCACTAAGTTAAGTTTTTTATCAATGCAGAGCCAATATTTAGGTTTGGTTCGTTTATGGATTAAAGTTTCCTTCTAAAATTGATGAAAATTTTCTAAACTGAATCTAATTCTCACACTCTTCCTGCAGGGAGAATGATAAGAAGAAAGTCCTTCTTGGGATAGGTGGTGGACATTATGTGCCTAGGCATATGAATGTAGTGTTGTAAGTAGCCATTTTATTGACTTTATAATTGAATTTTCTGATTGATGAAAGGGTATAAATTGCACACTTAAATAGATTATGGGAATAAATTACATTGGTGACAAACATGGGAGTTAAACTCCACTGGATTGAAGGTAAAGGTGGCTTTTCCTTAGTTAGACTACTTTAGCCTCATTTCATATGCAACACATCTTCATTTTGTGCAAACAATCTTCTACTTGAGCCTTTTTTTAGTCTTGAGTTCTAATACACTTCTAGAAAATGATGTTTACATAAAATTTTGCACTTGTCAAAATTATTTTTAAACCTTGAATAAAAAAATGAGAATACTTGCTTTGCTTTTTGCAATACAGGAAAGACGGTGTTTGGGTTGGTCACGTACTTTCTGGATATTCGGTGCCAATGGAAGATCCAAAAGGAGAAACAAATGTGGAGATTGGAGGAACTTGGAAACAGTCTATAAAAGCTGCATACGAGGCAACTAAATCTGCTTTTCCTGGTGGCGAAATTATTGCACATCTTGACCAAAAGTAAGCTCAATGTGCATTATCCTTCTGTAATCAATTGTTTGCATGTTGCAAACAACTGAATGATATTTGTTTGTTGAGTGATAAACGGTTCATAAAAAATCATCTGCAACTGCAAGACATGGAAGTTTGATATTTTTTATTGGGGGTCTGAAATATGATTTGAAACAGATAATAGGCTGTAATGCTTTTACTTTACACTCAAGTTAATGTTTACCCTAAAATTTACTGCAGGAGTTTCAAGGGCTGGCAGAAGAATGCCATCACAGGATTCCTCACGGAGCAGAATATTAAAATTGGAAAGCCAAATAACTTCTATTGAGTGTCGATTTAAGAGGATGTTATTGTGAACACAGAATGTGCAGATTGCAGACAGAGGCATGCTGCAAATTTTTGTAGACCAGATTAGCAGTAAAAGTGATTTTGATACAAAGTAATTTACATATTGTTTTTTCAAGATTTCTAAGAGAAAGCAAAAGTCATTTTATGTTTGTTTAAAATTAGAAAGTGATTTTGTATTTCTCTCTATTAGAAATAATTTCAGGCGCTTTAGAAGGTTAGCATATATGTTATGCTCCTATGTATTTATTTTGGAATTGTACCGTAGATTGATAATATATGTATGTATGACAGATTAATATGAATGTATTTGCCTTGGCAATATTTGAGTCAAAAGATATACAATAAAATATAGTTACTTGTCCAGAAATCTACTTATGAGTTCATTATACTACAAAGCAGCACTAGTTTGATGAATGAGGAAACTGAAAATTGATTTGTGAGTCATGATGATTTGCAGAGTTCTCATTTTGATGTATAGATTGCTTTCTAGCTTTTAAAATAAGTTTGGAAAGGCAACTAACAGCTGTGTAGACCAGGTTAGACACTCCAGATTTGAACTCCTTCGCTTGAAGTGCCTCTCTCGTAGACGTTTTACGGCGGGTTGAAGCACATATGTGCACCTCTTATGAATTCACTCCTCCATGGTCTTTTCACAAGTGCTGCTAAGGAGCTCATGCAACAGCTCTCATGCATGATTTGTTCTAATGGATTATGAGACAGTGGAGGCCGTCACATCGGTCCATTGTAACGGTTGTTTACATGGTAGTTTGGAGAGTTTGATGTTTCAAAATATCTTTCGGCTCCAAGTTGTCTCTTCTACTTACCCTAATTTGGTTGATAATACGAGTGATTTCAAGTTATCTCTATACAAGATTCCATAATCGGAAAAGATGGAATAATTTTTGATAAAAGTCACAATTTTTTGAAAGAAAGAGATTACAATTGGGGGACTAAGTCAAAACCCAATTACAAAAAAGAAATGTGGAATGCTTGATATAGCGAAGGAATCGTCCCGAACTTATCACGAATGACGTGTAGTAACTATTGCCCCTTATGTTCACTTCCACCTCACCCATGAGATCCAATGGTAGCAAATGATTCGCTATACCTTCGTGATAATATCTCTCGCTGGAAATAGCAACACTCAAAAAAAATTCCAAAACTATTTAATCCCAAGCTATATCTATACAAAAAATGCCTAATGCAGGCTTCTAAGAATCAGAAATAAATTTCAAGACAGTTTTGGAATCAGAATTTCCAAGACCCCTTATAATTTAGAAAATCACCTTCATTTGGAATACTCTTTTGAGCAGCCCTTCCTCAAATGGGTTAGGATTCCTTCAATGTTCATCTCCTTACTTTGTTGTTGTTTGCTATATTTCTTCTGCCTTTTGTAAACAACAGAGGTGAATAAAGCTCCCTCGTCTACAATCCCCGCTAAGTCCTCATCATGTACCTCATTTTAATCCTTCGAAATCACCCCAAAGAGTTTGAAGATGTTCACACTCTTCATGATATCATTGACATAAGGCATTGTGCTTTTATCTTTGGATAATCTTGAAGGTTGAGAATCAGGAATCAAGCTATGTTTTCACATGAGCTTATGGAAAAAACTTAAGCCTCAAGGCAAAGTTCAAATTCAGTGTTACAATCTTTCTGAACCAAAACCTGAGCGTCTTGGTCACCTAAATGATCCATCATGTTGTATTCTAATTGCGAGTCAGGCAGCACCACGCAATTAGGGATGAGAATGTGATGCTTAGGAGAAACCAGACTATCCTCTAAGTGGTGATGTTTCTTCAAATTGGTCAAGATTACGAAAATTACCGGTCCTAATATAGTTGTATTTTTTAACCCACAGAGGAACAAATAAAACAGACTCTGAAAGAGAACCATTCTTATTATGGGCAAGACTCTCTAAAGTAATAATAATATTAGTCTGATAGACACATCAATAACCCTAGTACCTTCATGAGGCTTAAAAAAGAACATTTGGTCAACATATCCTAGTTGGTTATTATCTTATTGCATTGATGTAAATTGTGGCCTATCTTACAGCAATTAGCACTATATAAGGGTTGTTTTTCATAAACAACTTCCACATTGAAGGCATGACACTATCCTTTCCACCAAGATATTTTGGAAAGTTTTCTTTGAGAGATCAATATCAACGAGGATACGAGCACAATGCCTGAAACGCCTATTTTTAGTATTTTCATCAATGACTATAAGAGTTTCTAAGATAGAGACAATTTCAAATAATGTCTTAAATCTCTAGTATCCTTGAGGAAGTTCAATTAGACGAATCCAACTTTAGGAGTGCGTTTTCTTTTGATTGATCAGATTAAAGTCTTTCGACCATTGATAAAATCTCAAAATACCAAGCTTTAGGGTTAACACCTCTAAAGTCCAAACTTTCCTCATGTCATCGATCAATTCAAATTGAAAATTAATATTTTTTCCCTAATAAGGTAAGTTTCTAGCGATTAACCTCTTTCTATAGAGAATATAAACGCCGATGCAAACCCCTCGCAGTTCGTGGAGGATCCCCTTTCTACAACAATAATCTACCATGTAGGTTTCTCTTGCAGTCTTCGATGCCGCTTTCATATTTTGATTGTGAGATATCAACGCTCACTGAATCACCCTTAATGGAGGTATATAAAATTGGTTGGAGTGAATGTTCAAGATGCTAGAAAGAATTTGTGCAAAAGATTTGTTTTGTGTCGAGACTTTTGTCGGATGATCCTTCTCCGTCATATCAAGGAAAGACCAAGGCAAACCATCATTGAACTAAGCTAGCCAGACACACATTCCTTACACCAAAATGAACCTGAATCCACGAATAACAAACTAAAGTCGAAGAATTTTTTTAAAGAGTAAAATTCGTCAACTCAAAAACATAATAACGATTTATACATTCAACGGTTTGAGAACTTGAACAATGTGGGACAGATAACAAACTACATACAACTTCAAAACCAACTTCAACAATAACAACAAGTGTTCAGCAAATCGAAAAGATCAGAAAGACAAAATAACGGAGTTAGTATATAACTAACTTATTGTATTGTAGGCAAATCCAAATGCATTGATATTGTAAAGTGATTTATAATAAAACAAAAGTTTTTCTTCTTCAAAGTGACTTATAATAAAATCCAAAAGAAGTAAGTTTATTTGAAAAAGATTCATATGCAATAACTTTTTTATTGAGAGAATCATATCTAGTAATTTGAAAAAGAGTTTATATAAAAACAAATTTTTAGTCGATGACAAATTTAAGAAGCTGGAGTAAGTAATTAACTTATTTTTTTGAAAGGAAGTAATTAACTTATTGTTGTAACCTTAAATTTAGGAAGACATAGGAAGTAATTAACTTAGAGTATCTAAAATATGGACATCCATTTTTAGGTATTTAAGTGTACACAACACTCAATTTTTTTTTAATATTATTATTTAATAAATATTCAATCCCTTCAACTCATCGCCTTATACAAATATCTTAAACGAAATTCATTAATTATCTATCAATAGCACCGTGATGGTCACCAGAGACTTTCTTTGAGCCATTGTGTTATATAAGTATCCAAAATTAATTATTTCTCTTACCAAATCTTAATATTCCGAAGAAACCCTCTAACCCCTACAACACCCAGTGAAGTAACGCGAAACCCAAGAATGGTTGATTGCACTCCAGATCTACCATTTCTATTTCCCCACTGTTATCTTGCGAGAAGGAAACGTTGAAGTAGAAGCTGGTGTGGATGATTCAACTCCAACATGCATGCATTACTGTCGCTTTTTTGGTACTCTCTAATCTCAAATCACAAATGTTGTTTTATTCTTTAGTGATATGCACATTTCTTTTCTGATATGATTTATTTCAAACAAATTGGTTTCCATCAGGCAATGATGTTGTTATCAGCTTTTATAGATCAAACAATATATTAATGTAAGAACCTTAGTGGCATTGGCTTGGTGTTTTTAGTATCTGTTTCAAAAAATATCATTTTTTGTGGTTTATTTATTCTACAGATATTGATAATGCAGCCATGTTTGAGAAAAAAAGTTGAATCTGAGCCTTCCTTTCAAATCCTAAAGTTAGGGTTTTTAAACTCATTAATCGTTAGTTTAAGTATGAGGCTCTACATTCACAGATATAAGGTTGTTTTGAGAAATGTTACCTTTGTGTTAATGTGGTTGCCAATGATTCGTCTCCGGAGAATTTTGTTAACATCTCTCAACACACATATACTTCCTCTTTCCTTCAATATATGATAATTGTTCTTCTCCCAACACATTTTGCTCGCTTCCAGCTGAATTTCCCAAAATACCCATGTTTGAGTTAACTCACGCTGGTTTTCTTTCTTTGATAACAAGGGAAATTCTTGTTTACTTCATCTTTTTCTTCTTCTTATTCTTCTTTTGATAACAAGGCAGTGATGATGTTTTATGCTATTGTATCAGACATTGGGTGAAAAGTTGATTCATTGGCGAGGCGATGTTGTGTCTGTGTCAAGTTACACTTTGCACATATGCTTGACGCAGCCTTTAAGAAATTCTTCTCTCTTCTGTCTGACAAAAGGTGAATCTGAGCCTTCTTTTTGTGATGAGAAATGATATTTGTACTACCATTTTTGAAAATTTGCTCTTTACCCATATGAAATTGCTCGCTCCCAGGCCTCTGTTTTAAACGATCTGAAGTTACGAACTAATCCCATCGGAAGATAACTTCTGTTGCGATAACAAGGTTCTTCTTCTTCATTTTTCATAACAAGGCTTTGTTCACTTCTTTTTCTTCTTGTTCTTCTCAAGGCTGTGGTGATATTTTCAGCAATTGAATCAGACAATGGGTGAAGAGATGTTTCATGGCGAGGCGATTCTGTGTCTGAGTGAAGTTACAGTTATTGTACTTTGCACAGATGCTGTTTTTGACGCAGCCATTGGGAACCTCTTCACTCTTCTGTCTGACAAAAGGCGAATCTGAGCCTTCTTTTATTCATCCTAATCTGAAGTTGTGTTTGGGATCCCTCTTTTTGTTCCCCCTTTTTCCAGTTTGGTTTAATTTTTGTTTGTTTTCCGCTGAGTCAAATTTAATGATGAAAGTATTTGAATAGTGAGACGCATTTCTCGCCAAACTAATTTTTTAATGCAAACCATAAAATTGTTTATCCTTCTGAGTGATTGTTTGACGCTCGCTTGTTAATATTAAGCCAAGAAAATTCTTAGGATTTACAAGGCATGACAACGCTGTTGGGCGCTCCATCTTATATATGAATGGGCATGATGACATTGTCTGGCTGCTATTACGGTTGCAGCAAGGAAGAGATCATTGAAATAACGAAGACTTTCAACTTAGCGAAACAAATTGTAAGTATATTAAAGAAATGATATGACAATATAAATAGAACATTTTAATATTAAGACTACTTTGACTAGTGAAGTGCATTACTCATTAAAATGACTATTACCCATTTTTTTTTTACAGACATTGAAATTGAATTGAGTTATAGATTCCGAAGAAAGGCTCTAACCCGACAATACCCAGTCAAGTAACCCAAAACCCAAGAATGGTTGATTACACTCCTGATCTACCATTTCCATTTCCCCACTGTTCATTATGTGAAGAAGAAGCAGCTGTGGTGGATGATTCAACCTCAACATGCATGCATAACTCTCGCTTTCATACAAAAAAAAGGTGAATGAGAAGCCAATGTTTTATTCTTTATATTACAACCTCTTTAGTGATATGCACATTTCTTTTCTGATATGATTTATTTAAAAAACGAAAAATATTGGTGGTATTCACGAGGCAGTGATGTTGTTATCAGCTTTTATAGATCAGACAATAGGTTGAAGTAAGAACCTTAGTGGCATTGGCTTTGGCGTGGTGTTTTTAGTATCTGTTTGAAAAATACCATTTTTGTGGTTTATTCTACAGATACTGCTAATGCAGCCATGTTGATTTACGCTCTTTTCTTCACCCTATTGTTTGGGAAAAAAAGTTGAATCTGAGCCTTCCTTTCAAACCCTAAAGTTAAGGTTTTTAAACTCATTAATCATTAGTTTAAGTATGAGGCTCCACCACATTCACAGATAAAAGGTTTTTTTGAGAGTTGTTGCCTCTCTGTGTTATTATGGTAGCCAATGATTCGTCTCGGAGAAATTTTTTAACACCTCAACACACATATATTCCCTCCTTCCTTCAATATTATCTTCTTATTCTTCTTCTTCTTCTTTGATAGCATGGGAAATGTTTGTTAACTTCTTCTTTTTCTCTTCTTCTTCTTCTTTTGATAACAAGGCAGTGATGATGTTTTGCAATTGTATCAGACATTGGGTGAAAAGTTGATTCATGCCGAGGCGATTGTGTCTATGTGAAGTTACACTTTGCACAGATGCTTGATGCAGCCTGTAGGAAATTCTTCTTTCTTCTGTCTGACAAAAGGCGAATCTGAGCCTTTTTGTGATGAGAAATGATATTTGTACTACCATTTTAATTCTGCTCTTTTCCCAAATGAAATCACTCATTCCCAGGCCTCTGTTTTAAACGATCTGAAGTTACGAACTAATCCCACTGGAAGATAACTTCCGTTGCGGTAACAAGGTTCCTCTTCTTCGTTTTTGATAACAAGGCTTTGTTCACTTCTTTTTCTTCTTCTTATTCTTCTCAAGGCTGTGATGATATATTCAGCAATTGAATCAGACATTGGGCGAAGAGATGTTTCATGGCGAGGTGATTCTGTGTCTGAGTGAAGTTACAGTTATTGTACTTTGCACAGATGCTGTTTTTGATGCAGCCTTGGGAACCTCTTCACTCTTCTTTCTGAGAAAAGGCGAATCTGAGCCTTCTTTTATTCATCCTAATCTCAAGTTGTGTTTGGGATCCCTCTTTTTGTTCCCCCTTTTTCCAGTTTGGTTTAATTTTTGTTTGTTTTCCACCGAGTCAAGTTTAATGATGAAATTATTTGAATAGTGAGACACATTTGTTACTAAACTAATTTTTTAATGCAAACCATAAAATTGTTTATCCTTCTGAGTGATTGTTTGACCCTCGTTTGTTAATATGTGGCCAAGAAAATTCTTAGGATTTACAAGGCATGACAACGCTGCTGGACGCTCCATCTTATATATGAATGGGCATGATGACATTGTCTGGCTGCTATTAGGGTTGCAGCAGGGAAGAGATCATTGAAATAGCAATGACTTTCTAATTAGTTCGGAGGTATTTTTAACATGCTTTGTGTGTTTTATATATTATGTGATTTGCAAATTTCTTCGGTGATACATTATTGTTGTACTTAGTTGCTTGAGCAGGCACAGATGCACGTTCATGTAATTGGGGGCACAATAATGGTTGATTACACTCCAGATCTACCATTTCCCTATTGTTGTTTTGCGAGAGGGAAACGTTGAAGAAGGAGAACAATAAGCTGTGGTGGATGATTCAACTCCAACATTCATGCATTACTTTCGCTTTCATACAAAAAGGTGAATCTGACCCCAAATCACAAATATTTTATATAAGAACCTCTTTAGTGATATGCACATTTCTTTTCTGATATGATTTATTTAAAAAAATTGGTTTTCATGATAGATAACAGTACACAATGAGGCAGTGATTTTGTTTTCAGCTTTTACAGATCACATAATAGGTTGAAGAAAGAACCTTCGTAGTAATATTGGCAAGGTGTTTTGGTATCTGTTTGAAAATTTCATTTTTTGTGGTTTATTCTACAAATATTGTTAATGCAGCCATGCTGATTGATGCTTTTTTCTTCAGCCTATTGTTTGAGAAAAAAAGGCGAATCTGAGCCTTACACACTCATTTGTCATTAGTTTAAGTACGAGGCATCACACCCAGAGAGTTAAGGTTGTTTTGAGAGTTGTTTCCCCTCTTTGTTGTCGTGGTAGCCGATGATTCGTGTCGGTGAAATTTATAAACAACTCTCAACACAATTGCTCATTCCCAGATCGTATAATTGCTCATTCTCCCATATGAAATTGCTCATTCCCGACATGAATTAGTTCGTAACTTCAGATCGTATAATTGTGTTGAGAATTGTTTATAAATTTCACCGACACGAATCATCGGCTACCACGACAACAAAGAGGGGAAACAACTCTCAACAATTGTGTTGAGAGTTGTTTATACGATCTGTCGTTGAAAATTGCTCTTCTCCCATATGAAATTGCTCATTCCCAGGCCTCTGTTTTAAACGATCTGAAGTTACGAACTAATCCCATCGGAAGATAACTTCCGTTGCGATAACAAGGCTCCTCTTCTTCTTCTTCTTCTTCTTCTTCGTTTTTGATAACAAGGCTTTGTTCACTTCTTATTCTTCTCAAGGCTGCGATGATATTTTCAGCAATTGAATCAGACAATGGGTGAAGACATGTTTCATGGTTGTGTCTGTGTGAAGTTACAGTTACTGTACTTTGCACAGGTGCTGTTTTTGACGCAGCCTTGGGATTCTCTTCACTTTTCTGTCTGAGAAAAGGCGAATCTGAGCCTTCTTTTATTCATCCCAATCCCAATCTCTTCACTTTTCTGTCTGAAAAAATGCGGACGTTATTTATAAGAAAGGGTTCTGGGTTTTCTTCCCGGACTGTGATAACTGGAGATGGGTATAAGAAAATAAACGAAGTTGGAATTCCGCTTGAGGTTGCCCAAAGGATCACATTTGAGGAAAGAGTCAGCATTCTTAACATCCATTATTTACAGAAGTTGGTTGATGAAAACTTGTGCTTGACATACAAGGAAGGTATGTCAACTTACTCGCTGAGGGAGGGCTCAAAGGGGCACACTTATCTTAAACCTGGTCAGATAGTGCACGGAGGATTATGGACGGGGATACTGTTTTCATCAACAGACTGCCAACTACCCACAAGCACTCCTTGCAAGCGCTTGTGGTATATATCCATGACGACCAGAGTCAAAATTAATCCACTAATATGTGGACCCCTAGGGGCGGATTTTGATGGTGACTGTGTCCATTTATTTTATCCCCAGTCACTCGCTGCTAAAGCTGAGGTTTTAGAGCTTTTCTCTGTAGAGAAACAACTTCTCAGCTCTTATAGTGGTAATCTTAACCTTCAGTTATCTTCTGATTCATTATTGTCTCTCAAGATGCTAGTCAAGAGTTTTGGATAGAGCAGCAGCAAATCAAATGGCTATGTTTCTTTCACTGCCTTTGCCTATGCCTGCTTTACTCAAGGCCAGCACCGGTGATTCTTATTGGACATCTATTCAAATCTTGCAGTGTGCTTTGCCTTTCTCGTTTCTCGTTTGCAGTTAAGGCTGTTTTGAGTGAGAGTTGTTGTGGTTGCCCATGGTTCATCCCACTGGAATTTGTAAACAGTTCTCAACACATATAGTCATTTACTATTACTTCATCTATTCCCCAAGGCAATGATGTTCTTTTCTGCTATTGTTTCAGACGTTGGATGGAAAGTTTATTCATGGCGAGGCGATTTTGTGTCTGTATCAAGTGGGTAGCACTTGGGTGACATTGGGTACCAGAAGTCACACTGTTCGTGCTTTGTACAGATGCTTGACGCAGCCTTTGAGAAATTCTTCTTTCTGCTGTCTGACAAAAGCCGAATCTGAGCCTTCTTTTGTTCAGCCCCTGCATCTCAAATTGTGTTTGGGGTCCATATTTTTTATAAGAGAAATGATATTTGAACAACCATTTGAGAAATTGCTCTTCTGCCACCTTCAATTGCTCATAGGTCCCTGTTTTAAACGATCAGAAGTTACGTAGCAATTGCATCGTAAGATAACTTCCGATGCGATAAAAAGGCTCCTCTTCTTCGTTTTTGATAACAAGGCAATGTTTGGTTACTTCTTCTTCTTCTTCTTCTTCTTCTTCTTGGATAACAAGGCTGTGATGATATTTTCAGCAATTGAATCAGACATTGGGTGAAGACATGTTTCATGGCGAGGCGATTCTGTGTCTGTGAAATTACACTTGTTGTACTATGCACAGATGCTGTTTTTGACGCAGCCCTTGGGAACCTCTTCGCTCTTCTGTCTGAGAAAAGGCGAATCTGAGCCTTCTTTTTTCCAACCCCATCTCAAATCGTGTTTGGGGTTCGTGGTTTTGTTCCCCCTTTTTTCATTTTTGTTTAATTTTTGTTTGTTTTCGACCGAGTCAAATTTAATGATGAAACACATTTCTCACCAAACTAATTTTTTAATGCAAACCATAAAATTATTTATCCTTATGAGTGATTGTTTGATCCTCGCTTGTGAATGTGGCCAAGAAAATACTTAGGATTTACAAGGCAAGACAATGTTGGTGGGTGCTCCATCTTACTCATGAAATAATGAAAACTTTTAACTTAGGGAAACAAATTGTACTATACATCCCTTCTATTTGCAATGTTTTGTACGTACACAATTCCTTATTCCTAATGCTGCACTCATGATAATATCCGTATTTCACTAGACCAACATCATCATTTTCTGGCACAACTCTTTTCTACACAGTACTTGTTTGTTAGTTGTTTTCATTTGAAGTGATGTATTTTATTGATTCATTCTTTAAATTTATTTAGATATGCTTGTCCATGGTGGAAAGAAAAGTACTACAAAAGGAAACTTTAATAGTGGCCTTGGTCATCAATCAATTTTTATTTATTTTAATAGAGAGCTTGAGGGTTTAGAACTCTTCTATCTCAAATAGTTAGTAGTTTATTTCTTTTCTTACTTTTCATTTTGCGGTGTTTTGTTTGTCTAGGTACATTTTCTTTGATGTAAATGCATATGGTTTGAAGGTTTTTGATGTTTAAACTTAAAATGGTTTCTGGAGAGGCATGCCACACCTTTTCTAATTACTTCTGAGGTATTTTTAACGTGCTTTGTGTGTTTTATATATAACGTGCTTTTTGTGTTTTATATAGGCTTAAATGCACTTTTCACCCCCTATGTTTCAAAAAGTTGTGATTTTGGCCCCCTTATAAAAAAAATGGATATTTTGACCCTCTTTTGATTAGCTGATTTATGTCAATTTCTCAGTCTCTGATGGTGTAAACTGGCATGGGGATAGAAGGATGCTTATAAGTGGAGTCCAAACTGGCATGGTGTAACTTTTGGCCCCCCTAAAAAATGATCCACTTATCAGTTTGGACTCCACTTATCATGCCAGTTTGGACACCATATGCCAGTTTGGACTCCACTTATCAGCATCCTTCTATCCCCATGCTAGTTTACACCATCAGAGACTGAAAAATTGGCATAGTCTCTATCAAAATCAGCTAATCAAAAGAGGGCCAAAAGTTAGGGGGTCAAAATATCCTTTTTTTTTATAAGGGGGCCAAATTCGCAACTTTTTGAAACATAGGGGGTGAAAAATGCATTTAAGCCTTTTATATAATATGTTATCTGCATCAAGTTCTCTGTTTTAGCACTTGTTAAATCTCTTATTGACTTGCACATTACTTCATTGATACATTAGTACTGTAGTTAGTTGCTTGATAGAGGCTACAAGGTGGCTATGATGTTGTTTTTAGCTTTTAGATCAGACAACAGGTTGAAGAGCTAGTACTGGCAAGGTGTTCCAGAATCTGTTTGAAAATACCTTTGTGGTTAATTCTACAGGTACTGATAACGCAGCCATGGTGAGACTTTTCTCTTCTGCCTTTTGTTTTAGAAAAAGGTGAATCTGAGCCTTCCTTAGAAACTCTGCATTTAGGAATTTCTTCTCCTAAATCATGGAGTGGAAGCTAACGACTTGCAATCTGTGGTCGATCAGTATCTTCAAATCAGAGGAATTTCTAAGTCCGCACGTGATATTGAAACACACTACGGGTTTAATAAAGATTTGAATGATGATTCCTCAACAAATGCATGGTTAGAAAAAATGAGGACTTTATTTATAAGAAAGGGTTCCGGGTTTTCTTCCCGGAATGTGATAACTGGAGATGGGTATAAGAAAATAGGTGGCCATGAGAAGTGTCACCCCTCCGAGTTGATGTGCATGCCAATGATCCTTCTCAGTGAAATTTTCAAACAGCTACCCACACACACACATACTTCCTCTTCTGTTCCGGATATAAACTTCTTCATCCTCGTAGGTAGCAGGGCAGTGATGATAATTTAAGCAATGGATTCAGACAATGTGTGTAGAGTTGTTTCCTGGCTAGGTAACTCCGTGTCTGTGTGAAGTTACCCTTGCGGTCCTTTGCACAGATTCTGTTGATGCAGCCTTTGTGAACCTCTTCTCTTTTGTGTCTGACAAAAGGCGAATCTGAGCCTCCTCTGTTCAACCATTAATTTTTTTTGGGATCTTTTTCCCTCTCTTTCATCTGTTTTGTTGAATTTCGCTTGTTTCCAACAGTCAAATTAATGTTGGATGCATTGTACTCGACTATAATTTCATTCAGGAAATTTATTTAGATATGCCTGTCCATGGTGGAGAGAGATTGACTCTTAGAAAGAACAGTCGTCTAAGTCCTGAGGAAACTATAGTACTTCGAGTCTTGGACATCAAATGGTTAGTGTTTACATTTTATACCTTCTATTTCGTTTCGTTGTGTTGTTTTATTTGGCTAAGTGCATTTTTCTTTTATGTTGAATGCAGATGAATAGATGTCTTCGATGTTAAAATGGTTTGAGGCGAAGCATGCTACTCATGTTCTAATAAGTAATAACTT
This sequence comes from Medicago truncatula, assembly GCF_003473485.1. Lineage (NCBI taxonomy): Eukaryota > Viridiplantae > Streptophyta > Magnoliopsida > Fabales > Fabaceae > Medicago > Medicago truncatula. The sequence continues at coordinate 30,036,203 of NC_053049.1, read as the reverse complement.
CTTAGGTACTTTAACACAATTCATATTTGGTTATCTCTGTCAAATTCTCTATTTTGCACTTGTTAAGCCTCTCCACTACTTGCACATTTCTTCGGTGACATGATTTGTGTCAACTATTTTTCTTGATAGAGGACATGAGGCAGTGATGTTGTTTTCAGCTTTTAAATCAGACAACAGGGTGAAGAGCCTTATTACTGGCAAGGTGTTTCATTATCTGTTTGAAAATACCATTGTGGTCCATTGTACAGATACTGGTTATGCAGCCATGACGAGGCTCTTCTCTTCTGCCTCTTGTTTGAGAAAAAGGTGAATCTGAGCCTTCCTATGAAACCTGCAATCAGGGTTTACACACTCATTAGTCGTTAGATTAAGTATGAGGCTCCACACTCAGAGGTAAGGTTGTCTCGAGACTGTTGCTACTCTGAGTTGCTGGGCAAGCCGATGATCCTTCTCAGCAAAATTTGTCAACAGCTCTTCACATATACACACATACATACATACATACATACATACATACATATATATATATATACTCCCTTCGTCTCAATTATGAGCTTCTTTCTTCTTCTTCTCCTCTTTGATAACAAGGCAGTGATGTTTTCAGCAACTGAAATCAGACATTGAGTGAAGATCTGTTTCCAGGCATGGTGACTTTGTGTCTGTGTGAAATTACCCTTTGGGTCCTTTGCACAAATATTGACGCAGCCTTTGCAAACTTTCTCTTTTGTCTGAGAAAAGGCAAATCTGAGCCTCCTTTTGTTCAACCCTAACTCAAATGGATTTGGGTCCTTTTTTTTTTTATTTGGTAGAATTTTTGTTTGTTTCCCACTGAGCGAAATTTAACAATGGAAACATATCAGTATTACAAAAATCATTTTTTGATGCAAATCATATAACAATTTTCATCAATTGCTTTTAAATCTTGACAAAAGTAAAATTAGCACATATTTATTACTCCTCCTTTCATTCAACAATCATTCCTTTGCTTCCAGATATGCTTGTATTTTATTGATAGTGATACGAGGTTGCACACATAGTAGTGTTTTTGTTTTTCCATTTCCGTGCTCATTTATTGTTTTGATATTTTTTTTTTTTGCATAATATGCAAATTTGGATTTAAATGCTAATATATTAACGTGAGACTTTTTTATTTTCTATGTCCTTTTGAACATTGATGCCTTCACAATTTTCCTTACAGAAATTTTAACAAAGAAATAAAGAAAATGAGTAAATGACTTGTGGATCACTCTACCTAGCTATTTTGTTATATCGCAAAAGAGAAATTTGATCATCGAAGAATTTGTAAAATCAAGATAGCGAAACTGTTCAAAATAAAGTTATCTTGATTTTACGAGATCTATCAGATATAATTATGTTCCACATTATCATCAAATTAAATATGGTTCAAATATTGGAGAATAAAATAACGTTATCTTGATTTTACGAGCCCCATCAAATATAAAATTATGCACTCAAACAATTGTTTTATTCTTGAAATTTATTTAGCTATGCAGATATGCTTGCCATGGTGGAAAGAGAAAGACTCTTGAGTAGAAAAGGGCACTTAATTCCTGACGAAGCTTCAACACTGTTGGATATCAATTTACTGCCGGGGGTTTATACTAAGCAGAGAGAAGAACGGACGCCTCAGAAAGCCTTCCCAAATCTACTTTGTGAATTTTCGCCATTGTTTTCCAAAACTGAAACTGGCTTATCTGCATTAAGTCAATAGGTTTAGAAGAAGCCATTGTCCGATCCTCCCTCAGAACATGATCCTTTGAGCTATTCGTATGTAGTGGCTGTATGGGTTTAAAAAATTTCACACAACTCACCCAAGCCCAATACTCAAAGAAGCCCAAAATGCTTCATTTCAAGCCTAACATTCCCCACTCAAAGCAAATGCCACAAATCTATTTCGCTTTAATTACAAAGGAAAATGTTGAAGAGGAAGTGGTAGATGGTTGAGCTCGACCATTACTGTAAATTTTTAAGATATACATAAACAGAAAACTGGAGGATCCAGTACTCTCCTATCTTTAACGGTCAGTTCTTTATCTGTAATTTTTCATTTTGTGGTGTTTTGTAACTGAGTGCCATTTTCATTTAACGCGGTTCATTTGTTTTATAATCAACTTATCACCATCGACATTTGATCTGTGATATGATTTGTTTCTGGTAGAATGCAAAATATTTTGCCATAATATAGAAGACACAAGGAAGCTGTGATGTTGTTTTCTACTTTTAGATCAGACAAGAGGTTGAAGAGCCTTGGTACTGGCAAGGTGATTCAGTGTCTGTTTGAAAATACCACTGTTGTGGTTTATTCTATAGATACTGATACCGCAGCCATGATGAGGTTTTTCTCTTCTTCCTCTTGTTTGTGAAAAAGGTGAATCTGAGCATTCCTCTGAAAACCTGCAGTTAGGTTTGTACTGATCACCTGTTAGTTTAAGTATGAGGCTCACACTCAGAGAGTCAAGGTTGTCTTGAGAGCTTTTGCTCCTCCCTGTTTTCATGCAAGTCAATGATCCTTCTTAGTGAAATTTTGCTACAGCTCTCTACACAAACAGACATGGTTTTTGATAGCACACTGGCGTTGTTTGATTCATGTATAGCCGACCCCACTTAGTGGGATAAAGCTTGGCTGTTGTTGTAACTCTCTACACAAACACAACATTACTCTCTCTCTCTCTCTCTCTCTCTCTCTCAATTATTGCTTGATCAGAACCTTCTCTGTCTGTTTCAACTTCTGTTTCTTCCTCTTCTTCTTGGATAACTTGGCAGTGATGATAATTTTAGCAATTTAATCAGACATTGAGTGAAGAGTTGTTTTTCTGGCGAGGTGACTCTATCTGTGTGAAATTACCCTTGTGGTTCTTTGTACAGTTGCTGTTGATGCAGCCTTTGCAAACCTCCTCTCTCTTCTATCTGAATAAAGGCGAATCTGAGCCTACTTTGTTCAACCCTAACTTAAATTGTTTGTGACTTGTTTTTCCTCTTTCCTTTTATACCTTTTAATTGTGGCCGACAGGAAAAGTTGGCGCAAGTTACTCCGTTCATTGAACAATCATGCCTAAGCTGTATGCTATGCATGTATTTAATTGACAATGATTGTGAGATTGCACTTATAGGCGTAGTCATTTTCTTCAGTTCATATGCTCATCGTTGTTTTTTAATGATGTCATTCTTGCTCAAACATAAACTTTTCCTTGTATTGGAAAATACATGAACTATTAGTAGACTTCACAAAAGCTGAACCAAGGTTAATCGGGTTGCTATTAATTTGCAGTTGGGAAGAGATCTTGAATTAACAAAAATGTCGAAGCATCTGCCTTTCATCTTATTAAAACAAATCGTACTAGACTTGCAGAACCTTGGTATTTGCAACAAATCATTCTGCTCCACACATGATAGCATGTAAGTTGCACTAGCCCATATTACCATTTTCTTTGCGACAGATTTCTACACACTACTTAGTTCCATACGAAGTTGTCCAAAACAAATTTTCATGTTTTTTAGTTTATTCTACTCACAGGTATATCAATCTTAAAGTCTAAGTAGATATGATTCTCTATGGTGGTGGGAAGAGAGAGAGAACTCTGAGAAGGAAAGGGCACTTGACTCCTGAGGAAACTACAACTACGAGCCTTGGCCATCAATTGAAATATTCAACTTTTCATTTTGATGTGGAAATTTAATAAATCTAAGAATTGAAGTTTTGGGTAAAATCCTTCCCAAATCTAGTTTGAGATCAAACTTGCTTCATGATGGGGTTTAGATGGCTACTTCATGGCGGGAATGTGCAGTATTGAAGGAAATTAACTCACTGATGACCAGAGACTTTGTATTTCATTTTTCATTATTGAACCGTAGTTTTTAGTTTTTACGTTATTCAGTTGCTCTTTAAACATATTAAGGTGAATTCTGTAATATGAGAAGAGTAAAATAAGATTTTCTATGCCATAAAGTTTTCCATATTCATACAATTATATTTTATCGTTGTTCCAATTTATTTTTTAAATATCTACATGGTCACATAATTGAGAGCAACTAAAGTTTGTATTCACAGACACACACACACTATATGCATCAAACTATTGTCGGAAGCTGTGTCGTGACAGAAATTAAATCATAGTTCCTTGCGTAATTAATGAATACTATCATAACTGTTACCATAAAAGAAATAGTAGTTATGTAATAATAATACTGTCTATGAACATTGTATCTAGCCGTATTCTTTGTTTAATCCAAAAAACAGAAGAAAAGGATAGTATGGTGACAAGGGTAATATCGGTATTTTCACATAGACAAGTTAGCACTGCTAGCATAATAGTAGTAATAATAGATTATCCCTAAACTGTGACAAAAAAGTGGCTCCATTCATTCTCTGCCACTTTCCTCTTTGACGGTCATCTCCCACGTGACCTTCCAATCCATTCTCTCCACGTGCCACCAAACCAACGGCCAATATCTCATAAATCCAACGCTCGTAATTCCATATTCTAGACTCTTCCATTTCCTCAAGAAAGAGAAGTCGGTCAAGTTTGTTTGTTAACCACGGTTACGATTTGTTAACCACGGTTACGATTCAAGCGTTGGGTTAAAAAACGTTCCTTCTTGTTCTGAAATATCCATATCATATCTCAGACCAAACAAGAAGAAGAAGAAGAAACACAAGAGCGCGCTTTGTAACTGAAATATCTTCTGAGTTAACTCGAACGAGTCTCTTATACGATTCTCTTCTTTCGTTTCTTCCATTATCCGAACAATTCGACGGTTATTCTGAAGATTGTTCGGATCTCACATTCTCTTCTTCACTTTCTACCTCATGGCGTATTCACTAATTTCTTGATTCAATCACGTGGTATTGCGATCGTTCTTTCTCTTTTTTATTTTATTTATATAATATTGTTATTATTTACTGATTTTCTTCTTCTTCCTGATTTAAAATGCTACTTATGAGTTTATTAATTTTGGATTAGTTTGTGTTATTTTTCTTAATCAAATATAACTTATGTGTTTTATATTGATGAATGAGTTAGTGAAAAAGGAGTGAAGAGATAAATTTTAGATAATATATCTTTGATAAGATAAAGATTCGAAAAGAAACAGGTTAATTTGTGAAATTAGTTAAAATCAAATTATAAAGTGTAATGTTTTATATTTTTTTAATTAATTGTAATTATATCTAGTGTTTTTTTTTTACTGTATTTGAAAATATTGACAAACAAGGTTCCTTAAGCATGTTATCCCAGGTTTGATCCACCATGTCTTGTAAGTGGCGAATGTCTTTATTCAATGGAACAAAGTTCAATTTGGCGATCTCTATGTATCAGATAGGATTGTTATCATGCGATTTGCGCTGGGGATTCTTAATGGGTGACTTTATGATCAAATCAGGACCATTTCAAATAGATTTGATTTGAATTTAATGGCATTTGAATCTGTGCGCTTTGTAAGTGTGTTAAATCTGTGGTGTCTTTTCATGCTAGCATGATCATGGTGTTCGCAGTATGTAGTCGTGAGTACTTTGAGTTGTAATTTGTTTGATCTGTTACTTGCTGTTAATGAATTTTGGAATTTGTGTTATTCTTGCAGAACTAAGTTTATTCAGCTTCAGATTTGTAATGTTATGCTCTGAGAATTTTGATAGAATCTTCATGAATTTGCAGCTTTTGTGGTGTCACATAAACCTCGCCTTGTGATGGCCTTGATGTAGGTGTCAGCTAGTGTCTGTCTCTGATCTTGCTTTACTCCTTCAATTCCTTTACTCCGGGAACTTTTCATTTTCATTAATGATCTTTGGGGTACTAAAGATTGTTTTCAAACAAGTGCTCTTGGCTCTGGAGTTTGGCGACTTCTTGGGACGGAAGAAGCTTTATTCCACGGCCACCTCTGTTGATGTCTCGTAAATCGGACAGCCCTGTCCAAACCCAAATGGCTGTTGCTTTATTTCGTAGTCCACTTGGTAGAGAGTACATTGAGAAAAAGAGCATGGGGGGGAGACAATCTAGTGGGAGGAGAAGAGTTTTTGTGCAAACTGAATCTGGGTGTGTATTGGGCATGGAATTGGATCGTAGTGACAATGCTCATACTGTGAAGAGGAGGTTGCAGATTGCGCTTAATGTCCCAACTGAAGAGAGCTCTCTAACTTTTGGGGATGTTGTCTTGAACAATGACCTTAGTTCTGTTCGGAATGATACTGCCCTTCTTCTTACGCGTAACCTTATGCACAGAAGTTCATCAACTCCATGCTTGTCACCCACTGGACGAGATATGCAGCAAAAAGATAAGAGTGGTCCTATTGAGATAGTAGGGCAATCAAGTAGCCTGGATGTTATGAAGCATATGGTCAAGGACATTGTGAAGGCAATGCAGATGGGGATAGATCCAATTCCAGTAAATAGTGGGCTTGGAGGTGCATATTACTTCCTGAACAAAAGAGGCGAGAGTGTTGCAATAGTGAAACCAACAGATGAGGAGCCTTTTGCCCCTAACAATCCGAAAGGTTTTGTTGGCAAGGCTCTTGGACAACCAGGGTTGAAACGTTCAGTTCGGGTTGGGGAAACTGGCTTCAGGGAAGTTGCTGCTTATCTACTTGACTATGGTCATTTTGCAAGAGTGCCTCCAACTGCCTTGGTGAAGATTACTCACTCAATATTCAATGTCAACGATGGTGTCAATGGGAAAAACATCCAGAGTAAGAAGGTGGTTAGCAAGATTGCATCACTGCAGCAGTTCATACCTCATGATTTTGATGCAAGTGACTATGGGACATCTGGCTTCCCTGTTACTGCTGTGCATCGTATAGGGATATTAGACATTAGGATTCTTAACACGGATAGGCATGGTGGCAACTTGTTAGTTAGAAAAGTGGGGGCTTTTGGTGAGGTGGATTTAATTCCTATTGATCATGGGCTTTGCCTTCCAGAAGCTTTGGAGGACCCATACTTTGAGTGGATTCATTGGCCTCAGGCTTCAATTCCATTCTCCGAGGATGAGCTTTCTTACATCGAAAATCTGGATCCTGCTCAAGATTGTGAGATGTTGCGGAAGGAACTGCCTATGATTCGGGAGGCTTGCTTGAGAGTCTTAGTACTCTGCACCATTTTCCTGAAGGAGGCTGCTGCTTATGGTCTGTGCCTTGCCGAAATTGGTGAGATGATGACTAGGGAGTTCCGCAGTGGTGAGGAGGAACCCAGTGAGCTGGAGGTTGTTTGTTTAGAAGCAAGGAATATGTTGGCAGAGAGGGAAGAACTATCTCCACATACTGACTTGAGGGATGATGAATTCCTGTTTGATATAGACTGTGATCTAGCTGGGTCGGATCTCACTCTGAAGATGACAATGGACGATCCTCTAACCAGATCACTTTCTCTTCCTGGACTTGGAAGCGGGAATGGTCGCAACCCATTCTCCAAATTGTATGAGAGCATTGAGGAGGAAGAAGAAGAAGGTGATGGAGAATCTCCCGAGGGTTTTGGCCCTTTTCCCTGTTACGAAAAAACCCCAGTGGTTTCCAAACTTTCTGTGTCACTTAAAAACATCATGTTAAGTGAGACAAGCCAGAAATACCAGAAGCATTCAGGTGGAAAAGCAGATAATGGATGTTATGGGAATACATCATCATCTGGTCATAAGAGTGCCAATGAGCAGCTTTCTGCAAGCTCAAGCTTTGTGAAGCTGGCTGATATGACTGAAGATGCATGGACAATGTTTCTGGAGAAGTTTCAAGAACTGCTGTACCCGGCATTTGCCAAGAGGAAATCCATAACTATAGGTCAGAAACAGATACAGAGGCTTGGTACCTCGTGCCAGTTTTGAAGATGAGCAATACTTTGGTAAGATAGTGGACTAAAAGAAGCAAGAATAAAGGTTTATAACAGGTTGTTATTAGGGTTGTTAATAGGTTGTTGTTAAGATAGTTCTGGTTTACTAGCTTTGAACAAGTGCTGCCGTAAGAATTGCTGTAAATAGGCTTTTGGTATCAGCTAAGAGTAGAATTTGGTTGTATTTTGATTTCATTTTTTTAATCTTTTTCTTCCATATGGCTTGTCTGATAAATAACTTGTAGGACAAAATCTTTAAATGAAATGAAATGAAACTTATGTATATACTGAAAGCCTTTGTTACCTTTGTTTTGATTTTATGACTGCATATTATACTTCAAATAAACAAGGGTGATAAAATAACCAGTTGATTTTTGAACAAATTTTATGTCTATCGTATTCGCTTTTAAACCCATGACATGAGCCTCCATTTTCATATAAAAATATTAAGGATAATGAAACCATCTTTTTTCACAAGCAATATCGTTTTAATGTGCAGGTAATAGTAATACTAGACTGTTTAGACTTTTAGATTAAGGACTCATGATTTCCAAGGAATGATGCATTTAGTCACTTTCATCAATAAAAATGTGAAAAAAGCATTAGTATGGTGGGGTTGGAGGAATCAACATCCAGCTAGCACATCCAAATCATCATCATCAAAACAGTGATACTTTTTGTTGGGATCTTGTGTCATGCTGTTTCCATGTTCGGCTATCTAAACCGGCTTTTAGGTATTATGCCATATTTGTTATCGACATATGACATATCCTTCTGTTTTCATAATTTTCTGCCGTCTTAAAAATTACAAGTTCTTCTTTTTGCGGTGAAATCAAAATGTAAGTAAAAAGAAAGAGACAGTCAAATGTTGTATAGGTCTTTGGTATTTGGGGTGTTCAAATATCATTACGGAAAATGATAATAAATGCCAAGTTAAAGAAATCAATATAGAAATATGATTTTGATAAATGGTCTATTCAATTTTTTACGAGTTTAAAAGTTCCTGTTTCTTTCTTTAAAAAATAAAATGTCAGCTATTTTTAATATACATACTATTACTACTTATTTTCTACCACGTCTCTAAAAATAAAATGACAACTTTTCGATTTTTGTTATGTGATTTTTGTTGTCTTCTAAAATGGACATGAGTCTTATTCCTAAGATGAATTTATAAGTAGAATTCATTCCTAACATCGTAACTTGTAAGTCAATTCTATGAGGATAAGTTAATTCAGATATATAAAAATTTAAGAATATATTATAGTCTACACTGTAGAGAAGAGAAAAATTGCAACTGCAAACAGCATTGCTGTTGGTGCATAACTGAAAGAGTTTTTTATATTGTTTATTCAGTAAATATCTAATTTCCTTTTTTAGGTGATCGTTAAGTCAAAAGGACAATTAGTAATATTATTATGAATTTTGTTAACGATGATGAAGTACTTTTTAAACATTCTAAATTTAACAATTATTTTTCTTAAAAGTCGACTGTTACAATTTCCTATGCTTTTAAATACACAACTTTTTTATTAAAAATTTATTATTTAAAATGCTTAAAAAGGTAGAAAGTTCATTTTGTTGGAGATAGGTTCAATGAAATTGAAGATGACGTGGAAGCCTAATCCAATGAGAGTGATTTAATGTGTAGAGAAGATTTTAATTGTTTGTTTTGCAAGATATATTATGAATATCATCTAAGAGGGGAGAGAGAATAAAAGATAAAAGATAAGTGGGAATCAATCTTGTCCTTTTGTCCCCGTAATTAACATTTCAAAGCAAAATGACATAAAACGACTTTGGCTATATATATATGAGTCAGGATCCGTTGACACCAGGTGTCAACGAATCCGTTAACACCAAATCATAGCCATTTATTATGTTTAATCCAAGGGTTCTAATTACTGTGAAATTAACTCACGTGAACCATTCTCCACTTGATCCCCCCTAATCTCACTCTCACACCTTCTCCTTTGCGCTAACCACCAAAGCTTGAAAGAACAAGAATGAAAACTTCTTTTTCTTATCAATTATCACAAATCAACGCCAATTAATTTCTATGCACATCGATAATTGGCTACCACACAGTTTAATTCAAAGGGTTTTCTAATTTACTATAATCATAAAAATTGATTTTGTATATTGATATAGCATGAATCCAAATATGTATTTGCTTTAACGATTCACAAGCCGATCAATTGATTTATGAACCCAATTCCTAGACTTATAATCCTGTCTCAATTTGCTTACGATTTCATGAGTTCTACATAAAAAATTGTCATTAATTTGCGATTAATATATGGAATTAACGAAAGGGAAATGAAGATTCCAGATGATGAATGAATTCTAACAATTGGATGTTTGGGTCTAGTGGAGAAAAACAATTTGTTAGCTTTTAGGTAGAATTTAAATCTAGTGTGTCTTGTTAAATAGACACATACGTGAGTTAATTTTACAATAATCGGAACCCTTGGATTAAATGTATTAAATGGTTAAGATTTGATGTCAACGAATTCGTTGACACCTGGTGTCAACGGATCCTATCTCATATATATATATATATAAATGGAGTTTGGCTATAGTTTTTGTAAACTTAATTATGATACCATGAAAGTAACATAGGAAGCAGCATAGTTCACGCTACAATTGTGTTTTCTATTTTGATTGAACAATAAAATTGTAAGGCACAAGACAATGTATACTTTTGTCTTATTCACTTCTAGTAACTAGTGGTAATGAATTGATTGCACCTCATAACCTACATGAATGGAAATGAGATATTGAGTTTTCAATAGATTTATGATTGTTTGTCTAAATATAAACCAGCATCTTCAAGTATAAACATGTGCTAACGTGATTTAGATGTTCCCAACATGGTTTTGAACATGGAAAATAATTATTTGATTTCTTGTGTTTTCAAATTTATATAATTTGTTAAGGACAAATATCATGTGCTAAACAAAAAAAAAAATTAAAATTCAGCACTAAACAATACGTTTGATTCGTATAGAATTTTTTTGGATCTTCTAAAATAATTATCCACCATTTGCATGGATTAATGCATTAAAATAATTGTAAACTCGAAACTAGATAATTCAAACCATAAAATTTTAACATTTAAATTATTCATTTAACGCATAGATTAAACAATTGCACGCTTGGAATCTTTAACATGTAATTTGGATTCAAGCATGTATGATCTCATTGGTCAAACATATAAAATAAGAAAATATAATGATTCTTACCTCTTGAAGTCAATATCTCTCACGGAGTAAAACTAATCTCCTTCAAAGTTGCAAACCATTGTTCACAAATAATAAAAATTCAAACCTAAAGATTTTGAGATCTTGTGTTAGAGAATGCTGCCAAATTTGACCTAGAAGAACATGGTGATGATGGTTGCACAAATAATTTTAAAGTGTTCGTCAATAAATTATTAACTTTATGTTCGATCAACCTCCACTAGTTTATACGAAATGGATGCAAATGTGAATAACTCATAATCCCCTTCGAATATTTTAGAATCCTCAAAACAAATTGCAAATTAACTTTATCAATCAATGTTGTTTTATGGAATAAAATTTCTTCGACTATTCTTGTGCATTAAGAAAAGTAGAAGTAATGACAGAATTTAGTATCATTGAACTTTTGATAGAGTTTTTGCAATATTGTTCATTCCAACGGTTTAACTAACATTAACGTTCATATCTTTTCATATATGTTGTCTTTGTTCAGTGGCCAAACGCAGCATCATTTCGCTGCTATGTCGAAAATAACTTGTTGTCTGATAAATAACTTGTAAGATAAATTCATGAAATGAAACTTATGTGTATAATGAAAGCCTTTGTTTCCTTTTTCTTTTTGATTTGGTTACTACATATATAATTATTTGATTTTGGAACGAATTTTTTGTGTTATGTATTTGTTTTTAAACCATAGACATCCATCATCCTTGTGAACAATATTTTCCTTTAACCGTTTGTTATGCAGCTTATACTCTTGTGATATAATTAATTTAGAAGCTTTCACATGTAATATTATAGTAAGAAAAACTAATTATAAGTGCAGGTAACATCTACAAACTGTTTAGACTTCAGATGGAGTAATCATGATTTGTAGATAACATTTTTTTTCTAGGCAGATTAGTAGATAAGTTATTATATCATAAATATATTTCAAAGGATTGATGCATTTAGTCACTTTTAATAATAAAATTTGCAAAAAGCACTAGCATGGTAGGGTTGGGGAAATCAACATCCAGCATTCGTTTATCAGTTTGGACTTGGAGCCTATCTAAATCATCAAAACCGTGATATTATTTATTTGCTTCATGTGTCATGCTGCCTGTTAAAGGGTCTTGCATTAGATGGGAGATGGCCTGACAATGTGTTTATAAGTAGGGTCAATCCTCGCCTCACAAGCTGGTTTTGTGGCGTTGTGTCAGGCTCAACTACGAGTTTTAAGATGGTATCAGAGTCTCTCTAAGATCCGTTGGGTCAGGTTTCCGTTATCGAGCCTCCCACCATTTATGTCCATGCTCCAAATGTCCAGACCTGCGCGTGAAGGGGTGTGTTAAAGAGCTTACATGTTTGGCTAGCTTTATAACCGGCCTTAGGTATTATGACATACTAGTATCTGTAAGACATACATCTGTCAGCAATGTTTTCATAATTGGCTGTCATGCACATTCTGTATTATTTTTCTGCCGTCTCAACAATATTTATAGGTTTTTCTTCAATCAAAATATGTAAAATTACACTTTCTTTTCGATATTATCTATGATGTTTAACAGCGTAATGGACATAAGTCGTATAGCATGTTATGGTATGCACTATACAGTCAAAAATCTCACATTGGATTGGTAAGATCTAAAAAAGTTTATAGGTGAGAGATATTTTTCAACTTACATTTAGATTACATAAGAAATTGTAAGATAACATTTGAGTCTATCTAAGATTTGTCGATGTCCAAACTATGAGCATGGTAGGGTGTGTTATTATTGGATGAAATATGATCTAAAAACGGGTTTACAGGTGGTGGAGAACTCTTACTTTACAAGTCATGGTTAGTAAAGACTGAGCTAAGTATAGCTCAAATTCTAAGATGATATTAGAGTTTATATTTTATATCATCTGCTACTAAATCATTGCTATTGAACGACTTTCGTTACGTTCAAAAACTTCGATCGAGAGCACTACTGTGTAATAAGAGTTCCATATCAGATGAGATATAATCGAGAAAAAAAATTGCAAATGCAAACGATGATACCATTGGTGCTTAAATAAAAAGTTGTTTATTAATAAAATTCTAATTGTTTTTTAGAGTCATCATCAAGTCAATTAAATAGACAAATGAGTACATAAAAAAGTACACAGTTCATTTTGTATTGTAGTTAAATTATTGTTGTTGGAGATAGGCTTGAGTGAGATTGAAAATCGACTTTTGACGACGTGGAAGCCTAATCCATTGATATCTATTTCTTGTAATAAATATATTCCAACTTGTCTTGAAACTGACCAATGAGACAATAAAAGTGATTTAATTTAATGTGAAGATTTTAATTGTTTGTTTTGCAAGATATAATGATATGCATCTAAGAAGGAAGGAGGAAAAGGAATAAAAGACAAAAGATGAGTGGGAATCAAACTTGTCTTATTGTCCCTGTAATTGACATAACAAAGCAAAGTGACATAAATGGTTTTGGTGTTGAGTTGAGCAAACTTATGATTGACCATTATGAGAATGGTTTTACTGGTACCATGAAAGTAACATAGGAAGCCTCGTTCATGCTACACGTTGTGTTTTCTATTTTGATTGTAGGGCACAGGACAGTGCATACTTTTGTCCTATTCAATTTTGGTAAATTTGGACTTGAATTTGGTTGCACAACATCTTTGTCAAAATTTGGTCTTGAGAATCAAGCTACTAGAACTTAAGTCATGCAAAGATTTGTTTCCACAAGGCTAGCTAGACATGAAATTACTCATGATGATCAAGTTAATAAAGAAGGGGAATTTATTCACTTTGCACTATTAGCAGATGCAGAACTAATCAACTATGAAATAACATTGAATGAAGAAGTGTGGAAGAGTGCTATGATTGAAGAGTTGAATTCAATCAACAGAAATAACACATGGGAACTGATTGAACTACCTATTAATTAGCAAGAAACCAATATATGTGAAATAGATTTTCAAGTTGAAACTAAAGTCAAATGGTGAAGTAGCCAAATACAAAGCTAGATTAGTGGCTAGGGGATTCATGCAGAAGGCTGGCATGGATTACTTTGAAGTATATGCTCCAGTAGCAAGATTAGAGACTGTGAGACTGATAATTGCTATAACTTTTGGAAGAAACTGACCAATGTATCATCTGGATGTAAAATCTGCTTGGCTTAAATATGCATTTCATCCCTGCAAATATAGGCCGTTTGAATTTTCGTCCCTGAAGTTACTAATCTTTTCATTTTGCCACTGCAATTACTAATCATTTGAAATTTAGTCCTAATGACCTTAATGACTTTTTTTGCCCTTAATGATGCCCAACATACCCATGGCTTTCTTCTTCCTTATTCCTTCTCTTCTTTCCCTCGACAGAACCTCTTATTATTTCTTTAAAACAACAATAAACATGTCATCTTATTTATTACTCCATTTTTTAATTCAAAAAAACCATACACAAATATTCCACACATTCCTTTTTCAATTTCTTCATTTCAAAATTTGAGAAAAGAACAAAAAAGAAAAAAGAACCAATTTCTTCAAATTCATCAAGATCCTCAAATTCTTCAATAAAATTCATAAACCGGCGTTGAACAAGGCTCGTTTAGATCTGATGCAAAATTGGTTAGATGATGACTTAGACGGCTGTTCTTTCTCTCGCCGGTGCCGTAAAAGGAGGTTTGGTTTCTTGCTCCGGCAGAGGAGGATGAAAAACGTCGGAGGAGGAGGAGCGGATTTATGAACGAGAAGCTCTGTGGTTGTTGTGAACGAACAAGAAGAATCCATATTTTAGATGGAAATTGAACGAGAAGATTTGTTGATGTTGTTGTGACTTTCCAGAAATCAATCTCAGAGAGAATTTGATTTTCCAGAAATCTGATGAAGGTTTTGATGTGGAGGTGGAAAGAGGAGTAGAAAGAAGAAGATGGATTAGATGGTGGTGAATCAATTTTCTTTTGTTTCAATTTCCCCAAAGGTTGTGTAGTTAGTGATAGTTGGGGTTTGTAGAAGGATAAGGAGAAGAAGACGAGGAGGACGTGAAAGAGAGAAGAGAGGGGTAGAATAGTCTTTTCACATTGCTAATCATCCTCCACCTCACCAAAAAACTTAATTAGGACTAAATTTCAAATGATTAGTAATTGCAGTGGCAAAATGAAAAGATTAGTAACTTCAGGGACGAAAATTCAAACGACCTATATTTGCAGGGATGAAATGCATATTTAAGCCAATCTGCTTTTCTAAATGGTCCTCTAGATGAAGTAGTGTATGTAACGCAGCCACCAGGTATCAAGGTAAAAGGGAAGGAGGATATGGTGTATAGATTACACAAAACACTATATGGATTAAAGCAGACACCAAGAGCTTGGAACAAAAGAATTGACAATTTTCTTGTGCAACAAGAATTTGTTAAATGCAAGTCTGAATATGGTGTATAGATGAAGAAAGGAATTGAAGGTAGTCAATTACTCATCTGTCTCTATGTTGATGACTTGATAGTGACTGGTAGTAATGTGAATGAGATAGAAAGAATTCAAATCTCAGATGATGAGTGAGTTTGAAATGACAGATTTAGGATACTTGACATATTTTCTAGGCATGGAATTCACTGAAGTTGCAGAAGGATTGGTAATGCATCAAATGAAGTATGCATCTGATATATTGAAGAGGTTCAACATGATGAACTGCAATCCATCATCATCAACTGCTGAGACTAATGTAAAACTGGCGATGAATGAAGAAGAAGAATTAGTGGATCCTACACTATTCAAACAAATTGTGGGATCACTAAGGTATCTATACAATAGTAGGCCAGATATTGCATATGCAGTAGGAATCATAAGCAGGTTCATGAGTGAACCAAGAGTATCTCACCTGCTAGCAGCCAAAAGAGTGATGAGATACATCAAAGGAACACTAGAGTTTGGCATTCTATTTCCTAGGTGTCTGGATGAAAACTCTATGGAATTAATAGCTTACTCTAATGCAGATTGGTGTGGAGATAAGCAGGATAGAAAAAGTACCTCAGGTTACCTATTCAAGTTTCTGAATGCCCCAATTTCATGGTGTGCTAAGAAGCAACTAGTTGTGGCATTGTCAACCTTTGAATCTGAGTATATTGCAGGGTGTATGACAGCATGTCAGGCAGTATGGCTTTAAAACATACTCAAGGAGATGGAGATAGAAGTGAGCAGACCAATAACATTGTTCAAAGATAACAGATCTGCTATAAGCTTAGCAAGAAATCCAGTTTTGCTTGGAAGAAGCAAACACATAGAGGCTAAGTTCCATTTTCTGAGGGAGCAAGTGAACAAGGGAGCATTGCAGATTGTTCATTGTTTCACTAAGCTGCAGCTTGCAGAAATATTCACTAAGCCATTGAAGGATGACAGGTTCATCAAGCTAAAGAGTTTGATTGGCATGAAAGAAGTGAAAACTTGAATTAAGAGAGGAATTTAGTAGTTAATTCTAGTTTACTTAGTGATAATCTCACTTAGTGGTTAATCACATTATTGTTTTAGTTTGTTATGAGTTATTGTTACAAGTTTGATTAGCACATAGAGTTAGGGTTTGTTACATAGCTTGTGCTTCAAGCAACCTAAGTAGATATTGTATATAAGCTAAACTCTTGTATATTTGTTCATATCTCAATAATACTTCTATTCTCAATCTCTTTCATTCTTCAATTCTCTCTAAAACCAACATAAACTCAAAACCCTAATTTTTAACTTGTTGAACAAGTAAGTGTTGCTGCGCTAACATTTTTTTTTTTTTAACGACTGCGCTAACATTGTTGACTATCGTTATTTTGTATGCAAAATTAAAATAGTAATTAAATATAAAACAATGACATACTTTAAATGTTTGAAGGGTGGATATATATCCAACAAAATTTGACAGGAGTGTTCACTATTAATTAATTGATCAAAGGAATTAAACATAGTCTCCTTAAAACATTAAGTAACCAAAAGCAAAGAAAAAGGTATGGTTATTATTATTAGTTATATCTTGAGAGGTCCAAAGTATCTTGAAGTCAATAAATAATGGGTAAGTTACACCTAACAGTTAGCACATAACAGCAAATACCTTTGAAATTTGTCAACAAAAAAAAAAAAAGAACCGTTGGAAAACATGTTTTGCTCTACTCTTCTTTACACACAAAAAAAACAAATAAAATTTTGATTATAACATTGCATGTCATACAAACAAGTAGTTACAAACGGCATTGCTTCTAACATACTTCTTCCTTTCTTTTTTGTTTCATTTATTGATGGTCAAGATATGGATTGACAAGTACAAGGAATGGAACCTCTCAAAAAAATTACAAGGCATGGAAATTGGAATTATACAAATTACAACATTATTACTTGCTTGAATTATACAAATTGAACTAACAAAACCAAATTGAAAATTGTGGTAGTGAATGAATGTGTTTATTAGATATGCCTCCAAGGTCTTTCTGCTAGGCTTACACATTCACTATGTCGATAACAATCTACAAGATGATCAATGGTCAATCCTGCAGCTTGCATAAAAGAGTGCACTATCACTGGTCCCACAAACCGAAATCCACGTTTAACCATGTCCTTGCTTAGAGCTTCTGCTTTTGGACTCCTTAATGGGACATTTCTTGGGTATTTGTATTTGTTAATTATTGGTTTATGATTTACAAAACTCCATATATAGCTACTAAATGATCCACATTCCCTAACAACCTGTTGATGAAGATCAAGAAGTATAGTTAGCAACGAAGGTAAATTCATGAAAAGTAAAAAAAACACGACCTAGGGCAAGAGACTCTCAATAGACGAAGTATGAGAAGGGAAGTTGTATGTGGTCTTATTCTCACAAACCGATAATTTTTTTTTTATAAGACAGTAATTAGTCATAACAGCGAAAGTCACATTCTTCGTCATTTATCTTGAATTTGATGTGAAAAATCTAGTTTTACAAGATAAGAGTTCGAGTTTAGATTATTTGGATATACATTATATATGTACTCGAACAAATGTTTAGGGCGAATTCAGGATGAATGACTAAAAAAAATTTGGGGACAAGGTTTAGTTTTTTAGGATAAGCTGGAGTGTTGACGAGAAAACCCGCCCCATAACCATAACTACGTAACCTTAGCGTTGCACCAAAACTAACCTTCTAAACTAAAAAAAAAAAATAACTACAAAAATGTGAATAGATTTAAAAAAAAAAAAAATTGATATGGACTATGTACTTTCCTTCATTATGCATTTGGCATTGTCAACAATGCACATAACTCTGCTATCAGCTAAAGAAAGTGCTTTGTTTGATGTTATCTCTATGATTTCCTGTTCCTCCATTTTGGCAACAGTGTAAGGATCAAATCCAGCAAAAACTTCTCTACATAAAAAAAAGTTATACACTATATCTTTATTAATTAGTTTATACAAAGAAAAAGTCATGCAAGAAAATTATAACTTGTCATACAAATTATTACCTAAGTGGTTCCCTTCTTTTTATAATTTCTGTCCAATTGTAGTCCATGAGCAATCCAGACATTGCAAGCATCTCAAACAATTTGCTGTTACATGATTTAACCAATTAAGATGAGATAGTTGGCATCAATATCAATGCCTATGTATTCACCATCCTATTTAGTGGTTTTCCTTTTTCTGGAATATTTAAAATATAATATTTATCTTTATTTTAATATACTTTAACTTATAGAAAACAGAATTAAAAAAATTAAAATATAATATGGAGACTAAAATCAATCATAAAATTGTAGGGACCAAAAATTACATATTAATTATTATAACATTACAACTGTTGAACGGTAATTAGTACTTACTTGTCGTCATAAGCTGGAACTCCCCAGCATTCATCATGAAATTCTACGTATAGCTTATCTGCATGGTACATCAAAATTGGTAAGATATAATTAGGGATCAGAGTATGTTAGGTGGAGCTAGCTTGGCAAGACTTAAGCATAACATACTAAGCACGTTTTGTAGGATGCTTGATTTTTATGCTCAAGACCGACGTTTTAAAAGCCTGATATAACATAATATATAGTTTATTTAAAAGTGTATTTCATGCGAACGTAGTTAAATAAGTAATTTGATCTATGTATAAATAGAGTCTACTGAACTAATTGACTAATAAAATTAAACTCCTTTTTGATATTTAACACGATATTTTAGAGAGTTTGACTATATATGATATCATATATCAACTTTTTATAAATTTTGTTAAAACATAATTAAAGATATCAAATGTAAGAAATGTGCATCAACATGCATAAAATAATCATATTTTGGTTCAATATGGTGTGAGATTTGGGCCTATTTCCCTGTAGAAATAGAAAAATTATTTTCCAACCCCATGTCATTCGTCCGCCCTTGAAAATCCAGTAATGTCATTCGATTTTCAGATTTTAAAATACGAAGCATAGCATGTTTTTCTTTCATTTAAAAAAGGAAAATTTTAGTTACGGATAAACTGAGGCTAACTACTGTGTCTGATTTTTACATATGTGGATTATAGAATCTAAACATAACAGAAGTCTTCTGAACACGTTTTGGATTTTAGAATCCAAACACCTCTTTCACATGCTTCGAACTTCTCTTGTGCCAAAAAAGTTATGGGAACAAAAATATGAAATTGCATTTTGACATAAAAGGGTTCGAAACATGTAAAAAGGGCGTTTAGCTTCGTGATGTGTAAAATTACTTTTGTTATGTTCGGATTATAGAATTCAACCGTAGCTAAAATGACAATGGATAATTTTTCATTTTTTAAATGGCAGGAAAACAAGCTTCAGATTCTACTAAGTCAAGAATGTGAGTCAAAAGGTCGTCTAATATGATAGATCGTTTTTTTTTTTTTTTCAATAGTGTCTAAAGACAAAACGAATAGTAGTGAGAGTAAAGAGTCATTGACATTGAAATATTAAAAACACATCATTTATGTTACATGTAATTTCAAGTTACCATCTTAACATCCAAAATGATGTAAGAAAAACTTATCTAAAAAAAGTTCCCATCAACATGTTAATTTTGATTTTCTTTGAACAACTTACGTTAAACAAAGGCTTCAATTTGACAAGCATTGGTTTGGTTTATTAATGTGAATTGTTTTCAAAACACTGCTACTGTTTTGAAGTCAACTGATAATAGCTAGTTGTAAGTAGTACAAAGAAAAATAATTTTAAACTGAAAGTGGTAGGAATATGACATCCGATGCATTTTTATTTTTATTAAAATATCATGATAATTAAATTGATTAATTAAGTGTAACAACTATGTTGGTATTGCAAAATTTTAATACAAATTAATGCTAAGTTGGTCTTTAGAAGTTATAACTACTTCTAACAGAAATTATGTGAAGCAAAATTAAACCTTAAGATGTTTTTGTGCACAGTGTTGTGATTATAAGTTATAACTACTTCTAATAGAAATGATGTGAAGCAGCTCAAAACAACCAATTAATGGACATGATATGTACATTCTAACTTCTATCTATATGATTTTAATATTGAAATGAATAAAACAATGTTTGTTTTTTTTTTAACAAATCAAAATGAGATATATTATAAACAGCAGTGAATCACCTCACACATGAATAAAACAGTGTTAATGCTAAAAATATCTGTTTTCATGGTAAAATAAAATGATAATATTTTTTCTTACCTCCTTAATATAAGCATATATAAACTTTCTCCAATCAAAATTATTTTAGCAATGGTTTTAGTCACTTTTTAAATTTCTTAATGTTGTATGATAAAGTTTGACAATGGCTTTTCCTACTTAGTATTAAAATTCTAACATTGTGAAAAATTGCGGTCAAATATGTCTCATATTGCGGTCACAACTGCGGTTGTAATACAATGTTAGATATATAAAAACCCTAGAACTGTGGCATATTCAATCTTAATCCCAATAATGTAGTAGAAAAAACAAATCAAAACTTCAAGATAATAAAATAAGATTATAATGAAATGATATTGCATGGAAATGAAATTTGATCATACCACTATTTTTTGTGATCCAGTTGCACCTTCTCAATTCCCCAGGCTCAGTAGTCACTAGTGGACTTTGTTGATGTATAGTTTTAGCTACTGCAGTTTCTCTTCTTTCATGTGAAGAAGCTGAAATCAAACGAAGTGCTGATGAAATCCTTTCATCCAATGGAGTCAAAGAATCAGCTTGAGAAGAGTCATTTGAATTTTGTGACAAAGATAATGAAACTGAAGATAAAGATAGTGAAGAAGTGCTTTTTTGAAGTCCAATAGGGTACACTTTCTTGAAGATTTTATTATGGAAGAAATTTTGGTTCAATATTTTTTGTGTATCTTTGAAACTTGTGCTCCTTTCCAAAGCTTGTTTTCTTACATTTGTTTTAGACATATTTGGAGAAAAATAAATGAGATAGATTTTGAAGTTGGTTGGAATTCATTAAAACTTGGAGGGTTTTAAATTGAGATGAAAAAGTTAGTATAAGTTGGTTGTTGAAATGTGTTTTTCATGTACATGAAATATTTTTGGTTCTTGATTTTCAAGCAATATTTGATTAATGAGTCAATAGTATGGGGAGCACAGTTTCTTCATATGTATGATTGTTTCACTTTTGTTTTCAACTAACATTGAATACTATGAAACATATCAATTAATTCTTGTTTGAAAGAGAAATTTGTAAAAACAATATCAACTGTTAAAAAATTTAATACTCCTGTAAATCTTTTTTTTAGTTCTACTTACTAAGTCAATTTTGATCTATTCTTGTTGAATACACACTTTGATATTTTGATAGAACTCTCAATTATAAGCAGAATATGATTGAAGTGAGGCTACCGTTATTTTTGTCCCCTCAAAAATCATTAGGGAAAAATATATTCTTATTGCCAATGGATGTTGCATTTTCTTTCTTCATAAAGTAATAAATTAAAATCATGTCTTATTTTTCAAAAATAAATTAAGGTGAAGGGGTGATGCTCCCTTCCAAGACTGTGAGAACTATTTGATGTCTTTTGATCATTAAACCAAACTCTTGAGTTTTAAAATCATGTCTTTGTAGTTATATACTTTTCATAAATTGAATATTTTGTGTATAATTGCTTAAACTAAGTGTAAGACTTTGAAACCAACGAAGGTTGAGTCTAATGGAAGAGGTTAAACTCCTACAATGTGACGAACAAATGTTTGAATCTGATTAAAAGAGATGTTCATATTTAATATCTGATAGTGTCTCGAATATGATTATCCCGAAGAAACCTACGGTAAACAAACGAAATAGATAAGAGTTTAAATATATAATATGAAAGACTTTAAAGGTTGGTCGTAAAATGATTGTTAGCGTCATTTTAACCGTTAAAATCTCCTATTTTCCGCTTTTTAAATAAATGAATTGAAAATCATAATATAATTACTAACTAGTTTGAGTTGTCATCCCAAGGGGATAAAAAGAATTCCATAAACTAAAATGAAAGTGTCATATTTAATTTGACCCATTTGAATATTTTTTATGATACTCATGTTATATTTTGAAGCAATCTCAAAGATTATCTATCGGATTTTGAAAAAAATAATACCAATAATTAAATGGTAAAGGTAGTGGAGGTAAAGCTTTATTACACTAATCATCATTGTTTTAGTTGCAGTGTTTGTCTCAATGCAAGGTGTAATGGGTCCATAATCCTTGGCTCCTACTCTAAAGCCTTTCATTTTTGAGACATACCTATGGCCTGCAAAGGACAAAGATATCCTATCCTATCCTATCCTTCATTCTTCTCATGTTGTTTGGTCATATCCACTTTCAAAAATTTAGCATTACAACATTCATACAAATAGTAGCAATACAATAAGGAATGACATTAAAATAACTGCGATAAGTATGTGCGAGAACATGAGCGCTATTATTTGTTTGACGCTTAGAGAAAACAACGGCATAATGAAGTAAGGTTTGATATTCATGTAACAATAAACAATACTCCGAGCGATCTAATTTGTCTTTGTAAACATCTTCAACTACCATCTTGCAATCCAACTCAAACATCACATTGTGGCAACCCAGTTAATACCATGCAAGAATCCCAACGATTTGCCTTCTAATGGTGTCATTACAAAGTTATTGGCTGCACCTGTGAGACATGCTCTCATACCCACCTTTTGTTTAGTTGTAAATGTCACCGCATCTATGTTACATTTCAAATGAACTTCGGGAGGGGGCTGCCACCAACAATATTTGGTTGATGTTGTCTTGGACCTTCAGCATGAATAAATCTATGAGCACGCGGCCAAGAACACAACAAGTTGCAAAACAAGTCCTTTAAGTTTCAAAAGTCCCAAATAAGTCTTTTAAATTTCAAAAGTTCCAAACAAGTCCTTTAATTTTAGTTTTTGAATCGTTTCAAATAAATGACTTTTTTTAGCATGAAGGATGTTTTAAAAATAAAAAACAAACACTACAAAAATAAAAATAAAAAAGTGATTTTTTAGTTTACAAAAATTCAAACCAAACGGCCGTCATATTGTAACATATAAACTTCTCCATTGTTTATGACCCGGACAATAGCACGGGTAAAAGTTCTAATACTTGCAAAACTAGGTGCCAATCATTCAGGGCCTCTTGTGATGGCTCATCAACTATTACCATGTCTATCCTTAGCCTTACTAATTGATGCTATAGGAGTGTCCTTTATTAGGACGTAGTTTTTCTTTGCTTTTTTTCTTTTGTTTTTTTTCCTTCTCTCATGTAAACAAAAATGAAAAAGAATAATGAAAGATGCATCACTTCTTAACCAAAAATAAATCTAGTCGAGTCGAGTCAAACTTGTGTCAATTTGATTCGACTTAATATAATGGATTGGATATGAAGCATGTGAGTTGAGATTCGATGAGGAAAATGATATTAGATTAATATACTCGAATAAAGTCTTTGACTCGAAATTGTATTAGGGTATCAGATGACCCCGGCAGTTTCAAATGAGATGAGAATATTCATTTTGTCTAGCAAACTTGACTTGAGTTTGACATTGACATTTTTCTGTTCAAATTCAATCTCAACCCTATAATTCAAATTTGTGAATGGTGGTCTTGTTGGCTTTTACATGAAAGAAGGAAGAAAAAAAAAATATGTTTTTTTATTATCAGGCAAGTTTATGTTTATGAACCAAATAAAGTCAATCTATACATAGCTTGAGAGTTCATGTTATTTATTCATAAAATTCAAATTACGTTCAAATTCAGCTCATTTAAATTACAAATCAAGATCAACACATTAATGGTACTCGAATCGAATTTTGAACTAATTTTGAGTCATTCAACAAACTTAATTTCCAGGAAAAAAAAATAATATATGAAAAATAAGGCAACAAAACCTTATA
This sequence comes from Medicago truncatula, assembly GCF_003473485.1. NCBI lineage: Eukaryota > Viridiplantae > Streptophyta > Magnoliopsida > Fabales > Fabaceae > Medicago > Medicago truncatula. The sequence continues at coordinate 30,011,802 of NC_053049.1, read as the reverse complement.
ATTAATCTCCATGGATCACTTCTTCTAAGTGACATTCATTTGACATATGTTAATTTTACATTACAATGGCAAAAAGAATATTTATAATTATGACGATTCAAGATACAAGACACTCTTCAACAAGAAAAACATAAAATTAAAGGATAAGCAAAATAAATAAAAACAACACATAAATATATATCTTGCATTGATCTAAGTTTGGGATTTTAAATCATTTGTTGTTCTTAGGTGGGTGATGCCTTGGTGGATGATAGTCAGTAGTAAAAGCAACAAAACCACTATCATCAGACAAATGTGTTCTCAAACTTCTTTTTCCATGAAAGCTTGATCGACTAGGTGAATTTACACTCTCATTCTTCCCGTCTATTGCAGTTGTAACATTTGCCTGCTCAAAAAGTCCCATATACATAGTAGTTAGCATAATAAAAAAGTACTGCGTAATTACACTTTTGATCCCCTATTTTATAAAACTTATGAAAATAGTCCACCATTTCTAAAGTCGAATTTCTTTAATTTTAAAAAATAAAACAAATGGGAGTTGAAAAGTTATAGGAGTACTTGATTATGTTTTATTTCAATCTATAGAAAAGTATGTCTCAAATAGACAATACGATTAACGAGCTAAGAAACATTAGGTGGAAGATTTTGGAGAGGAGAGAAGGGTGACTTACTTTTCTTTTCAAAGATATGTGCACAATAAAGTTGATATTGACAATGCATAAAATATACAAGGTCGGGAGTTCAAACCCCGGCCACCACCAAAAAACAAAAAGAAATATTATATTTTTATTTCAATTTTTTCAAAAATATCTAATATATTTTAAAATATAGACTTAGGCCTCTAAATTCCTCGTCTCTCAAAAAGACCCTATAAAGAGTTTGATCTTGTCATAAAGTTTAAGGTCTAAACCATGAAAGTCTAACACAATAACTATTTTACCAATATTTGCTTATTAAAAATAAACAAATGCAAAACATATATCATAACAATAAAAAGCACCTAAATGTTTTGTAAAAAGAAAACACCTAAATGTAACTTTCATTACATTTCTAAAATAAATATTGAATTCTTGAAACAAACACTCATGTATAAAAGTTTTTAATGTCCTCATGAGCTTAACTCAGTTGGCTTGAATAACACATAATATATGCAAGGTCTGGGGTTCAAACCCAGACTAAAAAAAAAAAACTTTTAATAACACCTTTTAAATATAAGTTTAGTCTTTAAGAGACATACATAAACTATGTCATACAAAAAGTATACATAATTACCTTTGTACTCGAGATACCATTAACTTCAACAACACCTCCTGCATGTCAATATAACGTTTTGAGCTCATCATTTGACAATATATAACAACTTTTTACAAGCATAATAATAAATTAATGCATACTGTATAGTATATGGAAATAAGGTTGAAATAAAACATATACCTTGAGGATGCAACCTAGCATTAGACAACCAGGAAGCACAAAGGAGTACAAGCAAAATACAAGCCATAGAAGTATTCTTTATAAGTATCATGATGGTTATTTATCTATCTCACTTTTGTTTCAAAATTCAGAAATGGAGAAAAGAGAGGAATGCCATCAAAAGAGGATGTTGTTATTTATAGCGTGTTATTATGCTAATTAAGGAGAAAACCAAGGTCAAATTTAGGTATTCACACTCATATACCTAAGTCAAAGATTGGAGTTATCTTTCCAACATTCGCCTTCTTCGACGTACACTTCAAAATATAGCTGTTCATTATTTTATTTTTGTACTTTTTATACAACTTTTTCACCAAAAATAATCTTATTTAAAATGCATCAGACACTAAATATAGGTACTTCCAATTTTGATTTGTTATGTTGCAAGAGTCTAGCCCTTGAGTGCGTATAAATGTCGGTTATTACCTTGCATTTATTTCTCGTTATATATGATTTTTAAGTGCATGTAAAACCTATTTAGTCTTTATATATCTTAATTAGTATTTTATTGTTTCAAGAACCTTTATTTCAGTTCTTTATAATTATTTAAGTTTTAGGGACCTTTTATGTTTTCTAGTGTTAGTTTAAATGACAGGTCGTGTGATGATGTTCAAAGATATAGTTCCTGGAAGCATGATATCAATATAAGAAGATGTAGCACTGGAAAGAAGTTTGGAGCTATATTGTTGAAGAACTCTCAGTACGGGTCGTACAAGTGTGCAACCTTGGGTCCCTTATTTGCATGTCTTGGGGACTAAGTGTAGATGAGCTGACTCCAACTATTGTAGTACAAGGAAAGGAATATGTTGATTCACAAGAGATAAGGTCGACATCTCATAAGAGAAAGTACCAAATGACACATCCTAGCGATGTAGAAAGCTACAACGTTGCGATGTATCATACTTGGTATAATGGATATGCAGTAAAGTGGAACCATAATATCTTATGCTCTGAGAGGAAGATAAGGGGGTTTCAAATAATACATCAAATAGATAAAGTATATTCATATATTTAATAGTTAAGGTAAAGATCATCACATAAGAAAAGTGTAAAATAACACTAAAGGATAAGAAAGGACTTGTAGTATAAAAGGACAACACGTTTGCATTTACAAGGTGTGCTAGTAGTGTGGTGTGCATAATAGAATAGAGATTGGAGGCAGAGCCTCCAATAAACCCTAGCCAGCATCTTTAGGGATTCAAATTACTTTTCTTCATCTCATATCTCATCTATTTCACATAGAAAATATCTTAGCCAAGTCGTACGATCTGTGATTCAACAGAGGCAGGGGAGGGAAGGAATTTTAATGGAGGAGAAGGGAAGGGAGGGAATGAAAGATATTTTATTTAAATATATGGTTGGTTCAAATGAAGGAAACAGAGGGGATGAGATGAATTTTAATCGAATACATATATGTTTGGTTCACAAAGGATTGGGAGAGGTTTTAAATACAATTTACTTTTTTATCCCTCAAATCTTACAACAATCTCATGATTTTAAAATAAAATAATGCTGCTCTTTAAAATTATACACTTTATAAAAAAATTAAACATAAACTCAACAACTAAAAATTCAGTAAATAATCGAACACAAAAATTCTAAATAAATATTAGGTATTTATAAATATTAGAGCACTTTCAAAATAATTTAATACAATATAAAAATGAAAAAAATAAGAAACAAAAAGCAAGTTGCAATGAAGAAAAGAAACAAGAAAAGAGCAAGATGGTACGAAAAGAAAGAAGAAAGAACTCGTGCAGAGCAAAATGGAAGAAGAAAAAAAATGCAAGTTGGAAGGATAAAAGTGTAGGCTAAAAGTTTAAAACATGAACACAAACAAAAGCCTTAAATTTTCAATAAGGATGATTTTAGTATTTTAAAATAAATATAAAGATAAATATGTCAATATAATTAAAGTTGTAATAACTCAAGTCTCCACATTTTTCATCCCCTCCTAAAAACTTTAATTTGGTGTGGAGAAATGAATGAGTCTAAGAGGGATTTTACTCCCCTACCCTCCTAAATTGAACTAAAGATTATGTTTTTATTCATTATCTTCTCCATTTTTATTTTTATGTTTAAGTTCATTATAAGTTAAACCACTTTTGTGGTGGAGGAACAATTAGGTAATAATTATGTTTGTAAGTTTAGTTTGTTACAATTTTTAAAACTTCTTTTAAACAAATTATTTTCATGTTAATCATTAAAATAAAACTTAGCTATTTTTATCTTTATTGTCAAATTCTCTAAGACCAAATGGGAATGGGAATGGAATTGTTTGTTTAATATGAGTTATGTCTCTAAGTATAAAAATGAGATAGGAACAAAAAAGACTATTTGAACTTAAAATGATCTTTAAAAAGTCTAGAGATGCACAAAAGATCTATCTAGAATTTTTTTCATAGGCCACGACTCAATCTCTCCCTGGATGGAGAGCTACTGGTGTCCTAATCTAGTAATGTTGTATGTTAAGTATTATGATTGAACCCCGAAAGGTGTGTCTTTCCATACTTAACATGATGACTGAGTTGAAAGACTCGTAAGGCCATCAGGTTGTCAGAAAGTTGTGTGAAGATATAATTCTCTACATCTCCTTAAAAATGTACAAAGCTATTGCTTCCATGACTCAGGATTGTAGCTTTCTAAATCTTACAAACATTTATTTTTACTAAGTTAATTTCTTAACCACACTTTTTCACTTGAATCTCTAAATCTTTTTTATATGCTTTATTTACTTCTGAATTTTACTTTAGTGTCTTAGAATCTTAAAACACTATCTTTACTAATTATCACTTTGGATCTTGAATAACTAAATTTAGATTTGAAAATATTTAGAATTTATCCACTCATATTCTCGTGGGATCGATACTCTACTTACTCTGTTGCAACAATGTATACTTCCACTTAATATATACCGAAAATAAATCAACAACTATTTTTTAAGTATCAAGTGTCACGCTCAATCAGTATGGTATTGCCATGTGGAAGAGTCATCTTACATGTAAGTGATGATGTGTACTCCATTTGCTATATCACATTTTTTACTATAAAACTAACATGGAGACTAAATACAAGTAAAAAACAAAACAAAAAAAGGAAGAAAAAAAATAAATAAATTATAGAGTAAAACCTAAATTTACCACGAAGACTAAACATATATTTAAACTTATAATCATGATTTATGTGAGATTTTTGTACATATAAAAAAATACACAAGAATAAAAGACAAGCAGATAATAAATTGCTCCACTATCCTTTTATAGATGTTGAAATCAATCATTTAAAAAAAAAAGGAAAGGTTAACCGGTGCCCTCGAGACATTGGTTAAGGAAACAAACATAGTAGTTTTTGCATTGAAAATTGTGTAATCAATGCTTCAAAAGTCAAAAAAAATATCATTTTTAATTTAATTTATTCTTTTTTAGATACTTTAATCAGTGTCTCCCAGAATACTGGTTAACACAACCCTTAAAAAAATACATTCATAGATTTAAGATACATAGTTATGATTGGCCATTTGTACTTTTTGTAAAAGATCCACAATCTCTTAGTTATGAAGGTGTTAACGTCCTCTTACACCCATCATTTGTTTCTCTAACCACAAATTTCTTAGTGTTATCATGAATGTCAAACATAAATAATACTCCCTTCGGTCCTATTTATAAGAGAAATTTGGGTCAACAAAAATGAATGTATCTGGTTAAAAATTCAGTCCAAATACATGAATTGTTGACTCAACTTTATCTTATAAATAGGACCGGAGGAAGTATAAGAGCATGTTGATTGTCAAAATATGTTTTCTCATGTTTGACTAATTTACTTTTGTTTGTCCCACCGTTAAATATAATATTCGTAATAAGACGGTGAGAGTGTTTAATTTGCTCGTATAGGTAATCTAAATTGGTTTTCAATCCCCATATAAAGTTAGTAAATAGTACTTAAAAAATACTTAAGCACTATGAATGATAAGTTATGTGTGAATAAGAGAATGTATCGAACCATGGCATACTAAGAGGGTTCAAAGAGCATAGTGTTGTGTCATCACTCGAGGTAGAGAAGAGTGCAACAAATTAGGTTACCAAAAAAGAGAATGGCGTTGCTCACAATAACGTAGAAAACAAGTTAGGTGTGTTTTGCGTTTGTCTACCACCGTTTGAGAAAAGGTGTGCTTAATTTAATTTGCCGAGGTAGGTAATGGTACAAGAAAAAAGGTGATCTATGCTTATTAAATTTTTTGAGATTACAATTTCCCGTACGAGAGAACATGAACTTTTAGCAGTTTAAGGCGTTAACGTCCTCGTTACACCCATTATTTGTTTCTCTAACCACGTTCCCTCCATCTCTTGTTATAAGCTTTTTTCATAAATTTTACACATATTAAAAAAAAAATTGATAATGTGATTAATGTGTGTAGTTTGTGTGTGTGACTGTGAATTTTATTAAATTGTCTCTTTTTTTTCAAGGAAAAAAAACAATTTAATTTGACTTTTTTTTATATTCCAACGTGTAGGAATAAGTTTAGAAAATTAATAATAAGCGCGCATATTATCAATTTTTTTTAAGGGGCTTAATAAATGGTATGAAAAAGATAAATTAAATAATTGAAATAAGATAGAGTAATAAATAGTTAAAGATATAATAAGAAAAGTAACATTAATGTTTCATTGATATTGTAAAGCGGCATATAATTTGGGACAGCTTTTTTTTCCAAAGCGACATACAATTTGGGATGGAGGGAGTAGTTTTTATGATTGTACACTAATAATTGCATATTCTTAGGAAGAGGAGAGTGTCACATAATGTTCTATACTACTGCATGATGTTGTTTTGCAGGCTCATGTTCCTGACAGGTGAAGGTGGCTCATCGATCCCGCTCACGGCTAGTGAAGGGAACCTATCAATATCTCACGACGGCGGACGAGCCTCCGGAAAGGGGATTGGTGGAAGAGGTGTGGCTTAAGCAAGCTCCATTGAAGGTGTCACTGTTTGCTTGGAGACTATTTCGAAATAGATTACCTACGAAAGATAACTTGTCACGTCGATAGGTATTGCATTCGGACAACATAGCTTGTGTGGGAGGGTGCAGCTTACTTGAGAATGTCGAACACCTCCTCTTTGGTTGTGAGTTCTTTGGCCGAATGTGGACACATGTGTTACTTTGGCTTGATTAACATACGTCGCTCCGGAGGGAGGTAGAGACCATTATCTTTAGTTTGGACATATGGCGGGTTTACCGCATTTTTTACATTCTTTTTTATAGTGTTTTTTTTTTACAGTTAATTTGGCTGGCTTATGTGTGAACAATTTGGAAGGAGAGGAACAACCACATTTTTAATCAGAAGGCTACATCAATTAGCGTTATGTCTGACAGAGTGAAATTACTTTCATTCCAGTGGCTTAAAGCTAGGTTGCATATGTTTGTTTTCAGTTACCATGATTGTGGCAACAACTTATATCTTGTATGGGTATTTTTATGTAATCTTTTTTGTTTTGGTTTTGAGATCACAGAGTCTGTGCTTGTGGCACCGGTGAACTGACATTTGTATCTGTTTGAAGTGATTCTCTTTTGCACACCTTGTGCGAGATGAATCACTTCTGGTTATTAATTCTATTTTGGCTTGTTCAAAAAAAAATTCATTATTCTTAAAATCAATAACTTCTAGTTTGTATTTACGAAAAAATGTAATTACATTAATATTTTATAAGAGTAGTTTTGTAAAAGTATATTTACTTCTCTTTCGTTTATATATTTCTTTCGGTCATTTTTATAGGAAACAAAATACATAAAATATCAAGACCAATGAAAAACATTGAAAATAGTTATTTTTCATTTAATACTCGTATAAATTTAAATTGATACCCGTTTTTTTTGTTGATAGACGAAATGACAAAGAGTTATTATACAAACAAGTAAATGACTCGGGGTTCGAACCCCAATCACGACGTCAAGGGTATCAATTTCGGTATTTATTTTTTGTCAATTCACATGGGACTTGTGGACTTATACTCCTATAATAATTACTCTTAGTTCCAATAAGCAACTTACTTTTAGTATTCTCTTGTAATAAATAAGGACACAAGTGAAATTAACTTATAACATATTTGAAAGTTTGTCGATGTTTTTGATGAAAAGAACAAAAAATATTGACACTTTTGTTTTTATAAAAAGAGCAATGCTAGCTACAGCCGCTCTCTCAAACGCTTTTGGGCACATGCTTCTCCATTGGTCCACGTCATTCTCTTGAAAACATATTGTAACTGGCAACCGGTTTAATGTAATTTAAATTAAAATTCATTTAATTGACTTTTTTCTCCACTCAGATGCCCAAATCACTATTTACAGATAAAGCGGCAGCAACCGCCTTCGTCGTCGAGCTTGACAAAATCGCTGTAAGTGAAGAAGAGCTGCTGAGATTCTTTGCACTGTGGACAAATTATAGCAAATATATATTATGGGACGAAGAAGTAAAATTGAGGTGTTTTTGTCGGATCGGGTGTGAAGTTCTTTGTTGCAAAGATGAAAAGAGAGACACATTTTTTAAACATTAAAAGATGAAATAACCCATGTTATGCAAAAACGAAGCAGCATGCTGTGTGGTGTTTGAGGAAGACAAAGAAGAGTCCCCTTGGTGTCTCCTTGAAGTTGAATCCATTCGGTTGCAGACAGTAGCTTTTTCTTTTTAATTGTTTTTTTCTTCAAAAAACTGGTGTTTCTATTTTCTAAACCGGTGGAGCCAGTAAGTCGGTTAACAACTTTAGAATCTTTTAAATGTTAAGTCACGTGGCCCAATGATAGGGAGAGTAGTCAAAAGCGACTGTTTGAGCGATGGTTATTAGCATTCCTCTTATAAAAAATATCGGAGGAAGTATAATTACATATGTTTATTTTACTTTTATCTTAAAGAAACCCAAATAATAAGTTTTTATTTTTTAATAAAATAGTAATTTTAGTGTTATAGTGTATGAGTATTGCCTCTACAATCTAAATTTTTTGACTCAGTCACTGGTTATAATTAGGGATGTATGGAGTAATATTTACCTGTCACTGGACATGTTGATATTTATAGAGTTTGGTTGGGTATTCATGTCTCATCTTATGGGTGGGAATATGTTAGATCGTCAGTCATGAGCCTATTGTCCGGTCTACTTAAAGTCTGACTTGACCTAACTTGTTTATTGAATATGTTAGGCTCAAACTTCTTAAAAAACTCATCAATTTAAATAGGTCAGACTAAGACTTATAGAAAAACCTAGTCGGCTAAGCCGGACATTTAAAAAGATCATATCAGACTTAAAATAAAGCATTTGACATACTAATATATTAGACTTAAACTTTAATTTTTTCAATAGACCTAACCTATTTAAGCAAAACCCATCTCGACACAACCTATTCTCATGTCCTCATTCAACCCTTCAATAAATTTTATGATACGAATTTACTTTACTAATTTTGTTGATAACTAAGTTCCAGAAATCTTCTCTTTATTCACTTGTAAGAGTATATCTTGCTTAAAAAATCGAGTCCATTTCCACTCGTAGGAGTATGAAGTTTTAATCTATTTAGTAGTAATTCGTTTGTTTGCTTTATACACAAGTCTTTTAACGTCGTATTCCAAAAATTAAAAAATAATTTGGATTAATTAGCTAATTTGGATTTTAGCACTGTTGAAATATTGGGGTGAAGTTAGAAGAAAATTGAAAGGTTAGAAGATTAAACATCAAATCATTAGACTTTGAACTAGTGTTGTGTGAACTAAAAAATTAGGGTTAATAGTGTTTTTCACCCCTGTAATATAGGTCATTTTCGGTTTTCGCCCCTGTAAAATTTTCGGTTTGATTTCCATCCTTGTAAAACTTTTTTTTTCAAGAAAACACCCCTCCCCATCCAACTAAGCAAATTCGCTTACGTGGCGCTGATTTGGCATTTTTTTAGTTGGCCATGTGTAAAAAAATATATCCACATCAGATTTTATTTTTAAAATATTTCAAAATAAATCCACAAAATCATAAAAATATTCAGTTTTTTTTTCCAAAAATTTAAAAAACCGAAAAATAATTTTTTAAAAATTCAAAAAAAATATTAAGATTTTTTCCGAAATATAAAAAAACAGAAAAATAGTCATATTTATTTCCAAAAAATTTAAAATCGAAAAAAAATTTAGAAAAAATCAGAAAATATAATCAGATTTTTTTTAAAATTAAAAATATTTTAAAAAATTCTGGAATTTAATTTTGAAAATAAAAAAAAAAAAAATTTCAAAAGAGGTCAGATTTTTTTTTTTTTTTTTAAAAACATCTGTATACAAATATAGAAAAAATTCAGATTTTTTATTCCACAATTTTAATAAAATATTGGGAAAAAAAATTATTTCATTCCACAAATTTTATTCCAGAATTTTTTTAAAAAATTTGACCTTTTTTTTAATTTTGAAAATAAAATTCCAGAATTTTTAATTGAAAAAAAAAATCTAATTAATATTTTTTATGAATTTTTAAAAAATTATTTTTCGATTTTTGGGAAAAAACTGAATATTTTTTTTATTTTTTAAAATTTATTTTCAAATATTTTAAAAATAAAATCTGATGTGGAAATATTTTTTTACACGTGGCAAATTAAAAATAAAAAAAAATTCAAATCAGCGCCATGTAAGCGAATTTGCTGAGTTAGATTGGGAATGGGTTTTTTCTCGAAAAAAGTTTTACAATGATGCAAATCAAACCGAAAATTTTACATGGACGAAAATTGAAAATGACCGATATTACAGGGGTGAAAAACACTATTAACCCAAAAAATTAAAGTGTGGAAATACCACATAAAATAGAATACATACATTAGTAGGTTTATATTATGCTATTTAATTTTGAAGTTCTCGATGATGATAAAAAATAGTTTGTAATTATAATTTTTTATTCGTACATATCACTTTCTATAATTTTAACTTATGTTGATTGTGATAACATTGAAAATTCAACTAAGTTTTCTATCTTTCATTCTTTCATATCCAATTAGTTTGTTTCCTCCATTTTTGTTGAGGGTTAGTTTTTTTTTTCTCTCTCATCCACAAGAGTTGTTGAACGCAGGGGCGGAGCCAGGATTTAAACATCGGGGGAACCAAGTTTAAAAGGTATACTTTAGTAAAGGCAAAAATAAATTCTCTAATACACCACATATTTAAAGAAGAAGAAAAACTACATTCAAAGTTAATATTGTCAAATACTTCATCCGTTTTTAAATGAGTGTCGCTTCAGTCAATTGCACGCAGATTAAGGAATATAATAAAGTAGTCAAATGTCATAGCAATTTTACTAAAATAACCTTACTTTATAAGAAAAAGACAAACTTAGAATTGCATTGAAAATTGTGTGTGAGAGAAAAAAGTTGGAGTATTTATTGAGGGTAAAGTTGGACGAAAAACTAAAGTTGTATTGGAAATGTAAAGTGACATTCATTTTGAAATAATTTTTTTTGTTAAAGTAACACTCATTTTGAAACGGATGGAGTATGTATTACTAGTATAATTTTTTGGGGGGACCACTGTTCTACATGAAATGTTATTTACCCTATCCTACATGATATATTAGTAATATTAAAAAAAATTGCAAAACGTGGGGGGACCACGGCGGCCACCCTTGACCCCATGGTCCCTCCGCCACTGGTTGAACGGATCAGTGAGTTAGTTTCCTTTTGATCTTATCAAGAAGAGTCTTTGAACTGATCAATTGGCCCTCACAACTGTAGTTAAGTTCAGTTACAAAATCTCAATATAAACAGAGAACTCACACAATTCAAAAAACACACAGAAAGTTCTATTGAGTTGTCGATAACTTTTTATCTCTTCTCCATTCACCTTGTGTTATTGAGCTATTCTCCTCTTCATCTTTTTTTCTGTCCCTTTCAAATTCAGAGTGTTGTTAAGATCATAGTTCCTTTTAGGCAAAATGTTCCTTGAGTATTAAAAATGGTCTTAAGAGCACAATCTCTTTGATCATTTATGTTCCTTCAGAACAAATAGTACTTTTAAGATCATAGTCCATTTTGAGAAATAATAATGACGTCCCCTCGAAATTATTAATGATAGTACACATCCTTTGGATATTTTGTTTTTGGAAAATTTAGAGGTTAGAAATAGTGGTAGCACCATATTTGAGTGGTTGTAGTATCATATTGATATTTGAAGATGTTAAAGGTTAGAATAGTGGTAACACAATCAAAATTCCATAAAGTGTAGTTATAGTACCATAATTGATTGGTTTCGTTATTAATTAAGTGTGGTCTTAGTACCATAGTGGATGTGTAATTTTTGAACGATTAGCTACGATGCAATATTTAATCGCACAATTGTAGTTATGCTTGTTTTATTCTGAAGGCGACGTGGTTGATAATTCGTCTGCCACAATCTTAGGTAGTGCCACGAAACGTAGATCGATTTGATCTTGACTCGGTCGTGACTCAACCAATAATAACTTCGGTGGACAAAAATTCTTTTTCAAAATAGACTTTGAAAATATAAACACAATAGTTTAGAAATAAAAAAATCAACAAACACCTATTGTGTTTTGATTATTTTTATTTAATTTAAGGAAAATGTTAACTAGTACCCCAGTATACTGATTAAGGAATCAAATATAGGAAGCATTACATTGAAACTTATGTTGTCAACTTCTCAAAAATATCAAAAGTGTTATTTTTACTTTAAAATTTCCTTTTTTAGTTTCCTTAATCAGTGTCTCGGGGCACTCGTTAACAAGATCCAATCTTTTATGCAACACACCAACACCATCATTCTTGGCATCTTACTTCACGTCACCTTTTTTCTTTTGTAAGTGAAACAACACATAAACAAGGTGTAATTTTGTTTACATAAAAAAAAAAAGTATTTAATATTACTTGTTTTCAGTTTTTGAGGGCATCGCATCAATCTTCTTTTGTAGGAAGTGTTGATTATCATATAACTGAGGAAAGCTTGAAGGATTGATTAAGCATATATGTGCACAAAGCATGCCTGCAAATTGACAAAGAATGCAGGTGAGGGAAAAATTGTCTGATAGTTTGCCTCTCCTTTACAGTTTCACCCTTTCATCTTCATTGCAAGAATCCATATAGTGGAACAAAGGAATGGTGAAGGTGTTTTGATATGTTTATCATATCAAATCATGTTGGGAGAATGTACATTTATATGGGTAGGAGTCTCTTAGTTAATCCCTAATTAATAAGGAAGATTAATCAATACAATAAATAGTGAAGTTAAAACTAAATAGTGACAACTTTTCAATATCTCAACAGTAACAACAGATAGTCTTTGGGAAGTTATTTCAGTTTGGTCTCTTGTAACTTACTAGAGCTAGTTTACTCTCATGATTTCTGATTAAAGAAGAAAGTCTATCCAAGGTAGATTCTCTTATCATTTTACCAACTTCTTGTTTACTTGGTTGGTGTCCCCAATTGGCGGTTGCTGCCCTAGTCTCAGCAAGGGTTCCAGCAAGTAACTGCATTTGAGATGATTTGCTATTTGATAAAGTAATCGATGAAGCATTTTGACGTGCTTTCTCTTCCTCGTCTTGTTGGAGAACGGTTAGTTTTTGTCTCTCAGTCAGGGTTTTGGTGACTGACAGGAGGCAATAAGTCATTGCCCCTGTAAATTACAATATATTCCTTATTTCTAGAAAGTGAATTCCCCCAGTCAATTTCTGCAAATGCATGAAATGCAAACACCATAAGTTTAAAGAAAGGAACAATTTATTCACTTCAATATTGCCACATGATAAATTATGAACAAGGACTGTCAAAAGCATTTAAGTGTCAAGTGCTAACAATTTGTACAATCTTACAAGACTTAAAAATATGGTGGTTAGCTTCCAAAATGCATGAATGCTACAAAAGTATAGCTGCAGTCAATCCTTTGGGTATTATTAATCAAACAAATTTTTTTATGGGACCCAAAACTCAATAAAAAAAAGTCAGAACAATAAGGGGTTGCATGCAAGAACCTCATTCAGGCTTATCCTTCAATAGCACAAAATCACTTGTGGTTTGAACCATAGAAACTCACTCCCATGAATATTATCAAACTGTGAATATGCTCATGTTTCAATTGATGCATTAGACAAAAGTTTATGAGAAATACCTTGAGTTCTTCAGCCATCCTATCATTAGATGTATAGGGAACACCATGTCTGATGGCTATTTTTGCAACAGCGCTTGTTTCCCACAGCTTTACTATAGCTCTAGCTAGACCTTGAAGTTATCTATTTCTTCCTGCAAGAATAGTAAATCTTTTGGAAAGATAAATTTGAAGACATGAATATAACTAGAGAGCTTCTTGCATACCAAGGGCAAAGTGCAGCGCCGTTCTTCTAGCAATCCTACGCATGACAGTCATTTCCTTGTTGGATAAACAAGGTTTCACCCCATACGGAAGAAGTCTGAATGGTGTTTTATACCCTGGAACCACAACGGGTAATTGATCAGCATCAACAGTTAAAGGCTCACGGCCTGTCCAATCTTTGAAGCGCGGACCCAACTCATCTAACAAAAGGTTGAGTTTGATCGATTCCATTGATTCTTCTTCTTCACTCATATCCTTCAAATACTCTGCAGAGTCTCGATTAAAAGATTCAGCAGGTCCAACCATTACTTTCACACTTACTTCAACACTACTCCCACTCCGAACATCCACTGAATTATCCACAGCATTCTCGTTAGCATTATACACTTTTGTGTAAGATTCTACACAAGGCAGCTTGTAGGACATTCCTCGATATAACACTATGGAACTTCCCAATCGCCACACCACAATACCTCCAGTTTTACTCTGATTAAGCAAGAAAATAATACTATGAATATAAATAAATGCTCTAGCAGTTCAAATATTCTCTGATAAAAGACGAAGTTATTATAAGCTAAAAAGCAACCACACTGCATTGAAAACGATTGCATCTTTGGATTGTGAAGTATCACCCATTTTGGACAATCAACTTAATTAAGCATCTATATCATAAGTGATTATCATATAAGTTCTTACTATAAGTTGTTTCTATAACAAAGATAAAATAGACTCACTGTATTCAATTATTCATAAGTTGTTTTCATAAGCTCTCTCAAATAGTTTCAGACATGTGTATTTCAGTATATAAGCTCAAATAAGTCAAATAGAGATAAGTAAAATGATAATGTGAGAGGGAAGGAGCATTGAACCTCAAGAATTTGATTAGCTCTTTTCATATTAGCAGAAAGAGGAGAATCAAACTTAAACTTAACAACTTCATCAACCATCCATTTTTCATGAATAGCATCCACCAATTCGTGAGTAATACCAGCAACTCCAACACCGAACCTCTCCACCATCATCAACGCCATATTTCTTAGTCTCCGCAACTCATGTTCTGGAAAAATAATCTACTCTAATTATTATATTTAATAATTGAAAAATTTACTATATTTAACAGTAAAGTATTACCGCAGTTAATCACAGTAAAAAATACTCAATGTCTTTGTATATTAGAGTATTGTTGTCGACACATCTTATTTAGCTGAAAAACACATGTAAAATATTAAAATGTCCTTCGACAGCTTACTGCCGAGGAAGTCTAAAACCGGCTGTAGTTAACTGTCGAGGAAAACCTCGACATCACCTTCTCCCACCGAACATAAAAGTTAATCGGTGTGTGTTTTGTATATACTCCTTCCGATCTTGAATGTAAGAAACAAAAAAAAAATCACACATATTAAAAAAGTGGATTGAGTCATTGTAAAAAATACCATTTTTACTGTTATGCCCTTGTCATGAAACTTTTGAACTCCACCAATAAAAAATCTTTGGAATGCGTTAAACATGGGAATGTGAAACAAATTGGATAAAGTAAATGAGGTTAAAATTGGAATAGTAACATTTAATAGGATGACTTTTGTATACTTTTGCTTACATTTGAGACCAACAATTTTTTTATTTTATTTCTTACATTCGAGACCGGAGGGAGTACAAGATATGAACAACTTACCTTAATTTCATTTGCTTGTTAGTTCACTTTTAAGAAATTGGTTATGAAAGCACCAAGCAACACGTTGTGGAAAAATTGTTTTGTACTTTTGTATTTACATATCTTTATATGCCAAAAGGGCTATTAATATAACATGGCTATTTGTCGGTTTAATGCCACAAATGCATCTCCATCCATATATCGTAAGCAAGGAACCATAATATTTTCAAAAAAAAAATTATATGAGTTCTTCGGCACTTAAGTGCCGAGTTTTTTTTTTCCTTTCCTTTTTTTCTCGGTAGTTAACTGTCGAGGGGTATTTTCGTCTTTTACATGTGTTTCTCAGCCAAACCAAATGTGTCAACAACAATTCTCTGTATATTAATCATCGAATAGAAATAAAGTTCAAAGTAATTAAATAGTTGTGGATAATTGAAAGAAAATAATGTGTTAAAGATGTTTGTTTTTGTCGTATTAGTCAACTTATATGGGTATGTCATCGTGAGTTTAATTTAGTTGGTTTCGACTATGCATAATATATGTAAGGTCTGGGGTCCAAACTCTGGCCACCACAAAAAGAAAAGTCAACTTATATGGGTATAAAAAAAAGTCAACTTCTATCCTTCAAAAGTACTAAACTTTTTGGTTAAATGTGTTTCGAATATTATATAAAAATATCATGGCTTAAATATGTAAAAGGTCCCTGTAATTTAGCGCATTTATGGTTTTTATCCCTGTAAGTTTTTTTGTTCTAAAACAACCCTTGTATTTACATAATCTTTTTATAATCGTCCCTGCCGTCAGGTTCCATCAACAAAAACGCTTTTTGGGTAACGGAGGCACGCGTGGCAGGTTCTGAGTTGGCAAAAGTTGATGAAGTGGCATGAGAGATGATAAGTAGTGTTAATACAAGGACTAAAACTAAAAACACAAATTTACATAGGGATGAAATTAAAAAACCTAAACATCAAATTTTCCATCTTCTTCCTCTAATTGTTCTTTGTTTCTTCTTCCTCTAAAACTTTCCTCAATCTCCCATAGTTTGCGCCCTTGAACCAAAAACCCATTTTCTTCAATAATGTCTTATGATTTCATTTCTCAGTCATCATCAAATGAGTTGCTTATATGTGGATGAAAAAAATTATCAGGATTGTCATGTGAATTGAAGGATAGGATTACTTAATAGCATTACATTGGTCCATAACTATTGATTACTTATATGATAGGATTCTTCCAGCTGGTTAATCTGAAAATATAAAACCTTCCATGTTTATGTATTTCAACATAAAGTTGTTGTTGTCTCTGATTGTTAATGTAACAAGTACAATAGTTAATGCATAAATAGAAAGTAAATAATTTGTGTCAAGTTTATTGCAGTGCATGAAATTTTTGATTCTTGAGTGCAACGGGCAAATTGTAGCATTCCTTCCACTTGTATATCAATTACTGGACTAGCAGCTTGTACACGAAAGGAATTATTTGCATCAATGGGCAACGACTACGCGCCTGTGGTGAACATATGGAAATGAATAATCTGTGTCTAGTTGATGTCTCTATTCTTTGGTGTACATTCTCCCCTGCTTCATTGCAACGTAAGGATCCTGTAGAGACAAAAAGAAAGAGTGAATAACTCTTACCTTGTGTTTTCATGATCTGCTGATATATAACCAAATTAAAGTAAATGGTCCACATAGAAACGTAAGGATGACAACCCAATCCACATGCCAATCCTCCTAATTTTTTTCACCCACCTATATGCAACTCATTTGATGATGATTGAGAAATGGAATGATAAGACATTGTTGAAGGAAATGATTTTTTGGTTCAAGGGCGCAAGCTATGGGAGATTAGGGAAAGTTTCAAAGGAAGAAGAAACAAAGAAATGTTAGAGGAAGAAGATGAAAAATTTGGTTTTTAAAATTCAAAATTTAATGTCTATGTTATTTATTTTCATCCCTATGTAAATTTTCGTTTTTGGTTTAAGTCCCTGTATTAACACTACTTATGATCTCTCATGCCACCTCAGCAACTTTTGCCAACTCAGAACATGCCACACGTGCCTCTATTACCCACAAAAGCGTTTTTGTTGACGGAACCTAACGGCAGAGACGATTTCCAAAAGGTTACGAAAATACAAGGGTTGTTTTAGAACAAAAAAATTTGCAGGGACGAAAACCAAAAATGCGCTAAATTATTACATGGACCTTTTACGTATTTAAGCCAAATATCATTTATTCTTCCAGACCATCCTTCTGGTAACCTAGTTAATAATAAATGACACTTCTTACTTCAATTGAAGTCTCACTCGAATTTCGGTGAAGGAGGACATCATTATGATCGTTGGATATGTCCTAACTTGAGCGAGAATGAAGCAAGAACTCGGTTTTTGAAGATCGGATCTCCGGTGTACTTAATTCAACCGGACTAACCCTCTCATAACCTAGTTAACAAGATATGACGCTGCTTCTTCAATTGAAACAGACCCAACCGACTTTCGGTGAAGGAGGACATTGTTCCGACCATTCAATATATCCTAAATGGAATGAGAATGAAGCATACACTTGATTTTCGAAGATCAAGATCTTTGGTGTACTTCATTCACTCAGACTGTCGCTCTCGTAACCTAGTTAACGTAAAGATTTTTTTATAGATATCAAAACTAAAAATTGTAAAGTTTTTTTCTTATTGATATTAACATTGTAAAGAGATGGGAAAATAGTGTGTATTTGGAATGCTAAAAATTAAGGAGTTTGATATGAAAACTACGGTTGTACTATGTTTGATTATAAAATTGTTTTATGGACGTGCCAAATTGATGGGGAAGAGACGTGCCAAATTGGTGGGAAAGCGACATGCCAAAAATTGAAAATTTTACCCATCTCTAAACCATAACACAAACTTTTGTCTAAGGTACAACTTATCCAAAATACTAAAATAGTCTTTGGTCCATGATCAAACATTGTATAAGATAAAAAATTATTCAACATCATAAAAGTTTTTTTTTCCTATATTGTTTTGCCTTAAGCTATGTTTACCTTTTAGTAGAACAAACACATAATATATGTTTTTGTCAAGTAATCTAATGATTAGAAATTCATCTCTTAAGATAAATAAATGGAGATTTGGAGTTCAAACTCCAACCTTATATTGTACAATATTTCTATCGATTGATCTATTCTCATGGCGACATATTAAAAGTTAATATTTTGAAGACGGTGACCGATTATGTTTGAAATCAATAAAATAACATAAAATTAAACTAAGGGTTAATAAGCCTTTACCCTCTTACGGCCTCTGTAATATATGTCATTTTTTGTTTTACCCCCTGTAAAAAAAAAATTTGAATTCTTCTTATAATTTTTTTTTTGTTTTGGAAAAGCCCCCTAGGCCAGCTGACTGTGCATTTTTGCTGATTTGACATGCTGCATCACTTTTTTTCGGATGATGTGGCACGCTGACCGTATAATTATTTTTATTTTTTAATGGGGTATACGTGGAATTTATGATTTTAAAAAAAATGAAATTAGTTTTGGAAAAATGAAAAATAACGGAAAAATTAATAAAAAATATTTAAAAACGAAAATAATTATGAAAAAATTAATAAAAATCTGGTAAAATGAAAAAATAATGAAAAAAATTTGGAAAAATTTTAAAAATGAAAAAATTAATATATATCAAAATTTTCAAAAAAATTATAAAAAAATCGAAAATATATTATTATATAATTATTTTAATTTTGAAAATTAATTTCTAGAATTTTATTTTATTCAAAAATAGAATCTAGATGAATAACAGGATACATTGAATATTGATTGACACCGGTATATAAGTCATGTTATACTGTTGAATAAAAAGCCTTTAATTCTATTCTTCATGATCTAATGTTATGTTTTTTTAATTATGAAAATACTTTCCAATATTTTGATTTTCCGTATAAAAAAAAAAATTTAAATTTTGAAAGAAAAATCTGAAATTTCATTTTTAATTCTATTCTTATTATATTCATAAATTTTGAAATATTTTAAGTTCCTGAATTTTTTATTTTTGTATAAAATAAAACTTCTTACTTTTGAAAAAGAAAATATGAATTTTTTTTCATTTTTCTAGAATTTTATAATTTTTGCGCTATTGAAAATAATATGGAAATATGATTTTTGTTGAAATATGTTAATTTTTTAAATTTTTCCAGATTTTATTTTATTAAATTTTCTATATTTTTTTTCATTTTACCAGATTTTTTTACTAAATTTTCTAGACTTTTTCATTTTACCAGATTTTTATTAATTTTTCCGTAATTATTTCCCTTTTTTAATCATTTTTATTTTTCCAGAATTTATCTCATTTTTTTATAATAATTTTTTTAAAAAATCATAAATTCCACATGTACCACATTAAAAAATAAAAAATAAAAATAATTATACAGTCTGCGCGCCATGTCATCTGAAAAAAGTGACACGGCATGCCACATCAGCAAAAATGCACAGTCAGTTAGCCTAGGGAGTTTTCCAAAACAAAAAAAAATTACAAGGGCCGAATCCAATTTTTTTTATTTTTATAAAGGGTAAAACCAAAAATGACTTATATTATAGAATGTAAGGACCTATTAACCCTTAAACTAACAAAATAAAAACCACAAATAAACTACACAACATATCATATCATACTAATAAAAAATAAATAAGTATCCATCGAAAAAAAAAGTATTAAAACATCTACATAAAACCTAGTTTAGTTAATTGTTGAAAATCAATCCAAAATTTAATCCGATTCGAACAATTTTCACAAAAGAAAATTCAACCAATACAATAATATTTAACTTTATGCAGTTTTTCTTTTCATTAAATTGGTTCACATTTTTAATTTGAATCGATTTAGATTAGAATAATCATACGGTCTTGTTTGGTTTATTACTATAATTTATAAAACATTTTAAATAAGGACTAATACCTCAAAATAGTCCTTGAATTTTGAAAAATTGGCCAATTTCGTCCATGAATTATTCGAAATATTAAAATAGTCCCTGAATTTTACAGACGTCCATCAAATCAGTCTCTCCGTCCAAAATGTCCGTTAACAGTGATGATGTGTCAGCCACGTGTACAAGGACTAAACTGATGGAAATGGTCAAAATTTAAAAATTAACATTTCAGTCTCATTTTTCCTGTGTTTCCAATTATACCCCTCTATTACCATTCACTTTCATCCTCACATTTTCACTCAGAAGCATCAAACAAGTCCCCAACCTTTCACCTTCCCGCCTAAACCGTCACCCTTTTCACTTCACCAAAATCATCATCATCACCGGCGATCATCCTTGGAAAAGATTCGGTTTTGAAGTCAGATTTCGTGGTTTGTCAAGGTATAGACATTCAACTTTGTTTTCCATTCACTCTTGTTCGTTTATCCCTGTTTTATGTCCGTTTTTTTGTGAAATTTTGGTTTTAGTTTTAGGCATTATTTTTCAACTTTTAACTTCATATCATGTTTGGTTGCTGTTTGTTTGTGATTGTTGTGTGTTTGATTGCGTTTTTTAGATTCGTAATTTTAGGGTTTTTTGTTAGAAACTTAATAATTGCATGTCTTTATGTTTAGTTACTAAAAATGAAAAACATTATAAAAAGGGTTTGTTGAGGTTCGTATTGAAGTCTGATTTGCATTTTTTATGTTATTTTGCTTTTGATTTTGACGATGTTGGCAAAATCGCAGGATGGAAGACCCTATTACGGTAATTTTGCATCACGGTGGTTTTTTAGAGCGAGATGAGTATCGAAGGCTGCAATACGTCGATGGTGAGTTTTGTGTGTGGAAGAAAATGGATGCTGATGAGTTATGCTTGTGGGACATTGAGAAGATGGCGAAACGTTGCAGAGGTTATTTTAAGGTATCTAAACTGTGGTATTGGAAGCCGTATAAAGGTGCTGAAGATGATATAAACATATGCTTGACTCCATTAACAACTGATAAAGACTTATGTGATATGGTACAAGTTGCAAGGGTAAATGGAAATGAAGTGGAAGTATATGCGCAACATGTGGTGGATACGGAAGAGGTTGAAATTGTGCCATTAACAAGTGAAGAGAGGGAGGAGCTTGAGAGAGTAATGGAAGAGTCTTTGAAAAGTATGGGCAAAGGAGGATCAACAACTGAAGATGAACCAGTCAATATTATGGAGGTTGATATTTTAAGTGCTGAGGAAAGAAATGTGGTGGACTGTTTGGTTGCTAGTGTGCAAAACAGAGTATATAATCAAGAGGAAAATGTTAATGGTACTCAAGGAATGGAGAAAATGGCTTGTGATACTCAAGGAAATGATGAAGACAGTGTTGGTGCTACTGACAATGTTGGTGCTATTGAAGAGGTAAATGTTGGTGTTGCGCAAGAAAGTGAAGAAGTTAATGTGGTTGACAATGAAGATGTAAACATCACACAAGAAACTCAACCTGAAGAAACACTGACTCGAATATTGACTTATGATATAATGCAAATGTTTGTCTTTTTATAATCAAAGTGTTTGTCTTTTATTTTTTCTTTGTTCAGCAAATGTATGTCCAAAGGATCAAATTGATTTCTGTTATGATAATTCAAGGACCAATTTGATGTTTTTTTTACTAATTTAAGGATCGAAATGATGGATATGAATATAATTCAAGGACCAATGTGATTGAATATTTTTGACAGAAAGGTTTGATTCATTCATTGACAACCTTTTTTCATTACAACATTACATGGACTTGGCACAATACAATAGCATTTTAAACAACTCAATCAAACAAAATACTCCTATCAATAACTTAATCAACCTAAGTTCACTTCCTAGACAATCAACTTTATCCATCAACCTTGCCCTCCAAACCTCTTCTCTGCCCCTATCATTTGGCTTCTTGATCAACCTTGCATTTCTTCCATGACCAGCATCATTGTTTTTAAAATAGCCTATTCTTCAGCTTCATCAACCCACACAAAAAAATTACAGTTTTCACAATCATCCTATACAATCAAAAGACAAAATCAGTATAATTTAAACAAAACATTCATACATCAAATAACCATTGTTAAACAAACCTTATGCAGAGGGCAAGCATAGAAAAGCCTTCCTGGGTTATTGACAGTGTTTGCTCTTCTTACAACACAAATTCTAGGACACCAACATTGAAGCTCTCTCACATCATCATTGTACATAGAGCTTGAAGATGAATACCGGTTGTTGTAGTTGTTTTTGCCCATTCGCGCACCACCCATCAATTCTAAACACTGAATCTACAAGGCAGAGCACTTGATTTATGAATTTCGAATTTAATCAAAAAAATTAGGGTTCTAAGTTTTTTGAATTGGGGAAGAAATTTTGGGGATTTTGAACTCTATGTAAGGAATTATAACATTGGGGTTCCAAATTTATATATTTGGGGAAGAAATAGCCCTAAATGAGGAAGTGGAGAAAGAGCCGTTACTCACAAAGAAGGGAAAGAGCCGTTGCGAATTTTCTGAAAATCCATCAATTTGGTCCTTGGAAATTTTGTGTAAATTCATCAATTTAGTCATTCGAAATTTTGTGTAAATCAATCAGTTTGGTCCCTGCTTGCGTGACATCTGACGTGGTACGCTTTGTCAGAGGTTAACGTGACACGTCACCTCCGTTAACAGACCAACTTAACGAAGGGACTAATTTGATTGACATTTTATAAATTTAGGGACTATTTTGATATTTCGAATAATTCAGGGACGAAATTGGCCGATTTTTCAAAATTCAAGGACTATTTTGAGGTATTAATCTTTAAATAAGTGATTATTTTTGTAAAATCCGAAAAGCAATTCCGGGTCAGAAGAAAAACACGACAGGCAGACAGACAACATAGGTTTATGAAGGGTTTTACTTTCATGGCGGCTGCTTCTTCTCCTTACCACTAACCTTCAAATCTTTCAAACGCTCAAATTTTCTCGGGAAAATTCTCAATTTTCCATTCCTCGTTTTCATCACCACAAAAATGTGGTCCAAACTAGCCAAACGTGCTTCCTCAAGGAGGTTCATCTTACCCTCTCAATCCTCTACATCACTGAGATTTTCTCACCAACATAATTTTCCCGAGAAAATCTTAAGGCACCCATTTTCTCGTTTCAGTCAAGTTGGAATCTTTACATCAGAATACAAACTGGGTCGATCCAATTTTTCGTTTTCTGAACACCCTTTTAGTTTTTCTTCAATTTCATTGAATCATTTTAGAACCTACGGTAGTGTTGCTGCTGAAGCTATTGAATCAACTGATACAGAAGATGATTGTTCTGGTTCAGAAGAAGTTGTTCAGAAATTGTTAGATCAAATGGTGATTGAAGAAGAGAAGAAAAACCCTCAATTAGAGGAGAAGAAGAAGAACAAGAATAATAGTTACAAGTATAAAATGCTTAGGAGGAGACAGATAAAGATTGAGACTGAGGCATGGGAAGAAGCAGCAAGAGAGTATCAGGAATTGTTGGAAGATATGCGCGAACAGAAACTTGCGCCAAATTTGCCTTATATGAAATCATTGTTTCTTGGTTGGTTTGAGCCTTTGAAGAATGCAATTGCTGCTGATCAAGAGATTTGTAAGGATACTAAAACGAGGTTGAGTCATGCGCCTTATTTCAATGAATTGCCTCCTGATATGATGGCTGTTATTACTATGCATAAGTTGATGGGATTGTTGATGACTAATAGTAATGGGGTTGGTAGTGCTAGGGTAATTCAAGCTGCTTGTCAAATAGGTGAAGCCATTGAACATGAGGTATAGTTTATGTTTTTATGTATAATAAGATGTGAGTTGAAGTACAAATGTATAGTTTATGTTTTCATGAATAATAAAATGTGAGTTGAAGTACAATGAGAAATGAATCAGTGTCCTGAACTCAATTATGCACATTATGTTCTATGCTTTTGTGTTGGTATGTGTGCTTGTGTATTCTATGTTTCCTTTGTCATTTGCTTTAGTGTGTGTTTGGTTCTACGGTGACAAGATTTTGATTGATTTGATTTTAGTTAAAGCGCGTTTAAGGTAAAATGGTTTATGTTTGGATATATTCACGTGAAAGTGAGTTGAGCAAATTTGAGGGTGAAAATCCGCATTTGGAGGCAAGGGTTACAAATTAATGTTTTAAGTTAGAATCAAATCTAGAAGCAAAATCAATTCTAAATGACAATCCTCAAACATGCCAAAATGAATTTAAGTTTTCAGAGTTACTTGTGCCTCTCGCAAAACTGATTCCAAATATGCATGTTTGGTAGAGAAAATAAAGCACGGACACCTCTAGGATTAGGCGTGTTGTGGTGTCTGACACGTGTCGGTGTCCGACACTCCTTTGACACTCACGACAGGTGTCCTAAATAAGTTGTTTTCTTCTTTACTTCGTGTTGGAAATTCCGCCTTTAGTGCGATCCGCCCCTAGTCACCTACTTGCGACATTTGAGTTGCCTCGTGTTGGCTTGCCTTATGTTGGCTTTAAGGGGGTGAATTTAATCCAACATCGGTTTGATAAGAGTTTCAAAAGAGAAGGCACTCCTCACCTTACAAGCTAGTTTTATAAGGATGAGTTAGGCCCCAAATTTCTACATGGTACTAGAGCCTATCCAAGATCTACCGTTGGGATTCCGCATTGCCACGCTTCTGGCCCATTGGGGCCAAGCATAAGGGGGTTGTGTTGAAAATTCCGCCTTTAGTGCGATCCGCCCTCAGTCGCCTAATTGCAACATTTGAGTTGCCTCGTGTTGGCTTGCCTTGTGTTGGCTTTGAGGGGGTGGATTTAATCCCACACCGGTTAGATATGACTCTTGATAGGAGTTTATAAAGAGGAGGCACTTCTCACCTTATAAGCAGGTCTTGTAAGGATGAATTAGGCCCCAAATTTCTACACTTCGACACTCCTTGGACCGGTGTCCGACACTTATATGAGGCGTGTCAGACAACTCAGACAATTGTCTGAATTTTTTTTCTCTGCTTACACACACAATAGATTCAAGATGTGTGAAAAATGTTGATCAACGAGGGGTTATAGACATTAAAGTTGATTACAACGTTTTTTTTTCTTTCAATAGTAGATGGATAAATAAAGGCCAAATTCTATTGTATCTTGTTATATAACTTTTTTTAATGAAATAAATTGCTCAAGTTAGATGCAGATGTATATATTTTGATTCTCAATTGAGACATTTTATAAATAAATTAATATATAGATAGCGGTATTGGCGTCCTATGTTTTTTACATTAGCGGTGTTGGCGTGTCCGTGTCAGTGTCCTATCAGGTGTCCGTGTCAGAGTCTGTGCTTCATAAAAGGGTATTTACTACTCACATGACTGACTGAACTCTAAATTCCTTTCTTCTGATTGAAACAAATGATATACCATCTAATTAAGATGGTTTATGTGGATCTTATCAGTAGTCTAGTATGGTCAATTTGAATTTATGTTTAGTAATAATGTGGTCAAGTTTGATGTTATTAGCGTGAATTCACAATATTCAAGTGTTTGTTAATTGAGACACTGGCCCTTATATGTGGATTAGGGTAGGATATACCGATTCATGGAGAAGACAAAAGTGAAGAAAGCAACCAGTCACAAGTCTGATAGTGATTCTGTTCCTGCACCTGTAAAAGGTGAAAACCTGACAGCTGAAGAGAATGAGAAACTTGCTAAAGAGGAGAAAAGACTTAGGAATAAAGTTGCTAGTTTAATAAAAAAGCAGAAGAAGCAACAAGCTTTGGGGATAGTTAAAGGAAGAGATCAGGCGAAACCTTGGGGACAAGAAGCTCAAGTAAAGGTTTGTAATATTTGAATCTGTTCCTATGAACTAGGAAGGTTTATTCTTTTTGTGTTACAATGCCGTTACTACATATTTCAGGTCGGCTCTCGTTTGATACAACTGTTAATAGAGACAGCCTACTTAGAACCACCAGCCAATAAATTCGGAGATGGTGGTCCAGATATTTTTCCTGCATTTAAGCATACCCTCAAGACAATTTCAAATGATTCAAAGTGAGCTTGATACTACTCTTTCACAATCATTATCGGTAAATTTAAACTTTTTTTTTCTTTTCCTTTTTTGAATAATAATGAATACTCTTGACTTGATTAGCAATGGAAGTAGGAGATATGGCGTTATTGAATGCGACCCTATGATACAGAAGGGCCTGGAAAAGACTGTAAGTGGCCTACCTATTATTCTCCAAGGATTGTTTATACTTTAGTTCATGCTCATATTTCTTTCAGTATGTTATTAGACAAATTTTATGACTTTATACTTCAAGGTTTGGTTGTTACTGTTGTTTCCTATACATCCGTGTTATGAATCGCAGATTGCGAAAAATAATGGTTACTTTAAATTCCACTACGTAACAATGCTATATCGCTACCATAGCTGTTATTTGACGATATTTTGTACTTTATAGCATACTGCGGAACAATAGCGATTTGTTCAAATTCCACCATGCTATAGTGCCGCTATTTAAATTCAACCAGAACTTTTGATTTCTTATGCATTATATTCATGAGATTGATGTTAACATCAAAACGTGTTTACATTAACAGGCTAGGAACATGGTTATCCCCTACATGCCAATGTTGGTTCCACCGAATAACTGGATAGGGTATGGCACATATTATTCAATCATTTTCACTTTCAATTTATTTTAAAACTTTGAATTTTTTCTATGTTAGCTTAGTTCTATTGACTTGTATGAAGCCTGAAACTTTTATAGCAATCTTTGGATCATAAAAACCTGTTCAAGCATCTTCTAAACTTTGCTGTTCCGATGTTTTACAAAGTTTAATTTTTAATTGGATCGTATCATACTGGCATACAATGCCACTTATGACTTGTGACTAAGTTCTACTGTTTTACTTTTAAATTGTTAATTTTCCCATAAACATTACAATTTTATGGTAGGTATGACAAAGGAGCATACTTGTTTTTGCCATCATATGTTATGAGAATACATGGAGCAAAGCAGCAACGTGATGCTTTAAAATGGGCTCCCAAGAATCAACTTGACTCTATTTTTGAGGTTAGAATTCTTTGATGTTTGTACATCTGCATCTAAGTTCATGGTCCCAAGTTAATACTTTATACTTGAAATTAATTATGGAATTATTTGTTTTTAGGCCCTTAATACCCTTGGTAATACCAAATGGAGGGTGAACAAAAGTGTACTCGGCGTGATAGATCAAATATGGGCTAATGGAGGTCGCGTGGCTGACCTGGTGGATCGTGATGATGTGAGTGCTAAACAAACTTGCTACTAAGTTGTTTGCATGAGATAGGTGGTGTATGACAATATATATACGGACTAGTTTTCTAAATGTTAAAACATAACATGATAAACACTATCCTTATCATTTTACCTCAGTTATTATCTTTCATTTCATATGCTGAATTCATTTTGGAAAATGTTGCATGCATTTTATCTAGGTCACGTCCAAAAGTAGCTGTCTTTTCTTTTTCCTCTTTCCATTCCATTAATGTCTCTTCATTTCCAGTTGTGTTTTGATTAACTCTCCTTTTCATCTAAAGCTTCCCCTCCCAGAGGAACTAGACACAGAAGATGAATCAGAAATTCGAAAATGGAAGTGGAAAGTTAAAAACGTGAAAAAGGAGAACAATGAGAGACATTCACAGAGATGTGATATAGAACTTAAACTTGCTGTAAGTGCCCTTCTAATCCTAAATAGACCTAGTTGTATCAAATGGTTTCTGTAAGAGGCTGTGTATATTATTTATGCATTGGCATTTTGGCTGTAGGTTGCACGAAAGTTGAAGGAAGAAGACGGCTTCTACTATCCTCACAATCTTGATTTTCGAGGGCGTGCTTATCCTATGCACCCGTATCTGAATCATCTTGGTTCTGATCTATGTCGAGGCATACTTGAGTTTGCAGAGGGACGTCCTCTGGGGAAGAAAGGCTTGCAATGGTTGAAAATACATCTGGCAAATTTGTATGCCACTGGTGGTGTGGACAAGTTAAGTTATGATGGTCGAGTAGCATTTACTGAGGACCACCTGGATGATATTTTCGATTCTGCAGACAGGCCGCTTGAAGGAAAGCGGTGGTGGTTGCAAGCAGAGGATCCTTTTCAGTGCTTGGCAGCATGTATCAATCTCTCTGAAGCATTGAGAAGCCCCAATCCCGAGGCTACCCTTTCTCATATGCCTGTACACCAGGTGCTTTTCACAGTGATGTTAAAAAAATTATTTGGAGGATACACCACACACCATTTTTAATTGATTTTGTTCATCTAGATGGGAGAACATTTAAACCATTTCTTGCAAAACTAGAAGTATCAGCAAGAGGGTGAAGGCCTTATAATTTTAATTATATTTGGATGACGTGTTAATATGGATTAATCATGTATTTAATTTTTATTTTTTTTGAAACACGTCTGTGATATCTCAAGTGTCTGTTGTGAGAATTTTTTTTGTATATTTATATTTCATACCTGTATTTGTTACTAGTACTAGTATAGTTGTCTTTTTATATCAACATCATGACATGTGATTGATTAAGTTGAAACTTGAAGGCATTAAACATTTCTTTCTCATTTCAATTTGTTCTTTTTCATACTTGCTAGGATGGTTCATGCAATGGCTTACAACACTATGCAGCACTTGGTAGGGACAAGGTAATATTTTCTTTCTTTTTTATTTGTTTCTGAGTTTTGGTTTGCTTTGTGTATTTCGGCGGGGGGAGTTCTGAGTTTGATAAATATTCAGTTGGAATTTATTTTTTCTAACAAACAAACCTTTTATGGACCTGGTTTTGTTTTTGGAAGCTCCTTTTGTGGCGTTGTAGGTGAAAATACGGCTCTATTTATAGCATTGAGTCAGGAATTAGGATTTATTTTTTTGTTGTGAGTTTTGAAATATTAAAACAATATTAATGTTACTGTTTATTATTTTGTCTGAAGTGCTTAAAGATTTCAAATTGCTTATAGAAACTGAAACCTAGCAAATACTTGAGCTAATTCTTTTCAAAATTGGCATAGTTAATTGTCTATTTCATGTAGCTTCTTTTTTTTTTTAGTGATTTACAAAGCAAAACTAACCTATCTCACTTTCTATACCATGTTTCTATCTATTCTGCGTTATCATAATTTGCTGCAATTTTTTTCTGTTTAAAGTTGGGAGCTTCTGCAGTCAATCTTGTTGGTGGAGATAAGCCTGCTGATGTTTACTCGGGAATTGCAGCCAGGTAACTATCACGGTGCATTCATGTGCATGAGAGCATTATACATACATACTGTGAACAAGTTGGCACCTGTTTTATTTTTTGGAAGGAGATTATAAATTGTTAATCAAATAAATAAAGTTTAATCAATGAGAAAGGGTTATGTCCAGTCCATAGTGAAAGCTGAAAGCTACTAGCTGATTCTTATGAACATTGTTTAAATTAAACGCCGGTGACCCCTGCTGCCTTCTCATTTTGACCCCAGTAAAACTAGGTGTTAGAATATCTCCAAAGATCTCAAGAGTCTTTTAGAATATATTAAGGTGGTGTTTGGATAAACAATTTAAGTGCTTAATTGATAACTGCTTATCATCTATAAGCTTATAAATAAGTTGTTTCTATAATCGAAAACGAAATGAGGGTAAATTTCGTATAAGCTTTATATAGGCTGTTTTTATAATCTGTTTTTATAAGCTATTGTGCGAAGCTTATTAAAATGTTTGAAAATAGCTTGTGGGGATATATAAGCTCTTCAAGGCAGTTACACAAGCGGTTATTTTAATATCTTAGGGGTTTGAATACTGATTCCATTTTGTTAGTAAAAATAAAATAATCTTGGAAGGTCTTCAAATTATATGATTAATTAGTCATCTAATTGAGGTAGCAATTTGAGGGGTTGATTCTTGGTTTCAATATAATTACTTTTGGGGCAGCAACTTTTATTATATTTGTGGGCTTCAGCTTATATTAGATGTTCAGAAATACTACTTGATCTAATGGTTGCTGATCAGAGGAAGTGAAACAAGAGACATGTGATGGAATATGTCTCAAACTCAAAGCAAAGCCATATATATATAGTTCTACCTACAATGATGGAAGACATTGTACTATTCACATTTCCCTTTTCATTTTCTTTTTGACCATCTCGCTGTATACTAGATATAAAGGGGTTGTTGCGTCTGGCACTCATTGTATATTTCCCGAAAAAGTGATTCACATGACCCTTTATCCCAATCATAATATTAACTTTCATTCCTTTATCTATGAATAGTATATTTTTGTATAATTCTATTTTTCTGTTGACATCAACTTTATTTGTTCTGATGTCCAAAATTTGTTCTAGCGTGACTGTTTTGATGTCGTTAAATTTGTTATTGTGATGCAGAGTACTTCAAATCATGAAAAGAGATGCATTGAAAGATCCCGCAACTGATCCACATGCGTTGCATGCTAGGCGTTTGATCAACCAGGTTTCTTTTTACTTTCAAGTTTCAAAACATTAATTCTTCTATTTTAAATTTTTGCTGTGGAATACTTGAAAAAAAAGTAGAACCAGAGGAATTTTTAGAGCTATGGTAAATAATGTTCATGTGTTGTATATGAAGTGTTTTTTTTTTTTTTTTTACCTTTGGGATATGAAAGCACATTCATGTATCAACCTCAGGCTTATTCTTATATCAACTAAATTATTCATAACTGGCAACATTAGGTGGACCGAAAGTTGGTGAAGCAGACAGTGATGACATCGGTCTATGGAGTGACTTACATTGGGGCCCGAGACCAGATCAAGAGGAGGCTTAAGGAGCGTTGCGCGGTTGAGGATGATTCAGAACTATTTGCTGCATCATGCTATGCTGCAAAAGTAAGAGAAATTAATATGTAGAGTTAAATGTAGACATTTCTAATTATTATTTTACTTATTATTCACCGTTGTTTAGACCACTCTCACCGCCTTAGAAGAGATGTTTGAGGCTGCAAGAAGTATTATGGGTTGGCTAGGTGATTGTGCAAAGGTATCTATAATTTTCTGTTAAATAACATTGCAAAAAATATGTTTAGTTGTTGATTATGCTTTGACTTGTATGGCATCTTCGTCATTGTAATGGTTGAGTTTTGAACATGGAGTAGGTGATAGCCTGCACAAACCAAGCAGTGCGATGGGTCACTCCCCTTGGGCTTCCAGTTGTACAACCTTACCGAGAAGTAGGAAGACACCTGGTACTTTTCTTAACAGAAGCCTAGATTTTACTTTTGTTGCTTTCTTTCATTTTTGTATATTTCTACAATCCAAATAATTCAGGTGCAGTTTACAAAATTATTTACGTCACTAATATGGAAAATTGGATTTGGTGCAGATCAAGACATCCCTTCAAGTATTGACACTACAGCGGGAGACTGACAAGGTAATTATTGATTGATCAAAATTGGCCTACCATGTAATTAGATTTGAATATTTGCTGCGAGTTTATGTATGTTTCTGTTTGATTTAGATCATTTTTTTTTGTAAGATGTGTGACGATTATGCATCACAGCATAGGATTGGACTCATCCCATTTTAATGGACTGTGTTTCATCACCCAATTTTATTTTAAAACTAACGAGTATATTTCATACACATGTTACAGGTCATGGTAAAAAGGCAGAGAACAGCTTTCCCCCCAAATTTTGTTCACTCTCTTGATGGTTCTCACATGATGATGACTGCAGTTGCTTGTAAACAAGCAGGGATGAACTTTGCAGGTGCGCACTAATTTATATCACACACACATTCATCATGTATTGTTTTTGTGTTCTTATTTGTATTATGTATTCAAATTTTGTAAATCAATGCTTAATTGCAGGGGTGCATGATTCTTATTGGACACATGCATGTGACGTTGAGGAAATGAACAGGATACTCAGGGAAAAGTTTGTTGAACTCTACGAAACTCCGATATTGGAAAATGTAAAGTATCTTCATTTCGGCAACCTTTTTTTTTTGATTTAGTTAAATGCCACAATATAATCCTGGTTTTGGTTCTTTTCCTTCTTTTCCTTATTGACAGTTTAATTGTGTATTTTTTTTATGCCTTTCGTGATTGCATAAACAATATCCTTTGACCTAACTTTCTACTTGAGGAAATCAATCATTGCACTGGCCTCATAATATCCTCCTTTGTATTTTTTGGATGCATGTTGCTCTACACTTGACTTGTTTTATTTATTAGTGTTGATTACTAACCTTGTCATTGGATACCAAATGAGATTTGGCTATTTATGAGAGTTCCTTGTTTAATCCTGAATGCAGTTGTTGGAGAATTTTGAGAAGACTTTTCCCAATTTGAAGTTTCCTCCTTTACCGGAACGAGGAGACTTGGATCTTCAAGAAGTTTTGAAGTCTCCCTATTTTTTCAACTAGACTGCACAAATTCTCATGTTGCTTATCTAGTACCACCTTCACATGTGGTCCAGTGGAGTTAACTCCAATGTGATGAAATTTGTAAGATATATACTTGCATGGGGTTGCAAAAGCTCGAAGAACAGACAATGCAACAAATTAGTGTTCAAGCAAATATTCAGGTTGCCGTAACTCAGTACTCCTTGTCTGGAACTAGAAATCTGGTGCTAATTTGCCATTGAAAAGAAAGATTGCCCCACATATGGGGCATTACAAGTTGATTTTGAATTGGATCAGTTACAAAGCAAGAAGATTCAACATATACAGCAGCCAATCTGTTTTTGTCCATGGTTGGTGTAACATAGACTAATAAAAAGGATTGAAGTGATCATATAAGGTGATTTACTCAGATATGGACACTAGCTCTAGTGAAGCAACCAAAATTGGGGTTTTGCTTTTTGTATAAGTTGTATTTTATTTCATTCTTTTTGGTTTGTGGAGAGGGAAATGGAAGCATATGTAGCATTTTTTTTGTCATGGTTACTGTAATATTTATTCTCACACTTTTTCCATTATCTGAAATAACTTATACTTAATGTAAATAATACCAATAAAAGCAATATTATCAGAAGTTGTCAAATTGAGCCGTGTCAAAGTCATGTCATCCATCTGTAACCAAAAAAAAAAGTCATGTCATCCATCATTTGAGGATAATGTTTTCCATTTCCATTGCTACCAACCAATATTGCATTTTTGTTTACCCTAGATTTGCTCTTGGCATTTTTGTCATATTAAGTTTTTACTCTTAAGATTCATTTTTCATGACATCTCATTGTTGTTGTTATAGTTTCTTTAAGCAATTTAGCAAAATTTTACCTTTTACATTTTTATTCAAGTAACTGACCAATCCAATGATCATATAAATTCCATTAGAAATGTGAATTCAAAATTGTTTCCTTTAAAACATCTAAAACTATATTATGGTTTTTGTTTTTTTTTTTTTACAGTGGAAAAGTGATTTTCATTCAATAGGCAAAGATCCCTTACATATGATAGAGGAAATTTGGTCTGGGACATTTCCCACCCAAGTTCTAGTGCCTATGTTCCCCTAGCCACTCCTACTAGTCAATGTGCTGCAGCATTGCTGCCTCTTTTAACACTGCACACGGTTGTGTTTTGCATTTGGGACAGAATTACATGACGGTCTGCAACAATATGAGCTATGGATATTAAAATACATCTGTCATTAAGCATTTAACAACTAGATCAGCATTTGTTTCAATGTTGTGAACAAAAAGTTACTTTGGTGTTTTAGGCAACTTGTACTTTAGACAAAGTTGTGATGTGGTTTAGCAACATACAATAATTTTAGTTTTTGTCCAATAATTTAAAAGTCTGTCATGTACTGTTTTGTTATGCACTTACTCATTTGCAAATTAAAGGGACCCTAAGACAATAGAATGGTAAAATAAGACCATGTTCAATAGTGTTGAATTGCTATGTTGAAAGCAACCTTCAACATGTGGAAGTGCTCCAATGTTGTGTTGAATGATGATGTGGAAGAAAGAGAGGTTGAATCAATTCAACATGTTTAATCTGACCGCACAGGGACACGCGTCGCGCAATCGTTGGCCAGAAACAGTGCGTGCACTACACGCGGGACAACAGCGCGTGAAGCTGCAGGAGGCGGAGAGAGAATCGAAATTGTGGATAATTAGGGACATGTGTTCGATGCTGATTGGCTGTCCGGAATCTTATCATTTTAATAATTGGACCTCAATTATTTCGTTGTAAATTAAAAAAATACCAAAATTTATGATTTTTTGGTTCATTTCACTATCTTAATCTTTATTATTATCTTTAAGTCAGTGAAATGGATCCCAATAATAACCATTTCAACACCCAAAATTATTCTAATTACCCATTTAACTACCAAAATCCCAACAATTATCAAAATCCAAATCAATTTTCCAACCAACGTCCTCAAAACATACCTAATTTTGGTTTTACACCAAATTTCAACCAGTCATCCTCTGTTCCAAACTTTCATCCATATTATGGATCTATGATGAGATATCCATCTCAAACACCCCTGTTTAATGGTTATATGCCAATGGAGAATGAAAATTTTCCTAGTGTTGGTGCGTCTGAATTTCCTAAATTTTCAACACAAATAACTCTTTGTGGTATGTCAGTTCCTAATGAAGTCACTCCAAATTCAGAAGATTCAACTCCTAAGAGCAAGAAAAACCAGCAACCAGCATGGACCACTGAACAAAATTTGGTGTTAATTAGTGCGTGGATTAAATATGGAACAAACAATGTTGTTGGGAGGTGAAACATATTGGGGTAAAATTGCTGAGTATTGTATGAAGGTGAGAAAAACACAAGAAGGGGGGGGGGGTTGAATTGTGTTTTCTTTCTCTCTTAAAAAAAAATTCTTCTTCTGATAAAACTTCAGAAGCAGTTTGAGAGTGCTTCTGATGAAATGATCAGAATCAGATATGCAGCGGAAAGAACAGAGCAGAGAAAAGAAAGACAGAGACACAAGCAGTTATCCTGGTTCCTTCCACAACACGGAAGTAGTCCAGTCCCCCTTGCACTTCCAAGGAGATTTCACTATAATCACAAGATTACAACTGCTCAATACTTTCAAAGTATGAGACTTCACAAAACAATGCTCAAGCACACACGCAAGAGTCTTCCAATGCTCAAGCACTAAGCAAGAGACTTCTAATGCTCAAGCACGCAGGCAAGAGACTTCTAATCAAACAAAAATACAGAGAATTGAGTTTGAATTGAACACTTGATATACAATCAGTGGTGTTCACAATACAATACAGAAAAGACTCTAGACTTTGAATTTCTAAGATGTATCAAATCAGTGCAGAAATTCAGTGTGCTTTTTAGTATCAAATTGACAGAGTTTTGGCGCTTTTGAACTTATGTATTTCTCTATCAAATCTTCAAGTCTTCACTCCTTTATATAGAGGTGTGAAAGAGACGTTGAGATAATCAGCACGTCTAAAGAGTCGTTTGAAATCCTTTGATTATCCACCAGTGATCCTTTGCCTGATTTGGGTGTAGTCCTTTGAAGAATAAACTTCAAATTCATTCCCATCTTGAGTGTACAAATTCTGCAGGCATGGCTGTTGTTTTGTCTTGTAGCGTAGACAGAAAACAGAGTAGTGGAGGTAGTGGTTGTACACTTGTACTTTGTCAACTCTATTAATGAGAGACAAGTGCAGAGTGCTTTCCATATATCCGTTGATACCTCCCTTTCAATTCATCGTTCTTCTTTGATAAGACTGAATTGAGAATCAGCAACTTTGAATCTTCAGTTTGATTAAAGGATCAAATGTAGCTTCTGGTGAAAATATTGCTTCTGATGAAAATGTTGCTTCTGATGACTTTCTGCTTCTGATGACGTCATCTCTTCAGGAGCAGTTGAGCTTCAGGAGCAGTTGAGCTTCAGGAGCAGTTGAGCTTCAGGAGCAGTTTTCTTCAGATGCTCAGAATTTCTTTTTCTTTCCATTGTTCTTCCAGGACCTATCAAAATAACTGAGTAGCCTTTGGTCCTGTACACTTGAACAATTATTAGTGATAACCAATTGACAATTTTTAATACCTTGTTATCATCAAAACTTAATAAGGTTCATTGTGAAACACATTTTGTTCCAACAATCTCCCCCTTTTTGATGATGACAAACAATAGTATTTAAAATGTTCAATTGTTGTTGATCTAATTAATAAGTTGACTTCTTGGGACAGAGGTTTGTAAGCTCCCCCTGAGTCCAATAGATCTTTAAGGTGAGGTTTGTAAGCTCCCCCTAAGTTCTATTCTTATTAATTAAATTTCAATAAAATACTCATAAAAAATCAAATCAGAGGTATTTAAAAGAAATTTAGAAGTGGTTATAGTAGGGCTCAGTGCCTTAATAAATACTATACATTTACTCCCCCTTTTGTCATCAACAAAAAGAATAGAAACACAAGAAAGAGTAGCAGAGCATATAACCAAATAAAAACATAAGAAGTATCAGAGCAAGAAGTATCAGAGCATATGACATTAAAATCAAGAAATATCATTAGAGTTTAAAAGAAAAGAGCATAATATTTCAGAAACAATGATAATATTTATAAAGAAAGGTTAAGGTACAGGGATAAAACTACACAGAACAAAAGTAAGAACAAGCTAGAGTTGGGTGTGCAACTAAGGTTGGGCTTGCTTCTTCAACTGTTCTAAGAGAAGTCTAATCTGTTCATCCTTCTTCTGAAGTAGCTCATCCTTCTTCTGAAGTAGTTCTTCCTTCTCTCTTAACTTCCTCTTATGCCCAGCATAAATTCTTGCAGCTCTTGTGATGTATTCTGCCTCTGGATAGAAAGGAGTGATGTCCAGTAGAGGCACAAAGTTCAGCTCTTTCTCCTTAGCTGCTTCATGCATATCATCCAAAAGCTTTTGAAGCATTACATAGTGGGATGATACACACTTGGTTCTTAGCTGACTCAGAAGATCATTGAAGCT
This sequence comes from Medicago truncatula, assembly GCF_003473485.1. Classification (NCBI taxonomy): domain Eukaryota; kingdom Viridiplantae; phylum Streptophyta; class Magnoliopsida; order Fabales; family Fabaceae; genus Medicago; species Medicago truncatula. The sequence goes on along the minus strand of NC_053049.1, from coordinate 29,974,488 downwards.
CTTTTGTAGATCCATCCACTGATCATAATAGTGAATAGGAGGTACAGGAACTGTTCTGCGAAGAATCAGTGCCTGAATCTCATCACTAAGACTGATCAGTTGTTCATCTATATACTCAGACTCTAGGATATGGTCAGGAATGGGTGATGGTTGCATTGGAGTTGTATTTGATGAGGAAGGTTGGTCAGAGGTTAAGTCTATGATGGTGGGTGAGTCTGGTTGTTGTTGTTGTTGTTCTGTTGTTTGGTCAGGAGCAACTTGTTCAGAAGCAGTTTGCTCCTGAACAGTTTGCTCAGGGATGGTTTGGGTTTCTGTTTGGGTTTCCAAGACAGTCTTTTCAGGAACTGTCTTAGAGGCCTTAGTGGGTGTTGGTTGCATTTCACCACCTAGATGTTTTTCTAAGTTGTGAAGGGTTGAGTATTCTTGGTGTTGGGGGGTTTCTGAAGTAGTTGCATCTGAAGCTACTTCAGAGGCTTTTTGTGTGGTTGAGCTATGTGGTGTGTTTGTTGTAGGTTCAGGGTTGGGTTGAGGTTGTTGTACACTAACAGGTTCAGGATTATCTGGATAGAGTGGATGAGTAGGAGGCAAATTGAATTTCTCACAAAGTTTAATTCTATTCTTAGAAAATTCTATTTGAGTTTGCTCCCAGTCAAGTGTTCCTAAATCTGTTAGTTTGGTAGGTTTGGTTTTTAGAAGCTTGTCTATGTGTTTGCTAAGGGGTTGGTCATCTGATTCTGTTGATGATGAAGAGGGTGAGGAGGGTAGAGATGGAATCTGAGTATTAGTTGGAGCGTTAGATGGATTACCTGAAGACTGAGCTTCTGGATGAACTGCTTCTGGAGCTTCTGAAGCTGGTTCTGATGAAGTTGCTCCTGAAGCTTGCTTATTCTTCAAGGCTTGAGAAAGCAGAGTTGCTCCATATTTAACAGTTTCTAACTCCGACGCTAAAGCAGCAATGTCAGGAGTAGGCACATACCCTGCAGCCTTGAGACGTTCATCCCTTTCTTGTTCATACAAAATCTTCATCCTTTTCTTCTCTGCTATCTTGGATGCAGCAACCTCCCTAGTATACTGCTTCATTTCTTCAGTCATTTCGAAGCTGGGCATGACTATGGGCTCAGAAGTTGCAGTCCTTTTTGCTTTCTTAGGGCTTGAGTCTTCATCCCAGTTCTCTTCCAGTTCTTCCAGCATTTGTGCCCTTCTTCCTTCAGCTGTCTTCAGATTTCTTGTTAAATTAGACCTTTTCCTTTTGATGGTCTGAAGAGCAGCTACTCTTTTATTTTTGGGACTTGGAGGCTTTTCAGAAGCAGCTTGATCAGAAGCAGCTTGTTCTGAACCAGCTTGTTCAGAAGCAGGCTGTTCTGCTGTTTCTTGAGTACTCCTTGTCCTTTTCTTGATAAGAGGGACATCATCCAAATCCTCCACTTCCTCAAGAATGGTGGACATAGCAGATTTTACCTTCTTAGCTTTCTTATGCTTCTGAGCACCCACCTCAGTAGCATTTTCAGCAAGGTATTCTTCCTTGGTGATCTGCTTCTTCTTAGATTTTCTGCTTTTGGCCACAGGCAGCTCACCACCATACATTTGGTCAGGAACATCCTTCAAGCTGATTTTCTGGTTATAGGTTTTGTAGTGATCCATGATATATGCCCTTTGAACCTCCAAGGGATCTTGTTTGCAGATGGGAGGAAAGTCTGGGATAAGATCTGATTTGGCATCAGAAGGTTTCAAGTCAGTAGAACTCTTCTTCACATCTTTTGCTTTAATCAGATGCATAGCCTTTAGAGTATCACCATTGATTATCTTCCCTCTAACAGTTCCCAACTGTTCATCTGTGAAGATCTGAGCTTCCTTCAGCATCTCAATAATTCCTCCCTGATGGAAAATCTCAGAAAGTAGTCTTCCATAGGGTACCCAGGTCCTATTATTCAGTTGACTCTCTCTGAGTTGATGAACCATATGCCTGAAAATGTATCTGGGAATATTTGCCTCTACACCCTTTATGACAAAGTGTAAGAGGATTTTATGTTCCAGAGAGGGCTGATCATTACCACCACCTTTTGGTAGTAGGTTTTCGTTCTGAATCTTCAACATGACTTTTGTCTTGCTATTCATATCAGCATAGGCAAAGTCCTTTACCTTGTTGTAGAGAGTTCTATTGACAATAGCATTCCAGGGGCTGTCCTTTGGCTTTGAAATCCCAGCCTCATGTTCTCCTTCTGCTGGTCTTCTGATGACAAAAGCAATAGTGTCCTCAGTGATCCAGACACGGATTCCCATGATGCTTGATCTTATCTGGGTTTTGGAGAAGGTTTCCAAGCCCATTTCCGCTCTAGACTTCCCTTTGAGTTCTGGATTGAGAAGAACTTTTTCATCTTCTTCAATCTTGGCAGCTTTCCTGTCGTAGATACTTGCTCTAACCCAGAAATGTCGAACAAGTGTTTGATAGGTTGGTCCATTCAGAAGGTTGAAGTATCTTCCCAGACCTTGTTTCTCGTAGAACATGCCAATGTCGCAGCCGTTAGCGGCTAAAGAATCAAAATCCACCGGACTTTCTGATTGGATGTTTAAATCCCATTCTTCCAAGGACATGGTTCTTCCCTTTATCTCGTAAGCAGGAGCTTCTCCTTGTTGTTCGTTTGATGATGAACCAGATGCAGAACTTGAAGAAGCCATTGATATGAAGTGGTTTTAGGGTTCTAAAGAGTTTTTGAGAGGGTGAGAGAATGCGCTTACGTTCGCAGAGGGTTGAAAAGAAAAATAGCAAGTGTTTGATGTGAAGTGAGAAGTGTGTGAAATGACTTAGTGTTTTTATTAAAACGTTTGTAATTCAGAGGGGACAAACAAACACAGCATTAATGACAAATTGGGGGCGCGTGTAAGTACGTCAAAAAGCGAATAAAAACATCATTGCCCTTTTTGTTATACTCCAATACAAATAAACCACGTCAGAGACTCTTCAGAAAACTACCTTTTGGGTAATGAGACAGCTGTTACATAAAGTAACTTCCAACGTTCCCACTAACCAAGCTATTCAGAAGCAAAGAATAACACTTCTGAAGTTTTAGTGCTGACGTCATCTTCAGAAGCACATTTTCCTCAGAACCTCAGTTAAGAGCTTCTGATGAACCAAAATGCTCCTGAATAAACTTCAGAACCAAACTTCTTATTCAGAGGCAAGCAATTTTTCAATCAGACACAAAATGCATGTTCAAATTTTTCTTAATAAAATCAAATCTTTCAACAGACAAGGGTTTTGTAAATATATCAGCCCATTGATGTTCAGTATCAATGAATTGTATATCTAAAATTCCTTTTTGAACATAGTCTCTGATAAAATGGTGTTTGATCTCAATATGCTTGGCTCTTGAATGTAGAATTGGATTCTTTGACAAACAAATAGCAGCAGTATTATCACAAAAAATGGGAATACTGTTAGCATTAATCTGATAGTCTTCCAACTGATGTTTCATCCAAAGTAGTTGTGTACAACAACTTGCAGCTGAAATGTATTCTGCTTCTGCTGTAGACATAGCAATTGTTGCTTGTCTTTTGCTTGCCCAGGATATCAGATTTTCTCCCAGGAATTGACAATTTCCACTGGTTGATTTTCTTTCAATCCTGTCACCAGCATAATCAGCATCACAGAATCCAATCAACTTATAATCTAGGGATTTCCTATACAGGAGTCCAAGATTAGTTGTTCCTTTCAGATACCTGAAGATTCTCTTAACTGCAGTTAAATGAGATTCTCTAGGATCTGATTGAAATCTTGCACACAAGCATACACTGAATAAAATATCAGGTCTAGATGCAGTGAGGTATAACAGAGAACCAATCATACCTCTGTATAGCTTCTGGTCTACTACTGTTCCAGTATCTTCTTTGCTTAAGGTGCAGGTTGGATGCATTGGAGTGTTCATCACTTTACAATCTTCTAGCTTGAACTTCTTCAGAAGCTCCTTTGTATATTTTGTTTGATGAACATATACTCCTTCTTTACTTTGGTTGATTTGAATTCCCAGAAAGAATTTCAATTCTCCCATCATACTCATTTCAAATTCATCCTGCATTAACTTAGAAAATTCTTTGCAAAGAGATGCATTAGTAGAACCAAATATTATATCATCAACATATATTTGCACAATCAAAATATCTTTCTTAAGAGTCCTTCTGAAGAGTGTTGTGTCAACTTGTCCTCTTTCAAAATCATTTTTAATTAAGAAATTACTTAGTCTATCATACCAAGCTCTGGGAGCTTGTTTCAAGCCATATAGTGATTTCTTAAGTTTATAAACATGGTCAGGATGCTTAAGATCCTCAAACCCAGGAGGTTGTTTAACATACACTTCTTCTTCAATGACACCATTAAGAAAAGCACTTTTGACATCCATTTGATATAATATTATGCCATGATTAATTGCGTAGGATAGAAGTAACCTGATTGCTTCCAATCTTGCAACTGGAGCAAATGTTTCAGTGTAATCAATGCCTTCTTGTTGACTGTAGCCTTGAGCAACAAGTCTGGCTTTGTTTCTGGTTACTTCTCCTTGTTCATTCAGCTTGTTTCTGAATACCCATTTTGTTCCAATAATGTTCTTCTGAGAAGGTTTGGGTACCAGATCCCACACATCATTCCTTTGGAATTGATTTAGCTCTTCTTGCATAGCTAATATCCATCCATCATCTGAGAGAGCTTCTTCAACAGTTTTAGGCTCAATTATTGAAAGCAGTCCTATTAAAGACTCTTCTTGTCTAAAATGTGATCTTGTTCTTCTAGGACTATCTTTGCTTCCAATGATTAACTCCTCAGGATGTGAAGATTTGTGCTTGAATTTAGGTTGAATAACCTGCTGAGTGTTATCTTGAAAGTCCTCAGAAGCACTTTCATTCTGTACTTTTGGGCTAGGTTCTGCTTCTGAATTAGACTCAGCTTCTGGAGTGATTTCAGCTTCTGGACAAGATTCAACTTCTGTATACTTTTCAGAATCAGAAGGTTGATCAGATTCTGATGCATCTTCAGAATCAGTTGTTCCTGCATTACTTTCACTTTGCTCTGAAGTTTTACTTCCAGGCTCTCTATCATCAAATTTTACATGCATAGATTCTTCAACACATTGTGTTTCTGAATTATACACTCTGTATGCCTTTGATCTTTCAGAGTAACCTAAAAAGATTCCTCTTTGAGCCTTGGCATCAAATTTCTTCAGATAGTCTTTAGTGTTTAAGATGTAACAAGTACATCCAAACTGATGAAAGTAAGAGATATTGGGTCTTCTTCCTTTAAAGAGTTCATATGCTGTTTTCTCCAACATAGGTCTGATATAGATCCTATTTTGAATATAACATGAAGTATTGACTGCTTCTGCCCAAAAATGTTTAGCTAAGTTGTTTTCATGGATCATGGTTCTGGCCATTTCTTGTAAGGTTCTGTTCTTCCTTTCTACAACCCCATTTTGTTGTGGAGTTCTAGGAGAAGAAAACTCATGGAGAATCCCATGTTTTTCACAAAAAAGTTCAAATGGCTCATTTTCAAATTCTCCACCATGATCACTTCTGACTTTCAAAATTTTCAATTCTTTTTCAGATTGTATTTGAGTGCAGAAGCTGCTAAACACTTCACATGCATAGTCTTTACTTTTAATGAATTTTACCCAAGTCCATCTGCTGTAATCATCAACAATGACTAATCCGTATTTACTTCCATATAAAGATGCAGTGTTAACTGGACCAAAAAGATCAATATGGAGTAATTCTAAGGGTCTGGAGGTTGATACAATGTCTTTAGATTTGAAAGAACTTTTCACAATTTTCCCTTTCTGACATGCACCACAAAGTGCATCTGAATGATAATCAATGTTAGGCAATCCTTTGACCAGTTGTAACTTGCTAATTTTAGAAATTAATCTCCAATTAGCATGTCCCAACCTTTTATGCCATACCCATTTTTTATCATTCATTGACAGAAGGCAAACTACCTTCTGATCAGCCAGATCAGAGAAATTTATTTTATAGACATTCTCAACTCTCTTTCCCTTGAATGTAATGGATTTGTCATCCTTGTTGACTAGTGTGCAGTTGGTCTTACTGAACGTTACATCATACCCATTGTCACAAAATTGACTAATGCTCAATAGGTTATGCTTCAGACCATCTACTAGCCACACATTATTAATTGAGATGGAGGAATTACCAATAGTACCTGTACCAATGATCTTTCCAGTTTGGTTGCCACCAAACTTCACTTCTCCTCCATCTTTCATTGTAAGGGTAAGGAACAAAGCTTTCTCTCCAGTCATGTGCCTTGAACATCCGCTGTCTAGGTACCATGACCTTTGTTTCTCTCTTGCCCTTAAGCACACCTGCATTTTTGACCAATTCAGATTTAGGTACCCATATCTTCATGGGTCCTTTTGGGTTAGTTTTGGAGGTTTTACTTTTCCTCCCTTGTACCTTAGGGTGAATGCTGAGTGGCTTCTGATCATTCAATACTTTAGGTTTGACACCTTTTGGTATTGTTTTCTCAGAAGCAGTAGCTGCTTTGTTCTTCTGATCCTTTTGTTTTGGAATTTTAGATTCTGGTTTAATCAGATTCTGATGAACAGGTTCTGATCTTTTCAGAATTTTAATCTTTTGACTCTTAGGATCAGATTTTGTCATTACCTTGATCTTAAGATTCTCTGGCTTTGATGTGATCTTAGCCTGTGAACCTGAAGCTTCAGGTTTTGACTGAACAGCAGTTATAGCATTTGTACCTTCAGGCACAAAGGTGGATTTCAATCCATCCTTGATACAATCACAGTAGCTCTTGAGACTGTATTCTTTGGATTTCTCCTCAGAATATCCAATCCCTTTGCCTTTGTTCTTGTATGTGCTGTAGATCATAGAAGCAACTTTGCTTCTGTCTATTCCAGCCATAATAAAATCATCCAAGGCAATCTCATGTTTATTGCCTGAACCTTTATCACATTTTTCTTGTAGCTTCTGACAAAGACTCTTGAGTCTATCTTCATATGTTGTTGATATGAGGTTAAACCCTTTGAGTTCTTCTTCAGAAGCTTTCAGTTCCAATAGAGTTGATTTTTGTTGTTTCATCAAATCAACATATTTTTCTTTTAAATCTGTCAACTCATTGGTTCTGTGTTCAAACAGTGATAAAAGTTCTTTTAGAGAATCAACAAGTTCTTGTCTAGGGATTTTGGAATATACCTCATTTTCATCTTCTGAATCTGATTCAGCTTCTGAATTTACTGCTTCTGATGATACTGTTGCCACTAACCCAACGGCTGCCTTAGCATCATCATCAGCTTCTTCTTTATCAGAACCAGATTCACTATCCAAATCTTCCCAGGTTGCCATCAAGCTCTTTTTGATTTGCTTTCTGAATTTACTGGAGTTGAAGCTTGATTTCTTGGATTTGCCTTTAAACTTCTCCTTCTGAAGATCAGGGCAATCAGCAATGAAATGACCAGGCTTCTTACAATTGAAGCATCCCTTCTGATCTTCTTTCTTGAAGTTCTTGTAGCTACCTCTCTTGCTCAAAAATTTCTTCTGCTTCCTTGCCAGATACTCAAGCTTGTTGGACAGCATAGCCATCTTTACAGATTGATCTTCATCAGAATCTCCATCAGGTGATTCTTCTTCAGATTCACTGGCTTTGTAGGCTTTGGAAGACTTTGAGGTCTTTCCTTTAGATGGTAAAGCAATGGATTTACTCTTCTTAGAGGTTTCATGCTCATTTAAACTCATTTCATGCACTTTGAGTGAGCTAACAAGATCTTCAACACTTAAAGTATTTAGATCCTTAGCTTCCTCAATAGCAGTTACTTTGGGTCTCCATCTTGAAGGTAAGCTTCTCAAAATCTTACTAACATGATCAGAAGCAACATAGCTTTTCTTCAGTATCTGCAATCCAGAAACTAAAGTTTGAAATCTTGAGTACATTTCTTCTATACTCTCATCATCCTTCATTCTGAAAAGTTCATACTGATGAACTAGCATCAAAGCTTTAGCCTCTTTCACCTTCTTGCTGCCTTCAAAGTTGGCACATAGTGACGCAAACATAGCCTTCGCAGTAGATTTGTCACTCATCTTCATGTATTCAGTGCGAGGTATAGAAGCCACAATAATCCCTCTGATTTTGTGGTGCTTCTTGTAAAGCTTCTTCTGAGCAGGAGTATGTATTTTTCTATCTATAGCAGCTCCTTCTTCATCTAAATCCAGATCATCAACTCCATCTTCCAGTATGTCCCATAACTCTTCATCTAATCCCATGATAAAGCTGTACATATTAGTTTTCCACCAAGAAAACTCTTCTGGATCTCCATTAAACCTTGGAGCTTTTCCAGAGTCTGTTTTCTTGTCAGCAGTATCATAGTCATGCTTGACACTTGTGTATTTTGGAGTAACTGATTCCTCATCTCCAGACATGTTTTTCTACTAGATCTTGAACTGTAACACGGTTAAGTGCTGTGATAACAGAGCAAGCTCTGATACCAAATGAAGGTGAGAAAAACACAAGAAGGGGGGGGTTGAATTGTGTTTTCTTTCTCTCTTAAAAAAAAATTCTTCTTCTGATAAAACTTCAGAAGCAGTTTGAGAGTGCTTCTGATGAAATGATCAGAATCAGATATGCAGCGGAAAGAACAGAGCAGAGAAAAGAAAGACAGAGACACAAGCAGTTATCCTGGTTCCTTCCACAACACGGAAGTAGTCCAGTCCCCCTTGCACTTCCAAGGAGATTTCACTATAATCACAAGATTACAACTGCTCAATACTTTCAAAGTATGAGACTTCACAAAACAATGCTCAAGCACACACGCAAGAGTCTTCCAATGCTCAAGCACTAAGCAAGAGACTTCTAATGCTCAAGCACGCAGGCAAGAGACTTCTAATCAAACAAAAATACAGAGAATTGAGTTTGAATTGAACACTTGATATACAATCAGTGGTGTTCACAATACAATACAGAAAAGACTCTAGACTTTGAATTTCTAAGATGTATCAAATCAGTGCAGAAATTCAGTGTGCTTTTTAGTATCAAATTGACAGAGTTTTGGCGCTTTTGAACTTATGTATTTCTCTATCAAATCTTCAAGTCTTCACTCCTTTATATAGAGGTGTGAAAGAGACGTTGAGATAATCAGCACGTCTAAAGAGTCGTTTGAAATCCTTTGATTATCCACCAGTGATCCTTTGCCTGATTTGGGTGTAGTCCTTTGAAGAATAAACTTCAAATTCATTCCCATCTTGAGTGTACAAATTCTGCAGGCATGGCTGTTGTTTTGTCTTGTAGCGTAGACAGAAAACAGAGTAGTGGAGGTAGTGGTTGTACACTTGTACTTTGTCAACTCTATTAATGAGAGACAAGTGCAGAGTGCTTTCCATATATCCGTTGATACCTCCCTTTCAATTCATCGTTCTTCTTTGATAAGACTGAATTGAGAATCAGCAACTTTGAATCTTCAGTTTGATTAAAGGATCAAATGTAGCTTCTGGTGAAAATATTGCTTCTGATGAAAATGTTGCTTCTGATGACTTTCTGCTTCTGATGACGTCATCTCTTCAGGAGCAGTTGAGCTTCAGGAGCAGTTGAGCTTCAGGAGCAGTTGAGCTTCAGGAGCAGTTTTCTTCAGATGCTCAGAATTTCTTTTTCTTTCCATTGTTCTTCCAGGACCTATCAAAATAACTGAGTAGCCTTTGGTCCTGTACACTTGAACAATTATTAGTGATAACCAATTGACAATTTTTAATACCTTGTTATCATCAAAACTTAATAAGGTTCATTGTGAAACACATTTTGTTCCAACATTGTAATGAGTATTGCTCATTCGATTCTCCGTGCGATCTAGTTGCATGCTGAAACCGTCTTAATTATATGAGCAAAGTAATAAATAAATGGATTGATGCTTATGAAGGTGCTAAGCGTTTGCAAAGAAGCGGTTGGTCGGAAACTGATGTTTTGGCAAAAGCGCAAAAATTATATGCATGTGGGAAGAATGTTCAATTTACTTTAATGGAAGAATGACACGCTCTTCGTGATCAACCACGTTATGGTAGTCAAGTAGGAGGAAATATTAGCCCAGGAAGTAGTGGATCTAAGAGATCTCACGAGGACAATGTAGGATCTAGTGCTCGTCCAATAGGTAGGGAGGCAGCTAAAAAAAAGGTAAAAAGAAAAGCAAGGACGCTGCCTTGGAGGAGGTGGAAAAGGAGTGGGTTGAATTCAAAGAATTAAAGGAGCAAGAGATTGAACAATTGAAAGAGTTAACCTTGGTGAAACAAGAGAAAAACAAATTGATGAAAGAAAAGACTGAAGCTAAGAAAATGAAAATGTATCTAAAGTTAAGTTCTGAAGAGCATCTCGATGGCCGTAAGAAAGAGCTGTTGGAAAAGTTGGAGCGTGAGCTGTTTGGAAATTAATTTCAATCAAATATTTGTTTGTATTCAGTCAAAATTGTCAGTGTTGTGTAGTCCCAGTGTTTGCTTTAATAATTGTCAGGGTTGTCTAGTCCTCAGTGATCGCTTTATTATCCCCATTGATAGTTTCCAATGTTGTCTAGTCCCCGTGACTTATTTCACACACTATTTGCTTTAATAATTATCACCACTGTTTGCTTTAATACAATACAATAACTTATTTCGAATCCGTCAGTGTCCACCACACAATGTATTTATACATAGGGACTCATATCTACTTCCAATTTCAAAAATCTGCTCGTAGATGGTCTAAGAAGAGGCCAACTTTCATCACCTCACATTTCTAAAAGAAACCACATTTTTCAGAAGTGTACTTTTGAAGTAAATTTTGTCGGAAAGTGTACTTCTTGGTCTCATAAAATTCATTTTTTTAACGTCTACATCCAAAGTAATATAAGCAGTATAAAATTTTCTCCCAAATAAGAACCAATGAAACTGAATGACTGAAAACATTTCTCAACAAAATTAATCCAATCCCATTCATTAATACTCTTACCACCTGATAAGTGTTTTGAAAAAAATTAGTATTTCATGTACAATATAAATGTCTACATATCATATATATAGTCCTTCAATTGTACTAACATTTTTCCTTCCACAACCCTTTTGGTATATGAGCCTTTTAAAGATATCTCTCAAAAGTTCTTCAAACAATCTCAAAAAACATGTTCACATTCATTAGTAAACTTTGATCTTCAGAGGCCAAGAAAAGAGTTTCAGTTTGATTTACTTTGGTGTTTTCTGAACAAAGCATCAGCATTACTGTATATAGCCACAATGTTTGAGAAGACAGCAAGAATAATCATGACAATGGATAAAATCTTGTCCTTCTTAGTTGCAATGCTATGTGGATCCCTGAAACAAATGAATTAAAGTTTAAAAGGATAAAATCGAGCATGAAACCTTGATTAAGAGATCAAAACTAAGGTCTACTCGGACAACTAAAAATTGGTGAATGCCTCTATAGTTCACATGGCTATCAAATATGGACCAATTTAAATATTACTTCCTCAATTTTATATCCAGTGTTAATCAATTCAGCTCGGACAAACCGGTTCGACTAGGAACTTTTCCGGTATGAGCGTCTCATCAGATGAAATATGCATTGGACTAAGAATAGACCGCCATAACTCGGCAGAATTTTGGAAAACCAGTGACTCGGACATTGATGTAGCAAAAAATAAAATAATGAAACATAATGTGATCAGTAATGACATTTAAATAAAGTAAGAAAACTTACCTTAGAGCAATTGCAGCAGGGAAGATAAAACCAAGACAAACAGTGGCAGTTGCACCAGTGAATTGAAAAACATCCCAAATGCTAGGTACAAAATTTGCAGCCACATAGAGCAAAAATATGAGTCCAGTGGTGATCGAGGAAAACCTCCAATTATCTAATTCCAAAGAGCTGGCCGAGGGAAACACAAGATCATCCAAATTGAAGCGAAGCGAAAAGAAGATAACCGGGAAAACAAGCATGAGATGGAGGGCGTAGCTGATACGAACGACGTCGTTGAGAATATTGCTATAAGGGATGCCAAGATCAGTATCAAAGTTGGCTAGCACATCATCAAGAGTTGACTCGCCAAATAGTAGGAACCCAAATAGAGCTGTAAGAATGTATATACTAGAACATAGAACCAATGATGCACTTATAACTGGTTGTATTGGTGAAGAGTCTCCAAGTTCATTGTCTATTGTATGCACTGCAAAGGATAATACTTAAGTTAAAATATATATTATTCAAGCACATCAAATTTCTCAGTACTATTATTTGCAATATCAAATTTCAGAGTTCAGTCGGGGAAGTGTCATCTAAGTAGTAAGAGTTCGACCTTGTAACTTCAAAGTACAGCAAAGAGATGTTGTTTTGCTAATAGATTCTTTAGAAGATTTCAAGTTGACATAAAGTATGTATTCAGAGGCAAATCCAATACTCAAAATAACAACATTTGAGGTTGAACCGTTAGTGTAAAGATTTTTTATGTTGTCAATCAATCATAATCGTCATATCATTAAACAGTTTGACTTTTATCATAACTATTTCTAATGTCGCATATGACTAGTTGTGATTTGTTGGTAGTCTAAAATTTTTTATACCGACAGTGTATCAAAATTAAACTCTTTAAACTTCACCAATAAGGGTCTTCACAATAAGAGTAAACATCATATTTTGAAATGAAAGTACACATTGAGGTAGCTTACTTACCATTATAATGACAAACAAATGCTGTCACAAGAACTGGAACTGCTGTAAAGAGATTCCAAATAGATGTCATATCAGTAATATTAGGAAGCAACCTAGGACTGTCTATACTTCCATTGAACAATTTCACAAATGTGATTCCTGCAGTTATGACAAGAAAAACAATTGCCAGAGCCACTGCTAAACCAGAAGTATATTTTAATGAATCTGCAGGCATAAAACAAATAAAAAAACTATATGGTTATTCTCAATAATAATATATTTACTAAATGAGGTAAATCATGTAACATACTTGAATTCATTGTATTGTAAAATGTACCTATCCTCTTAAAGAATCCTAATGGAGCAAATACCACAAGGGTTGTAATAAGAAGAACAAAAGTACGCCCAGTCGACCAGTGTTCGCCAAACCATCCTTCAAGTACACCGAAGTGATGACTTCCAGATGATGTTGTTCCAGACAGTACATCACCTGAAAATCAAGTTATCTAAAACATTCAATTTAACCAATTTTTAAGGCATGACAAATTTAATTGTAGAAAAACTATATTGAAGTTTCTAAGCATAAATAAAGACTCATAAGCAAAACCAATTTTGGATCCAATATGAATATGTGTAGAGAATTGAATTACCAATGATGATGATGTAAACAACAAGAATACCAAAGTTGTTAAAAAGAACAGAAATCTGAAAAAGCAATCTACCAAGACTTCCAAAAGCATATCCCATGACATCACCATAAGATTGAGCCTTAGCAACTCTACTAAACCTCATGAGAATATCCAAAGAGGTATGAGTAAGCAAAGCAAGGAATATGATTGAAGCAATACCAATTGTTAGTCCCAAAACTTTCATGGCTGCAGGTAAAGCCATGATTCCAGCACCAATAATAGTTGTTGATAGATTGAACACAGAACCAGCAAATGATGCTGCTGATTCATTATTCTTGTTACTATTAGATCCATCATCACCATGTTCAATTTCAACTTCAATTTTCTCATCTTTTAGCAATGGACATTCATCTATAACAATTTCTTTTGTTCCTTTAGGATTGTTGTGTATTCCCATATTGATAGCTATCTCAATTCTCAATGATGAATGATGATGGTAATTTGTCAACGTATGATATACAAATATATTGTATTAATTTTTTTTTTTGGTTACATTATACACTATTTTTTTAAAGTTGTCCTACTTGATTGGATGATTATCTAAATTTTGTATGCTTCTTTTGTCTTTGTGTATTATTTAAGTTTTTTTTCCACACATTTTAAGTAAAAATGTAAATAAACAAATAATATAATAGTTTTACTAATTGCTCAAAAAAAAAAAAATAGTTTTACTAAATTATCTATATTTCTATTATTAGAGTTAATTACTTTTATAAATATAAAGTGAAGTAAATCAACTAAAGTAAAGTGCATATTACTATTAACATATAAAATTATGATAAAATAATTAATATTATACTCTCTCCGTTTCAAAATGAATGTCGCTTTAGGCAAAAAAAATTGTTTCAAAATGAATGTCACTTTACACTTCCAATAAAACTTTAATTTTTTTCTTCAAACATTACCCTTAATAAATACTCCAACTTTTCTCTCACACAATTTTCAATGCAACTTTAACTTTGTCTTTTTCTTATAAAGTAAGGGTAGTTTAGTAAAAATGTTATGTCTAATGATTATTTCATATTATTCCTTAATATATGTGCAATTGGCTAAAACAACATTAATTTTAAAACGGATGGAGTGCTTAAGAAAATGACACTTTTTATAGAATAGAGTCATAAATAGGCATAAATAATCGCTTGACATAGTTTGTATGCAATAAAAATTCTATCTTAAACACATTCCTAAATCAATTTTATTTAGACACACTCCTAAATAAATAAATAAAATTAAAAGAGAAAGAATTTAATATTGATGACTAAATAATTTCTCCTTTAATTTTTTACATTATTGTTTGTGACTAAATAATTTGATTTAGACTAAAATAAATTAAAGATATACTCTATAATATCACGTGGTTGATTTGCAAAACTAAAACAAAAAGATATCACTCGCTGTAGATTTGGAAATATACCACCTTTCATGTTAATTTAGTCGGTGGACCACCTTTCCTTTGTTTGTTAGAGATAAATAGTCATTTTCTTATGTGAATATATAATAAATAGGCATAATAGTCTTTAAATATAGAGAAATTATAAAATAATTTTTGATTCTGAACTCTGATAATTAACATTATAGCCTTGAAGCTCTTGAAAGGTTGAAGCGTGGTGGTTAAGGCGCAAAGGATTAAGTAGGCCTGAAAGATATATTTAGTAAGAGAGTGAGAGTTTCCTTTACAGTTGGCACATTAACATTGTGAGCAATCCTATTAAGCATTGAAGAATGTGTTTGGTTGAGGTAAGTAAGATCAATGATCTCATGAATTGACATTTTTGAAGTATCTTATGGATAGGATACTTGATCTTTATTTTGAAGAGTATTGTTGTGAGTTGAAACTGGGAACTGATCTAGTTTATAGAACTCTCTTGCCATTTTTGGTTCAACATTATCTCCCATTACTTACACTCTCTTAGCCTCATTTAAGGAAGAGTATGTGATTATTCAACACAAGTAAAGCTGAAAATTAATGGTACATGTATTTAAAATTGGAATGGTTAGGGAACACATATTTTGAGGCTTTCATGTAAGTCTTAGCTCTTGTGACATTCGTATAATCTTTGTCTTTGAATTTCATTGCTCTTTATTCTATGTCACAAATAATTGTAGTAAACCACACAATTGAAAGCTGCAACAAATAGCTAAAGAGGCTGTGTTACTTAACAAACAAGTGTGTCTCAAAATCATAACTTCTCCAACAAAGATTTTATGGTAATCCACTAATCAACTTTTAAGTAGAATGACTTTTATTTTTTTAGATGGCATTCTGACAAAGAGTAATGGTTTCTTTGGTTAATTCTGCATAATTGTTATAGTAGCATTTTATATGTGGTTGTCATTGTTGCAGGCTTGGGTGTATCAGCGCTTCCAAGGTATGGGAAGTAAGGATGTATGGGCAAACTATCGGGAGCGAAATCCACGCGCGATGCTTTTTGTGCCATTGTTTGGTTTGGCCACACCAGACAACTACATAAACCATCTGGATAGGTTGGATCTGAGTGGCGTTGTCATGGCCCCATATGACTTTCATATGATTTTTCCCCCAGATGGATTTTTTAACTTCATTTACTGGTATCCAGATTGATCGGAAACATGCTCGAGACTCTATTGATCAAACATCGGTTAGTAACGAAGAGACTCTACTCAGAGATGGAAGAAATCTCATGACAAAATGAACCAAAACAATTTGCAAAAAGGGTGATTAAAAGGATCCAATATTCAATATGATGTTGAGACTTCAAAATTGATTGCAAGTATTGGTATCTTTAAATTGGAAGCATAAAAAATGATTGCTACTTTATTTTCCCTTTTTATATCTTTAAATTGAAAGTATAAAAATAGTTGCTACTTTATTTTTCCTTTTTATACTAGATAAGTAGTGATTTCTTTGCCATTGTACACTTGCATACTTTTTTAGATGATACTTTACCTTTCATATCTTCTGCTGTCTTCTATTGCGACAGCAAATCAGCTCACCACATTGTGGCTTACTCTACCTTTCATGAACACCCTAAACATATAGAAATAGATTGTCACGTTGTCTTTGAGAAATTACTCGACCTTCCAATTTTCAGCATTGACCTTGCGAACATACTATGAAGCCTCTTGATCCTCAGGAATTCAGAAACCTTTGTATTTGGTTATGAGGAGGCAAATTGTTGCCGACTTGGCCTTTAATCAACTGTAACATTTGTTACAATGAGGAGGCATCAACACCCCAAAATTATGCATACCCTTCTTTATTTCTGATAGCAACAGGACCCTTTTAAAGTTGCAAGACCGGTACAAGGAAAGCTATTGTAAATTGAAAAATCATTCAATATCTTTCTCCTCGGCAAAATTAATGTATTGTTGGTCTGAACATGATAGTCTTTAATCAATGCATTTACTAGAAATACTTTCATTCAATTTGGACATTTGTCAAGTTGTGCATTCGATTTATAAGAATCTGATTCAATCAACCGCTTTATTTTCATCATCTATAGCCTTATTGGCTATGTAAATTTATAGTACCTTGCATTGTGAATATGAATCATTTGATATGCTAAAAATTACCCTTTCCTATACGTAATCTAGAATTGTTTATCAATTTCTAACACTAAACTTTAGTTATTTCCTTACTCACATGCATCAATCATCCGAATTTTGCTAAAACTATCCCATGTTTGACACGGGTATACACACTAGTATAATATAATAGAAAAGAAAACCTGTACAACACATTAAAAAATGAAACCTGTATGACTTATAATAGCTGGTTTTTCCAATGAGACCCATCATGATCGCATCTGGTGAAAGCAGCATACTAGGCATCACCAATAATTAAGTTAAAACAACCCCTTAAAACTTCACCTTTTGTTTGGCCATGGTCAATCTAGATGATAATTAAATAGAAACATAAATACTTACTTTTCTGGTTTGGCCAACCAAGACAAATAAATATAAATACTACTACATAGCGCATATTTTATACCAGAAAACCTAGCTATGTTGGAGCACTTGGCAACGAAACTAGAGTGTTGGTATGAAGCCATACATCATAATTACCCACTGCAATGCCATCAATTTTTGTCAGTTCTCTAGTCTTGACATTGTAACAAAAATTTACTCTTTTGAAGCCTGAAAATCCATTTCGGTTTTTTATTGAATAGATAAGTGTTGTAAAGAAAATTTGGTCGTTGAACCAGAAACGAAATATCGCGCACAGCGTTGCAATATTGTCAAAATCCAGTTTGTGGCCGCAAGCAGCCTCGTAATCAAAAGGTCCCATCTCATGATAAAGATTCCATTTTCCTAAATCAAAATCCAAAGTATAGATTTGATATGTTAATGTTATAGTGCTACTAATACCTTCAACGGTAAGAATCCAAGAAAGACGATCTCCCATCCATAAAACAACCCCCCACAGAGAAGAATTTACTGGTGGAGAGGGGAGTGGATACTCTCCTATAAGAATTTCCCGGTCAACATCCATGACAATAACTCCATCATTTGTTATCCAATAGATATGATTTTCTCCATTATAAACAGGTTTCCATAAAAAATTATATTTAAGGATAACTTGTTTTCTAGTTGCTATCTCTTTCCATGTGTGATCAACTCCAATTCTTAGGACGTAAAAAACATACCAATCAACCCCCTCAACATTTAGAACATCTATTAAGAACAACTTGAATTGGGCAGTGTTGGGAACACGTGCTATAGTAGATCGAAAATGAATCGTTCTTTTCGAATGAGTGGGATAAATTGGAATTTTAAAGCAGGACTTAAGGATAGGGTTTACTGCAAAAGTTAGTCTATTCCCTTCACGAAGCAGTAATATGCCATGGCATGTATTCAATAAAGTACCCATTTTTGAAGGCATTCCGAAACGAAACTTTTGTCCATTGACATGATCTAGGAAATAAGAGTCTCTACCTGACTTGATATTTTCAACGTAGAGACCGGGTGGTTTAAGTTGAAGGCAGGATGGAATAGCAGTAGACCAATGTTTGGAGACGTACCTTGCAGAGTTAAGTAAACAGTTAAGAGGAACTAAACAAAGGATAGCAAGCATCACGTCTTGAGAGAGCTCTGAAAACCGATTACGATTACTTGAACTACTTGAGCATTGCACAATTGCAGCATCATGTGATTCAGACCTCTTGTGCCTTTTAACTTCATTCAAATTCATTTCAGATCTATCTACCAAATTCAATCAGAAAAACGATTAACTTCATTCAAATTCATTTCAGATCTATCTACCAAATTCAATCAGAAAAACGATTAACTTCATTCAAATTCATTTCAGATCTATCTACCAAATTCAATCAGAAAAACGATTAACTTCATTCAAATTCATTTCAGATCTATCGACCAAATTCAATCAGAAAAACGATTAACTTCATTCAAATTCATTTCAGATCTATCTACCAAATTCAATCAGAAAAACGATTAACTTCATTCAAATTCATTTCAGATCTATCTACCAAATTCAATCAGAAAAACGATTAACTTCATTCAAATTCATTTCAGATCTATCTACCAAATTCAATCAAAAAAACGAAGAGTAAAGATAAAACTTTGATTCAGAAATCTCCCAATAACTAACCTGCTTTACGGTTCCGAATCGGATGTGATACAAGAATTTGGGAATCTACGTTTGGTGAAACCCTACGATGAAACAGCAGATAGATAAAAAGCACAAGTTGAGGAAGGTTATCTAAGGTTCGTTTTTTTTTTTTACTAAAGTTTAAGGTTACATTTGTTCTAATATGAAATGAAACCATCCAATTGAACTATGTCTCAAATTATTTATGTATTTATTAATAGGTTAAATATGTTTTTCGTGCATATAAATATCTAAACTTTTTGTTTTAATTTCTTTAAAATTTTCATTTAACTCTTAATTAGGGCTGGAAATAAACCGAATCAACTCGATTATAGTTTGACATTCGACTCGATATCTAATCCATTGAACTTGGTTCATGAACCTAACGAGCTGGACTTGAGCTACATATAGTTCGACTCGTTAGGTTCATGAGATGGCTCGATTATCGATTATATATATAAATCAATTTGAGTTAATTTTTAAAAAAAATTAATTTAAATGTGGCTGAATACAATTTTGTCTTGAAGGGAAGAGCAGTTGGAGTTTAAAAGTAAAAGAATATTATGAATTTTGTTCACAGCTAATTGAATTTTGTTGGATTTTTTTTGTCTTTACTTGTATCAGATATTTTTCTTCTTATTTATGCAACCTTTAACTTTATATAATTTATGTTTACTATATGCATGCTTATATATATATATATATATATATATATATATATATATATATATATATATATATATATATATATAAAATCAAAGATCTATAAATTAACTTTTTTTATAATATTTTTTTGGACAAGTTGAGCAACCGAACTGAACCTAACGAGCCGAACCGAACTGTTCGTGAACTTTAGACGAGCTGAAAAAATAGTTCGTGTCGAACTCGAGCCGAGTTTCAACCCGAACCAATTCTTATCGAGTCGAGTCGAGCTCAGGCAGGTTCAATTCGACTCGACTCATTTTCAGCCCTACTCTTAGTCCATAAAAAATGGATTGGTGCTTATGAAGGCGCTAAGCTTTTGCAATGAAACGGTTGATCGGAAACTAATGTTTTGGCAAAAGCGCAAGAATTATATGCATGTGGAAAGAATGTTCAATTTACTTTAATGAAAGAGTGGCACGCCCTCCGTGATCAACCACGTTATGGTAGTCAAGTAGGAGGAGATATTGGCTCAAAAAGTAGTGGATCTAAGAGATCTCACGAGGACTCTGTAGGATCTAGTGCTCGTCAAATGGGAGGGGAGGCAGCTAAAAAAAAGGTAAAAAGAAAAGCAGGGACGCTGCCTTGGAGGAGGTGGAAAAGGAGTGGGTTGAATTCAAAGAATTAAAGGAGCGAGAGATGGAACAATTGAAAGAGTTAACCTTGGTGAAACAAGAGAAAAACAAATTGATGAAAGAAAAGACTGAAGCTAAGAAGATGAAAATGTATCTAAAGTTAAGTTCCGGCCGTAAGAAAGAGCTGTTTGGAAATTAATTTCAATCAAATAGTTGTTTGTATCGGTCAAAATTGTCAGTGTTGTCTAGTCCCCAGTGTTTGCTTTAATAATTGTCAGTGTTGTTTAGTCCTCAGTGATTGTTTTATTATCCCCATTGATAGTCCCCAGTGTTGTCTAGTCCCCCGTGACTTATTTCACATACTATTTGCTTTAATAATTATCTCCATTGTGTGTCCATTATTTCACATACTATTTGCTTTAATAATTATCCCAATGTTTGCTTTAATACAATACAACAACTTATTTCGAATTCATCAGTGTCCACTACACAATACTCATATCTACTTTCAATTTCACAAATCTCATTGTAGATGGTCTAAGAAGAGGGCAACTTTTTGTTGGAAAGTGTAGTTCTTGATCTCATAAAATTCATTTTTTTAATGTCTACATCCAAAGTAATATAAGCAGTATAATATTTTCTCCCAAATAAGAACCAATGAAACTGAATGACTGAAAACATTTCTCAACAAAATTCATCCAATCCCATTCATGAATACTCTTACCACCTGATAAGTGTTTTGAAAAAAATTAGTATTTCATGTACAATATAAATGTCTATATATCATATATATAGTCCTTCAATTGTACTAACATTTTTCCTTCCACAACCCTTTTGGTATATGAGCCTTTTAAAGATATCTCTCAAAAGTTCTTCAAACAATCTCAAAAAACATGTTCACATTCATTAGTAAACTTTGATCTTCAGAGGCCAAGAAAAGTGTTTCAGTTTGATTTACTTTGGTGTTTTCTGAACAAAGCATCAGCATCACTGTATATAGCCACAATGTTTGAGAAGACAGCAAGAATAATCATGACAATGGATAAAATCTTGTCCTTCTTAGTTGCAATGCTTTGTGGATCCCTGAAACAAATGAATTAAAGTTCAAAAGGATAAAATCGAACATGAAACCTCCTTGATTAAGAGATCAAAACTAAGGTCTACTCGGACAACTAAAAATTGGTGAATGCCTCTATAGTTCACATGGCTATCAAATATGGACCAATTTAAATATTACTTCCTCAATTTTATATCCAGTGTTAATCAATTCGGCTCGGATCAACCGGTTTGACTAGGAACTTTTCCGGTACGAGCGTCTCATCAGATGAAATATGCATTGGACTAAGAATAGACCGCTATAACTCGGCAGAATTTTGGAAAACCAGTGACTCAGACATTGATGTAGCAAAAAATAAAATAATGAAACATAATGTGATCAGTAATGACATTTAAATAAAGTAAGAAAACTCACCTTAGAGCAATTGCAGCAGGGAAGATAAAACCAAGACAAACAGTGGCAGTTGCACCAGTGAATTGAAAAACATCCCAAATGCTAGGTACAAAATTTGCAGCCACATAGAGCAAAAATATGAGTCTAGTGGTGATCGAGGAAAACCTCCAATTATCTAATTCCAAAGAGCTGGCCGAGGGAAACACAAGATCATCCAAATTGAAGCGAAGCGAAAAGAAGATAACCGGGAAAACAAGCATGAGATGGAGGGCGTAGCTGATACGAACGACGTCATTGAGAATATTGCTATAAGGGATGCCAAGATCAGTATCAAAGTTGGCTAGCACATCATCAAGAGTTGACTCGCCAAATAGTAGGAACCCAAATAGAGCTGTAAGAATGTATATACTAGAACATAGAACCAGTGATGCACTTATAACTGGTTGCATTGGTGAAGAGTCTCCAAGTTCATTGTCTATTGTATGCACTGCAAAGGATAATACTTAAGTTAAAATATATATTATTCAAGCACATCAAATTTCTCAGTACTATTATTTGCAATATCAAATTTCAGAGTTCAGTCGGGGAAGTGTCATCTAAGTAGTAAGAGTTCGACCTTGTTACTTCAAAGTACAGCAAAGAGATGTTGTTTTGCTGATAGATTCTTAAGAAGATTTCAAGTTGACATAAAGTATGTATTCAGAGACTAATCCAATACTCAAAATAACAACATTTGAGGTTGAACCGTTAGTGTAAAGATTTTTTACGTTGTCAATCAATCATAATGGTCATATCATTAAACAGTTTGACATTTATCATAACTATTTCTAATGTCGCATATGATTAGTTGTGATTTGTTGGCACTTGGCAGTCTAAATTTTTTTATACCGACTGTGTATCAAAATTAAACTCTTTAAAGTTCACCAATAAGGGTCTTCACAACAAGAGTAAACTTCATATTTTGAAATGAAAGTACACATTGAGGTAGCTTACTTACCATTATAATGACAAACAAATGCTGTCACAAGAACTGGAACTGCTGTAAAGAGATTCCAAATAGATGTCATATCAGTAATATTAGGAAGCAACCTAGGACTGTCTATACTTCCATTAAACAATTTCACAAATGTGATTCCTGCAGTTATGACAAGAAAAACAATTGCCAGAGCCACTGCTAAACCAGAAGTATATTTTAATGAATCTGCAGGCATAAAACAAATAAAAAAACTATATGGTTATTCTCAATAATAATATATTTACTAAATGAGGTAAATCATGTAACATACTTGAATTCATTGTATTGTAAAATGTACCTATCCTCTTAAAGAATCCTAATGGAGCAAATACCACAAGGGTTGTAATAAGAAGAACAAAAGTACGCCCAGTCGACCAGTGTTCGCCAAACCATCCTTCAAGTACACCGAAGTGATGACTTCCGATGAAGTTGTTCCAGACAGTACATCACCTGAAAATCAAGTAGCCTAAAACATTCAATTTAACCAATTTTTAAGGCTTGACAAATTTAATTGTAGAAAAACTATATTGAAGTTTCTAAGCATAAATAAAGACTCATAAGCAAAACCAATTTTAGATCCAATATGAATATGTGTAGAGAATTGAATTACCAATGATGATGATGTAAACAACAAGAATACCAAAGTTGTTAAAAAGAACAGAAATCTGAAAAAGCAATCTACCAAGACTTCCAAAAGCATATCCCATGACATCACCATAAGATTGAGCCTTAGCAACTCTACTAAACCTCATGAGAATATCCAAAGAGGTATGAGTAAGCAAAGCAAGGAATATGATTGAAGCAATACCAATTGTTAGTCCCAAAACTTTCATGGCTGCAGGTAAAGCCATGATTCCAGCACCAATAATAGTTGTTGATAGATTGAACACAGAACCAGCAAATGATGCTGCTGATTCATTATTCTTGTTACTATTAGATCCATCATCACCATGTTCAATTTCAACTTCAATTTTCTCATCTTTTAGCAATGGACATTCATCTATAACAATTTCTTTTGTTCCTTTAGGATTGTTGTGTATTCCCATATTGATAGCTATCTCAATTCTCAATGATGAATGATGATGGTAATTTGTCAACGTATGATATACAAATATATTGTATTAATTTTTTTTTTGGTTACATTATACACTATTTTTTAAAGTTGTCCTACTTGATTGGATGATTATCTAAATTTTGTATGCTTCTTTTGTCTTTGTGTATTATTTAAGTTTTTTTTTCCACACATTTTAAGTAAAAATGTAAATAAACAAATAATATAATAGTTTTACTAATTGCTCCAAAAAAAAAAATAGTTTTACTAAATTATCTATATTTCTATTATTAGAGTTAATTACTTTTATAAATATAAAGTGAAGTAAATCAACTAAAGTAAAGTGCATATTACTATTAACATATAAAATTATGATAAAATAATTAATATTATACTCTCTCCGTTTCAAAATGAATGTCCCTTTAGGCAAAAAAAAATTGTTTCAAAATGAATGTCACTTTACACTTCCAATAAAACGTTAATTTTTTTCTTCAAACATTATCCTCAATAAATACTTCAACTTTTCTCTCACACAATTTTCAATGCAACTTTAACTTTGTCTTTTTCTTATAAAGTAAGGGCAGTTTAGTAAAAATATTATGTCTAATGGTTATTTCATATTATTCCTTAATATATGTGCAATTGGCTAAAACGACACTAATTTACTGTAGGTTTGGAAATATACCACCTTTCATGTTAATTTAGTCGGTGGACCACCTTTCCTTTGTTTGTTAGAGATAAATAGTCATTTTCTTATGTGAATATATAATGAATAGGCATAATAGTCTTTAAATATAGAGAAATTATAAAATAATTTTTGATTCTGAACTCTGGTAATTAACATTATAGCCTTGAAGCTCTTGAAAGGTTGAAGCGTGGTGGTTAAGGCGCAGAGGATTAAGTAGGCCTGAAAGATATATTTAGTAAGAGAGTGAGAGTTTCCTTTACAGTTGGCACATTAACATTGTGAGCAATCCTATTAAGCATTGAACGGTTGGAGAATTGGAATGTGTTTGGTTGAGGTAACGGTTAGTGCCAGTTATTGGAATGTGTCCTGCAGTTGTTGGTATCAACAAAGTAGTACGGTGATGATGATTAGGATTTGAGGGGTGTGTCCTTCTGTTGTTGGCACCAAAAGTAGTACATTGGATGAAGATATAGGTGGTGATGGAGGAGGGGAGTTTGTAAGATCAATGATCTCATGAATTGACATTTTTGAAGTATCTTATGGATAGGATACTTGATCTTTATTTTGAAGAGTATTGTTGTGAGCTGAAACTGGGAACTGATCTAGTTTATAGAACTCTCTTGCCATTTTTGGTTCAATATTATCTCCCATTACTTACACTCTCTTAGCCTCATTTAAGGAAGAGTATGTGATTATTCAACACAAGTAAAGCTGAAAATTAATGGTACATGTATTTAAAATTGGAATGGTTAGGGAACACATATTTTGAGGCTTTCATGTAAGTCTTAGCTCTTGTGACATTCGTATAATCTGTCTTTGAATTTCATTGCTCTTTATTCTATGTCACAAATAATTGTAGTAAACCACACAATTGAAAGCTGCAACAAATAGCTAAAGAGGTTGTGTTACTTAACAAACAAGTGTGTCTCAAAATCATACTTTCTCCAACAAAGATTTTATGGTAATCCACTAATCAACTTTTAAGTAGAATGACTTTTATTTTTTTAGATGGCATTCTGACAAAGAGTAATGGTTTCTTTGGTTAATTCTGCATAATTGTTATAGTAGCATTTTATATGTGGTTGTCATTGTTGCAAGCTTGGGTGTATCAGCGCTTCCAAGGTATGGGAAGTAAGGATGTCTGGGCAAACTATCGGGAGCAAGATCCACGCGCGATGCTTTTTGTACCATTGTTTGGTTTGGGCACACCAGACAACTACATAAACCATCTGGATAGGTTGGATCTGAGTGGCGTTGTCATGGCCCCATATGACTTTCATATGATTTTTCCCCAGATGGATTTTTTAACTTCATTTACTGGTATCCAGATTGATCGAAAACATGCTCGAGACTCTATTGATCAAACATCGGTTAGTAACGAAAAGACTCTACTCAGAGATGGAAGAAATCTCAGGACAAAATGAACCAAAACAATTTGCAAAAAGGGTGATTAAAAGGATCCAATATTCAATATGATGTTGAGACTTCAAAATTGATTGCAAGTATTGGTATCTTTAAATTGGAAGCATAAAAAATGATTGCTACTTTATTTTCCCTTTTTATATCTTTAAATTGAAAGTATAAAAATAGTTGCTACTTTATTTTTCCTTTTTATACTAGATAAGTAGTGATTTCTTTGCCATTGTACACTTGCATACTTTTTTAGACGATACTTTAACT
Source organism: Medicago truncatula (assembly GCF_003473485.1). NCBI lineage: Eukaryota > Viridiplantae > Streptophyta > Magnoliopsida > Fabales > Fabaceae > Medicago > Medicago truncatula. The sequence continues at coordinate 29,948,384 of NC_053049.1, read as the reverse complement.
GATACTTTACCTTTCATATCTTCTGCTGTCTTCTATTGCGACAGCAAATCAGCTCACCACATTGTGGCTTACTCTACCTTTCATGAACACCCTAAACATATAGAAATAGATTGTCACGTTGTCTTTGAGAAATTACTCGACCTTCCAATTTTCAGCATTGACCTTGCGAACATACTATGAAGCCTCTTGATCCTCCGGAATTCGGAAACCTTTGTATTTGGTTATGAGGAGGCAAATTGTTGCCGACTTGGCCTTTAATCAACTGTAACATTTGTTACAATGAGGAGGCATCAACACCCCAAAATTATGCATACCCTTCTTTATTTCTGATAGCAACAGGACCCTTTTAAAGTTGCAAGACCGGTACAAGGAAAGCTATTGTAAATTGAAAAATCATTCAATAGCTTTCTCCTCGGCAAAATTAATGTATTGTTGGTCTGAACATGATAGTCTTTAATCAATGCATTTACTAGAAACACTTTCATTCAATTTGGACATTTGTCAAGTTGTGCATTCGATTTATAAGAATCTGATTCAATCAACCGCTTTATTTTCATCATCTATAGCCTTATTGGCTATGTAAACTTATAGTACCTTGCATTGTGAATATGAATCATTTGATATGCTAAAAATTACCCTTTCCTATACTTAATCTAGAATTGTTTATCAATTTCTAACACTAAACTTTAGTTATTTCCTTACTCACATGCATCAATCATCCGAATTTTGCTAAAACTATCCCGTGTTTGACACGGGTATACACACTAGTATAATATAATAGAAAAGAAAACCTGTACGACACATTAAAAAATGAAACCTGTATGACTTATAATAGCTGGTTTTTCCAATGAGACCCATCATGATCGCATCTGGTGAAAGCAGCATACTAGGCATCACCAATAATTAAGTTAAAACAACCCCTTAAAACTTCACCTTTTGTTTGGCCATGGTCAATCTAGATGATAATTAAATAGAAACATAAATACTTACTTTTCTGGTTTGGCCAACCAAGACAAATAAATATAAATACTACTACATAGCGCATATTTTATACCAGAAAACCTAGCTATGTTGGAGCACTTGGCAACGAAACTAGAGTGTTGGTATGAAGCCATACATCATAATTACCCACTGCAATGCCATCAATTTTTGTCAGTTCTCTAGTCTTGACATTGTAACAAAAATTTACTCTTTTGAAGCCTGAAAATCCATTTCGGTTTTTTGTTGAATAGATAAGTGTTGTAAAGAAAATTTGGTCGTTGAACCAGAAATGAAATATCGCGCACAGCGTTTTAATATTGTCAAAATCCAGTTTGTGGCCGCAAGCAGCCTCGTAATCAAAAGGTCCCATCTCATGATAAAGATTCCATTTTCCTAAATCAAAATCCAAAGTATAGATTTGATATGTTAATGTTATAGTGCTACTAATACCTTCAACGGTAAGAATCCAAGAAAGACGATCTCCCATCCATAAAACAACCCCCCACAGAGAAGAATTTACTGGTGTAGAGGGGAGTGGATACTCTCCTATAAGAATTTCCCTGTCAACATCCATGACAGTAACTCCATCATTTGTTATCCAATAGATATGATTTTCTCCATTATAAACAGGTTTCCATAAAAAATTATATTCAAGGATAACTTGTTTTCTAGTTGCTATCTCTTTCCATGTGTGATCAACTCCAATTCTTAGGACGTAAAAAACATACCAATCAACCCCCTCAACATTTAGAACATCTATTAAGAACAACTTGAATTGGGCAGTGTTGGGAACACGTGCTATAGTAGATCGAAAATGAATCGTTCTTTTCGAATGAGTGGGATAAATTGGAATTTTAAAGCAGGACTTAAGGATAGGGTTTACTGCAAAAGTTAGTCTATTCCCTTTATGAAGCAGTAATATGCCATGGCATGTATCCAATAAAGTACCCAATTTTGAAGGCATTCCGAAATGAAACTTTTGTCCATTGACATGATCTAGGAAATGAGAGTCTCTACCTGACTTGATATTTTCAACGTAGAGACCGGGTGGTTTAAGTTGAAGGCAGGATGGAATAGCAGTAGACCAATGTTTGGAGACGTACCTTGCAGAGTTAAGTAAACAGTTAAGAGGAACTAAACAAAGGATAGCAAGCATCACGTCTTGAGAGAGCTCTGAAAACCGATTACGATTACTTGAACTACTTGAGCATTGCACAATTGCAGCATCATGTGATTCAGACTTCTTGTGCCTTTTAACTTCATTCAAATTCATTTCAGATCTATCTACCAAATTCAATCAGAAAAAACGAAGAGTAAAGATCAAATTTTGATTCAGAAATCTCCCAATAACTAACCTGCTTTACGGTTCCGAATCGGATGTGATACAAGAATTTGGGAATCTACGTTTGGTGAAACCCTACGATGAAACAGCAGATAGATAAAAAACACAAGTTGAGGAAGGTTATCTAAGGTTCGTTTTTTTTTTTACTAAAGTTAAGATGAAACCACCGAATTGATATGTCTCAAATTATTTCATGTATTTTATTAACAGATTAAATATGTTTTTTTGTCCCTATAAATATATAAATTTTTTGTTTTAATTCCTCTAAAATTTTGGTCCATAAAAAATGGATTGGTGCTTATAAAGGCGCTAAGCGTTTACAAGGAAGCGATTGGTCGGGAACTGATGTTTTGGCAAAAGCGCAATAATTATATGCATGTGGGAAGAATGTTCAATTTACTTTAATGAAAGAATGACACGCTCTCCGTGATCAACCACGTTATGGTGGTCAAGTAGGAGGAAATATTGGCTCAAGAAGTAGTGGATCTAAGAGATCTCACGAGAACTCTGTAGGATCTAGTGCTCGTCCAATGAATAGGGAGGCAGCTAAAAAAAAAGAAGCAAGGACGCTCTCTTGGAGGAGGTGGAAAAGGAGTGGGTTGAATTCAAAGAATTAAAGGAGCAAGAGGTTGAACAATTGAAAGAGTTAACCTTGGTGAAACAAGAGAAAAACAAATTGATGAAAGAAAAGACTGAAGCTAAGAAAATGAAAATGTATCTAAAGTTAAGTTCCGAAGAGCATCTCGATGGCCGTAAGAAAGAGTTGTTGGAAAAGTTGGAGCGTGAGCTGTTTGGAAATTAATTTCAATCAAATATTTGTTTGTATTCGGTCAAAATTGTAAATGTTGTCTAATCCCCAGTGTTTGCTTTAATAATTGTCAATGTTGTCTAGTCCTCAGTGATTGCTTTATTATCCCCGTTGATAGTCTCCAGTGTTGTCTAGTCCCCCGTGACTTATTTCACATACTATTTGTTTTAAAAATTATCCCACTATTTGAGGTAAATCATTTAACATACTTGAATTCATTGTATTGTAAAATGTACCTATCCTCTTAAAGAATCCTAATGGAGCAAATACCACAAGGGTTGTAATAAGAAGAACAAAAGTACGCCCAGTCGACCAGTGTTCGCCAAACCATCCTTTAAGTACACCGAAGTGATGACTTCCAGATGAAGTTGTTCCAGACAGTACATCACCTGAAAATCAAGTAGCCTAAAACATTCAATTTAACCAATTTTTAAGGCATGTAATTTATACACACCGACAGTGTAATACATTTGACACATACGCTCAATGAAATCACATTTTGTTATATCACTTCCTAAAAGTTTTACACAGAAAGTACATACAGATTAAATTCATTTATTAAATAAAATTTAATGGATAAACATGATATAAGTGTAGAGAATTGAATTACCAATGATGATGATGTAAACAACAAGAATACCAAAGTTGTTAAAAAGAACAGAAATCTGAAAAAGCAATCTACCAAGACTTCCAAAAGCATATCCCATGACATCACCATAAGATTGAGCCTTAGCAACTCTACTAAACCTCATGAGAATATCCAAAGAGGTATGACTAAGCAAAGCAAGGAATATGATTGAAGCAATACCAATGGTTAGTCCCAAAACTTTCATGGCTGCAGGTAAAGCCATGATTCCAGCACCAATAATAGTTGTTGATAGATTGAACACAGAACCAGAAAATGATGCTGCTGATTCATTATTCTTGTTACTATTGGATCCATCATCACCATGTTCAATTTCAACTTCAATTTTCTCATCTGTTTTAGTTTGTAGCAATGGACAATATTGTTCTCCAACAATTTCGTTTGTTCCTGTTGGATTGTTTTGTATCCCCATATTGATGATTATCTCAATTCTTAGTGATGATTTGCTTAATGCTTCTCTCTCTTACTTGTCACCATATGATATGTACTCATACATATTTATTCTATAAAGTTAGTTACTATGCATTATATTATAAGTACAACGCATCTAAATTATCACTCTCTTACTAATTTGTTCCTTAAACTATAACAATATAATAAGTAGTCCTTAAATTATTATTAATCTGGCATATTAGGTATGTATTTTTTTTTTATTTTAAAAAGAATGATAATCCAAGGACTATCTTATTTGACTAAAAATAATTTAAGGACAATATTTTTATAATTTAGAGATTAAATTGGGAAGAGATGGCTTAGGGATCAAATTGATGATTTTTTCGATGTTATATTATTTCTTAAAATATCTCAATTATTATCACCTAAAGTGTGTATGCTTGCTTCTTTTGCCTCATTTGACTTTGACATTTAACTTTCTTTTCAAAAGATTAAGAAAAATGGTAAATAAAGGAAAAGTGTGATGGTCTTACAAAATTATTGTTATTTTTGAAAAGAACAATTGGGCAATATTTATTGTCATAAATAAAAGTGAAGTACAACAAATAAAAGTAATTTCCATAGTACTAATTTAGACATAAAATTATAAGAAGATAATTGATATTATACTTAATATACAATGACACTCATTATAAAATAGAGTCCGAAATTTGTGATCCGCAAATGTACGTCGTCGTAAAATTTTGCAGAGATATTTGATGTGATGATCGGCTCGATTTGCAATTTCCATCCTTTTCATATTTGTTGTGTGAAATTTGTCATTAGATTCGTTAAAAAATCGAAAATTTGCATACATAATCACTTAACTTAGTTTGGATGCAAAAATATAAATAAAAAGATAAATTATCGCATACCACGTAGTTGATTGCATTACCGTTATGGAATTTGGAAGGCAATATACTATGTATTTTAAGCCACATCTTTCAAACATAATGAAATATAAACAAAAATAATAGTAAAAAACTTACATCAATATTGGTGTAACTTTTTAATTATCCTTTTGTTTATATTGACTTCACTTCAAACCCAATATTTATTAGATTTCGGTCGGTGGACCAACTCATCCTTGTTTTTATCCAAATCCCAAAGAACTGAAATGAGCTTGAAATTTTTAAAAAGAAAATATATTATGTATTAATAAAAAAGGAATGAGAAAAATTGTTATGTTTTCTTCTTTTAAAATTGTTAAGTTGAGCGAAATTTGGAAGCCAACGTGCTTCTAAGCTTCTTTTGACAGCCGGAAACAACGTGTTTGTAAATTCTCTTGGATCAATAATTGAATACAATTGTTGATTTTTTATTATTTATTTTTACCAAATTAAAGAGATTCAAAGGTCCAACATAAAAATTAAGAAATTAGCTTAACATTTTTTGACATGCGAACCTTGAAGATATCATCAAAAATAAATCTATGAAGTTTATTAGGCAGAGTCTACATTCTAGTATAATTTAAAGAGTCTAAAGATTGGCTAAAATTAGTTGGTAAATCAGCACATTGATTGTCTTCCTCCATCTATGAAGAAATTGGACGCATCATACAAAGTCAAAAGATTGTGAATACGCTGCACCAATGTGGAAACCGACCACTAAACTTGCAATTATATGTAGTCATATTACTAAAAAAAATTAGAATCACTTTCCACAATGAGTTGCAGAATACGCCCTCGTCAAGCCATATCCAAACCAAGATGCATGCCCCACATTTCAGCATTAAGTGCGTTACACACTTCAATCTTATGTATGTAGCCTTTAATCATATCTATTTAGAGTTGCAGAAAAGGCCACCACATCTTGAATACTCCCCACCTCCTTTGTAAGCACCATCACTCTTGAGTTTTATCCAACCTTCAAAAGGACTTTCCAACCTATATGTCTCTTTTATCTGAATATTGCGCTGAGGCGGTTGGGTCTAACACGAGTCTAATTCTCTAGTAAAATTTTGGATCGTCAAGACAGGGTTGTTCAACAGTTGAAAATCTTCATTAAAAATAGCTTTGATTCTCCACATGAACCAACATGTGGTCGTGAAAGTTTTCTTTTAGCTCGTGGTAGTTGCGCCAATACCCAACTTGTTAATGTTATTGAAAATCTAGTTCCTACAATCAAGAATAAAAAAATTAGTTATAAAATTATCTAGAACCAAACATAGCCATACTTGAGTAGTGTAAACATAGTCTTGAAGCATATGAACGGTTGTCTCATCCTCTCTCCACATCTAGTACAAAGCAGAGATATGACCACTCCCCACTTGCTTCTCCAGAAATTGGTGAGGATGTGCTATGGAGCCACCAATTGACGAAAGTTTGGATACAATGAAGTCCTCTTCAATCCTATAAAGACTTCCAATCTTCCTCCAGGGCGTGGATATCCCCATGTTGTAACGTATAATCACTCTGACTAGTAAATTGGTGAGTATTACTGCCTCCAAATCCCATTGCATCAGGCCCGTCAACATCATTAAGGGCCGCAAAAACAATCACTTGCTACAAAATATTAGCCGATAAATTATTCTGCATAATTCGAGTCTCGATTTCCCTCATGAGTCAATGCATACCACAAAGAAATAGTGGTATCAATGAGGTTTTGAGAAGCTAAGGTGAGGATCACATCCTCTTTAGGAACACATCTAGCTAGAAATAAGTCCTTCAACCATTTTCGATTTTTCAAACCACATTGCACTGGAAATCACTCCAAATCCCCTCCACAAAGGAGAATCATAAGGTCGGGAGTTGCAAGAACTCGTGAGATCGTTACTTCTTTCATAATTACTAATAAGGATTTTACTCCAGAGCTCATTTTGTTAATGTGGTTTCATATCATCTTCATTAGGAAAGCCTCATTCATAAAATGCAATCTCTTAAATGTAACGCCCTAGTTGTCATATTTAATTATTTGATTTATGTGGAGTCTATATATATATATATATATATATATATGATTTTTGGTGATTTATGTGGTGTGTTATTTTATTATATGGTTTATTTTAATAATAATTAGATTAAGTGTGAAATAATAATTATTTTGGTGTTTGGGGAGTTAATAGAATTTATTAAAATTAATGGGGAGTTAAGTGAAAATATAGGGAGTTAAGTAAGAGGGAAGTTAGGAATTAGATGTCAGAAGCTTTGTACGTGAAAACTGTCAGTTTTGGGAGAAAGAAGAGAAGCGCAAGTAGAACCCAAGAGAATCCATTTGCTGTGCATTTTTCATTCTGAATTAAGGTAAGGGTGAGGTTTACTATATAGTGTAGTTATTGATTTCTGATTTTGAGTTTAACAGGTTTTGGTGAAAATTGGGGATTTTGTGTTTTATGTTGGAATGATGATTTTGGGAGTTGGGAGTGTGAATTGGATGCTAGAAATAGGTTCTAAGTGCATACAGAAAGTTAATTTATATCTGTAAACTGATTTGGGGAGTGATTGGAAGAAAAATGAGATTTTTGGGAAAAACCAGTTTTCTACCCGTACAGAAGTTCATCGCTCGCCTCGCGAGCATTCATGTTTCGCCTCGCGAGTGAGCAACTTCATCGCTCGTCTCGCGAGCAGACCAACTCGCCATGGCGACCAAGCCTGGAAAAAACTTGATTTTTGAAAAGTTGTTATAAGATGTTTTGGGGATGGTTTAAGGTACCTAGATTATATTAATGATGACTGGAACAAGTTTTAGGTTAAAAAGATGAATGGGGAGCTTAGTATTGAGGTTTGAGTGAGGAAATGTCATTTTTCCCGAGAGCACCTATTTTTCACTCGCCTCGAGTTCGCCTTGAACTCGCCATGGCGAGCAAGTGGTTTGTGAACTCGCCATCGCGAGCAGATGTGCTCGCGAGGCGAGCTGTGCAGTTTTGAGTGTTGTTTTGCTTGCATGAATGGTTGTGATGGAATATTGTTGTTTAAGCATAGTTATATTTAATTGTGCATATTTCTGGATGGTTGGATCTCTACTGGATGTTGTTACTGATGACCGTGATTATGCTAAAATTTATTGAATCATACATGTTGTTTAAGTGGAGTCACATGGAGTTTGTATGCATGGTCAGTTGTATGTAGATATACACAAGTAGGTCCATTGCATATGCATAAACAGCGGAGAGGACTCATGTCCTGGAGCACTAGTTGCTCAACAGCGGTGATGGCTTCGGTCCTGATGAATGTTTTAACCATTCAAAAGCGGTGACGGCTTCGGTCCTGTCTGGTACCACATGCATATTTGCATCTATTGAGGAGTCTAAGGTGTTGTCTTAGCAGTGTTGTCATGTCATTTGCATGAGTCTTAGTTGTTGATTGTAGTTGTTGCATTGATGATGATGACGTTGTTGATGAATATGTACATTTGTATACATACTTGATGGGTGGATTCCGATGATGTTGTTGTTGCTTGTGAATTAATTATTTATATTGACAAGATGATGTATTTGATGTATAGGGTGTTAGATTCAATTGAAGATTTTTAATATCTATATTTATTGTTGTGAATCTCACCCCTTCTGCTTGAAAATGTTTCCCTTCCTATGGGTAACTTGCAGGTGATCCTGAGTAGCCGGTGGTGGCTCAAGAGTCGTGTCTAGGGCTCTGATACGTGGGATGAAAATTATTATATTATATGATTGTTGTTTTCCTTCCTATGTATCAATTTTTGGAACTTGTTGATGTGGCCCTTTGTTAGTTGACCTATTGTTGATTAGGCTTAATGCCAAGATGTTGTTGGACAATTTAACCGTTGTTGTTGTTATTGAAATGCAAACTTTCCGCTGCATGATTTTGAAGTTGTTAAACTTGTTGAATGAAATAGTTTTATTTTCTATTTAAGAAATTTTGGATTTGCAATGTAGCATGTCCGTTTGGTGCTTAACTCTGATTAATATTTGTTATTTAATTGCTTTTGGGTAACGGGGTGTTACAATATGGTATCAGAGCAGGTTGGTCCGTCCGGTCAAGTAGTAGAGTCGTGTTGAGCCACCTAGTATAGAGTGTCAACTTTAATGTTGCTTTTTGTTGTTGTTCTGAGTTGTTGTTTCTCGTGAAGAACTTCGAGATGACTGGAAGTAGTGACGCTGCTCTTGTTGCTGCGCTTGAGGTTGTAGCTCAAGCTGTCCAACAGCAACCTAAGACTGAGACTGGTAATGATAGAACCAGAATGTTGGAGACCTTCTTGAGGAATCATCCACCGACATTCAAGGGTAGGTATGATCCTGACGGTGCTCAGAAATGGCTGAAGGAGATTGAAAGAATTTTCAGGGTCATGCAGTGTTCTGAGACACAGAAGGTGCGGTTTGGGACGCACATGTTAGCGGAAGAGGCTGATGACTGGTGGGTGAGTCTGTTGCCTGTGTTGGAACATGATGATGCTGTGGTAACCTGGGCTATGTTCAGGAAGGAGTTTCTGGGCAGGTATTTTCCAGAGGATGTCAGAGGTGACATGTCCGTCACGGAGTATGCTGCTAGGTTTGTGGAGCTTGCTAAGTTCTACCCTCATTACAGTGTGGAGACAACTGAGTTCTCCAGGTGCATCAAATTTGAGAATGGGTTGAGGGCTGACATCAAAAGAGCTATTGGGTATCAGCAGATTAGAGTCTTCTCTGAGTTGGTTAACAGGTGTAGAATTTATGAAGAAGACACCAAAGCTCATTACAACATAATGAGTGAGAGGAGGGGTAAGGGACAGCAGAATCGTCATAAGCCTTACAGTGCTCCTGCTGACAAAGGAAAGCAGAAGATGAGTGATGATAGGAGGCCTAAGAGGAGAGATGCTCCTTCTGAGATTGTTTGTTACAAGTGTGGTGAGAAAGGTCACAAGAGTAATGTTTGTGGTAAAGATGAGAGGAAGTGCTTCAGGTGTGGTCAGAAGGGACACAGTTTAGCTGAATGCAAGCGTGGGGACATTATCTGCTACAACTGCAATGGAGAGGGTCATATCAGTTCACAGTGTCCCGAACCGAAGAAGGTTAGAACTGGGGGCAAAGTGTTTGCATTGACTGGTACGCAGACTACCAATGAGGACCGACTTATCAGAGGTACTTGTTTCTTTAATAGTACTCCTTTAATTGCTATTATTGATACTGATGCTACTCATTGTTTTATTGCTATTGAATGTGCCTATAAGTTGGGTTTGGATGTATCTGATATGAAAGGGAAAATGGTTGTTGAAACTCCAGCTAAGGGTTCAGTAACTACTTCTCTTGTTTGTTTGGGGTGTCCTATATCTATGTTTGGTAGAGATTTTGTGGTTGATTTAGTTTGTCTGCCGTTGTCGGGTATGGATGTTATTTTTGGAATGAATTGGTTAGAGTATAACCGAGTTCATATCAACTGCTATAGTAAGACGGTGCATTTTTCTTCTGCTGAGGAAGAAGGTGAGGTTGAGCTTTTGTCTACAAAACAGATGAAACAGTTTGAACGGGACGGGATTCTGATGTATTCTCTAATGGCACAATTGTCGTTAGAAAATCAAGCTGTGATTGGCAGGTTACCTGTAGTGCATGAATTTTCAGAAGTGTTTCCTGATGAGATTCCTGATGTGCCACCAAAGAGGGAGGTTGAATTTTCAATTGACCTTGTTCCAGGAACGAAGCCAGTGTCGATAGAACCATACCGTATGTCAGCTTCTGAGTTAGCTAAATTGAAGAAACAGTTTGAGGACCTGTTAGATAAGAAATTTGTAAGACCCAGTGTTTCACCTTGGGGAGCACCGGTGTTGTTGGTTAAGAAGAAGGATGGTAGTATGAGATTGTGCATAGATTACCGTCAGTTGAACAAAGTTTCGATAAAGAACAGGTATCCGCTTCCTAGAATTGACGACTTGATGGATCAGTTGGTTGGTGCTAAGATTTTTAGTAAGATTGACTTGAGATCTGGTTACTATCAGATAAAGGTGAAGGATGAGGATATGCAGAAGACGGCCTTTAGGACACGATATGGTCATTACGAATACAAGGTGATGCCTTTCGGTGTTACTAATGCGCCTGGTGTGTTTATGGAGTACATGAACCGAATCTTCCATGCTTTTCTGGATAAGTTTGTTGTGGTGTTTATTGATGATATCTTAATTTATTCCAAGAATGAAGAGGAGCATGCAGAGCATCTGAGAATTGTATTGCAAGTTTTAAAAGAGAAGAGGTTGTATGCGAAGTTGTCGAAATGTGAGTTCTGGTTAAGTGAAGTGAGCTTTCTGGGTCATATTATTTTTGGTAGTGGTATTGCAGTGGATCCTTTGAAGGTTGATGTAGTATTGCAGTGGGAGACTCCGAAGTCCGTAACTGAGATCAGAAGTTTTCTGGGTTTGGCTGGTTATTACCGCAGGTTCATAGAAGGGTTTTCGAAATTGGCACTTCCGTTGACTCAGTTGACCTGTGAGGGTAAGTCTTTTGTGTGGGATGCTCAGTGTGAGAGTAGTTTCAATGAGTTGAAGCGAAAATTGACAACTGCTCCTGTTTTGATTTTGCCTAAACCAGAAGAACCGTTTGTTGTGTACTGCGATGCATCTAAGCTGGGCTTAGGTGGTGTTCTGATGCAAGATGGTAAGGTGATAGCATATGCTTCTAGGCAATTGCGTGTTCATGAGAAGAATTATCCTACACATGACCTGGAGTTAGCTGCAGTGGTTTTTGTTTTGAAAATTTGGAGACATTATTTGTACGGTTCCAGATTTGAGGTGTTCAGTGATCATAAAAGTTTGAAATATTTATTTGACCAGAAGGAACTAAACATGAGGCAGAGAAGATGGTTAGAGCTGTTGAAGGATTATGATTTTGGCTTGAATTACCATCCTGGTAAGGCCAATGTGGTTGAGCAGGAAAACATTGCACATGTCTGCTTTAATGGTGAAAGAATTCGAGTTGTTAGAACAGTTTAGAGACCTGAGTCTTGTCTGTGAACTGTCACCTCAGAGTATACAGTTGGGGATGCTGAAGATTGATAGTAATTTCTTGAATAGTATCCGAGAAGCTCAGAAAGCAGATTTGAAATTTGTTGATTTAATGACTACTGGTAGTGACGCTGAGGACAGTGACTTTAAGGTTGATGATCAGGGTGTACTGAGATTCAGAGGGAGAGTTTGTATTCCTGACAGCGATGAGTTGAAGGGTTGATTCTTGAAGATAGTCACAAGAGTAGATTGAGTATACACCCGGGGGCTACAAAGATGTATCATGATTTGAAGAAACTGTTCTGGTGGTCCGGTTTGAAAAGAGATGTTGCTCAGTTTGTTTATGCCTGTTTGATTTGTCAGAAGTCCAAGGTTGAGCATCAGAAGCCTGCAGGGTTGTTGACACCGTTAGATGTACCGGAGTGGAAGTGGGACAGTATCTCTATGGATTTTGTGACGAATTTACCGAACACTCCGAGAGGGCATGACGCCATTTGGGTTGTTGTCGACCGGTTGACGAAGTCGACACACTTCATTCCCATCAATATCAGTTATCCGGTAGAACAGTTGGCAGAGATTTACATTCATAGTGTGGTGAAGCTTCATGGTGTTCCGTCGAGTATTGTGTCGGATAGAGATCCGAGGTTCACTTCTAGATTCTGGAAGAGTTTACAGGACGCTTTGGGTTCGAAGTTGAGGTTGAGTTCGGCTTATCATCCTCAAACGGATGGTCAGTCGGAGAGGACGATTCAATCATTGGAAGATTTGTTGAGGGTGTGTGTGCTTGAGCAAGGTGGAGCTTGGGATAGTCACCTGCCATTGATTGAGTTCACTTATAACAACAGCTATCACTCGAGTATTGGTATGGCACCGTTCAAAGCCTTGTATGGTCGGAGGTGTAGGACTCCTTTATGCTGGTTTGAGTCGGGTGAGAGTGTTGTGTTGGGACCGGATTTGGTTCATGAGACTACTGAGAAAGTCAGGTTGATAAGGGAAAAGATGAAAGCTTCGCAGAGTCGACAGAAGAGTTACCATGACAAGCGAAGAAAGGCTCTTGAGTTTCAGGAGGGTGATCATGTTTTTCTGAGGGTCACTGATGAAGGATTTTTACCTCTCATAAAACTATTTACACGTAAGTATAATAGGATCGTATCCACAGGGAGTTGCGTATTTCATAAGCATTTTCGCAATATTTGTCACGTTAAGTGTTGGGGTATAAATTGTTTGTTTGTGTAAAACTATTTTCCTAATAGACATAAAAGTAAAACGAGAAGAGATAGGGCTATTCCGCTTGCGGTCAGAGACATCAACCAAGCGTAACAGCTGCAATCTCTCGATCAATTAATGGATTCTAGCTTTTTAAACCATATTATCACAATCACTCGACAATATCATTCGTGTCCAAATGATATCGTTATTTCTAAGGGATCGTTTAAACATCGATTTCCCAAACATTTAAACGATCACAAAGTCGATAGGGTAGTTTAATCGACGATTTCCCAACCGATTAAATTACCCAAAAGCATTAAGTCCTAGATTAAAAGTGATTATCAAATATTAACATCCATGTCTAGAGTGATAACTTAAGATGGATTGTTATTCTATTTCTAGATTCAAAAGTATGTGTCCATATCATTTTGAATCTCAATAAAACAATAAAAGCAAGAATAACAACAATATTGAATAAATAAGCTAGAACCATATATTAAAAGATCAAAAGATTACATAATAGCTTGTTTGAATACCTCAAGACTACAAGAGTAGATGTAGCTACATATGTCTATGATAGCTTTGCAAAGGATGAAGAAAGGGTGAAGATTCCATGACAAGATCCATGATGTCTCAACAAATCTTGGCTTGAATCTACTCCTAACTACCTTGCTTTGTGTTTCTCTCTCTAGAAAAGCCCTAGTCTCTCTCTAAAACCAGAAAATTATGAATAAAAATGTAATAATCTCTTTGGAAAGAGAAGAGAAAACTATTTATATGGGCTGACTGCGTGCCAGTTCGCTTAAGCGAAGCATAGTTCGCTTAAGCGAACATCCAGGAAATCTCCAGTTGACCATTGAGGTGCTGCCACGTGGTCCCTATCTTCTGAAGTTGGATGAACTTCGCTTAAGCGAAGCACAAGCAAACATGTGAGCGAACTTTCCTGGAGCTCACTGGAACTTGGTCGCTTAAGCGAACCATAGTTCGCTTAAGCGAACTGACCTTCCTTCATGAGCGAACTGGAAGCATGCTTGTAAGCGAACAGAACGGTTGCTCTCTGTAATTCGGTTGCTTAAGCGAACGGACCTTGGTTCAAGAGCTTCCTTCTTTTGGTCCTTGCTTGTCATTTCCTGCATAAATTGGGTAGAATCAGGCATGTAAAGCATAAATGGTAAAATTGCACTCAAATGATAGCTTTTCCTTAGATAACTTGCAAAACAAGTCACTAATTTGCCTAAGTTAACACATGAAATATGTTACTTTTGAGCACTTATCAAACACTCCCCTACTTAGCTTTTTGTTTGTCCTCAAACAAAAGAATCAAAAAGGAAACTTCAAAGGCTTTGGACAAATTTTTAGCACGGTGTCATTCAGTTCAAACACAAAAATTTCAGGTGGTGATTCAATTGTAATTGCGCGGGCAAGCATGAAGCCTTCTACTGATCTAAGCACAAACTATGAATGTGAAACCAGTCCTAAGCACAAAATTTACATCATAAAATTCAAAACAAAAACATGATCGTCTATGAACCACACCTAACACACTTCTTTGCAAGTAGATGAGACAACGCAATAATCAACAAATGAGGGTAATAACACACATCCAACAATCAAGCAAACATCCTGATTAAGTTAGGTTTCCATCCAAATATTATCTCAAAAAGCACAAAAGCATGGATCAAAAGGTCTTTATAGGGTTATAGCTTGGCCAGGCTACAAGAAAAATGTCATATATGGGAAAATTGAGCTCAAAAAGCCTATCATAGAGGAACATTCCTTGTATCAATAATTACAATCCAAAGCTCTCCTTACCAATCATTACAAACCCTTGGTGATTAACGGTCTATCCAATAACCTTGACAACTTATTCTATTTTTTACTTTTCTTTCTTTTTCTTCTTTTTCTTTTTCTTTTCTTTTCAAATCTACAAACGTTGAAACTTGTAAGTCTATACAATTCAATGTTGTCAGGTTACTTTAATAATTCACCATGATACTTGACATAAAATACCTCCCTTTCTCCCCAACTTAAACCAACAAAACTCTAATTGAATGTTCCCCTATTCTAAGGCAAGGGACAAAGTACAAGAAGGTTTCGGGTTCAACAAAGTGAAAATATCAAAGTCCTAAAGTGGATCAAACATGAACTGGATTTTTAACAATTTTAGGCAATTTCAATGAGCATTGTGCTCATGAATATTGACAGTTCATGTTTGAGGACTTGATTCATTTGGCTCAGATTTGGGTATCAGATACTCACTCTTCTCACGGGTAGGCTTTATGTGGTCAAATATCTTGCTCAATTTCAAAAAAAGAAATGCCTTGATCCTTTCCATGCTTTCATACAATTCAAACAATTATTGGATTTAACATAACAAAAACGAGTTAAACATTGATTGTCAGTCTCCAGCATATAATATAACATTTTGAAGCTAACTCACTTTTTGGCTAAGTACTAAGTGGTTCAAGAGTAATCATGTTTATGAAGAGAATTAGATGAGATACTTTTTGTGTAAAGTACTAGTTTCAAATTCTAGTAAAGACCTAGAAAAACAGGAAACCAATACCTTGGCTTTGCGCTTTTTTCACAACTAAATCATTATCACACACCTGTTTGTTTGCTCAATCTTTTGGCTCTTCCGAGCACTTCAAACATTAATGTTCATGACCAATTTTCTTTTCAAGAAACAAAAACAAGATTAAACAAAATTTATCCAAAGCACAACATTTAAAAACAACAACAAGCTAAGTTATTTAACCAAAGTAAATGAAACTAAAAATACCGAAACACAGTACCAAACTGACAAAATAAATTGTTCCAACATGAAAATAAAAGACATAAGTAAAAAAAAACTGTCAAAGCAAAACAATAAGCATCAATAAAAAAAAACTCAAAACTGCGGTCCCTGGTTCGCCGCATCATCCTCCATGTCATCCACTCCGTGAACACTAGCAGTCCTCTCATCATCTTCCGCTGCACCATAGTGTTCACCCCCTCCATAGAAAGTAGGCATGTCCCCAGGCCACATGCAAGACTCCACGAATGACTCAGGTCTGAGCATCTGGTATGCGGGGTTTTGGCGAGCATCATAGAGAGACTGATAGATGCCTCGGTGGCTCCTGAAAAGCGCAGCATTCTGGTCCATTAAAAAATGATCTTGCTGCTCTTGTCTCTGATATCTCTGCTCTTGCCTCAGATCTCTCTGCTCTTGCTGAGCAAAATAAGTGGAAAATGAAGAGAAATCAAATGACCTAGGCTCTGTGTGCTGAAGTGGCTCCTGCTGAGGTAAATCTGGCTCGTGCTCAGGGTGCGGGACGCTGGAGGATGGCTCCTCAAGTTTTTCTGCCACTGCCTTCTCAAGACCTTTAAGAAATTTATCATCCATGGGTCCCACAAGAGTCTCGGTGAAGGGTCCGGCATGCTCCACACCTTGACTTCGGACTAATCCCATAATGAACCCCGGGAATGACATTTTTGAGGCCTTATGTGTCAAACCACTCAAAGCCACATACTTAAGCTCTCGGGAAATTATCCTAGCCACATCAACCTCCCCTCCTTTTAAAATATGCCAAATAAGAGGGGTGACAGCCTTCGGAGTGGTGCTGACATGACTCTTGGGCCACACATTGTGCACCAAGAATTTGTGAATAAACGCGGCTTCAAAAGTCATGTCAGCATAACTAGCCGTGGTTCCATCGTCCGTTTTCCCTTTGTTGTAACGCCTTCCTGGCAACAAAATATCCCTCACAATCTCCTCATGGTCCCACTCTTTGTCTTCATCTTTCCGACCATACTCACATAACGTCGGAACTGTGGGGTCCTCCGGTGGTGGTAAAGTGAGCGGGTTACCAAGGTAGGCATTGATAGCATCCCGGTCAAAGTGAATGGTCTTGCCCCCCACAAAGGTCGTGTAGGAGAATTGGGTATCCATGTCCTTCTTTTCACAATCGGGCATGGCATTGGCATAAAATTCCCTCACAATGTCCAGGTCGATTCTGGTGGTTGGGCTTAGGAGAGTGTCCCACTTCCTGTCAATCAACATCTGAAGGAGGTGAGCATAAGGTCCTACAGGATTAATTCTAATCACCTTGTCATGCCAAGTGCCCTTGATTAACTTCAGGTACCGATCATAGGTTTTGTTCGATGAGAAACGGTTCCGGTCGGGGTTTCTAGGCAAGGGTATGGACCGGTGAATGGTTCCGGAAGATGAAGCTGTGGTTTTTCGTTTGGCGGGTACTTGATTTTTAGGTGCCATCTGCAAAACAACCAGAAAATTCCAAATACGTATAAACAGTTAGCAGAGTATACGGAACTAAATGGGCAAGGCAGATTGGAACATAAAAAAATTTCAAGTCTGGGGTCAGTTCGCTTGGAGTTCGCTTAAGCGAACTCCTAAGCGAATATTCATGTGAAAATCTGGGTTCAGTTCGCTTAAGCGAACTTGTCAGCGAACAGTCACCCAAAAATGGTTTTCACATGAATATTCGCTTAAGCGAAGGCTTAAGCGAACCGTCCCTGAACCTGCGAAATTCATCCAACATCCAGCACATTCAGCACAATCCAGCATGTTACCAACAGAATTCATCTCCTTACGTTTCTACAACACAATTAGTGATCAAGAAAATGAGCCTAAATCACAACATTTGCACAAAAATCATTCAAACCCTTATTTTTCAAAAACTTTCAAAATGGGTCAAATTTCCAAAAGTGAATGTTCATGGCATTTGGTTGCGATTCTTGTTCCTTTCATCACTAGATTCCTGTTCACACAGTCTCTAATCACCACAAGTCATCTAATCCGAATCCCAACCATTTCTAAAAATGTATAAAACATGATATCTCTCAATTTAAGAACAAGAAAGGGAAGGAGAATCAAACCTGTTATATCAATGAAGAGATGCAAGTGCAAGATGAGAATGAATGCAAAGAATGAATGCTTGACTTGAATCGAAATGGGTTTGATTTTTGTGGGTTAGTGTGAGTGAAAAGAGAAGAGAAGTTGAGTTTTGTGAGAAGTGAGAAAGAGAAAAGGTACAAAGGTGTAAAAGTGGGTAAAGTGGGTGGTTGTGAGGAGTTAATGGGAGTTACTCCCCTTGGATGCAGATTTTTCAATTTGCTTCTTTGTGGCTTTCAATGCTTATGACTTAATTCCTACATGCAATTAAACTTAAAAACTGACTTACAAAACTGGGTTGCCTCCCAGCAAGCGCTTGTTTCACGTCATAAGCTCGACGCCTTTTTAATGCAAATTTACGGATCATGTAGTGAAATTGTCGACGTTTGCCAATCAACTTCACCACCAAAGTAGGGCTTCGATCTTTGCCCATTTACGGTCCAGCTGGACTTTTTCATTGGAACTTCCAACACTATTTTTCCATAAGGCTCTTCTTTGATTATAGACGGACCGGACCACTTCAACTTGAGTTTTCCCGGAAAATAACTCAATCTTGAGTTAAAACATAACACCATTTGTCCAGGCTCAAGGTTTTGTTTCACAATCCGCTTAGTCATGAAAACTTTTCGCCTCCTCCTTGTGCACTTTAGAGGATTCAACGCTTCAACGCGCATTTCTTTCAATTCTTGCATTTGAACCTTCCTCTTTTTCCCTCACTTGCTCTTGGTCAAAATTAAAGAATTTTAGCGCTCAAAACGTGTTGTGCTCTAGTTCAACCGGCAAGTGGCAAGACTTCCCATACACCAATTTAAACGATGTGAAACCCGTGGGAACTTCTCATCAAGCTTTAATGACCAATCTATCCGTGATTACAACACGGTCTTCTCTAAGACCCCTTTGAATTCTCGATTGGACACTTCGGCTTGACCAAGTGATTAGTAACATATCATAAAAAAAAAGTATATGTGTATATATATACAAGAAAGAATTTTGTGCAAAATTGCTTAAAATGACAAAATTGTTTTGATACTTATGACATTATTTCGCTACTCCCCGGCAGCGGCGCCATTTTGATGAAGGATTTTTACCTCTCATAAAACTATTTACACGTAAGTATAATAGAATCGTGTCCACAGGGAATTGCGTATTTCATAAGCATTTTCGCAATATTTGTCACGTTAAGTGTTGGGGTATAAATTGTTTGTTTGTGTAAAACTATTTTCCTAATAGACATAAAAGTAAAACGAGAAGAGATAGGGCTATTCCGCTTGCGGTCAGAGACATCAACCAAGCGTAACAGCTGCAATCTCTTGATCAATTAACGGATTCTAGCTTTTTAAACCATATTATCACAATCACTCGACAATATCATTCGTGTCCAAATGATATCGTTATTTCTAAGGGATCGTTTAAACATCGATTTCCCAAACATTTAAACGATCACAAAGTTGATTGGGTAGTTTAATCGACGATTTCCCAACCGATTAAATTACCCAAAAGCATTAAGTCCTAGATTAAAAGTGATTATCAAATATTAACATCCATGTCTAGAGTGATAACTTAAGATGGATTGTTATTCTATTTCTAGATTCAAAAGTATGTGTCCATATCATTTTGAATCTCAATAAAACAATAAAAGCAAGAATAACAACAATATTGAATAAATAAGCTAGAACCATATATTAAAATATCAAAAGATTACATAATAGCTTGTTTGAATACCTCAAGACTACAAGAGTAGATGTAGCTACATATGTCTATGATAACTTTGCAAAGGATGAAGAAAGGGTGAAGATTCCATGACAAGATCCATGATGTCTCAACAAATCTTGGCTTGAATCTACTCCTAACTACCTTGCTTTGTGTTTCTCTCTCTAGAAAAGCCCTAGTCTCTCTCTAAAACCAGAAAATTATGAATAAAAATGTAATAATCTCTTTGGAAAGAGAAGAGAAAACTATTTATATGGGCTGACTGCGTGCCAGTTCGCTTAAGCGAACATCCAGGAAATCTCCAGTTGACCATTGAGGTGCTGCCATGTGGTCCCTATCTTCTGAAGTTGGATGAACTTCGCTTAAGCGAAGCACAAGCGAACATGTGAGCGAACTTTCCTGGAGCTCACTGGAACTTGGTCGCTTAAGCGAACCATAGTTCGCTTAAGCGAACTGACCTTCCTTCATGAGCGAACTGGAAGCATGCTTGTAAGCGAACAGAACGGTTGCTCTCTGTAATTCGGTCGCTTAAGCGAACAGGAGTTCGCTTAAGCGAACGGACCTTGGTTCAAGAGCTTCCTTCTTTTGGTCCTTGCTTGTCATTTCCTGCATAAATTGGATAGAATCAGGCATGTAAAGCATAAATGGTAAAATTACACTCAAATGGTAGCTTTTCCTTAGATAACTTGCAAAACAAGTCACTAATTTGCCTAAGTTAACACATGAAATATGTTACTTTTGAGCACTTATCAGTCACTCCTTTGACGGGTGTTGGACGTGCTTTGAAGTCGAGGAAGTTGACTCCTAAGTTCATTGGTCCGTATCAGATTTCAGAGAGGGTTGGGACAGTGGCATATAAAGTTGGTTTGGCACCACATCTTTCGAACTTGCACGATGTGTTTCATGTGTCACAGCTTCGGAAGTATGTAGCGGATCCTTCGCATGTGATTCCGAGGGATGATGATGTACAGGTTAGGGACAACCTGACAGTTGAGACTATGCCGTTGAGAATTGATGATAGAAAGGTGAAGTCTTTGAGAGGTAAGGAGATACCTCTTGTGAGAGTCGTTTGGGGTGGAGCGACTGGTGAAAGTTTGACTTGGGAGCTGGAGAGTAAGATGCGGGAGTCGTATCCGGAGTTGTTTGCTTGAGGTAAGATTTCGAGGACGAAATTCTGTGATTTGGGGAGAGTTGTAACGCCCTAGTTGTCATATTTAATTATTTGATTTATGTGGAGTATATATATATATATGATTTTTGGTGATTTATGTGGTGTGTTATTTTATTATATGGTTTATTTTAATAATAATTAGATTAAGTGTGAAATAATAATTATTTTGGTGTTTGGGGAGTTAATAGAATTTATTAAAATTAATGGGAAGTTAAGTGAAAATATAGGGAGTTAAGTAAGAGGGAAGTTAGGAATTAGATGTCAGAAGCTTTGTACGTGAAAACTGTCAGTTTTGGGAGAAAGAAGAGAAGAGCAAGTAGAACCCAAAAGAATCCATTTGATGTGCATTTTTCATTCTGAATTAAGGTAAGTGTGAGGTTTACTTCAATAGTGTAGTTATTGATTTCTGATTTTGAGTTTAACAGATTTTGATGAAAATTGGGGATTTTGGGTTTTATGTTGGAATGATGATTTTGGGAGTTGGGAGTGTGAATTGGATGCTAGAAATAGGTTCTAAGTGCATCCAGAAAGTTAATTTATATCTGTAAACTGATTTGGGGAGTGATTGGAAGAAAAATGGGATTTTTGAGAAAAACCAGTTTTCTGCCCGTACAGAAGTTCATCGCTCGCCTCGCGAGCAGATCAACTCGCCATGGCGAGCAAGCCTGGACAAAACTTGATTTTTGAAAAGTTGTTATAAGATGTTTTGGGGATGGTTTAAGGTACCTAGATGATATTAATGATGACTGGAACAAGTTTTAGGTTAAAAAGATGAATGGGGAGCTTAGTATTGAGGTTTGAGTGAGGAAATGTCATTTTTCCCGAGAGCACCTATTTTTCACTCGCCTCGAGTTCGCCTTGAACTCGCCATGGCGAGCAAGTGGTTTGTGAACACGCCATAGCGAGCAGATGTGCTCGCGAGGCGAGCTGTGCAGTTTTGAGTGCTGTTTTGCTTGCATGAATGGTTGTGATGGAATATTGTTGTTTAAGCATAGTTATATTTAATTGTGCATATTTCTGGATGGTTGGATCTCTACTGGATGTTGTTACTGATGACCGTGATTATGCTAAAATTTATTGAATCATACATGTTGTTTAAGTGGAGTCACATGGAGTTTGTATGCATGGTCAGTTGTATGTAGATATACACAAGTAGGTCCATTGCATATGCATAAACAGCGGAGAGGACTCATGTCCTAGAGCACTAGTTGCTCAACAGCGGTGAGGGCTTCGGTCCTGATGAATGCTTTAACCATTCAAAAGCGGTGAGGGCTTCGGTCCTGTCTGGTACCACATGCATATTTGCATCTATTGAGGAGTCTAAGGTGTTGTCTTAGCAGTGTTGTCATGTCATTTGCATGAGTCTTAGTTGTTGATTGTAGTTGTTGCATTGATGATGATGACGTTGTTGATGAATATGTACATTTGTATACATACTTGATGGGTGGATTCCGATGATGTTGTTGTTGCATGTGAATTAATTATTTATATTGACAAGATGATGTATTTGATGTATAGGGTGTTAGATTCAATTGAAGATTTTTAATATCTATATTTATTGTTGTGAATCTCACCCCTTCTGCTTGAAAATGTTGCTCTTCCTATGGGTAACTTGCAGGTGATCCTGAGTAGTCGGTGGTGGCTCAAGAGTCGTGTCTAGGGCTCTGATACGTGGGATGGGAATTATTATATTATGTGATTGTTGTTTTCCTTCCTATGTATCAATTTTTGGAACTTGTTGATGTGGCCCTTTGTTGGTTGACCTATTGTTGATTAGGCTTAATGCCAAGATGTTGTTGGAGAATTTAACCGTTGTTGTTGTTATTGAAATGCAAATTTTCCGTTGCATGATTTTGAAGTTGTTAAACATGTTAAATTAAATAGTTTTATTTTCTATTTAAGAAATTTTGGATCTGCAATGTAGCATGCCCGTTTGATGCTTAACTCTGATTAATATTTGTTATTTAATTGTTTTTGGATAACGGAGTGTTACATTAAACCCTAAGCCACCATCAAACTTAGATTGGAAAAAAATCCCAATTCACCAAATGCACTTTTCACCCGTGATCAAAGACCCCCTAGGAAACCACATTGAATTTTCTTAATTTCATCACAAATAGTTTTGAAGACCTTTGCATACTACATATTAATATAATACGGAATGGATTTATTAACTGTCTTAGAGAGCGCAATTATCCCTATAAGACTCAAACATCGTTGTTTCCATCCACCAAGCCTATTCTGGATTTTCAAGACAATGTGCTTACAACTCCCTCTAGTGCATCTATCGGTAGCTAAATTAGCCTCCAAGTATCTACCCAAACAAATATATGTGTATTTTATTGTTTATCTTTTTTCATGATGCTTGGCGGAAAATATCAAGGAAGTGCATAATACAATGAGCTTGCATGAATTCGTCTATTCCTCATTCCACATGATTTTGTACAAAGGAGACAAAATATAGTGTTCAATATAGTTTCATTTAAGGTGATCTATCATAAGCTTTCTCCAATTCAACTTTTATGGACATAAATATTTTCTTGCATTTCATTTTAGCCATGAAAAAGACCATTTCTTGGGTCACAATTATATGATGATGAATGCTACGCCCCATAATAAAACACGATTGATAAGGGGAGATAGTATCATTCAAAAAAAAAAATTAGTCATATTAACAATATAAAAATAATTTTGTAAATCACATTACAAAGAGAAATCATCCTAAATTGAGAAACAAATTATGGTATATTAATTTCAAGGATCATAAAAACCATGACATTATTAATAAAAAGATATAAGAGAATGAATAACTCAAACATGATTTACATTATGGAAAAGAGAACTAGCCACAATGTCTCACGCATCCCCACTCATACACCATCACCATCCCTTCCCTAACCCATCAACCACTCCCCACCCACCTCAAACCCACCGTCTTCCACTTTCATAAGACTAAAAAAAAGTTAAGAGAGTTACTTTTAAAGGTATTACGTCTTTGTTTCAAAGCATATCTAAAACCTTTAAAACAAATCCAAAAAAATAGAACAGATAAAAGCAAAGGTTCTAATTCGGTGGTGGTAAGAGTTTAATCTCGTAACCTCGTGATATAAAGTTTGAATCCTCTCAAAGAGACAATTGTAAAAAGATCATTATTGTCATTTTTTTATGGTCATTATTGTCACATTTATCAATAAAAATTTCTTCCCTGAGGTTTTTTTTTTTAAAGCAAAGAAAATACAAAGAATCTAGGGTTAAATATGTTTTTGATCCCTATAAATATGTCAACTTTTCGTTTTAGTCCCTCTAAAATTTTCCTTCAACTTTTAGTCCCTATAAAATTTTCAATCACTACTTTTGATCCCTATTTTTAATTTAATTTTTGTATTTTTTAATGAAATTGTTCAGAAATGTGTCAAATATTCTAAAAACAATTCCTAAAAAAAAGTTAGATTTTTTTAACAAAACACAAATTAAATATGAATTTTTAACCATAAACAATATAAAAATTCATATTAAATTCATGTTTTGTTAAAAAATTCTTAATTTTTTTTGGAGTCATTCTTATAATATTTTGAATTTTTCTGGAAAATTTTATTAAATAATATGAATTCTACATATGAGTTTACGTTAAAAGAAGGACCAAAAGTGAAGATTGAAAACTTTATAGGGACTAAAAGTTGAAGGAAAATTTTAGAGGGATTAAAACGAAAAGTTGACATATTTATAGGGACCAAAAACATATTTAACCCAAGAATCTAACCATACATGATTTTCCTTTCTTCACTTAACTTTTGAAACCAATTTTTTATGTAGTATAAATATCTCAACAAACTACACATCTTAACTATCATTATAAGTTGTGTGTAGGGATTCCATTACTTTTGTGTTTGTATCCATTAATTTAGAGTACTTAAAATATCAATTTATTTTATCTGTGTATACCCGTTAAGCTATCCACTTCGTGTTTATGGTGGATTTTATGATTTTTTTCAACCCTAACTACTATTGTTACTATTATTGTTTTTCTTCATAAGTCGACTATTACTATATTATACTCATTTGATATTTTTTATTTATATATTTTTTGTTCTCTTAACAACTAATTGCTAATGGCGGTCCACTTTGTTAAACGCCATTTGGTTTGCTATTGTTTGGAAAATATGGAAAAAAAGAAATAACAGAATTTTCAAGGTCAAAGAATGCTCGCGCGATTATGCGAATAGTGGACAAAATAAGTCTCTTTCCTTTTCGTGGTTGAAAGAGAATTTTTTTCAATTCTCTTTCAATTACCATGGTTGGTGGCTTAGTCCCCTCGCTATGTTGGGCTACACTTAGTTGTTATTTTCTTTCATTGCTTTTTGTTGTTTTTTCTTTTCCCGATTGTAAATATTGTACAGATTTTAGTGTTTTTCCTTTGCACACCTTGTGCTAGGAAAGACATTTTGTGTTGATAATATATTTCATTTTAGCTTCAAAAAAAAAAAAAAAAAACTAATTGCTAACATTTGTCATTAAAGAAGAATCATTTATTTTAAGGATAAAATGTAGGTCTCTTTCCTTACACTTCATATAGTTCTTCACATAATTTTATTTTTTTTTAGGTTATAACAAACTTTGAGTGTTTTATGTGAAGAACCACACAATAAGCATTTAAGGACATGCAATGCACCTAAGTTTTATTTTTATTTTAATTTTAGTTCTACGAAAAAACCAGGGTGCATTTTATTAGGTGTTTTTTGTATGGTTCCCAACTAAACAACTCATGATTTTCTCAAAGTTTTTTTATTGGCACAAAAAATGTATTTTTAGCTAAGAACCATACAAAAAACACAATGAAATTCACATGATTTTTGTCCTCAATTCTAACTATTTATTTGTTTCATCCTAAAAAAAAACTATTTGGTTGTCTCTCGGTTTTCTTCCTCATTAAATTTCATTTTAAACTATATTTAATTTAGTATATATTTTGTTAAATTTATTAGATGATTTATTCATTTTTTAAATAATAAATTGATAGAGGAAATTTTAGAGAGTTATTTGATTGGATTATTTATTTTGACCAATTTTATATATTTATAAGGAAATAATTTTATTTGCCTACATGTTTCATTATTTTCATTCTAAACACACACTCTTGATAATTTTTCAATTTAGATAGCAAATACTTATTTATTTTATATTTTAGGTAGATATTAATAATAAATTACGGGTTATACCACCAAATAATTATCGCTTTTAATATGAACATTTTTTTTATTTTATTACTTCTCAGTTATGATTTTCAATAAATATTATATGTATCACACAAACACTAATTTGATTGATAATTTTTCAACTTAGATAACAATGATTCATTTATTTTAATATTTTAGGCGAATATTAATAGCTTTTTTGAGTTATATAGACTTTTACTTAATATTAGAAAGGCTAAAATATGGTTTTAGTCCCTGCAAATATGCCTCGTTTTGGTTTTAGTCCCTGTAAAAAGAAAATTTTATTTTTGGTCCCTGCAAAATATTTTGTTTTTGAAAATAGTCTCTGACCCCACTTTTGCGGTGGTTTGCTTACGTGGCACATTATAACTGAACCAATTTTGTAGTTTTTGGTCCCTGCAAAATATTTTGTTTTTAAAAAAAGGTCCCTGCAAAATTTTTTGTTTCAAAAACAAAAAAAATTGCAGGGACCAAAAACAATTCTTTTTTACAAGGACTAAAATCAAAACAAGGCATATTTGCAGGAGTTAAAACCATATTTTAGCCTATTATAAATATAACATAAATATCAATTATGTATATAACAAGGCAACTTAGGTATAAAATTATAGCAAGATAATTGATCTTTGAAGTATATAATATGATAATTGATTTTTTTGAATATAATAAGATAATTGATACTATACTTAATATACGATAACACTTAGTTGACAATTTCTCAAATCAGAAAAATGATTGACAAAAAATGTATAGTTACGTAATTCTCTTAGACTTCTAGGCGCATAAAGTGTCAAATATATGGATGCTAGGCGCATAAAATGTCAAATATATGGCATCGGTAACTCTTCATCATTCTAAGCGCATAAAGTGTCAAATATATGGCATCCGGTAACTCTTCATCATTGTCAGTATAAGAACAAGGTTGTATTCCTAACTAACAAAAAAAAATTATTAGCATTAAATCAAAAAATAACATGCACCAATCAACAAATTATTAGTATTATATTAAGAAAATCTTGTATGATTAACTTCAGATGCTCTAAGAAGAATATCAAATTCATCGTGATCTCCTATTTTGACAAAAGAAACTGACCATCCATTGCACAATATACACTGTCATTATCGATGTATCTCAAACCACCATTATAATTCATTATAATTTGGGAAACACAAGTTTATAATTGATTAAATCTCTAATTTGTTAAAAAAAAACATTGTATTATCCATCACACACATTGTACTCTACGCCGACGGAAGGAATAATTGCATGAATATAATGGAAAAAATTTATGTTCTTACAAACTTATATATTCTGTATTCTAATTCTGTACAAAAATCTGTAGATCACAATTTTCTATTTAAATAATCTACTTATACATTTAATGTTGTTATATCTCTATAACTCGATTTAGTTTCAAGTCGACTTTTGGTTATAATTGGCAGATGGGGTGTGTTACCTAATACGACCATATTACAGGTTTTGAGCCATTGCCAACAGTCACACGACCATGATCAATGAAGTTATGAAAACAGAAAATCATGGAGACCATAGTATTTGTGTTGTTGTCCATACAACCAATCTTCTTATCAAACAAACATTTTATTCAACTTCAGTTAAGATTTTGATTTTGATTTTATTTCGATATAACAAAATAAGCATGAGGGTCATGTAGTTGCAATGTGGAGAGAAATCAATTCAAGTTTATGGGTATCTCTTTGCACTTGCAATTTGTGCACTAATTTAAGAAAATTTCATAAAGGCTTGGTTTTTAATTGCTTGAATACATATGTTTTACAACCGGTTAAGAATCCTACGTCAGATAGGTAATAGTTTGATAATAACAATGTATTTATAAATCGGTGCAATCCTTAAAAAAATACATATTTTTACAAATCTCACTTATGGGTTGGAAGCTTATAACATATAGGTTATCTTTGTATATTTTTGGCTTAATTGCATTTTTGGACCCCTATCTTTTTAAAAGTTGCGGTTATGGACCCTTAACTAATTTAAATACAAAACAGACCCCTATGTTTTGATTCTTTTGCAGTTTTGGACCCCCAAGGCAAAAAAAAATAAAAAAATTGACATGTGGCACCTCACTTAGAGTGCCACGTCAGCATTGACCGAGTCAACAATGGACTGGGGGTCCAAAACTGCCAAAGAATCAAAACATAGGGGGCTATTTTGTATTTAAATTAGTTAGGGGTCCATAACCGCAACTTTTAAAAAGATAGGGGTCCAAAAGTGCAATTAAGCCTATATTTTTAAGTAAATCTAGAGGCAGCTGAAGCTCAAGCAATCAATGCTACGAATATCGATTAATTCATTGATTATTTGAATATTGGGAAACCTAAGTTGGTGATACGATGGTCGGTCGATGAAGCATATACATAGAAAACACAAGTTGAGGGAGAGAGGTTATTTAAGGTTGGTTACATCGTTTTTTTATTTCAATTTTTTATTAATCCCAAAAAGAAATTAAAGCTTCAAAATACATGTGCAAATGGATTAAAAGACAAAAATTAAATAAAAATTAAATCGTTACTTAAAATTAAGCTTAAATATATAAAAGATCCCTGTAAGTTCGCATGTTTTTTGTTTTCGTTCCTGTAACTTTTTTTGTTCTAAATCAAATCAAACTCGGTAAGTTGTTAACTTTTTGGTTTTAGTCTCTAACGTTAACTTCTGTTAAAAAAACGTGGTGAAGACTGAGTTCACGTTAGTGGCTTTCGTGGCCTGACAGATGATAAGTGATTAGTTTTTAGGGACCAAAACCAAAAACACAAATTTAAAAATTTAAAAATTAGATCTTCTTCATCCATCCATTTGTTTTCTCTTGTTCTTCTCCCCATCAATTTCTTCATCTCTCTAGATTGTCTTCTCCTTCCATGGCTATTAACTCATGTTACGTAAACTATGCAATTTTATTCCAAATCTTGAAAAATGGTAAGAATTTGTTGATAAAATCTAACTATGAGGGTTTTGGGTTGAAGCCTTGAAGGAGATGATGATTTTTAATTGATCTCATTTTTTTTTTTTAAGATCTCACTCAAATTGGTTTTATTTTTATTTTTATTAATTAAAATATGTGAAATGACTCATCATAGCTACATCATTAAAAATGTCAACTCATGCCAACACTAAAATTATTTTCTATAGTTCGTCAATTAATATATAATAGCAAGACTTAGACAGAACTTGAAAAATTCTGAGATCCTTCCACTTCAAAAAATTGTCCTCATTAGCAATGAAAGCAATGTTTCTACAAACCAGCAAGAGCAATTAAAAATTCCAAGAGCACTGCAGATTTTGGCCGGCATAAGGAAAAAACCATTTTGAGGTATCAAGCAACTTTGAAGTTGCCAAATAAACCTGTAAATTTGGTTTGTTTCGTATAAGTAGTACTTATCAAACTTAAACATCAGTAAATGTTTTTAAAGATATAAGTTGGCCATATACGGCAGAGTAATAATTTTAACTAGCTTGTCACATCATTACCCAAAGCTATATTAAATCATATCTTGCATCATACAAATGCACATTTATATGATAACAACATCACTCATTCAGATCAACCATTCCAAGTTAGAAAAAAGAATGTCTTCATTTTCAATAGAAGAATTTATAGGAAATGGAGTTTTGAAGGAGCTGCTCCCGAAATTGTTGGATGAAGGTTGGGATGATGTGCCAACAATGAAGGTTATGGACTCCGATGATATGAACTCGATAAAAATGACACAACGGCAAAAGGTTGGTTATTCTTTTCGTCAGCTTTCATCAAACTCGAAACACGTCTATATCAAAGTATGCTTTTACTATCTTTCAATTATAGTCCCTTTCAGAATGAACATTTATCATTTAACAGTTCCCATCGGATATGAATCCTCTACACCCACTTTAGAGTGTAAGGCAAGTGATATCAACTATCAACTATAATATTAATGTTTCTAAGTCTTTATTTTCTGATTGCATAGGACTCAATTGGAATAAGGGCATACCTACACGATCGTGGATTGATGCAATATGCAGATAAGCTAGAGGCCAGTGGAAAAAATCTGTCAGAGCTTATGAGTTTAAGCAGCATGGATCTTTCTACTCAGTTTGACATGAAGAGAGGCCATATTGTCCGTTTCATAGACAGAACAATCGATGAGTCCTTTAAATTACGCGGAATTATGGCTAGGAGAAGAAGCAGCTTGATGTATAGACATGAAAGCATCCCAAATAGACTTGCATCTAATGGCTCCAATAGTATGATGAGAATGCAAATGAGGAGTAATACAATTTCTGATAGATCATTTGAACAATCACTTACTGAGCTAAAGATTAAAGATGGATATGTGTTTAAGGGGATTGTGGCTTCTGAGCCAGCTGATCCAAGAGCATGTGGTTGTGTGCAACCTCCTCCAGTCAGTGACCAAGTTGCTCCTTATGTTGCTATTGAAAATATATCGGTTCAGAAAATAACTCCAGAGTATAAGATTGGCATGGAACCATTGGTAAAAATGAAGACACCTCCAATGAAAGCTGCAGAACTGTGGCGAGATAAACCAGCTGTGTTCCTTTGTCTCCGGCGACCAGGGTAAATTCCTATAATATCTGTAATTTCCATCATTGTGTTGCACCCGTGTCCTTGTTAGTTGTAATAGCTGCATGCACGAGTTCAGAGAAGTAAGCTTGCAACAGTTGTTATATGCTTAACAGCTTAAGTAGACAACACACACACACACACACACACTACCAGAACAAATAAACAAGAAACAAAAGAAACGGTATACACAACAGGGATGGGATGAACAGATGCAAAAGTAGAACAAAAATATAACTTTAAGCTATAAATTCAGGTTTGATTAGTTCCCCTTGAACATGCAAACAGGTGCATCATGTGCAGAGCAGAGGCACACAAGCTCTTCTCCAGGAAACCCATATTTGATGCACTTGGGGTTCAACTATTTGTTGTTGTTCATGAGCACATAGAGTCAGAGGTATTAGCAAAAACATCAACTTCAATTATTTGTTCTTTCAATCAACTAATCATTATTTGACTTATTATCATATTGGAGTAGATCAAAGATTTTTGGCCTCGGTACTGGGGTGGTGGTGTACTTCTTGATCGGGGTAGGGATTTCTTCAAAGCTCTTGGAGGGGGAAAACTACTCAAGGAAAATTTTTTCTCAGGATTTTTGTTGAACCCTCGAGCAATTTGCAATTACAAGCGTGCAAAGGCTACAGGATTTCAAAAAAACTTTAGAGGGGAAGGAGAAATAAAGGGTGGACTCTTCATAGTAGGGAGTGGAAGGACTGGCATTGCTTACCAATTTATTGAGATGAACTTTGGTGATTGGGCCCCTATAGCCGAAGTAATCGAAATTTGTACCCAGCTGCAGGTTATTGTTCATGTGTTTTCCATTTCCTGCCCTGTATGAATATTGTTCCCCTTTATTTTATAGTTTTTAACCAAATCTTCTGTATCTCATGCAGAAACAACAGCAAGATCTAAGTGTACGTGAGGAGCCTTAAAAGGAAACGGTGACTGGATATACTGCATGAGTATTCACTATAATTCTGTTCCTTGAATATAACTCCATCTCCATTACAATTATTGCACAACATAGTAATATAGAAATCAGCAGTTGCTCATGCAATCTAAATGGATCAACACTAATTCCAATGTAAATTGATCCAATACTGTATTATTTTAGTTTTTACTATCTGTTTTCTGTTAAAAAAGTATATTACATAAATATATAGAACCAAATAAAATGATAAACTAAAACTGATGAAATGGTATTACTAGTAAACTCGGAGGATCGACCCGCTATACAAAAGATACCGATACAGTAAATGAACAATGGGTGGAGATGAATCTCATTGAAGAATGATAAAAGATACATGACACTCTCAATGAGAAGAGGGAGCCCTCTGCTGAGATGAGAATCAACTCCCATTACTCATCGACAAACTACCAACTACACACTCAACATACCCCCATGTTACCCTTTATAACAACCCCACCTTACCCTCCAATCACAACGTGCCACCTGTCTATTCAGCTATAATTTCCCCTCTCCTTTCTGACTGTTTTACTCTATACTCACTGCACTTTGTTGCATGCTCATCAGAATTTACTAAGATATAGATTCATTAGGGAAACAGTAACCTGAATATGAAAGACTGCCTTATTTAGAGAGAAAAAATCAGTATCTCCAAATATGCTTTTGATAGTTGAAATTATTGAGAAAAATCAAAGTCTCCCATTGACTAGAGATAAGATCTGAAGGAGTCTATAAGGAATGGACACCACTCACCTTAAAGTCGGATTTGTTGGGTAGAATCCAAATCTAAGATGGTG
The DNA here is from genome assembly GCF_003473485.1 of Medicago truncatula. NCBI lineage: Eukaryota > Viridiplantae > Streptophyta > Magnoliopsida > Fabales > Fabaceae > Medicago > Medicago truncatula. Next base: position 29,915,741 of record NC_053049.1, on the reverse strand, counting down.
TTGAAGTCTGTTCTATTCTATCGGCCACCCACTATAGTATTCACCCACCAAACTCAAGCGGGGCATATTGAAAAAAACTCCAACTGTCACATTTGACTAGAGATAAGGCCTGAAAGTGTTAATAAAGAATTGGAATCTCTAATCTTGAAAGCTGGCTTTGAGACGTTGAGTTAGATCCAAATCCAAGAGAAATAAATAATCAACAGGGGATAGTGAAGAAGTTTAATTGATACAAAAGAACATAGACGATATCCCATCTGCAATGACTTCAATACACAATCACCAAAAGTCTCCACATGAACACGTTCCATCTTTAAACAAGTGGAACCGGGCTGTGTCTCTTACAAGAATCTCTCTATTGGTGATCTTAGAGATATATTTAGTTGCATTGTGGCAATCGCTACAAACCCTCAGATTTTTAACTACTCGTATGGGCAGACCAGGAGGAATAAATAACAACCCAAAGGCAATTGCAAGCTTTTCACTGTGGTGGTTAAGCATCTTTATTTTCTCTGAATCACCAACATCATGCAGAACAGAATTCATATCAGGCACATAACCCTCTTTTATCATTTTGTAGTTCAACTTTTCAAGCTCAGAATATATCTGATCTGAAAATGGATTTGACTTATCATCGGCAGAGAAAACGTGCACTTGGTTCTTGTATTTGATCCAGCTACATCCCGGTTCCTTTCTCAGACCCTTATCTCTCATATCTTTTCTTAACCTAGCAACTTCCTCCCATTTTCCTTTAGCAGCATATACGCTCGAAAGTAAGACATAGCTAGCAGTGTTATGTGGGTCTAATTCCATAAGAAACTCAGCTGCCCACTTGCCAATGTCCATGTTTCCATAGAATCTACACGAGCTTAATAAGGTTGCCCAACTAATTGCATCAGGACTGAAAGGCATCTTGTTTATAAAATTCCTTGCTTCTTCTATCCTCCCAGCTCGGCTGAAGAGATCAATCATGCAAGTGTAATGATCTTGAATTGGTACAATCCCATGTTCATTAATCATAGATTCAAATATCTGATTTCCTTTTTCCACTAATCCTGCTCTACTACAAGCTGAAAGAACCCCAATAAATGTAACCTTGTCCGGTTTTAAACCATGGGCTAGCATGCTTTCAAATAACCCGATTGTTTCATTGGCTTTACCAAACTGAGCATATCCAGAAACAAGTGCAGTCCATGTGACTTCATCCTTGAAGCTAATTTCATTAAAAAGTCTATGGGAGTCTTCAATGCTTCCACATTTACCATATAATGTAACCAAAGCATTGGAAACAGTGATAAAAGAAATTAGACCAGAAGTGAGAGCTCTAGCATGGAATTGAGCACCCTCTTCTAGACTTGCAAGGTTTGCACATGAGCTAATTACACTTCCGAGGGTGAAGTCATCCGGCTCAATTCCATATTTTTGCATATCACTAAATGTTTTAACAGCTTCTTCACTATAACCATTTTGTCCGTAACCCACTAACATTGCAGTCCAAGACACAACATTCTTGCAAGTCATCTTTTTGAAAACTGCTTCTGCTGATTTTATATTCTTACACTTGCAATACATGTCAACAAGAGCGCTGGCGACAAATATGTTATCTTTATAATCCGTCCTAATAATATAGGCATGAACTTGCTTTCCTTCTTGCAAAGCCATAACACCGCCACAAGCAGTTAAAACACTTCCAAACGTATACTGATCCATCTGTAGATTTTCCAGTTTCATCTCCCTGAAAATATCAATTGCATCTCTATCCAACCCATTCTGAGTAAACCCCGTAATCATCGATGTCCAAGAAATCGAATCCCTTTCTCGCATTTCAAAAAACAATCTTTTTGAATCTTCAACCCTACCGCACCGCATCAATCCCATTATCAACGTATTATACATAACAACATTCTTCTCAGGCAACTCATCAAAAACCTTCCTTGCACAAGATATCATCCCCATCTTCGAATACATATCCACTAACGGACTCCCAACAAAAACATACGACATAAAACCAAACTTCACCACATGTCCATGAATCTGCCTACCCAATTTCACACACCCTCGTTTCGAAGCAAGTATAAGCAAAGTCGAGAACGTAATCCGATTCAAATTAAACGACCCATCATTCTTCAACATCAAATTATAAGCCTTTACAGACTGATAAATCAAGCCACAACCAGCATAGCCCGAAATAAGTGAATTCCACGACACCCCATCTCGTCTCGGCATTGCATCAAACAAGTATTCCATCTCAGAAACACGACCCAGTTTCGAATAAGCGGAAAGAATGGTGTTCCATGAGTAGAGATTTGGGTGGGGCATTTGATCGAACACCTTGCAGGCGTAAGGGATTGAGCCGAGTTTGGCATAGGAACTGATGAGATTGTTTAAGAGGAAGGTTTCAGGGTATGGAAGGGTTTTGATGATGTGAGAATGGAGGTTTTTTGCTTTGGTGAAGTTGTGAGTTTCGCAGCAAAGTTTGAGTAATGCACAGTAATGGTTTGAGGAAGAAGAGTGTGAGAGTGACATGTATTTGGAATTGTAGTGTAATGTAGAGTGATTGTGAGGAATGGAAATGGATTGAATTGTTCAACATTAGAAGAACATGAATGAATTCAATGGTTTTGTTTGAGGAACAATAATATGATACGCTAAATTCTTCAAATTTTCCTTGTCAAAAAAGAAATCTAAATTTTCATAGACATTTATTTGAGCTCGTTAATTGTAGAGCATACTTTTGGTTTACTAGAAAAAAGAAAGAAAAGAAAAAAAGTAAATGTCGAAATTGCAAGCTGAACGTCGTGACTCGAGTTCAAACCTAAGACCATATAGTTGTGTGTGAGTTTAACTTTAAGTGGTAAATATCAACTAAGAATAAAAACATTATATCTTTTATTTGTAGACAAAGTGATAAATATCAACTAAGAACTCGGTCTTATAGATTTTCATTATCATAGGATTAATTATAAGTTTTGTTTTCTTTTTTTACTTTTAATTGTTTGAATTTTATTTTTGAAATTTTTCAATAAAAAAAATTATCATCGCGGTTAGGTCTAACAGAAGAGACTAGACTCTTACAATGTACAAACTAATGTTTGAATTAGACTCGCGCCTAAATAATGGTTATATCAAATAGAAGGAACTTGCGAAAAGAAGAAGGAAAAAAAAGACAATTTTTAGGGCTCAATTTTTATTTTGAAGGACGGGTTAAAACTATGTTCCTAAAGGATATATTATGTTAGTTTATTTTATCAAAAATAAATATTTCAATAGTATCGAACAACTTGAAATCATTGTTTTAAAATTTTCTTTTCTCTTATTATAACTTCTAATGCCAATTACAAATAAAAGTTCTAATTTTTTTTTTTCTCACATAAGAGGTTTGATGTAAAGGAAAATAAAGATACTTAATCACCATGATGGAAAACATGAAAAGTTGATTCACAAAATGATAAATGAGGGTTATGTGCGTGATATGAATTCTATGATGCGTGATGTAGAAGACTCCGAAAAAAAAAAGTTTAATTAAATGCAACTAATATCATTAAAAATATGTGCATTCTCAAAAGTAGCATTCATGAAAACTTGTTTCATGAGAATATTTTAAGAATAACATCATTAAACATATTAAAAGTAATTAAATATATTTTTGTTGGTCAAGAAAAGTAATTAAATTTACTTATATTTGAGACTAATAGAGAACTAGAAAAAGATACATCCCCCACCAATTAATTACCTAAGGCAGACCTACATAACTTACCCATTTTAGTTACATTGATTAGTACAGTTATCCCCTCATTTTATAAAATTTAATATTTGGAGTGAAATCACAATACAAAAAAAAAAGTGAAGATACATTATTTTAGTCAAGTTAAAACATTAAAGAGCAAATTTAACACTGAACAAACAAGGCATTAAAATTAGACTAGTAATAAGAAACAAAACCATTGATTACTTCCTTTAACCTAGAGTTAATCCCCTTCACAGCCTTGACACTTGAGAATTACCAAGTATTTCATCCATAAAAGGTATTACACCGGTTATATATATGATACTAGGGTATTTGTGCATTTGAATCCAGAAAATACCAAAGAGGCACTGTGCTGCATTGAATATGCGCCGTATGATGAAGAAAGAGGATCAAGGCTTAACTTTCATCTGACCTGCTGGCACGATACCTGCATCAGCATGGAACAGGGCAGTCCACTACCTCTCTCTGGCAAAATTTTGCTGTATTGAATATGCGCCTTGTTTGCTTGCGACAGCTTACCATCCAAGTTGTGGCTGCTCGGGAGAAGTTGCTGTGAAGGTTGTTTGTGGCGTGTTAAGAAGTTCAGCCTCGCACACTTCATGCAGCTATATTGCAAATTGTATCAAATTTGTACATAAATTTATAAAACAATCAAAGTAAACCTAGTAGAAAGAAATAAACTTTCGAATATTGCAATAACTGCAAAATAAAGCACACTAAAGCAAAATCATTGTTCATCGACTCCAACCATCATTCCTATTTACTATTTAGCATGCTGTAGAAACTAAATTTTAAGTGTAAAACTGAAATTAAAAAAGGATTGGTGTTGAGGAAATTTCAGTCCTTGGTTGCTTGCAATGGATTAACCTGATTTGGCTCTTTAAACCCTCCAGCCAAAGGTTCCAACTGTGGTTGAACAGTCTGCCTAAGCATATCTGATAAATTTGCCATGTTAGGTAGAGTTGAATGAATCAGTCCTGGTTGATATGAATGTGATAATGGAGGAAAAGCCATTGGCATTTCTCTGAGAAACCCCAGAGCAGATGATGGACCCGGTTGATGTTGAAGAATCTGACAAAATATTCAATTTTATAAAGGTCAGTCAGGCATATATAGCTACTTGTAAGCTTTAGAATTGCTGGTATGCAAATTGACTAGAACCGTACATCTTTAGGAAGCAGCCGTTCCATATTAAAATCCACATGTGGATTTACTGTTGCAAGTTTCATTGATAAAAACTGCCAAGAGGGAGAAAAATGTGTCAACTTCAACTGAAAAAGATGCATAGATTTCTAGAAACATATATAAGGGACAACTAACAAAACAGTTTATCGTATAATTATTTGTCATCCTTTACCAATTGTAACAAAGATGACACTGGCATTTAAATCATCAGCGGTGAGAGTTAAAATTATTGCAATTTCAAGCAGGTAAAATAACATTATAACAGTCAACGATGTTAATGAGACTGGAACATATGCTGATAGTGTACTGAAGCCTATGTTGTCAAATAACAGCTATAGCACCAATAGCTAATGGCATAGAAGAATTTGAACAAATTGCTATTGTTTCACGATACACTTAGAGGACAAGTGTTATCAAATAGAGGCTATAGCAGTGTGCTATAGCACTGTGGAATAGCGGAATTTGAACAAATGTATTTTCTCTGATTCATGATTGACAACACTTACTGAAGCAAAATCCAAAATTATGGGAAAATAAGTTGGATGATTTAATAATCAGTGGTTAGAAATATGCTTTTATCCATACCTCAACTTGTTGCTGAAGAGACTGTACATAATTAATGATTTCATCTAGCATCACTGCCTTGCCAGTGACCTACAAGCAGAATAACAATAAAATATCAAAAGAAAACAACACTCTAAATCCTCATATGAATATAAGGTAGTGAAATCTTCCAGTCTCAAGTTTTAAATGTACCTTGTTGCATCCAGGTACAAGATCTTGAAGAAACTTCATTCTTTCACTGATCTTTTCTCTCCTCACCTACAGTTGAAATCTAAATAATTAGAAATCTAAATCCAAACAATTTTTTTCTCATCACATAAATTTAGTTAGAACATCTTACTCTCTCTGCAAGGCTATGGCTATTTGTTGCTTGACCACGGCGAGCCCTAACATGTACGTATCCCTCATTAGGCGGATCAGAAGCTTGAGACCCCTGTTTGGCATTCTTCCCAGAAGCCTTGGCTGTTGAACTTGTTTGCTGCTTTCCCTTTTTTCTGCTCTCACAGTTGTCCTTTGCGGTTTCACTTGGTAACTCAAGAGTTCCGGTGGCTTTATCACTATCACCGTCCTAGCAGAACATAAAATAAAATAAACTCACATGGACAAGGGGAAAACAATATCAATCATGGTTATCAATATCTTACGATACATGTTAATTGTATATCGATTCGATACAAAACTAAACTCAATCAATACAAATCCCTAGTGTATATATTTTGGATATGAACCTCATTTTTAATCCCAATTCACTATGATGAATTTTGATTGTTTCTAATGAATCACAACTAAAATTAGTGTAGCTCTAGTCACTTTCCTTTTGTCGTTTGATTAATGACTTGGACCTACGACTATATTGAGGTTCATCTACAGCTTATAATTTTGCTATGTCGCTTGATTTTACTTACAAAATTCATATTTTATTGGTAATTCATCTTACGATTCATAATAAAAGATTCAATCCACGATTCAGAAAATAGATCGTCCGAATCACGATTTGAACCTCAAATTGATAACCACAGTATCAACTATACTAAAAAATACAACTCAGAGAAATATACCTGTCCATTTCTTTTCCTTTTCTTTGGATTTAGACCTTTAATAGAAGGTTCTCCACTTGCACAATCCAACATTTGGGAACCATCATCACCACTTGATTCATCTCCATCAGCTTCATTACAAGACCTACCAAGAACTTGTTTCCCTTCATCTTGAGACATCACAGGACAGTCACTTCTTCGATCATTCTGGATTGGACTTCCATCACTACCAAGATGCTCAACAGACCGAGACACGTGTAGAGGTAGAGCCATAGATTGAGGAATCCCACATGAGTTCATCATATCTACGAAACTCCCGGCACTAAAACAAGACATCCTTGCAGCATCAACAAATCCAGAATCAGTTGAAAACTGAGACAAACTTTGAGGAAATATCTCAGCCCCATTTGGTAAAACACCATCCCTCTTTATCATAGAACTACTACCAAGGTCCCAACCCATTCCAACTGTTCTATCATCACAACCAACTCTTGCAAAACCAAACCCATCTTTTCTCACCTCATTACTCTGACCATTAACATCACAAAAACCACCCAAGTTTTCAGAGTTAGTAAGAAGGTCCAAGAAGTTAGGACCATATGAATCCACCATTGAATTAGGACATGAAGAAGTACCCATCATAGAATTTTCCATGGAAACCAAACCTACAGATGAATTTGCAAGGTTGCCACTAACAAACCTCCAATCTAAAGTACCCTCTTTTCTATCTACCTCAAAATTTTCACTTTCACTCATTTCCTCAAAATGTATATACCAAAACCACCACTATCAAACCCTCTCCTATAACTTCTTTGAAGTAAACTCAAAATAGTTAACTTCAGATTAAACTAGACAATAAAGTAACCTTATACAGTGACCAAATAGTAGATTATATAGAAAAATTAAACATTATAAAAAAATGTGTTAGAGAATTTAACATTGAAGTAAATGAACAAAGCCCAAATCAAAATCTAAAACCAAACTGAACAAATGAGACAATACCCAACTCCTAAAAAGTTGCAAAAACACTAAAAATTGTAACTTTTCTCAATTTTTGAGAAAAATTTCAAGTTCCCAAAAGATGTACTATAAAGGGTTACACATACACACACGAGTTTGCAGAAGAGGGTAAAAAAGGGTGTGTTCAAAGGAGTGGTGAAGGGAAAGCATGTAGTCAATGAATCAAAGAAAGAGAGAGCATTGAATTGAGTATCATAAATAGCCCCAAATTGAAAAGCTAGGTCAGAAATTGCAGAAGCTAGAAGAAGGTAAAGAGAAAAGGAAAAGTGAAGCAAAAGTGGGAAGAGAGAGAATCCATTTATGATTCTGAGCTACTTTTAGCACCCTGCTTTGAGCTTTTTTACTAGAAAACGTTTATTGATTTTGGGAACTCTATTTCTGTTTTCTTGCTATCAAACATGCCATTTACTGCTCAGAGGAGAAAAGAGAGTGCACACACAAGTAAAGTAGTAAACAAAGCCAACTAATTAGGGTGTGCAAATTCTAATTCAATCGATAAAAATATCAAAATTGTTCGATCAACATTACGATAGTGGTTTGAATTTCAACTCAGATGTCTTGTTTGGGTTGGGTGAATTTTCAAGTCAACTAATTAGTAACTAACGTATATGTATCTTGATGGATAATTGTAAGTGATAGGGAGAAAAACACCTTTATTAATACTTGGGTTCGTGTAAAATCCTAGTAGTAATAATATTAATGGTAAACTAAATGCGATAAACGACATTTAGAATAAAAGATCTAAACAATGATATTTAAATGATGAAAAAAAAATGGTTTTTGACGAGTGTTCCTATACAAGAATGTACTATTTTTCCTTTAGAATTTTCTTCCATTTCTTTTTTTTCACGGTAAAATTTTAATAAGTCGTATCATTAATGATTTGTTGAATGAAATGTTTTAATTATAGTTAGTTGTCTATATCCCTCAGCCTTTTTCATATTTCATAGAATTCACTAATAATTTAGTTTAACACAAGTTACTGCACTTTATATGTTGGTGATACATCGTGTTAAACTCTAGATATGTGTGTAAGTTACAAGTCTCGTGTTCTATAAATAAATATGTCTTGTGTAGCATTGTGAATGATAGCCTCAAGAGTAAAATATAAGGTTAATTTTTTAAATTGATCTTGTAATATACGTGAAGTCTTAAAAATAACCATGTAAAAAAAAGACCATGTGCTATCGTTATAATTTGAAATTCTTCCTATTTTTGATCTCTTATTTTTGTTTCGGGAGTTTTTACACGCATGTTTATGATGTTAAAATATTACTTTCCACAAAAAAATGTAATTTTCTGACAAAGGATAGAATAATTATGAATTTTTAAAACACCAAAAACAAAAACAAAAAAAAAAATTAAAACTCAACCTAAAAATCAAATTTTGAGATAATTGTTTGAAAAGACATCTATACAAAAACATAGAAAGGATCTAGAATTTTTCAGCACATATTTTAAAGATGTGTCAAATTATTTTGATTTTTTAATCAAGACATATAAAAAGAAATTTTGAAGTTTTTAAACGAGGGATAAATTAATTATGAGGGTGTGAATAATTTTTATTAAATACGTTGACGGATTCTGTAATTCAAACCATGATTATTAAAGCCATGATTATTAATTTCGTTTATTACAATTAGAACTAGAACTATTACCAGAACATTTGCTACTAGGAATCTCAAGAACATGAAGAGGGTGTGAATTAGGTGCAAGACAAATTTAATTCTAAAGCATCAAAGAAAATTTTCTCAGTAGAAGACTAAGCGGGTCATAACACATACATGGTTTTTGTTCAAAATCTTTTTCCATCAAAATATGGCTTATATATTTCACTGCTTCTGAAAAATTAGCATCTTTAAAGGTAGAATCTTTGGTTGCATCAGAAGAAAAAACGAGTGGCTCCAAATTGGATGGGCCCACATAAGAGTTGGTGATAGTGAAATCTTTAAGAGTTGTGTTATTTGAACATCCATATATGTGACAACTTTCGTGATAATCAAAATTTTACAAAGGAAATGAGGTAGTGGCACAAAAACCAAAGCAATAGAGAGAGAAAGTAAAAAGATCATGTGAGTATGAGAGAGAAAGTTGTCACAAAAGTTGTAAAAAATGGTTGTTCAAATATCATTTCTCAATCTTTAGGCTATGTTTGGATATTTTAAAACGAATGGAATGGAGCGGAGCGGAATGGAATGGAGCGGGATGGAATGGAACGGAGCGGGATGGAGTTTCCATTCCATTGTTTGGGTATTTTATAGAACTCATTTTACGACGGAACGGAACAAACTTGTTTATTCCATTTTTACCCTTATTTAAAAATACTATCATATATAGAATTGTATAGTTATAATAAAATAGTAACAAAAATAATAGTAGCAAAAAAGTTTTAATTTTGTTTGAAAAATTTGTCCATCACGTTACCCCCACCATCTCCATTCGTTGCGTTTTTTACATTTTTTTATTTAATTATAATGAACTTTCATTGATTTTCATGAGTAGTTTGGCTTTGTAGAAAGGATTTTGATGTATTGGACTGTCTAGTGCTATGTAGAACAGTGTTGTAGAGTTTGATGTTGTTGGGTATAGAGATAACGTGTGTAATTAAATAAAAAACTGGGTTCAATCGGAAATTCGTGGCTACCAATTGGAAATTAAAAAAAAACTAGGTTAAAAAGGTAATTGTCAAATTAATAGACCTCATTCCATTTTATACACTCCAAATTGGGAGGAATGAAAATAAAGGAAGATGATGGAATGGGATGGAATGGATTCCATCATATACCACTCCATTCCACTCATTTTTTAAATATCCAAACAATGAAACTCTATTATATACCACTCCATCCCATTCCATTCCACCACATGCCATCAATCCAAACAAAACCTTAAGGTTTGAATTTGGATCAGAGAGAAAGATTAGGTTAACATGGTCATCGAATTTGCAGGTTGTTTCGAATCCAACAAAATTTGGATCCATAGCAGGGGCGGAGCCACTCACATGATTGTGGGGGCTCCTACATGCACAAATTTTTCTAAACTTTTTTAATATATATATATACTGCTAATAACACCCACCCACTATTGCTTTAGTAACATATCAAACACACCCACCCAGCAACCCAACTGCCCAAACCCAATTGGCTAACACAATTTTGATCCACCAACACACGTCCTGCCGTCACAATTCACAATTATAGAACACGTTTTCTTTCTTTCTTTCTCACGGTGAACAAACAAACTCCCTCTCTGTTTCAACCACATAAAAAAATCAACCACTTCCACATCCTTGTTTCAAAACAAAACTTCCTCCTCTTTGTTACTTGTGTCTCTAATCTTCTTATTCCTTTACTATTTTCTCTCTTCCTCCATTGGTGGTGATCTTCTAAGAGGTAAACCCTTTTCTAATTTTATGATTTTAAACTTATTTGTTTCATTTGTTTATTATTGTAATGAGAGTTAACATCTATTATCACCTTGTTGATTGTCGCGTCATTTTTTGGAGATCAAGGCTATTTGATTAGTTTTTGACTCGCTAATTTATTTCACGACTGAACATTTATTTTTTTTAGAAAAGGGGAAAAAGAGGTTCAAACTACCCCATTTTGAAAAGATTTAGGGTTCGGGGGTTAGTTACATAAAGGGAAGGTATTAGCACCCTTTTGTGTGTAGTACTCTACGGGAACCTCTTGGTTTTATTTAACGTTTTGTTCTATGACTTGTTTATTTTTGAAAATAGAATTTAAAGTGATAAAAAGGGAAAAGAGGCTTATTTTATTTACATTTTTATGATTTGAAAGGACGAGTGTCCTTTGCCTACATACCCGTGAGGGATCAAAACCTCGTAGTTCGGGGTAGAAATTAATGTTTGATTAGTTTTGTGTTATTTACATTCTGGCTTGTGTTGTGTGCCAGACTGGACCTTTTGCTACGTGTGTGTTGACTGATACAGGTTCGGATTCTGGTTGCTTGCTGGTCGTCGGTGTAGGAACGGTTGCGGTTCTCTGCTCCTCTGTGATGTGCAATTCTAGAATTTCATGTGTGTTTCTCTGGCTGAAAATGGTTGTCTTTTGCAGGTTTAGGTGTTTGGGTTTTATAGTACTAGATTGTACTGGAAAAATGTTTGAATTGGGGAAGGGGCAACACACTTTTGTTCCTGGTTTTGTTGCAGATAGGGTTGGATTGGAACAAGTTAATGTGACAGGCTGTTTAGAATTGGATTGGGATGAATGCCGTGACAGGTTTTTTTGGATTCATCGAATAATAACAAAAGAATAAGATAATAAATGAAAAATAAAAAATAAAAAATAAAAAGAAATGCAGAATTGACTTTTGGACTTATCTTAAAAAAATGGAATAATTAAATAAACAAATAAATAAAGACTAATATAGAATAAAACAAAAATTAAATGGTTTTTTTTTAAAAGAATAAAAGATGGAAATTTCAACTAAAACAAAAAATTAAATGAGAGAAGAGGGCCCGACTCAGAACCAAAAATGAGGTATTTTAAATTACTTCTCTTCCGAATTTTTCTGAAAATTTAAAGACTGATCAGGATCCAACGACAAAAATTGGGGTATGACATTGATATTGAATTTATGTTGATTGTGTAAACTTTATTGTTAGGGTTTGACAAATGATTATTTAGGATTATTCAATAATCTTGAACTTTGCTGTTATTTTATTGCTTTAAGTGTTTGCTTTGATGTTTTTATGTTGATTGATTTTCTATGATTGTTATGTACTCATGAACAGTGTTTATTGGATAGTAGTTTTTTGTAGTTTTTCGTGCTACATTCAATTGATTGTATTATGTGTTTGGTTGTCCATAAAGCAACATACTCCACAACCAACATCCACTTTCTCACAACACAAGCCATTGGGTTTCAATTCCATTAGTAGAAAAGGTAAGATGGGATTTTTAAATGAGTTAAACACCACCGCCAAGACACCACTTTAATATCGTCCACCAATTCCAACACCTTCATAATGAGTTTTATTACTTATGTGAGACTCATTTTCAAAGTGTAAAACCGGCGTGAATCTCATTAATAAGAAAATGATTGTTAAAAGAATGTTGACAATAGAGTGATCATATCATTTTTTATGTTTATTTCATATGATGCTGCTTAAATAAACGTCGTTGATTCAAATAAATTAAGAGTGTGTTTGGATGGGAGAATGTTTTGAGGGAATGTAATGTTTTAAAGGAATCAATCCAATTCTATTTTTAATATCCTTTTAACATTGATTTTATGGTGGGGTTTAGGATGGGAAATGGGAGTTGTTTCCCACGATGGGAAAGTTATTCTTGACCATTAAATTAAAGAGGTGTACAGATTTTACGATAGTCAATCAACACTATATATTTTCCCCACATCATCTTCAACCTTGAGAATGCAAATCTGCAGTTATAGATTTCTTATCTTCATTTTTTTTTCCTCAACATGAAATTAAAAAAAAAAATACAAGGAATTGAAGCTCTTTTGCAAAAATTCCAAAAATAAAATACATGAAATTCGTGTGAGCACTGAATTTTGTGTTTTCTGGATTCAAAATCTAACTCTTGTAAATTTAAAATTAGGTAGATTTAGAAAAGTGCTTTTGGTTTGTGCTGTATCTGGATCTGGTTGCTAAAAGTCTTAAACTAGGATGATAATAAGCATTAAATGGATAATGAATAGTGTGTCCGTTGTACACGTGAGCAGGTTGACGATTTTGCAAAGCTTTGTCATGAATGTGTAAGCAATTTATGAGAGTTTAGTCAATACCATTTGAATCACTACTCATGGAGCTTGAAGGATGACGAGGGATGTGGTAAAGGAACTGCAAATCCAGGTCAGTGAGATTGCTGCAAGCAGGGGCGGAGCCACCCCCAGCTAGCCTGGGCACTTGCCCAGGCTCAGCTCCAATTTTCTTTGTAGCAAGCCCAGCCATTACTAAAACTTTTAGTTTTTCCTGCGGATTTTTATGTAAATTCCGCAGGAAACACATTTCCTGCAAATTTTGCCTAGAATTTCCTGCAGATTCTGCAGGATATGTGAAATTATCTGCAGAAAATGTGAAATTATTCGCAGGAAGGAAGTAACATTTTGCGATAATTTTTTTGCCCAGGCTCTATAAAATTTCTGGCTCTGCCATTGGTTGCAAGTGGTGTGTGAGAGATATGAGGAGAGTGAAAAAAATCTTGTGTTGAGGGTTTATAATAAAATCATGTTCTCCATTTAATCTAATGATCAATAATAACTTTTTCATGGTGGGAAACAACTCTTATTTCCCATGCTAAACCCCACCTGATTTTATAGATGAAACTCATGTAAACCTCCATAAAATGATTAAATCCAAATTTCACTCGATAAAAGAGTGGTTATCGTAGAATATTATTATAAAAAGAATATTTTTAACATTTATTAAAAGAAAGTGTTATGTTAACCCATACCTCCGAAACACTAATTAAAGAACTAAAAATAACACTTTTTTCAAGTTTTAAAAAGTAAAATGCTCAATATTTGAAAAAACATTTTCTTTTATAATTTATTTCTTAAACAAAACAAAGACCGTCCAATGACATATTCTCCCGCTGTCACTCCCAATATACTATACTAATCACACGAGAAACACGACAGTGGCATTACTGTAATATTTTCATATCCCAGTGGCATTTTCTTCAAACAGAAGAAGAGTCAAACAACACGGTACCGCAAAGCATTGCTTTCTTCTTTCTTTCTCCTTTTTGTATTATTTTTATATTTAAAATAAAAATAAAAATCATCAAACCAAACAAAATTGTCACACGCAACACACTTCGTGAATTCCCAGGTACCATTTTTCTCTGCTTTTCATGTTTTTTTTTTTGCTCCAATTATGTTTCTCTGTCTCCACAATCTTAATTATTCACTAATTTTTGTAAATTATGTATGAATTAATCAATTTAGTGAAAAGGGTGTTATTTATTGATTTTGATTGAAAATTAAGCTGTGCAAAAATATTTTTTTGCTTTTGAAGTTTTTTATTGATCAACTATAAGCATAATTTAGTGTGACAATTATTGAAAATTTGCAGATTAATTGTTTGTTAAAAAGTTTAAACGAAAATTGGGAACTGTATAAGAATTCAGAATTCAGAAATGGGATCTGAAGGGCCAAAGAAAATTACAATTCATGTAACTGGGTTTAAGAAGTTTCAAGGAGTGCCAATAAACCCTACAGAGATTATTGTTAATAATCTGAGGGATTATGTTGAAAAGAAAGGTTTTCCAGCTGGTGTTACTCTTGGAAGTTGCACTATTCTTGAAGTGGCTGGTGATGATGCACTTCCTCAGCTTTATCAGACCATGGAATCTGTTGTATCGAAAACGGATACAGAGAGTAATGCAAATCTTGTGTGGGTTAGTTTGTTTTCTCTTGTTCAATTTGTTGATATCGTTTGGATTGACTTATTTGAGCTTATATATCAGTATGAGATTGTTTTAGAGATTTTATAGAAATAGCTTATGATATGTCCAACCTATAAGCTGTTTTCAGCTTATTTGTATAAGCTTTTCAGAATAGCTTAAGTAATGAAAATAGCTTACTTGTAGCTATAATGGAAATAGTTTGACTTTATTTATCTTTTGCTATAGGAATAGCTTATACGTAAGCACTTATGTGATAAGTGTTTATGCTATAAGCGCTTAATTAAATTGTTTTTCCAAACCGATTATATGATAGTACCTTTAAAATTTTAGTAATAAATACCATACAAATATAGGATCAGTTGCTTTAGATTGTCTTAATTACGTCTTTGAAATAAGTTTAATAAAGTATGCAGCAAATTACTATCTATTAGACTTGAAGATTGTTTGTTACACTTGTCATTTTCACCACATTTCTGGTAGAAACAAATTGAATTGCATTAGAAATTTGGGTTTTCTTGTCATGTAATCTGTAGCATTTTATTTCCCTCGTCACATTAATGACCTGAAATTGCTGCTAGACATTGTAACACATCGGCTTAAAGAGAGTTGAGAAGAAATCTCGCACCATTACTGTTATGCAATCGACACCTTGTTGAGTGTTATTTTGTTTCTCTCCGTTTTCTTTCTGTTTCTAAGTACTCTTGTTATATGATCCTCATTAATCATGAGATAGTTTTATATGTCTGTGGGAAACTAGTGTTGTCAATCGTGGATTGCAGAAAATAGTCCTACAGTGCTTCTATAGCCACTGTTTGACAATACTTTTTACTAAATCACGTATCGCTAAACAATAATGGTTTGTTAAAATGGCACCATGCAATAGCACTATAATGCCACCATAACTGTTATTTTACAACCTTATGGGTAAGCAATGATCGGTAGATGTTGAATAAAAGATACTGTGATGCAGAAATGCGTGTTGATTTTATAATCATATTTCCTGGATTATTTTGATAATAGAATTTTTCCTTGAATTTGTGCTTCAGCTTCACTTGGGGGTGAATAGTGGAGCTGCAAGGTTTGCAATTGAGCGGCTGGCAGCGAATGAAGCTACTTTCCGCTGTTCTGATGAATTAGGATGGCAACCACAAGTGAGTTATGATCTTGCTTCTTGTTTATCTTTTATAGATGAAATTGGAAAAAAGCTACAAGGTTTTCTTGTATGGTTTGAAGAATACCATGTTTGGCATTATCTGAATTCGTTTTTCTTTGTTTTCCGATTTTCTTTTGCAGCAAGTACCAATAGTCCTTGAGGATGGGGGAATTTCTCGAACAAGAGAGGTAAAACTGCAATTACTTGTAAAATTCTATCGCATGATCTGTAACATGTTGGATTGCATTTTATAGGACAAGTTATGATTTGCACAAACTAGTTTTTCATTCTTTTTAATGTATAGGGAAAAACCCGAACTTCACGTTAGTCTGAAATAAAGGCTAAACAAAGCTGATTAAGCTTACAAACTCTCTTCACCTTATAAATTGGTTTTGTGAGGTTGAGTTAGGTCTAAAACGCTAATGTTGTATTAATTGGTTGAGGGAATATCTATTCTTTACTCCTAATAACTGAATGAAGATTATACTTTTCATTGATGTTGTATTACTTAGTTGAGAAAATTAGAGAAAGAACAAATCAATAAGGAAAGAAAAACAGTTTTTTTTTTTTTTTTTCTTTTTCTTTCTGGTTATGTTTGTGTTAAATAATGTGTATACCCCACGATTGATGTTGCAAATTCAAATGCCCTGGAAAGTGTTAAGTGGATGCGTTTATGGTTATAGATTTGTATGGTTGGAGTTTGTTAGAACCGCAACCTTGGTTCAAAAGTAAAAAGATACAAAAATCGTAAAGAGAGAACACACGATACCCATTATGCCTATGTCCGACTGCAGAGCGGCTGCAGTACCTTTCTATTATTCTAGCATAGGGTTGGCATAGTACGACCCGGTCTTAATATTATGATCCAGTTCGCATGATTACCCCTGAACTGTACCTCGAGCGACCTACCCACTTATCAGTAAACTATGTGTCATACCCAACAGAGTTCAGTGATTATTTGAATCTTTAAACCGATGGAAAAATACTTTAAACTATAATGAACTTGCAAAGGAATATCTTGTTCATGTCTCTCGTACTTGCATACTATTGTAGCTTTGCTATGATTGTCTTTATTATTTTTCTAACTTGCTACTATTTTTTGTTTTATATAGACTTCTCTACCCGTTGATGCAATCTTGAAATTCTTGAAAAAGGGAAAAGATTATGATGTGATGATATCAAACGACGCAGGACGATTTGTTTGCAATTATGTGTATTACCACTCTCTTCGGTTCGCAGAACAGAAGGGTAACAAGTCTCTATTTGTTCATGTCCCCTTATTTTCAAGAATCGATGAAGAAACTCAGATGAGATTTACATCCTCTCTTTTGGAGGCCATTGCTTCTGCATGTTAATAATGCAATTGATTGAATTGTATGCAAGGACTGCCATGTCCTGTCATCTGGTTGTGTATGTAAATCATTTGTCTCAATAGAAATGCAATTGTATAACAATTATTGAGTGAAGAACAAAGTTGTTCTTTGATTTATTTTCTTTGGCGAGTCGTTAATCGATGTATAATTCATGAATGTCTGTTCTTGGATTGCACAGATATATACATATGCTTGTGATTACTGAATCTTATTAACTGCAAATGTTATGCAATTCCACATCATAATATAGTTCTAAGTCCACCATCAAAAGAAATAAATAATTTGCTATTGGTAATGACACACATGTTGGCAAAAAGGACCAACCTTACGCACAATAAGTAAAAATGTCACACATGCTGGCTGAAAAGTCTAATATCTCTCAGTTTGCTTTAAGCATCTGCATCATCACTGTTGAGTCAACCTTGTATGGTTGAGTACAGTTTTAAACAAAACATTTGAATGGCTATATTTGTGTATGACTAGGATGGTGTGTATTTTATTTTCTTCAATTGGAAGGAAGTGGAATATAAGGTTGTTAGCTTTACCTTTTATTACATGTGAATGTCATGATAAGGTTATAGTTGGCGGTAAAGTTAGTCTAGAAGGAAAAAAAAAATTAGTATATGTGGGAATTATCTTCCAAGAATGGTTAAGGTCTTAAGGATGATCAGCTTTTGGATTTAATGTTTTGAAGCTTAATTGAGTTTTATGAGTTGAAAGCAAATATTGGAGTAGATTGGAAAATGGGTAAGTGATTAATTAAGTTATTACAATTATTCATTATTATACGACTTGATTTACAATTTGTCTAGTGCAAATTTCTGGCATATAACATCATTTGCTATTGGATATAATTAATTAATTTTAGTTAAAAGGAACAATCGAGTAAAAGTAAATAAATTAAATCTATTGCAATTAAATAATTCAAAATACAACATGATGTATCTGATGTATATTTTTGATATATTGTATGTTAATAAAAAGTTTAGATGAATTGAATACCGTATAACACCAAATTCTAGATAGATGTCATGAATTATAAAAGATTAATCAAGTTACTTAGAGATCATCCAACAACCAAATCTTTATCATCTAATTTGAATTCAGGCTCTTGCGCCATGATTTGAACATCATGAATCTGTTTGGTAAAACACTTTTTTGATTTTATAGTTTATGTCTTATAACCTCATATGATTAGAAAAGGTCGTTTGGTAATAATCATTCTCTCACGAGTTTATATCTTATTTTTATTAGCTTATAGCATTTTTTGGTAAGTTAATTCAAGTAGTTTATAGCTTATAATATTTTATCACAATTTGACCCCTATAATTTTAGTTGAAAAAAAATTAAAAATATATTTTTTATGACATTTGATATTTATAAGCTACGTCAACCGTTAATTTTTTTTTTTGTTTTTGTTTTTGAGGGAAACCGTTAATTTTACTAAATAATACAAATTCAATTAGTTAATTTATCCGTTATAAGGAAACTTATCAACAATCTACTATAAGATCGCACTCATCATTATAAACTACCTAATTATCCATTCTAATTTTAATTTTACCACTCCCATGGTCCCTAAATAACAAAATTTTGTCACCTCAATCATATGAGAAATTTTCTTCCTTCTGAAAAATCAATCAAACATTCAGTTTCTGAAAATCTTCTTCCAAATTATGAGTATCTTAACCAAACAATTACAAACTAAATGTTGCCGAAAACTCAAAAACACCATCATCGTCAGAGCCATAACAACATCTACACAAATGCTGCAAAGTGACTATGTTTACATTAACAATCGCCAAATCGATGCTTTTATAAAATCAAATAACCCAAACTCAGCACTTGATCTTTTCCACAACATGCAAATCCGTGACACTGTCACCTACAATTTACTCATTTCATCCTCTTGCTTGCCACCCAAGAAAGCTTTTCAACTTTATTCCGAAATGGGGTTGTATAGAATAAGAGAAACCGCGACTACGTTTGCTTCTGTTGTAGCTCTTTGTACAAATAATGGGTTTTGTAGAGAAGGTTCTCAGGTTCATTCTAGGGTTGTAAAGTTTGGATTTTTGAATAATGTGTTTGTTGGTGGTGCACTTGTTGGGTTCTATATGAATCTTGGGCTAAGTGGGGTTGCACTGAAGTTGTTTGATGAGTTGTCAGAGAGAAATTTGGGTGTGTGGAATGTGATGTTTCGTGGGTTTTGTGAAATGGGTTGTGTGGAAGTTGAAGAGTTGCTTGGATTTTACGCTAGGATGTGTTTTGAAGGTGTAGAAGCAAATGGGGTTACTTTTTGTTATTTGCTTAGGGGGTGTAGTAGTAAGAGAAGGTTTCATGAAGGGGAGATGATTCATAGCTGTGTTTTGAAGATGGGTTTTGTGGAATATAATGTTTTTGTTGCTAATGCTTTGGTGGATTTTTACTCTTCATGCGGGTGTTTCGTTAGTGCAAGGAAGTGTTTTGAAGGGATAAAGGTTGAGGATGTTATTTCGTGGAATTCTATGGTTTCTGTTTATGCTGACAATAATTTGGTAAATGATGCTTTGGAGTTTTTTAATTTTATGCAAATGTGGGGTCATAGGCCATCAGTTCGTTCGTTCATCGGTTTCTTGAATTTGTGCAGTAGAAATAAAGAGATTGGTTTGGGGAAGCAGATTCATTGTTGTGTTATGAAATTTGGTTTTGATGAAAGGAGTGTGTATGTTCAATCTGCTTTGATAGACATGTATGGAAAATGTTTGGACATTCAGAGTTCTGTGAATGTATTTGAATGGCTTCCTAAGATGACATTGGAATGTTGTAACTCATTGATGACATCTTTGTCTCATTGCGGTTGTGTTGAAGATGTGGTGGAATTGTTTGGTTTAATGGTTGATGAAGGTCTTATGCCAGATGAAGTAACCGTCTCGACGACACTGAAGGCGTTATCGGTGTCTGCTTCAGCAAGTTTTACTAGCTCTCAGTCACTGCATTGTTTTGCATTGAAATCTGGTGTTGAAGGAGACACCACGGTTCTGTGTTCTCTTATGGATGCATATTCAAGATGTGGACATTGGGAACTTTCTCATCGGATATTCGAGACCATTCCAACACCAAATGCTATTTGCTTCACTTCAATGATCAATGGTTACGCTCGAAATGGGATGGGGAAAGAAGGACTTCTGTTGCTTCATGCTATGATTGAGAAAGGCGTAAAACCGGACGAAGTTACCTTCTTATGCGCATTAACAGGGTGCAGTCACACTGGACTGATCCAACAAGGGAGAATACTCTTTAACTCGATGAAATCTCTTCATGGTGTCCACCCAGATCGGCGACATATTTCATGCATGGTGGATCTTTTATGCCGTGCAGGACTTCTACATGAAGCCGAAGAGTTTCTTCTAAAGGCTCAAGGAAAAGGAGACTGTTTTATGTGGAGCTCTTTGCTCCAAAGTTGCAGGGTTTACAAGAATGAAGAGGTTGGAACAAGAGCAGCACAAATGTTAGTTGATCTACACCCAAATGACCCTGCAGTGTGGTTGCAAACTTCAAATTTTTACGCTGAGGTAGGAAAATTTGACGAATCAAGACAACTAAGAGACGTCGCTCTAGCAAGGAAGATGTCTAGGGAGATTGGTTGTAGTTTAATTGAGATAAGAAAGTGACAGAAGAAAATAGAGTTTCTGAATTGATGAACCATCTTGATCTTGCTCATTATTCACACAAGATAAAACACTCATGGAAAATTTTTCTATACTTGTGTTTATGTTAGTTTTCCTAAGATGGTAGTGTCTTGTCTATTCTAGCTATCCTAAAATTTAAGGGAAAGGTTTCTTTTTGGAGGAGTTTTTGGTGGGCATGCCAAGAAAATGAGGGTATGCATTTGTGTTTCCCTTGTTTGGTGTAACAAACTTAATGATTCTATAAGTAGAAAAATAATTTCCCGCCCCATTTTGTGTGTGACATTGTATTATGCAAAAAAAGATATAGTTTAGAATATGCAATAATCAAACTTTCCTATCTTCAATTCTCTTTCAGAGAGGCATAGTGGAGATAGTGCATAATGGTTGTGAGTTCTTTAAATGGTTGATGAGTAAAGCAAACTATTACAAATATTTTTATTTCTTGTACTTTAAGTGTAGGCATGTGGAAAAATGTAACACCTTCATCCACTTACAAGCCAAGCCATAAAGCCCTCCAAATCCTTCATTTTCCAAAGCTAATCTATGCTATATAAATTATAACCAAAGTATTCATATGCATTAATCAAATCAACCACATTCCTTACAATATACAGCCAACAAACAGGAAAAAAAAATATGGACAAATTCTTCTTGGTTTCTTTACTCGGTTTGCTTATAGTGGCGAATGGAGTTTCAGGAAGCATGATGTGCGACAACAACTTTGGCATGCTAGAAGAACTCAACAACCTCGACACAGAGGAAGATTATGAGGTAGAAGAACTTTCTGACATACCTTCATGGACAAGTGAACGCGGCGGAAAAGTTCTTGTGAATATTGATAGCTTTGGTGCTGCAGGAAATGGAGAAACTGATGATACTGAGGTAAAGTTCTTTCATTATTTGCAAATTAGTCCTATTTTTCTATGTTCAACATGCACTTTACACATTCGAGGTTGTTGAACATATGAAACTGATGATACTGATCAATTCTTATTTATAGGCTCTTCAAAAAGCATGGGGAGTTGCTTGTTCTACACCAAAATCTGTTCTATTGATTCCAAAAGGACGCCGTTACCTTGTTAATGCGACGAAATTCATAGGGCCTTGTAAAGACAATCTAATCATCCAGGTGATGCATACACAAAAATAATTATTTAGTTTTATCAGCGACTCTTCATTACAATTACTGACATGGTATTTGCATTTCTCCAGATTGATGGAACACTGGTTGCTCCGGAAGATCCAAAGAACTGGGATCCAAAACTTCCACGCGTTTGGCTCGATTTTTCTAAATTGAAGAAAGCTGTTTTCCAAGGCTCTGGAGTTATCGACGGCTCAGGAAGTAAATGGTGGGCAGCATCTTGCAAAAAGAACAAGACTAATGTAAATTTTTTCATAATTTTTGGCTTTGTTATCTTACAAATATTTTTAAAAATAACTTATATTGCAAGCAATAATAATGTTCTGTGTTTTTTTTTTATCTTTTCTCACAGCCTTGCAAAGGTGCACCAACGGTAAGAACAACTTTCTTAAACCAATGCTGTATTCTATATTTTAAGCACAAAAAAAATGTAGTTTTAACTCCGGAGGGTGATTCATTGCAGGCACTAACTATCGATACAAGTTCATCTATAAAGGTTAAAGGACTAACTATCCAGAATAGCCAACAGATGCATTTTACGATATCGCGATGCGATTCTGTTCGAATTTTAGGAGTTAAAGTGGCGTCACCAGGAGACAGTCCAAACACTGATGGAATTCATATTAGTGAATCAACAAATGTCATTGTCCAAGACTGCAAAATTGGAACAGGTTCTGAACTTAGAATCAACATGTTTATGATTGAGTCGTGCGGTCCTTGTTAAATGCATGTTTCTTCTAATCACAGTTGCACCACGATTTTGTTGAAACTCCGGTGTATAACTTTTACCAAAATCACGGTGGCACATTGTGCTTATGTCAAACTTACTGTCAATCCAAACATGCAACTAGAATTTAATTAAAAGTGATTAAAATAACATGTTATGTTGAAATTTCACATTAAACATATCTGAACATAAATCGCTTTATTTCGAACTCAATTATACTCAAAACAATTTATAATTTTCATTTAAAATCATATAAAATGGTCACACACAAACACATTGACTATATGTGTGTTATATTATTCAGGGGATGATTGCATTTCAATTGTGAATGCTAGTTCTAATATCAAAATGAAGAGAATTTTTTGTGGACCGGGACATGGAATCAGGTATCATCAAAATCTTCATCCCTCAATTTAGTCCAAAATCAATGTTAATACTTGTTTGTTACGTTTACAATTAGAGTGCTTATGGTTGCACAAAAATTTTCTGACACTAATAGCCGTTCATGAAACTTGTGTGTCTAAACGCTTTGTAAAACTATCTACTTATATAATAAGTGCTTTATTAAGTTGTATATACAATTAGACTAAAAGCATTCAAGCACAACTAACTTTACTTCAAAGTATTTAACTCAAATTTAATCAAATCAAATATATTCAGCTCCAAACACACATGAAGTTGATGCCACGGTTGTGGTTCCCACCATTTTTATCTTTCTAGAAGAATTGGTTACAGGAACCACATACATAACATTATTTTAATGGTTACGTGACTTGTGTAAACATAGGATATTAAACTCAAAGATAAAAATAAATTTATATTGTACTGGGAAGTGGAAACCATATTAGGTAAAGTAGTTATTTTCTTTCTCTAAACACTACTTTTTTACAGCATTGGAAGTCTTGGTAAAGATAACTCAACTGGTGTAGTCACGAAAGTGATTTTGGATACAGCATTTCTAAAGGGGACTACCAATGGTCTTAGAATTAAGACTTGGCAGGTAGAATTTTCTATTTCTATCTTGATTAAATTTTGGTAAATATTTATTATGTAGTATTATCAATTAATTTGACAACGAAGATCGACTCAATTGGCAAGGAGTTTAATCATGAGTATTTCAATAACATGAGTTACATTACCGGTGTGAGGATTTCTTTGTGGGGGATTTGTAAATACCTTGTTAGCGTTCTTTTGAGCCTTAAAGTTTATTGTAACCCTAATGAGCCCCATGAACCTAACTAACATAAACTTTATTCTATTAAAAAAATATCATTAATTAGTTTAACTACGAGTTTAGTGGATCTACACATAGAGTGAAAAATAAAATTATACCACATTTAATTGGACATTTTATAATTATTTTTCACTTACATTTTAAAACTATGGGAATTGATGAATTTGAAAATGACAAATAATGCTTTCTCTCTATCTTGTTTTGTTCGTGACATGTAGGGAGGTGCAGGATATGTCAAAGGGGTACGCTTTCAGAATGTGAGGGTGGAAAATGTATCAAACCCCATTCTTATAGATCAATTTTACTGTGATTCTCCAACCTCATGTCAAAACCAGGTACTCAAAACCAACACATCATTTTAAAGATTTGAGTTCTTTAATGTTTCATTTTTTTTACTGATAGCAACCCCTTGTTTTTTTCTTCTTCCAGTCATCAGCATTGGAGATAAGTGAGATAATGTACCAAAATGTAAGTGGGACTACAAATAGTGCTAAGGCCATTAAATTTGACTGCAGTGACACTGTTCCATGCAGCAATTTAGTCCTTAGCAATGTTGATTTGGAGAAACAAGATGGCACAGTTGAAACATATTGTCATTCAGCTCAAGGATTTGGATATGGTGTGGTTCATCCTTCAGCTGAATGCCTTAATTCCAGTGATAAAACTTCTCAAGATGATGAATCTCAATCTATTATTTCTGAAGATGATTATACCCGTCACACCGAACTATAGTTAAATTACATCTCGATACGCATGCCTTATACAATAACTCTTTCCTTAGAAATCGGAGAGTTAAAGATATAAAAAAAAAAATACAATAACCTTTTGATTATAAATTTAATATATCAAAAGGGGGTGTAGACATTGTAGTAGTGGTATGTTTGAGGTGAGGTAAGAGACTAATGGAGGTATGTAATATTGAATATTTAGAAATTACATTGAAAATAGATAATACTTGCTCATAAGTATTCCATCTACATTGGAGATTAAGAAGAAGAAAAGAAGACATAAATTTTAGAATATTGATGTAGATTTTTATTTTAAATCCTACTATTGTGTTTCCAAGTTTGCATAGTGATATTTTATGAACTTTTGAGTTTTAAATTTGTGTAACTACTTTCTTTCTTGGGTTGACTTTTGTTGATGTAATATAAGATATTAGTAAACGTTTGATTTGACATTGATATTGAATGTTTTCTTCTTTTGACCTTCTTTTTCAAAAAAGAGTGAAAAAAAAGAAAGTAATATAGTATATTGATGCCAAATAGGGTAGTATCCTAACATTATTCATCCAAAGCAAACATGTATCGACTTTGACTTATTATGAAATTGTTAGCTAATAGGATTGCTCGTGGTCCGTCGAATTGAATTGAAAAATTGCTTTTCTTCCATCTGTTTTTCCTCATTTCCGTCCTAACAATATTATACTCTAGTATAGTATTAATTAATGACAAAATACATGAATAAATTATAATTAAGAAGTTGTGTAGTATTACTAACATCAACTAATGTTATTATTTTGTTGTCGGCCACTGCAAAGAAACAAACATATGAATGAATTCCACATAACAATTTCTGTGCCTGCAAGTGCAAGGCATTACAATGTGGTCCAAAACATTGAAAAGGAAATGTATATTCTTTAATAAAAAAAAAGAAATTATTTCTTCAGTTGTCTATGTTACATAGCTTATTAGTTTGTATTTTGATTGCAATAATGTTGGAGCTGGTAGCATTTGTTTCTTTCAATTGGTTCATACAACACATGCATTAAAACAAAATGTTGGTCTTAAAAATTTGGCTTGGAGTTCAACTTATAACTGACCTGTAAGAAACTCAAAACAAAATACTTATTAGGCCTGCAGTGTCCATGCTCCATTCCACATGGGTTTCAATTCAACAAGAAGCTAATATAAATGGTATCGTAACCGTCTCCGAAAATGTAGTCTAGTGGTATGAGTTGAAACGTTAAAGGAATATTATGAAAGTGGTTGCGTCTGCTACTAATAAAGTGGTTGATGTGCAGTGTGTATGACAGTATGAGTATTGTAAACCCTAAATTAATGAATTAAATTCCTAATCATAAAAAAAAGATTGGATAGACATGACTCAAAGACAAAAAATATATAATATATTCCATGTGTGGATGGATGTAAGGGTCCAATTTTGTATATATGCTATGCTATTTAAGGGTTCTTTCTCTCTGGCTTTTGGACCACCTTATTTCATTCTCCTAATTTCTGTACATTACGACCAATCACTTCAGCATAGGTTTGTCCAGGTTGTAGGAAAGCAAAAAATCATGAGCTTAAATGTGACATTATGAAAATCTAAAAAAAAAAAAGTAAAAGATTTTGGTGATGCATATTTTAATTAAGACTAGTAACACCAATTGGGAACTAAAACCAAACATTAGAAAAAGTATTTACCTAATTTGATTATTTTTGTAAATTTTCCTTGTTATTATTATTTCACTTTTATAACTTATGGTCCCTTGCTTTTTCCCTTTATATGCAGAGCTCATTACAGCAAGAAATGCATCAATTATACATATGTACAATTTTATAGAACTTTGTATCAAAAACTATGCATTGAACATTTTAAATTGACACGGTGGGCAAAAAGTCATATCTCATATATGTATGAAATTTTGTTTAACAAGACAAAAAATAAGTCAAAAGAATTTAGGAATCTACACTATGATACTACATTTTTTTATTTCAATATTATGATACTACATTGATATCATATTAAACTAGTGATACCAATTTTTTAAAATTTTATTCACAGAAAAATGCTTTGTTTTACTGTTTATTTAAAATGTATCGCGTCCCTTTGTTGACAAATCGTATCGATGAGATATGGCTGAAAATATGTTTATAAGTGATGGATAATCATCATCTTATAAGTTGGTTTTGAAGAATTGAATTATATCAAACCAAAACCCTAAGATAATATCGAGTCTATCTAAAATTGATTCTCCCACTCAATATCGGATCACTCAAATCACGCTCCAAGTATTCAATCCTCAAATTCTAGTGCTTGAATATTTTACATCTATCCTATCATATATTACCTATTATGGAAGCTGTGATCTAAATGACAAAATGAACATTCCATAGTAGATCATATATAAAACAAAAGGGCACATGGATGAGCATAGTGTACAGTAATCATAGCCACAATGAGGTGGTTATTTGTGTGTGTCTCATTTTCAACCGTGAGATAAGGGTAATGCAAGTGCATTATAGGCCAAGAATTAACAGATAAATGTCTTTGCATTTTCCTCCAATGAAATTGTTGGTGAAGAGAAAAAGCTTAAAGGGTTCATAGTGATCCGTGAATATATATTGCTAACATGGCTTTTTGTACTTCATTACCAACATAAGGAATAGCAAGGACCATGACATATATAAACAAAATAATAAAGACAAAAATAATTTGTTTTTAGCTTTTAAATAATTTTATATAGATTTCAAGATCACTCACATGGACAAACCAATTTTCTTTCAACTAAAATTTCACATGCACCACAGACTATAATATATATCATTGCAACAAATTAGGAAATTTTCAGATTGCATCTGAATTGTTGGATATGAAATTTTTTATAAATGTGATTTTGTTTTTACATTCTTAGCTTCAAATTCTAGAAATATCCGTGAACAAAAAGTTGTGACTAGCAAGAAATAGCACTACCTCTATTGCAGCACATTTTCTACAAACATTTGCATTCATTATTGAGGTATAGAAGAAGAATTGAATGGTTGTTGAAATGAACTAAGCTTACAAATGTGTACTATATGATTAAAACTGCCTATAGTTTGTCATATTAGTCCTTCCCCACCAAAAACATATATTTGGATTATTCAGAAGAAAACAAAAAGAAAGTTGGTAATTAAATGAATATCAATAATTCAATAATAAAAATCTTGAATAACTAATTTCCTTTTAATTTTTTTCAACTGAATATGATAGCCCAAATTGGATATATAAAATGAAAATGTGACCCCACATTAATAAACGGGTTCCATAGTATCTAATGCTATAATAATCAATTCTTATTGAGAAGAGATGTATAATTAACAATGAAGGACATACATAAACACCTGATACGATACAAACACTGATACGTCGACAATGATAATAATTATAAGTGTTGTGTCAAAGTTGGATACCAACACTTATCCGATACCAAGACACGTCTAATCCAAAAGTATTCATGTTTCATAGATAATTAACCCAATTTGTTGCAAGGGAAAAGAATAGACAAAAAGTTATATAGGAATCTTTCTAACAAATTGTTATGGGCCATATTTTGGTGGCTGAATGGATGATCATAGCTTCAAATTGTTTAATAATTACCCTTTATTTGGTTGCTTTGAAACATATTCACAAATAATGGATCAGAAGCAAAGCCAATCAATCATGTGTTGTGTGCATTGATGAAGTTCACGAGTGGAGACTTAATAGTTCACGAGCACATTAACACAAAAAGACGGCTAACAAAGATGTGTGGTACACCTTTTTCTGATTATTGTTGGTACCAAATAGTATAGGAAAAAATTATAATATGCAAGTAGGGCAAATTTGGAAATAAAGAAATAATAATGTATACCAAATTGATAAGTGTACGTGAAACCAAAATTTTAAAATAAAAATTGATAAGTGTACGTGCCAGTTTCTTGTGACTTGGTAAGCTGGAATAAATGCAATTTAGAATAGTTATTCTGCTCGTGAGAGACATCTAGGGACACTTGAACACTTTCTTTTATAATGATTTTATGTTTTGAATTAATATTATGGATCTCTCTAATAAAACTTGTCACCAATGAAAACAAACAGAGTCACAGGAATGTGTAAAAAGGTACCAATGGGAACTTGATGAATGTTATTATAATGTTTGAAAATAGGGCATGTTATTATTATTAGTTATTACCTCTGCATGTTGTAAACATAGCAAGAATACGGTTGATTGGGAATTAAAAACTTCCAATAAAAGACTATCATTTTTTTTTATAATAAAATTTTAAGGTGAAGGGATGATGCACAATTTAAGGAGGATCGTTTACAAAATGGTGTCTATTTATCTTCCTTCAATGGTGCAATTGAATTAGAACTTTTGGATTCAAGATCTATCTTTTTAACCCTAAATCAAACCTTCTTTTAACTCTAGATCAAACCTTTAGAGTTATAATACGCCATCGATTAATATTTAATTCTAGCTTCAACTTTATTTCAAATTTTGTTTGATTAGCTGGTTGTAGGTACAAAATATTTACGATTGTTAGTGTTGATTTATCTCGTCAAAGAATTTATCCTTGTTTTAATTTTTTAAGTAATAATTGTTCTCGATTGACCTAAGACATATAATCCACTGCCTATAAGGTGATGACACGTCATCTTACATTATTTTCAATATATTTTTTAGTCATTTTATTTAGGTTTGATCCAATTAGAGGAGTTTTAGTAAAAATGTCTATGGTTTTCAGAACATTTTGTAATATTTTCATTTCGAGTCATGTAATTCTAGCTTTCTTAAAATCAAGTAGTTCTTAGGTGTTTTTGATGTAATTCAATACAAATTCATGCAAATCAGCAAAGCAAAGCATCTCAAGAGGATTTTGGAAAACAATGAATGATGATTTAAGAGGCTTCTTAAGACATTACAAAGAGGATAAATTCTATTTCAAGTCCCAAGGCAAGTTTCAAGGAAGAAAACACTCAGAAAGACCAAGAAAAAAGGCAAAAATGCGTTGCTAGCGCGCACCGGGTGTGCTCTTGCGGGAAATCCCACATGCAAGAGGCGTGCGCCTCCGGCGGGTGTGAGGAAAAATCTCAATGTTTCAACCCAAACTCACTTGGAAATCAGCCTATAAATACAACTTCTCTCATTCACAAATTCTCATTCAGAACAAATTAGTTCAAGAGGAAGGCAAACACTAGGATCTTCAAGGAATGAGTCTCTCTCCTCATTCTCAGTCTCTAGAGTATGTTTTATTCTTTTGTAATTTTATCATAGTAATTAAATCCAAATTGGGTAGGATTCTAAGATAAACCTCTATTTAATTGTTGGATCTTTTTAATTCAATTATGTTATAATATCTATTTAATTTTATTAGGCAAAAGTCTTAGTGCTTTCACTAGGACTAGGGAGTGTGACATACCTAGCACCTATGGCTGAACCTAGAAACAGAGCAAACACTCTCTTCTAAACGTTGGATATTAATCTTATTCTTCCCCCTTGATAAGGTAGACGTAATAAGATTTCCTATTTGTTGAACTACTAAGATTGTATTGAATATGTTATGAACTTCTAAGATTCATAGACAAAGTTGGAGTATTTAGATAAGGATTTAAGAATATCAATTTACCTATGTTTCAATTATCTACGAGAGAGTAAGGGCCCACTTTAATATTATATGTGTACATCTACTAACACATGTAGGCTTGACCACGCTTATAGTGTTGTGTATAACCTTAGAGTGATCAACATGTGAAACTTGACAGTTGGAGGGACATATGGCCCACAAACTCATAATAGAATTATTGTCGTAAAACTGAATGAAGATTGTCTGATTAATCCAACAAGAGAATAGAGTGGATTAGAAGAATTCTAACCGTTACTAACATTCTGCAAATAGAATAGAGGAGATTCGAATAATCCTAATCGCCGCTAACATTCTACAATCAAACTAGGTTACTAACTCACTCCCGCTTTGCACAATCAAATCAAACTTGCAAACCCTTTAATTTACCCGCTTTATTTTATTTAACTGTTTTTATTTTCTGCATCTAATAAATAACACTAGTTGCAACAACAATCCATGTAGAGACAATCTTACTTACCCGAACTCAATCATGATCCAATCCAACAACTTAGGATCCCTTCCACCCAACAAGCGCCTCAACGACTAGTTGGACTCATCCATTTCGTAATGCCTCAATGACTTCTAAAATACACCGAACTATCTCTTCATTTTAAAATGAATGTTGTTTAAGTTTTTACACATAAATTAATAAATACAATAATATCGTCAAAAGACATAACAATTTTCATAAACAAATTATCGATGTGTTTCCCACCTTTATTAATGTAGAGTAAAACATATAATGCTATCCAGAGTCTAATACTCTCTTTCTAACACATGTGGATTCCACCAATTTTTGTGGGATCCGATTCTAAATTAAAAAATAATATTAATTCTATATTAAAAAGTGAAAAAAAAATATTCATTTAAAACAAGTTTTTTTTAATAGTAACATACATTGTGAAATCAATGAATTATCTAAAGAAAACATAAATATAATAGAAAATGATTAAAATAAGTTTGTATTGATTGACATGTATAATATAATTTGTGGAATTATTATAGTATAACTCCTACCCGCCTCTATAAATAAAAAGTTACAATTGGCCAATGAATGGTCACGAGAGAGGATGAAGAAGGTGATGATTGTTGGAACTTGGAAGCAGAGATAGATATATGTGGGAAAGGGACCTATGGAAAAGGTGAAGGAAGTCACAGGTAAACACTGTTAATAGAATTGAATTGAATGAAGAGTGACTATCAACAAGTAGTGGCATTTATGTAAAATACGTGGCTGCAGTTGACATTTGATTCAACCAGCACCTCATGTACTATTGGAAGCAAAAACATGGATTGGAAGGAAATAACAAAAATCCATATTTGATGCATATGACACTCTAAACAACCTCGTGCGCATCACTATCACCACCACATACAAAATGTTATTATCATATTCATAAATATAAGATTTTGGGTTAAATAAGTAAAAAGTCTACGTATTTCAGTCACATACACATTTTGACGCCTTTGATCAATAGGTAAACTAAAAAGTCTACTAACTTTCTCACATAATAAATCTCCATCCTACTAAGAATCACACCAAAAGGACGATCAATCATCAATATCCATCACTCTGAAATGATGATCATCAAACCAACTTTCCATATTCAACGTAATCCATATTTTAAGAGTTTGCAAATCCATCCACCAAAAGGAGTCATTTCTCCTTCCATCCAACACCATACCTCGATTTATCCCATACTTGTGGGATAAAATCGTAAACCATGATTTCCACTGATTGGTCATAATTCTCCAACGCCATTTACCTAATAAAGAAACATTAAATTCACTCACTCTACGCACTCGTAAACAATTGATGCTGATAAACTTATCCTAATGTATCCAATGAATTTTGTGAGATTCCTCCCCACCTCCCTACCGAATTTTGAAGAGATTATACATGAGATAACCTTAAAGAAGATAATAATGTAAACATGTAAGGATGACACGACATATTTAAGTAAATTTAGTTGATGACACATTAATAAGTTGTGATTCTTCATGCCAAAGACCATATTCCTAATCCATTCAATCAGAGGAAGCCAAAGCAATTCTACATTGGTTACCGTCAATTGCAAGTTCAAGATATTTAAATGACATATGACCAAATTTATATTTAAGAATATATGACACATCTTCCAACCAATAACTTGACATATTTATACAAACGAACAAAACAAGCTTTTGTGAAAATTTACTTTAAAACAAGACATCAACTCAAAAAGAATTAAATTGGCCTATATACGCCCTAATGTTGACTCAACTTTTCTCTCACACAATCAAACCATCTGCAAATTGTAAGGGAGAGATCCTAAATTATGTGTCTTGCCTAATCTCAAAACCTTTGAACATGTTTATGTTGACCGAAGCATTCAACACAATATCCAAACATTCAACTGCTATCAAGAACAAAAATGGTGAAACACAATCTCCTTACCTAAAACTCCTACTAAATTTAAACTCTGTTGTTGGGCTATCAATAACAAGAACTCCGACAATCAAACAATTTTTTGCTTATTCTCAACTTTAGGAATCAACACAATGAAAGTGAAACTTCTACCTTTTACCAACTTGCCATTAGCATGAAATTCATTCAATTAGTCAAAATTAAAGCAATCGAATATCAACATGTATCAAACACATCTTTTGTATAGTACTTAAGTGCATGTTTGAATTGACAATGTGATTTTCAAACACATCTTTTATATACTCCCTCCGTCCCATAATACATGATACAATTGACCCTATTACGCATGTCAATGCATAATTTTGAGTTTAAATATCTTGAATAATATATTATAAAAAATTATGAAAATTTAATATTTTGAAAATACTCATCGAGACGAATCTAACGACATCTTATATGATATTATTTATCTTTGTATATTAGTAGAAAAATATTGTCAAAGTAAATTATATCAAAATTGAATATTTTCAAATGAGTCATCTATTGCAAGACGGAGGGAGTAATACTTAAGTTGAGCATCGAGCATAAGCATTGCCCCCTCATAATCAATCATCAATGATATACACTCTCTACTCACTCACATTGGGATTTCAACATAAGTTGAAATTTCTTCATCCTTTGAATTCCGTGAACCCTTTTTTCCTTGCAAAATTTCACTTTTCCCTGTTTTGGGGGGCCTCAATAGATTTTGGAGAACCTTATGCACAGAAATGTGCTCAAAGAGGATCACAATATTGCACTTTGTCTTTTGTTTTTATCAATTTAATAATGTGTACAACTAAAATGTTGTCTAGCACATAATCATGTAAAAATGGAATGCTGCAATCAGTGGGCTGAGAATATAGTTTCTCATAAGAAAACCCTCTTGGAAGTACAATATATATTGTTTTATTTTCTCGTTCACTTTTAATTCTTTACCATGAAATTTTCACTTTCAATATAATAACCAAAAAAAAAAAAAAAAATACGAGTTTGGAAAAAATAGTCGAAGGAGTTTCTCTCTGACAAAAATCTTGGCCCGTGAAGATGACACGTGATCATAAAAGCTGTTATAGTTAATTAGTACTCACGTGGATTTGCATTTTGCAATTTTTTAGTACCAAATCTTGATTTATCATTTTACTAATAAAGTTTTTTTTTTTAAATGCACCATATGTGCAAAGGAAACAAGCAGCAAGAATATGTGAGATAAACATCATACATACATCTTGTCATTTGACAAAAATGAGGAACTTAGGTTGCTTGAATTAAATAAAAGTTCTCGTTGTTATACGATAATCTGCATCGTTTAAGTCAAATAAGACGATTTACATTATATATTCGTCAAATTGATCTTTACTCTTTAAAATTTATTTGTTTTGATATAATTTATTTTGACTTGATAAAAAAAAGTAATGATTGTTGATATTCTTTTATACCATTTACATGTGTTACCCAAGGCTACATGTTAATTTGGAAGAATTTTTTGTGAGGTAAGGTAGAAATGCAAATTTGATTAGTGATTTATGATGAACTTTACATATAATTTATTGGCTTAATTGCACTTTTGATCCTCTATCTTTTTAAAAGTTGTAATTTTGGCCCCCTAACTAATTAAAATACAAAACAGCCCCCTATGTATTGGATATTTGGCAGTTTTGGCCCCCAAGACCACTTTTGACTTAGTCTTCGCTGACGTGACACTCACATCCCTTAAGTGAGGTGCCACGTGTTGACCATTGTGTGTACCACGTCAGCGAAGACTAAGTTAAAAGTGACCTAAGTTGTAGTTAATGTTGAGTAGAAAGGTCAACCATTTGTGCAAACCATAATTGATTTACAATAATTTTTAAAGATGAGTGATATTTGAACAACTCTTTCGGTACAACTTTTGGGACAATCTTGTTGTATTCTCTTCTTATTGGTCAAAAACAATAGAGAGAGAAAAAGGAAGAGAGAGAATAAGAAGATAATGTGAATATGAGAGAGAAAGTTGTACAAAAGTTGTACAAAAATGGTTGTACAAATATCATTTCTCATTTTTAAAACAAGTTAGATAATCCATCTAGAATAAACTATAAACACAAATGATATTTGAAAAGTTTACGTATGTAGTTGGAATTTTAGATTACGTAAACAAATTTTCAAAATACCAAAAATATAAAAGTTCATTGTACGTGATACGAATATGCTAGCTGAATAAAACAAGGTTAATATTTTGGAAGTTTTTATTTCTTTGCAGAAATTAGAAAAACTTGTAAATAGCATAATGCATTAATGTCATGGCCTAAGTGAGACTAAAAACAAACTTTTAAATAGACCTTTTTGTGTTTTAAGTAAGAGAACGATAGGATTAAACTTTTTACTAGCATGTGAGGTTTCATTATTTCTTAAAATACGTTATTAACTAATACTAGAGATGTCCTATAATAAGTTAATGACATAATAGTATAGTTGTCCTATGTGAGTGAGTGAGACTAAAAACAAACTTTTAGATAGACATTTGTGCTTGATAAACTAAACCTTTTGCTAGCATGTGAGTTTTCTTTTCTTTTTCTTAAAAATAAATAAATCACTAATATTAAATAATAATAATTAAGCCTAAAGTCATTTGCCTAAATCCTAGGCTTGTACTGATTGCACAATCAAGTATTTATTTATTGTATAAACTCATCAATTGTACATCCAAAATCCCTTGTACCACAGTGGCACTGTCTTCATATAAAAATGTAGGTACTTGCAAGAATCCCAAAAAATTATTAAAGAAAAAACCAAATTTTTTACTAACCCAAAACAATTAAGATTTTTGACATGTAGTTGCCTAAAAATATTCCGACGACTTAATCCATTTAAATCAAATGTAAAATTAATCCTAAAATCTACAACGAAATATTAAATTTTTTAAAAAAATATAGTTGAATTACCTTCTAAATAAGTGAGCTGAGGAATCAAATCCGAATTCTCCCAAATTAAAAATATATTTTGATGCCAATTGATGGTGTACACCACAT
This sequence comes from Medicago truncatula, assembly GCF_003473485.1. Taxonomy (NCBI): domain Eukaryota; kingdom Viridiplantae; phylum Streptophyta; class Magnoliopsida; order Fabales; family Fabaceae; genus Medicago; species Medicago truncatula. The sequence continues at coordinate 29,879,669 of NC_053049.1, read as the reverse complement.
TTTGAAACCATAAGGAAGTTGGAAAAGACAGCAGATAGATTTTTGAGTATAGTAAAAATATAATATAGTAGCCCCCAACTGTCTCTTAGTTTGGTCACATGTAATGACTTTGGATATGTGGCAACAAGAGAATAGCAGCCCCACTTTTGGACACTAAACAAAATTCTAACCAAAATTCACAAAAAAGTAAAAACTCTAGTTAATAAAAGATGAGAGGATGAAAGAGAATGAAATCATCAATGCTTGGCATTATCAAGAATATTTTAGTGTTTTTACATACACACTTATTATTATTAGTCTTCAAACAAAAAACCAAGTTTTATCCTTATATAAACACATAACCGTCACTTGGTTTTTTAGCAACACAACACAAACAACCTCTCTATTTCTCTTTTCTTTCCCTCTCTCTCGTTTCAACATAATCTACTAAAAAAATGTGTGAGTTGAGCTTAAAGGGTTTCACATATATGTTTCTCATTGCAATTCTTATTTGGTCTTCAAATTTTGAAGAGTGCATTGCAAGAAGAGGAAAGCATTGGAGGCAAAATAGAGAAGAGATAGCTTCTTTGTTGAAGAAGAAAGGAAAGAATCATGGCAATGGACATAGCCATAATGGTGGAGGATCAAAATCAAAGTCTCCTCCACCACAAAAAAGCATTCCTTCACTCTCACCACCACTACCTCCTCCACAAGAAGAAGTTACACCTTCTACTCCTCCACCACAAACTTACATTGGTGGGTCCTCTACCACCTTTAATGTGCTAGATTTTGGAGCTAAAGGAGATGGAAGAAGTGATGATACAAAGGTAAATTAAAACATGAATTTTATTATAATCACCAATTGTTTAAGGTAAACAACGATTCATCTGATAAAACTATCAATGTATCGTTCAACCAGTTGAATTGTCTAGTTCAGTTCGATTTTTAAAACATTACATATTTTGCTACAAATTTACTTGTAGGACTAAGATTAAACTACTAATGAAGAAAAAAGTGGCACAATTATAATCATGTTTTTATTTCATTAATCTTCAAAATTAAACCATCATTACAAGATTATATTATTAATGTTATGAATTTTTATTTTCTTTTGCTTTGCTAGTGCCGTCCGTGTTTGAAATATTTTGTTTCCTTCTAACATGTAATCATTTGGGTTCAACTACCATAGTTTATGGTAAAATAATATGTCATTAGGAGCATAAATAATTTGTTATCTTTCTCTCTTATTATGTTTGGAATGTAGCTCTAGTGTTGGTAATATATGCCGTCAAATAAAGTTCACAAGGACATTGATTGAAAGCTAAGTAGTGAGAAATACAATAACTGAAGAAGAAAAAAAAAATACTAGAACAAACCAAAGATGTGGGACCTACTTGATAAATGATTCTAGTTAAGACAGTTAGGTCACGATTCCAACAGTAATTTAATTTCTATAAGACTATAATACACTCATATGTGCACTTTGTTTGTCTTATATCAAAAAAATAAGATTTTAAGTATCTGTTTTTCTCAATATTTGTTACTTTAAAATATTAATAAAACTATTTGTTGTATTTTAATGTATCTAATAATTACTCCACTAAATTATTTTATGAGTAAGAATATTTTTGTCAATGAACCTCATTCTATCATAGAAAATAGTATACTTAATGATGTTCTTAATAATAAAAAGTGTGCATAACCCTAAATTACTTAATATAATACGGTGGATGCATTACTTATCTTTCAACTAAATTTCATATCAATCCGACCTCTATTCTATGAGGGGTTGAATAGATAAAATAAAATGTCATGATAAATTATTTAATATTCACGTGATTATTCGAACAAAACACATTTCTTTAATTTAATATCGATATAACTTATGAATCAAGAAAAATATTGATGACTTATGATTAACTTGTATAATTTCTTATGGTAGAAATTGGTATTGTAATTGAAGTAGCTTAACTTGTTTTCCATTTTTGGTTGAAATGAAAATGCAGGCATTTGAAGCCACATGGGGTGCAGCATGTAAAGTAGAGGCTTCAACCATGCTCATTCCAGCAGATTACACCTTCTATGTGGGGCCCATTGTTTTTTCGGGCCCATACTGTAAACCCAGAATCATTTTCCAGGTAACATTTTTTTTACATGAGAGAAGGGTGCAGCTATTAACACCACCATATTTACTACTACACCAAGGTGTTCGAAGTCATATTTTGGATGTGTATTTTTTCAGGTAGATGGAACCATTATTGCACCAACAAACTCCAATGCTTGGGGCAGAGGACTATTACAGTGGTTGGACTTTACAAAACTGGTTGGATTTACTATTCAAGGAAATGGCATTTTTGATGGAAGAGGTTCAGTATGGTGGCAAGACACTCAGTATAATGATCCTTTAGATGATGAGGAAAAACTCTTGGTACCTTTAAACAACACAATTGTGAGCCCACCAATGCAGGTAATTTTCATTTTTACCATGCAATTTCGCGGATTTATCTCCTCGAAAGTGATCAATTCATTTTAGAGTATAAAACAAGTAATATCAACAATTATCAGTAGTCGATATTTCATACACACTATGAAACGCAGACACAAACACAAATGTGACGTTGATAGCAACACATAGACACTAGTAATAGTTTAAGACAATAGAAGGGATGAAATGTAACCACATGTGTCCGTGTCATGTCAATATTAGACAGTGACACATGTCGGGCACCATACACGCCTATTTTTCCATAGAAATTTTGTTGTTCACATTAAGCTAATCATTTATACCTTTGCGATTGTACTAGATTGAAAGTTCACTGGGAGGAAAAATGCCAAGCATCAAACCAACTGTGAGTAACATTTTAAACCTTTTTCAACACCAAATTTGATTTATGTTAAGGAGATTTAGGAACATAATGAAGCTAATACATGTTTCTGTACAGGCTATAAGGTTCTATGGAAGTATTAATCCAACAGTCACAGGCATAACAATTCAAAATAGTCCACAATGCCATCTCAAGTTTGACAACTGTAATGGAGTCTTGGTCCATGATGTGACCATATCATCTCCTGGTGATAGTCCTAACACTGATGGAATTCACTTACAGAACTCAAGAGATGTATTGATATACAAAAGTACTATGGCTTGCGGTAATATTTCAATTACGGATAAATTATTGCACATTTCTATTTATCCAAACAACAGTTGGTATTAGGCCAGGTTTGAACTTTTTTTACTATTATGCAGGAGATGATTGTATTTCTATACAAACTGGATGCTCAAATGTATACGTACACAATGTCGACTGTGGACCAGGGCATGGAATCAGCATCGGAGGTCTAGGAAAGGATAATACTAGAGCCTGTGTCTCAAACATCACTGTCAGGGATGTCAACATGCATAACACAATGAATGGTGTCAGAATCAAAACATGGCAGGTAAAAAAGATTCCTATATGTTCATCAAGCTTATCAGAAAATTTAACTTCAAAATCATTTCATACCGATAATTGAATCTTCTCTCAAAGCCAAATAATTATGATTCAATCAAATGCTGCAAAGCTCTCATTCAATCCAAATACCTTCATCAAATTGAATGAAAAATTTGATCTCTAACAAATTAAATAAAAAATTATGCAGGGTGGATCAGGTTCAGTACAAGGAGTACTATTCTCAAACATACAAGTTTCACAGGTTCAAGTTCCGATAATAATCGATCAATTCTACTGCGATAAAAGAAACTGCAAAAATCAAACAGCAGCTGTGGCTCTCACAGGAATCAACTATGAAGGTATAAAGGGAACATACACAGTTAAGCCGGTTCACTTTGCATGCAGTGATAGCTTGCCTTGTATAGATGTTTCTTTAACAAGTGTTGAGTTACAACCTGTTCAAGATAAATACCATCTTTATGATCCATTCTGTTGGGAGACATATGGTGAACTGAAAACTGCTACTGTTCCACCTATTGATTGTCTACAAATTGGGAAACCACCGAACAATCGGATTCAGACAGCTCATGATTTATGTTGATCATGGAATTTTAGCTAGTTAGATACATTATTATGTATATTATTATATATAAGTCTTGTTTAATAGGAAATTTTCTTCATTAGTGTATACTGGCCCTGCAATTAGCAAGAGGTCAATAATAGTGTGATTATAGGGAGGTTTGTTAGCTATGGTATTATTTAAGTGTGAGGTATGTTTATACGAGTGATAGCATATATAATGGAAATATTGTACTTAAATTTAATACAATTTGGGATTTGATTTGAGGTATCAAAATAGCATACTGTAGTGAAGACTATACAGAAAATGAGACATTCCTGCATCCACCACATTAGATAGATGTTCAATACTCGGTATAGATGCGCTGCACAGATTCAATAGGCATAAGCCAAATATGAAGAACTTCAAGCTTCTCTATGTGTTGGATGCCAGTCGGTACATTCTCAAGTCGGGGAATTGAGCCTAACTGAAGCTTTTTCAGATAAGGCAATGCTCCTTCGTCGATAATAATATATCTCAATTCCATCGAGAATCCAACGTACAGCTCCTTTAGTCTCTGAATCCCTCCATCTTGAAAATACAAACCTAAACCTTCATAAGCTCCAGAGTCTATAGAAAGGATCAACAAGTGTTGCAAACTTTTATACACGATAGTCAAGGTGATGGAAGAGTCTATTGAGACACTGTGATCCATACACGATAGTCAAGGTGTCCGATGACATCCTTGCTGTCAAAAACTTTCTTGACTAGAGTGGTTTTTCCTTGTCCTCCCATTCCTACCACAGAAACTACAGTGCCCTCTTTCCTTCCCTTTACCATCCAATCAAAAAATAGTTTTCAACGTCCTCAATGTAAAGAGCAGCCACTTGAGGGTCGTGCCATTTGGCATTCCGGCTTCCTCAAAAGAACGTTGGAAGCCATATCTTTCACTTCTTTCCTTGATCCCGCGAATAGGTGATCACTTCATGTCTTGAATTTCATATGCTATTTGATGGAGAGGGATCATAGTTTTGAGAAAGTGACCAATCTTATGGAGTAACAGACTTTTATATTAGAGGCTATGCTCGTAACAGACTTTTTTAAGGCTAGGTGAAATACATGTGACTCACGCCACTAAGAGAATGGATCCACTTAATGTTGAAAATAGTGTGTTAAAATGACCGTTGTTAGCATTATTCATAAAACAATTGTTGCAAAACTATACATTTATTTATTGAATTTCATCCAACTTAATTACTCCACTAACTGCAATTAATAAATATATTTTAGTAAAAGATACTAATTTTATCATTCAAATGAACACAATTAATAACTTCTTTAAAAATCGTGCACAAACCTTAACCAACTATTATTTTGAGACCGAAGGAGTATTAACTAAGGGTATTTTAAGAATGGCATCATTAGCTAAGGGGAATTTTTTTTTTACTTTTTTTAATTTTAACTCTCTAATTTATTAAGAAAAGAGGACACATTTAATTTGGAGTTGGATAAAATTGTATTCCATTTGGTCTTATTTATAAGAGAAATTTTGGTCAACTCACACATATAATTGGACGAACCGGGATTCGAACCCTATCATTTTAGTATTTTTTCCAATTGATTTAGATTTCATTTCTAACTTAGTTAAATGACAAATTCAACCAGAATAGGTAAGGAACAGAGTTTCACCTTATCTTATCCATATCCTACAAGACAAACTTAATAATCTCCCTCCATCATCATCATCATCATCATCATCATCATCTTTGATGAAAAACAAGTGCTATAGCTTATACCTCATATCTCCAATATCCAATGGCAGATAACAAAGACATTGAAACAGTGATCAGAAGAGTCACCTCTGTAACCAACCACCTTGTTTCCTCATCACCACCTCAACTTATTTCCTTGTGTCACACTTCAACTTACCAACGTGTTCATGGTGATGTTCCTTCTCACGACGTAGTTTGGAAGGTTGTTCCTTCTGATGATGATGAAGGAAAGGTTTTCACTGACATTCTCTATGAGAAATCCGTTGGTGAAGGAATTGCCAAGGTTGTCCTTCCACCTTTCTCATTTTCTTTTCTTGTTTTATTCAATTTTGTAAATGTTGGGAATTTTGCAGATTAGCATTAATAGGCCGGAGAGGAGGAATGCTTTTCGACCTCATACGGTTAAGGAGCTTATTCGTGCTTTCAATGATGCTAGAGATGATCCCTCTGTTGGTGTCATCATTCTCACGGGAAAGGTATACCTTTTCTGCTACTGCCATTTGTTTTATTGTTTTGTGAACTTGGTCATGTTGAGGTAAGAAATGGATTAATTGCAACTTGTTAATCGAATCATTATCATACAACTAGTTCACTACTAATTTGTTATGTGACTTAAGCATTGCTTTAAGTGATTATTAGATTGTTTTACTGTATCAGCAATTGACTCAGATATAAGCTTACCATGTTGTCCCTTGTCATGAAATGATCAACTTGATGGAAACAATTATTATTTCTTAAATAATCATATGATGCTTTCAGTACAGCTATAAATCAATGTTTTCAAAACCAAACCAACCGGTTGAACCTTGAACCAGACTTTACCACGGTTTGATCCCAGTTTCGTCTAAGTTCAAGCAGTTCAAATCCGTTGACTTGACTCAGGTCTCATCATGTCAATATTCGTTTCAATTTTTATACACTGCAGTTAACATATATTTATGATTTGACCATGTAGTTTGTCACTTAAGACACAACTGATCCTTTTTTTGAAGAAGCCAAACTAGCCAGACACAACTGATCCTTAATGCAGAATTGAATGATTTTAGTGACATATTGATGATGTAGGGAACAGATGCATTCTGTAGTGGTGGTGACCAAGCCTTGAGGACTCCAGATGGTTATTCCGATCATGAAAATATCGGTCGCCTTAATGTGTTAGACTTGCAGGTATATATCAATTTATTCCAGATTTTTCTATTTGTGTGAATGAAAGTGATTCTCATGGCTCAAGTTATCTCTTACAGGTGCAGATTCGCCGCCTTCCAAAACCAGTAATTGCAATGGTACTCTCCTTATTTACTCCAAATCTCAATTTTTTGTGCACAAAGCCTTCAACAGCTGCAAATTATTTGCTAACATTAACACAGGTTGCAGGGTATGCTGTTGGAGGAGGGCATATATTGCATATGGTTTGTGATCTAACCATTGCAGCAGATAATGCTATCTTTGGCCAAACCGGTCCTAAGGTGCTTCGATAATTTGCCATTTTCATTTTAACATTTGTAGTCATCAAACATTTAATCACAAGATAGGAAAGTTTATTTTCGGCCCCTCTTCATCTTTTGTAACATCTTGTCTTTGTATCTATAAAGGTTGGGAGCTTCGATGCTGGTTATGGAAGTTCTATCATGTCACGTTTGGTGAGGATTAAAGTTATATGATAGATTTTGTTTGCTATAGCATTTTGATGTTTCCAATCCAAAAGATAAAAAATGTGCTTCTCAATACAGGTAGGTCCTAAAAAAGCACGCGAAATGTGGTTTCTCACAAGGTTCTATACGGCTGTTGAAGCAGAGAAAATGGGCCTTATCAATACTGTTGTACCAGTAAGCTTCTTTCCATTCATAGAACACTCACCACTGTAATTTTAGTTTCTCCTTTAAGGTTATGTTTGGAATTGCGTCAACCTTCCATTTCTCACGTTCGAATGTCTTTTAGACATTATGTTTCTGATGCTACAAATTGCAGCTTGAGACTTCACGTGCGTTCAACAGTTTCTCACTGCAAATACAAACAGACATTTAGTCAAAATCATTCTTCGTTCATTATCATTGTATTGCATGGAATATAAACAGTGATACTAAAACATTAGCAGAATGACACATGTTACTAACATCAAATAGTTAATGCAATATTTTTGATTTGGTGTAGCTAGAGAATTTAGAAAAAGAAACAATCAAATGGTGTAGGGAGATACTCAGAAATAGCCCAACCGCAATTCGGGTTCTCAAGGCAGCTATTAATGCAGTGGATGACGGGCACGCTGGACTTCAGGTATATCATTATTAAACTTGTTTTAGTGGTTATGATTAACATTTCATACTATATACTTTCTAAGCAAGAAAGATGATTAATCCTTCCTTTAGAGCATATGTATGCATATTTTATGTTTTTTTTTCTCTCAATTATAGGAAATGGGTGGAAATTCAACATTGATATTTTATGGCACTGAAGAAGCAAATGAAGGAAAAACTGCATATATGGAGCGTCGACGTCCAGATTTTTCTAAGTTTAATAGAAGACCATAATTTCAAAAGCATTTATAAATTATATGTAAGTTAATTTTTGTTGTCAATTTGGGTTATGGACTAAAATCTATAGAATAACACTGATTTGGTTCATCAGTTCATGTTAGTTTATTTGAGGCTGATTGATTTGTGAGCTCTAAAGCAAAAGAATGTTTATGATGTTTGTTTTTTCTTTATTTTTCTGTGTGTATCAGTCGGTTGAAATTGCTCTGATACAAACTATATGTCTATAGTTTAAAAGTAAAATGCAACAGAATAAATAATTAATCGCTATCAATATGAGATTAGAAAAAGAAAACACTCTTTGAAGGACCATTTGCTAGCTAAATCATGGTATCAGAGCCTGGTTAACCATGTGCTTGAACAGGAGTTGAACTCAAGACCACTTGATGAAGCAGGTCCTGACACCATGAAGGAAACCAACCGGCCCAAAGAGTTCAATTTATTATTTTTGTATATTAATAAATTATATCAAATAACGCAATGAACTATGGATTTTTGTTTGCCACATTTTTATTTGCTTCAAATGTCCTATGATGAAATATATATATAAAAAAAAAAAAAAGTCGAAAATTGATATGGTAATTCCAAAGCTTAAGATTAAAAAAAAGAAGCACAGCGACTACCTATTTGAACTCCAAATTATCTATTTATTCACTTTAAAGGTGAATTCCTCTTGCTACTAATAAGGTCGATCCAATATATTTGCTGGTCTAAAATGAATTTTAAAAGGAAACAATTTAAGTGTGTATTTTTCTTTCAAAAAAAAAAAACAATGTGTAGACATAGAAACATTAAAATTAAGAGCACACAATGCGTAATTTTATTTGAGGCATGTCAGACACTAAATATAAGTATCACTCCAAGTAAATATTTAAATATTGATTCATCAGGTGGTGAGAATTTAACTCATTCTATTAGACTTAACCTCGTTAATACAAGAACTTTTTAAAAACAAAATGTTAGTTTAATCTAATAATATATGTTGAAAATAATATTTAATATAGATGTTAATTACCTATTCTCAAACCTTGAAATATCAAAGTATAATATTGAATTCTAAGAAAATATAAATTACTCATTTTATTTTGCATATTTTAGTTGCACACAAATTACAACCTGCTTAATATATTTTCAAAAAATAACATCATATTCATAGAAATTTGAAGAAGAAAAATGTAAGATACGTATAACCAATAAAGTATCTACCTTTGAGATCAAACTTGCAACATGAACTAAAAGTCTATAACTCTTCATTTAACTACTAACCGAGTTAGATGCAAAAAAAAAATTAAAAAATTTGACTTACGAAAATATATTTAAAGAGAAAAAGATTCAGAGGCCTAATATGAAGACAACACTTGGGTGACATTGTGACGTCAATGTCATGTAACATTGACCAACCACATCATACCATGTGGTCACCCTTTATTTTTAAAAACAAAAAAACAAAAAAAAACTAATTTAATGAAGAAAAAGAGAGAGAGAGAAGAGACCGAGGGAAATAAAACAAACCCTATCTTCACCCTTCACCCTTCTTCTCCCTTTGAAAACAAAAATCGAAGACAAATGGTAGCGTAGGAGATAGGGCTCACCACCATTATACGCCTTTCCGACGTACAATGTTCTAATGATGGCATGTTAGGGATGAATCAAGTGTTGACGGCAGTGCTGGAGATGGAAACAAACGACGACGTGGTTTCAAATGTACAGTCGGCTTTTGTGAAGGGTCGATAGATTCTTGATGGGATTTTTGTTGCCAATGAGGTGGTTGATGAAGCTCGTAAGCTTATAAATGAGTTACTTCTTTTTAGAGTAGATTTTGAAAAAATTTATGATTCAGTTGATTAGGTTTACTTGAATGTTTTTATGGGTAAAATGATGTTTTTGATTTTGTGGTGTAAGTGGATGAAGGAATGTATAGGTTCGACAACAACTTCGGTTTTGGTTAATGATAGCCATACCGATGAATTTCCTTTGAATAATTTATTTCTGGTTATCGAGTTAGTAGGAACGAGCATATGGTTATTGCTCATATTCAGTTTGCTGATCATACTTTGATTATGGGGGGAAAAGTTGGGCTAATGTAAGAGATTTATGGGTCATCCTTCTTCTTTTCGAAGTTATATCGGGATTGTAAATTAATTTTAATAGAAGTTTGGTTGTTGGTATTAATGTTAATGATTCCTGGTTGAATGATGTTGCCTCGGTTTTGAATTGCAAAATATCTCGACTGCCTTTTGGGTATCCCTACCGGTGGTGACATGAGGCATCTGAATTTTTGAGATCCACTCCTAAGAGTCTCTTTGTTTGAGAAAGGAGTATGGAGGCTTGAGGGTTAGAAGGATGAAGGAATTTAATATATCTTTATTAGGAAAATGGTGTTGGAGGATATTGGTGAACATATGAGGTTTATGGTATAGGGTGTTGGCTACCCGTTATGGTGTAGAGAGGTGTGGGTGAAGGAGGGTGGTAGGGATGGGCCTGCTTGGTGGAAAAGAGATGGTGTGTATCCGTCATTGAGTTAGCTTAGTGATGGGGGATTGGTTTGTTGAGAATGTTATGAGGAAGGTGGGTAATGGTGTTAATACTTCTTTTTGGATAGATACGTGGTTAGGGGATGTTACTTTTCGTGATAGATTTAGGAGGTTGTTTGATTTATCGGAGAATCAGTGGATGTATGTGGCATAATTGTTTCGGTTAGGGCGGGGGAGGGTGTCTAGGCTTGGAAATGGAGTCGCTGGTTGTTGGCTTGGGATGAGGAGTTGTTAGAGGAGTGTAAGGATTTGCTTGACAATGTGATTTTGCAGAATACTCAGGATGACAGGTGGCTTTGGCAGCTCGATCCCAACGCTAGCTATACTGTTAGTGGTGTTTACAATTTTCACAATGTCTAGGAATCACAACATTTTACTCAAGTTTCTGATTTCATATAGCACAAATATGTCCCTTTGAAGATATATTTGTTTGCTTGTCGTCATTTTCGTTATAGGTTTCCAACAAAGGATAGTTTGTCTATACGAGAAGTAATCCCTCATAATGCTCAATTATGTGTTACTGGTTGCGACAACATTGAATCAACAAATCATTCGTTGTTGGGTTGTAATGTCTTCGGCTCTTTTCGGCATCTTGTGCGTAATTGGCTTGGTGTCCTTTTGTGATTTCAGACCATTTCCTCTGGTTTGGTTATCCAGTAGGTGTCTCTAAAGTTTAACGATCCATGATGCATTTAGTTTGACTTTCTTATGCGTGGGTAATTTGGAATGAAAGGAATAACAAGATTTTAAAAAATAGGACAACTTCTTCTTATAAACTTTTAGATAAAATTAACTTGTTTTCTTACTGGTGATTGAATGCAAAATATGTTATATTGTTTTCGGTTATCATAATTGATGGCTTTCTCCTTTTGGTTGTCTTGGTATTGGTTAATTTACCTTTTGTTTTCTCGTCGATAGCTATTTCGGCGGAGATTGTTGTTTAAACTCTAGTGTTATTCTCTGGTACGTCAAGACGAGAACTAATGTGTCCTCTTTTCGCCTTTATTGGCAATGAACAATTAAATGGTAAAAATAATTAAGTGAAAAGTAAAATTGAAAGTTTTTTTTTAATAAGGTCAAAATGAGATTTTTTTTTTATAGTATCCAATATTGTTTATATTATTTAGGTTTGTTCCTATTTTAATGGAATTTAACTATTTTTTAAATCCAAAATTTAAATAATATTATAAAAAAATATTTTAAATTTTGATAAGGCCAGAGCAAAATGACATCAGACAGAGAGGCTTCCAACTAAGTTGGTACCCTACTCTAATCTTTGTCAGATGCTCATAAATTTTATTAAAAAAAGGAAAAAAATACATAAAAACTAGGGGACATAAACCTAACCCAGTAAAACCACACAAGAGTGTAAGTCGATCCCAAATGGGTGATTAAAAAATAAAAACAACATGCAAGTGTATCAACCTCTAATTAATTCTAAAACTAATTAAAAGTCTTTGATGCGGTGATTGAACCCTCAGTCAACACGGAGGTGGTTCATGTACCATCAGCTCCCTGCAACAATGGCATCAATTTAAACGACCCTTTCGAGCCTCACAGTCCAATCAAACAAAGTGAACAGCGGTTCTTAGCATGGCGTATGAATCGTCTGCCAACACAGAAACAATTCAAGATCCATCAACTCCCTGCAAAAACAGCAACAAGCTTTACACGACTCTTTCGAGCCCATCAGTCCAACATCAGACATATAGAATGATGTGGATTTTTAAAACTGTCTGAAATCAATCATTAAAATCGATACGAATATTAAGGCGGCAACTGTTCGGAGGAGGCAAACCTTAATCTTGATACCTGCAGATCTCAACAGACCTGGATAATGATCAGAGAGTCAAAACATCGAAACGCCTACCTCGAATCGATAACACACCTTCAAAGATTAGAATCGTGAAACCAACAACAACTTCCTTTCGAAAATGATCAGGAGCAAACTTTAGGGCAAACCACGGCGGCGCCGACGGTTGTGAGGACTACCCCTGTTTGGGTTTTCGACACCAACATAAACAGGCCACGACGAACAAAGTGTCCGCCGATCAGAACAGACGCGACGGTGGTCGAATCACATACCAACGCGTTATAGAAACCCATATACCATACTGCCCGGAAAAGATGAAAACAAGCGGCACCACCTGTAACACCCCGTTTTCCCAATATGAAAATTTCTAAACATTTATCAGAGTAAACAACATAAACGGGATATCACATTCTTTTCTTAAAATCATAAACTGAATAAATAACTATTTATCCTTTAAAATTCAATAACAAAATCTTAAATACTTTGTAGCGGAATTTCTTCAATAACTAAAAACAGTCTTTGGCACTAAGGCCTCTTTATAAATGTCTCATAAAAATCCAATCTAAAAACATAGTCATGAATCTTCAAAAACAATACGTAAGGAATATAAAAGTAATAACAAAGTTCCCATCCCGTTACGTATCAGAGCACCTAAAGACACACATGAGAGCTAATCCACTCACAACAGCAACTTAAACTCGATCACCTGCAAGTTACTCATACGAAGAGCAACATTTCCAAGTAGAAGGGGTGAGATTTCACAAAACAATAATATTAAGCATATAATTCAACAATTATATTTAATCAACATCAAATCATCTTAATATTCATTATAGATAGTAATATATCATTTAGCACTTCAATCATAGTTTGTATAAACAATTACAACTTCGCAACTTATCAACTTGAACATCCTTGACTCGACAAATGTGACTCCAACTCGATTATGCAACTTAGACCTCTTATATGCATGTGGTACCAATACGGAGCATCAAGCCCCTATCGCTATTTGAGTATTATTATACTTCCAGAGCATCAAGCCCCAATCGCTATTTGAGTATTATTATACTTCCGGAGCATCAAGCCCCAATCGCTGAATGCTAATGCATGGACTCGACCTCTTAAACATCTTAATTCAACGACCTCTTAAATAGTCCAATAATTTGGAACATCATCATCAACATCTTAATCAACTTAGACCGACTCATGCAACTTAGTTAAATAACAACAGCAACACAACAGTATACAAAAACAGCATGACATAATAATATCAAATGCAAGTCAACAACGTCTCAATTATTCACATATGATTCAAGTAATGCATATATAATTATATCACAATATAACAACATCAAATGGTAATCAACATCTTAAAACATCAATATATACATATAACACTTCATCAATCATGAACAATATCATATTCACAAACATATACATACATATACTAATTCTTCAATCATATTCAATTATTCACTGTGACCTACGTGCAGTAATTTGACCATAACTCAAGTCCTATAAATCATTTTGAAGTCAAACCAACGGAAATAGAAAGCTAACATCCATACCTACAACTTTCGTGTTTACACCTAAGACCAGTTCTGTACCAATCAATACCAGTTTTCATTTCAAATTCGGACAAAGTTGTGCTGAAATTCATAAAAATTTACTGTGACCTACGTTCAGTAATTTGACCATAACTCATAAACCGAAAATCATTTTCAAGTCAAACCGACGCCACTGGAAAGCTAACACAATTATCTACAACTTTCATGTTTACACCAAAGGCTAATTCAAAACAGAAACGTGTGAAAAAGACGCAAGAACATGAAACAGGACATGCTGTCAGAGAGCAACTCGGGAAAAACACACTTTTCACCCCAAAATCCCAATTTTAACTTCCCTATGCCCAAATTTGATCCCAAAGTTTGTCTAAACATTTATATACATCAAAAGAGACTCAAAACCATATAAAACTTGACCAAAAACATTATTTTAGAAAATCATCAATTAACCACTTTTAACCCTAATTCTCAAATTCTCAAAAACGAAAACCTACAACATGTTGAATCCAATTTTCAGAATCAATGACTTAAGATTATTGAATGTTGGTCCCACCCTTACCTTAGAATAAGAAAATCGCAGCCTCTATGTGCTTCTCCCTTCTCTTGGCTTTTTCTCCCTTTTCTCCAAACTTGGTCGTACGTTCTATTTTTCTAAACTAGGTTTCTCTTATTTATAATCTTTTATTCTATTTTATCTTATTTCTCTTTCTCCCCAAAACTCTCTCAAATCTCATAACAACCCTTAAACTCAATATTATTTTATTTTCAAATCTTATTCTATTAAATAATATAATAATCTACTTAATAAATCACATAATCATATAAATATATTCTAAACTCTTCTTAATAAATTATAGACTCAATTAAATAATTAAATAAATCAAAACAGGCGTTACAACTCTTCCCCCCTTAAAAGAATTTCGTCCTCGAAATTCAGTTCACAAAAGAAATGAGTTCAATTATTGCTTAAATATCTTAAACTACATATAGCCAAATAGAAACTTCAAACAAAACATACAAACTACATTAAAGTTAGTCAATCAAACATGATCACATAATAAACAAAATTATTAATTAGAAACACAACAACAATCAAACAAACAGCATAAAGACATTAATACCAATGTTACTCGACACAACTCTACTCAACTACTTGGCCGGACGGACTGACCTGCTCTGATACCAATTGTAACACCCCGTTTTCCCAATATGAAAATTTCTAAACATTTATCAGAGTAAACAACATAAACGGGATATCACATTCTTTTCTTAAAATCATAAACTGAATAAATAACTATTTATCCTTTAAAATTCAATAACAAAATCTTAAATACTTTGCAGCGGAATTTCTTCAATAACTAAAAACAGTCTTTGGCACTAAGGCCTCTTTATAAATGTCTCATAAAAATCCAATCTAAAAACATAGTCATGAATCTTCAAAAACAATACGTAAGGAATATAAAAGTAATAACAAAGTTCACATCCCGTTACGTATCAGAGCACCTAAAGACACACATGAGAGCTAATCCACTCACAACAGCAACTTAAACTCGATCAAGTTACTCATACGAAGAGCAACATTTCCAAGCAGAAGGGGTGAGATTTCACAAAACAATAATATTAAGCATATAATTCAACAATTATATTTAATCAACATCAAATCATCTTAATATTCATTATAGATAGTAATATATCATTTAGCACTTCAATCATAGTTTGTATAAACAATTACAACTTCGCAACTTATCAACTTGAACATCCTTGACTCGACAAATGTGACTCCAACTCGATTATGCAACTTAGACCTCTTATATGCATGTGGTACCAATACGGAGCATCAAGCCCCTATCGCTATTTGAGTATTATTATACTTCCAGAGCATCAAGCCCCAATCGCTATTTGAGTATTATTATACTTCCGGAGCATCAAGCCCCAATCGCTGAATGCTAATGCATGGACTCGACCTCTTAAACATCTTAATTCAACGACCTCTTAAATAGTCCAATAATTTGGAACATCATCATCAACATCTTAATCAACTTAGACCGACTCATGCAACTTAGTTAAATAACAACAGCAACACAACAGTATACAAAAACAGCATGACATAATAATATCAAATGCAAGTCAACAACGTCTCAATTATTCACATATGATTCAAGTAATGCATATATAATTATATCACAATATAACAACATCAAATGGTAATCAACATCTTAAAACATCAATATATACATATAACACTTCATCAATCATGAACAATATCATATTCACAAACATATACATACATATACTAATTCTTCAATCATATTCAATTATTCACTGTGACCTACGTGCAGTAATTTGACCATAACTCAAGTCCTATAAATCATTTTGAAGTCAAACCAACGGAAATAGAAAGCTAACATCCATACCTACAACTTTCGTGTTTACACCTAAGACCAGTTCTGTACCAATCAATACCAGTTTTCATTTCAAATTCGGACAAAGTTGTGCTGAAATTCATAAAAATTCACTGTGACCTACGTTCAGTAATTTGACCATAACTCATAAACCGAAAATCATTTTCAAGTCAAACCGACGCCACTGGAAAGCTAACACAATTATCTACAACTTTCATGTTTACACCAAAGGCTAATTCAAAACAGAAACGTGTGAAAAAGACGCAAGAACATGAAACAGGACATGCTGTCAGAGAGCAACTCGGGAAAAACACACTTTTCACCCCAAAATCCCAATTTTAACTTCCCTATGCCCAAATTTGATCCCAAAGTTTGTCTAAACATTTATATACATCAAAAGAGACTCAAAACCATATAAAACTTGACCAAAAACATTATTTTAGAAAATCATCAATTAACCACTTTTAACCCTAATTCTCAAATTCTCAAAAACGAAAACCTACAACATGTTGAATCCAATTTTCAGAATCAATGACTTAAGATTATTGAATGTTGGTCCCACCCTTACCTTAGAATAAGAAAATCGCAGCCTCTATGTGCTTCTCCCTTCTCTTGGCTTTTTCTCCCTTTTCTCCAAACTTGGTCGTACGTTCTATTTTTCTAAACTAGGTTTCTCTTATTTATAATCTTTTATTCTATTTTATCTTATTTCTCTTTCTCCCCAAAACTCTCTCAAATCTCATAACAACCCTTAAACTCAATATTATTTTATTTTCAAATCTTATTCTATTAAATAATATAATAATCTACTTAATAAATCACATAATCATATAAATATATTCTAAACTCTTCTTAATAAATTATAGACTCAATTAAATAATTAAATAAATCAAAACAGGCGTTACAACTCTTCCCCCCTTAAAAGAATTTCGTCCTCGAAATTCAGTTCACAAAAGAAATGAGTTCAATTATTGCTTAAATATCTTAAACTACATATAGCCAAATAGAAACTTCAAACAAAACATACAAACTACATTAAAGTTAGTCAATCAAACATGATCACATAATAAACAAAATTATTAATTAGAAACACAACAACAATCAAACAAACAGCATAAAGACATTAATACCAATGTTACTCGACACAACTCTACTCAACTACTTGGCCGGACGGACTGACCTGCTCTGATACCAATTGTAACACCCCGTTTTCCCAATATGAAAATTTCTAAACATTTATCAGAGTAAACAACATAAACGGGATATCACATTCTTTTCTTAAAATCATAAACTGAATAAATAACTATTTATCCTTTAAAATTCAATAACAAAATCTTAAATACTTTGCAGCGGAATTTCTTCAATAACTAAAAACAGTCTTTGGCACTAAGGCCTCTTTATAAATGTCTCATAAAAATCCAATCTAAAAACATAGTCATGAATCTTCAAAAACAATACGTAAGGAATATAAAAGTAATAACAAAGTTCCCATCCCGTTACGTATCAGAGCACCTAAAGACACACATGAGAGCTAATCCACTCACAACAACAACTTAAACTCGATCAAGTTACTCATACGAAGAGCAACATTTCCAAGCAGAAGGGGTGAGATTTCACAAAACAATAATATTAAGCATATAATTCAACAATTATATTTAATCAACATCAAATCATCTTAATATTCATTATAGATAGTAATATATCATTTAGCACTTCAATCATAGTTTGTATAAACAATTACAACTTCGCAACTTATCAACTTGAACATCCTTGACTCGACAAATGTGACTCCAACTCGATTATGCAACTTAGACCTCTTATATGCATGTGGTACCAATACGGAGCATCAAGCCCCTATCGCTATTTGAGTATTATTATACTTCCAGAGCATCAAGCCCCAATCGCTATTTGAGTATTATTATACTTCCGGAGCATCAAGCCCCAATCGCTGAATGCTAATGCATGGACTCGACCTCTTAAACATCTTAATTCAACGACCTCTTAAATAGTCCAATAATTTGGAACATCATCATCAACATCTTAATCAACTTAGACCGACTCATGCAACTTAGTTAAATAACAACAGCAACACAACAGTATACAAAAACAGCATGACATAATAATATCAAATGCAAGTCAACAACGTCTCAATTATTCACATATGATTCAAGTAATGCATATATAATTATATCACAATATAACAACATCAAATGGTAATCAACATCTTAAAACATCAATATATACATATAACACTTCATCAATCATGAACAATATCATATTCACAAACATATACATACATATACTAATTCTTCAATTATATTCAATTATTCACTGTGACCTACGTGCAGTAATTTGACCATAACTCAAGTCCTATAAATCATTTTGAAGTCAAACCAACGGAAATAGAAAGCTAACATCCATACCTACAACTTTCGTGTTTACACCTAAGACCAGTTCTGTACCAATCAATACCAGTTTTCATTTCAAATTCGGACAAAGTTGTGCTGAAATTCATAAAAATTCACTGTGACCTACGTTCAGTAATTTGACCATAACTCATAAACCGAAAATCATTTTCAAGTCAAACCGACGCCACTGGAAAGCTAACACAATTATCTACAACTTTCATGTTTACACCAAAGGCTAATTCAAAACAGAAACGTGTGAAAAAGACGCAAGAACATGAAACAGGACATGCTGTCAGAGAGCAACTCGGGAAAAACACACTTTTCACCCCAAAATCCCAATTTTAACTTCCCTATGCCCAAATTTGATCCCAAAGTTTCTCTAAACATTTATATACATCAAAAGAGACTCAAAACCATATAAAACTTGACCAAAAACATTATTTTAGAAAATCATCAATTAACCACTTTTAACCCTAATTCTCAAATTCTCAAAAACGAAAACCTACAACATGTTGAATCCAATTTTCAGAATCAATGACTTAAGATTATTGAATGTTGGTCCCACCCTTACCTTAGAATAAGAAAATCGCAGCCTCTATGTGCTTCTCCCTTCTCTTGGCTTTTTCTCCCTTTTCTCCAAACTTGGTCGTACGTTCTATTTTTCTAAACTAGGTTTCTCTTATTTATAATCTTTTATTCTATTTTATCTTATTTCTCTTTCTCCCCAAAACTCTCTCAAATCTCATAACAACCCTTAAACTCAATATTATTTTATTTTCAAATCTTATTCTATTAAATAATATAATAATCTACTTAATAAATCACATAATCATATAAATATATTCTAAACTCTTCTTAATAAATTATAGACTCAATTAAATAATTAAATAAATCAAAACAGGCGTTACAACTCTTCCCCCCTTAAAAGAATTTCGTCCTCGAAATTCAGTTCACAAAAGAAATGAGTTCAATTATTGCTTAAATATCTTAAACTACATATAGCCAAATAGAAACTTCAAACAAAACATACAAACTACATTAAAGTTAGTCAATCAAACATGATCACATAATAAACAAAATTATTAATTAGAAACACAACAACAATCAAACAAACAGCATAAAGACATTAATACCAATGTTACTCGACACAACTCTACTCAACTACTTGGCCGGACGGACTGACCTGCTCTGATACCAATTGTAACACCCCGTTTTCCCAATATGAAAATTTCTAAACATTTATCAGAGTAAACAACATAAACGGGATATCACATTCTTTTCTTAAAATCATAAACTGAATAAATAACTATTTATCCTTTAAAATTCAATAACAAAATCTTAAATACTTTGCAGCGGAATTTCTTCAATAACTAAAAACAGTCTTTGGCACTAAGGCCTCTTTATAAATGTCTCATAAAAATCCAATCTAAAAACATAGTCATGAATCTTCAAAAACAATACGTAAGGAATATAAAAGTAATAACAAAGTTCCCATCCCGTTACGTATCAGAGCACCTAAAGACACACATGAGAGCTAATCCACTCACAACAACAACTTAAACTCGATCAAGTTACTCATACGAAGAGCAACATTTCCAAGCAGAAGGGGTGAGATTTCACAAAACAATAATATTAAGCATATAATTCAACAATTATATTTAATCAACATCAAATCATCTTAATATTCATTATAGATAGTAATATATCATTTAGCACTTCAATCATAGTTTGTATAAACAATTACAACTTCGCAACTTATCAACTTGAACATCCTTGACTCGACAAATGTGACTCCAACTCGATTATGCAACTTAGACCTCTTATATGCATGTGGTACCAATACGGAGCATCAAGCCCCTATCGCTATTTGAGTATTATTATACTTCCAGAGCATCAAGCCCCAATCGCTATTTGAGTATTATTATACTTCCGGAGCATCAAGCCCCAATCGCTGAATGCTAATGCATGGACTCGACCTCTTAAACATCTTAATTCAACGACCTCTTAAATAGTCCAATAATTTGGAACATCATCATCAACATCTTAATCAACTTAGACCGACTCATGCAACTTAGTTAAATAACAACAGCAACACAACAGTATACAAAAACAGCATGACATAATAATATCAAATGCAAGTCAACAACGTCTCAATTATTCACATATGATTCAAGTAATGCATATATAATTATATCACAATATAACAACATCAAATGGTAATCAACATCTTAAAACATCAATATATACATATAACACTTCATCAATCATGAACAATATCATATTCACAAACATATACATACATATACTAATTCTTCAATCATATTCAATTATTCACTGTGACCTACGTGCAGTAATTTGACCATAACTCAAGTCCTATAAATCATTTTGAAGTCAAACCAACGGAAATAGAAAGCTAACATCCATACCTACAACTTTCGTGTTTACACCTAAGACCAGTTCTGTACCAATCAATACCAGTTTTCATTTCAAATTCGGACAAAGTTGTGCTGAAATTCATAAAAATTTACTGTGACCTACGTTCAGTAATTTGACCATAACTCATAAACCGAAAATCATTTTCAAGTCAAACCGACGCCACTGGAAAGCTAACACAATTATCTACAACTTTCATGTTTACACCAAAGGCTAATTCAAAACAGAAACGTGTGAAAAAGACGCAAGAACATGAAACAGGACATGCTGTCAGAGAGCAACTCGGGAAAAACACACTTTTCACCCCAAAATCCCAATTTTAACTTCCCTATGCCCAAATTTGATCCCAAAGTTTCTCTAAACATTTATATACATCAAAAGAGACTCAAAACCATATAAAACTTGACCAAAAACATTATTTTAGAAAATCATCAATTAACCACTTTTAACCCTAATTCTCAAATTCTCAAAAACGAAAACCTACAACATGTTGAATCCAATTTTCAGAATCAATGACTTAAGATTATTGAATGTTGGTCCCACCCTTACCTTAGAATAAGAAAATCGCAGCCTCTATGTGCTTCTCCCTTCTCTTGGCTTTTTCTCCCTTTTCTCCAAACTTGGTCGTACGTTCTATTTTTCTAAACTAGGTTTCTCTTATTTATAATCTTTTATTCTATTTTATCTTATTTCTCTTTCTCCCCAAAACTCTCTCAAATCTCATAACAACCCTTAAACTCAATATTATTTTATTTTCAAATCTTATTCTATTAAATAATATAATAATCTACTTAATAAATCACATAATCATATAAATATATTCTAAACTCTTCTTAATAAATTATAGACTCAATTAAATAATTAAATAAATCAAAACAGGCGTTACAACTCTTCCCCCCTTAAAAGAATTTCGTCCTCGAAATTCAGTTCACAAAAGAAATGAGTTCAATTATTGCTTAAATATCTTAAACTACATATAGCCAAATAGAAACTTCAAACAAAACATACAAACTACATTAAAGTTAGTCAATCAAACATGATCACATAATAAACAAAATTATTAATTAGAAACACAACAACAATCAAACAAACAGCATAAAGACATTAATACCAATGTTACTCGACACAACTCTACTCAACTACTTGGCCGGACGGACTGACCTGCTCTGATACCAATTGTAACACCCCGTTTTCCCAATATGAAAATTTCTAAACATTTATCAGAGTAAACAACATAAACGGGATATCACATTCTTTTCTTAAAATCATAAACTGAATAAATAACTATTTATCCTTTAAAATTCAATAACAAAATCTTAAATACTTTGCAGCGGAATTTCTTCAATAACTAAAAACAGTCTTTGGCACTAAGGCCTCTTTATAAATGTCTCATAAAAATCCAATCTAAAAACATAGTCATGAATCTTCAAAAACAATACGTAAGGAATATAAAAGTAATAACAAAGTTCACATCCCGTTACGTATCAGAGCACCTAAAGACACACATGAGAGCTAATCCACTCACAACAGCAACTTAAACTCGATCAAGTTACTCATACGAAGAGCAACATTTCCAAGCAGAAGGGGTGAGATTTCACAAAACAATAATATTAAGCATATAATTCAACAATTATATTTAATCAACATCAAATCATCTTAATATTCATTATAGATAGTAATATATCATTTAGCACTTCAATCATAGTTTGTATAAACAATTACAACTTCGCAACTTATCAACTTGAACATCCTTGACTCGACAAATGTGACTCCAACTCGATTATGCAACTTAGACCTCTTATATGCATGTGGTACCAATACGGAGCATCAAGCCCCTATCGCTATTTGAGTATTATTATACTTCCAGAGCATCAAGCCCCAATCGCTATTTGAGTATTATTATACTTCCGGAGCATCAAGCCCCAATCGCTGAATGCTAATGCATGGACTCGACCTCTTAAACATCTTAATTCAACGACCTCTTAAATAGTCCAATAATTTGGAACATCATCATCAACATCTTAATCAACTTAGACCGACTCATGCAACTTAGTTAAATAACAACAGCAACACAACAGTATACAAAAACAGCATGACATAATAATATCAAATGCAAGTCAACAACGTCTCAATTATTCACATATGATTCAAGTAATGCATATATAATTATATCACAATATAACAACATCAAATGGTAATCAACATCTTAAAACATCAATATATACATATAACACTTCATCAATCATGAACAATATCATATTCACAAACATATACATACATATACTAATTCTTCAATCATATTCAATTATTCACTGTGACCTACGTGCAGTAATTTGACCATAACTCAAGTCCTATAAATCATTTTGAAGTCAAACCAACGGAAATAGAAAGCTAACATCCATACCTACAACTTTCGTGTTTACACCTAAGACCAGTTCTGTACCAATCAATACCAGTTTTCATTTCAAATTCGGACAAAGTTGTGCTGAAATTCATAAAAATTCACTGTGACCTACGTTCAGTAATTTGACCATAACTCATAAACCGAAAATCATTTTCAAGTCAAACCGACGCCACTGGAAAGCTAACACAATTATCTACAACTTTCATGTTTACACCAAAGGCTAATTCAAAACAGAAACGTGTGAAAAAGACGCAAGAACATGAAACAGGACATGCTGTCAGAGAGCAACTCGGGAAAAACACACTTTTCACCCCAAAATCCCAATTTTAACTTCCCTATGCCCAAATTTGATCCCAAAGTTTGTCTAAACATTTATATACATCAAAAGAGACTCAAAACCATATAAAACTTGACCAAAAACATTATTTTAGAAAATCATCAATTAACCACTTTTAACCCTAATTCTCAAATTCTCAAAAACGAAAACCTACAACATGTTGAATCCAATTTTCAGAATCAATGACTTAAGATTATTGAATGTTGGTCCCACCCTTACCTTAGAATAAGAAAATCGCAGCCTCTATGTGCTTCTCCCTTCTCTTGGCTTTTTCTCCCTTTTCTCCAAACTTGGTCGTACGTTCTATTTTTCTAAACTAGGTTTCTCTTATTTATAATCTTTTATTCTATTTTATCTTATTTCTCTTTCTCCCCAAAACTCTCTCAAATCTCATAACAACCCTTAAACTCAATATTATTTTATTTTCAAATCTTATTCTATTAAATAATATAATAATCTACTTAATAAATCACATAATCATATAAATATATTCTAAACTCTTCTTAATAAATTATAGACTCAATTAAATAATTAAATAAATCAAAACAGGCGTTACAACTCTTCCCCCCTTAAAAGAATTTCGTCCTCGAAATTCAGTTCACAAAAGAAATGAGTTCAATTATTGCTTAAATATCTTAAACTACATATAGCCAAATAGAAACTTCAAACAAAACATACAAACTACATTAAAGTTAGTCAATCAAACATGATCACATAATAAACAAAATTATTAATTAGAAACACAACAACAATCAAACAAACAGCATAAAGACATTAATACCAATGTTACTCGACACAACTCTACTCAACTACTTGGCCGGACGGACTGACCTGCTCTGATACCAATTGTAACACCCCGTTTTCCCAATATGAAAATTTCTAAACATTTATCAGAGTAAACAACATAAACGGGATATCACATTCTTTTCTTAAAATCATAAACTGAATAAATAACTATTTATCCTTTAAAATTCAATAACAAAATCTTAAATACTTTGCAGCGGAATTTCTTCAATAACTAAAAACAGTCTTTGGCACTAAGGCCTCTTTATAAATGTCTCATAAAAATCCAATCTAAAAACATAGTCATGAATCTTCAAAAACAATACGTAAGGAATATAAAAGTAATAACAAAGTTCACATCCCGTTACGTATCAGAGCACCTAAAGACACACATGAGAGCTAATCCACTCACAACAGCAACTTAAACTCGATCAAGTTACTCATACGAAGAGCAACATTTCCAAGCAGAAGGGGTGAGATTTCACAAAACAATAATATTAAGCATATAATTCAACAATTATATTTAATCAACATCAAATCATCTTAATATTCATTATAGATAGTAATATATCATTTAGCACTTCAATCATAGTTTGTATAAACAATTACAACTTCGCAACTTATCAACTTGAACATCCTTGACTCGACAAATGTGACTCCAACTCGATTATGCAACTTAGACCTCTTATATGCATGTGGTACCAATACGGAGCATCAAGCCCCTATCGCTATTTGAGTATTATTATACTTCCAGAGCATCAAGCCCCAATCGCTATTTGAGTATTATTATACTTCCGGAGCATCAAGCCCCAATCGCTGAATGCTAATGCATGGACTCGACCTCTTAAACATCTTAATTCAACGACCTCTTAAATAGTCCAATAATTTGGAACATCATCATCAACATCTTAATCAACTTAGACCGACTCATGCAACTTAGTTAAATAACAACAGCAACACAACAGTATACAAAAACAGCATGACATAATAATATCAAATGCAAGTCAACAACGTCTCAATTATTCACATATGATTCAAGTAATGCATATATAATTATATCACAATATAACAACATCAAATGGTAATCAACATCTTAAAACATCAATATATACATATAACACTTCATCAATCATGAACAATATCATATTCACAAACATATACATACATATACTAATTCTTCAATCATATTCAATTATTCACTGTGACCTACGTGCAGTAATTTGACCATAACTCAAGTCCTATAAATCATTTTGAAGTCAAACCAACGGAAATAGAAAGCTAACATCCATACCTACAACTTTCGTGTTTACACCTAAGACCAGTTCTGTACCAATCAATACCAGTTTTCATTTCAAATTCGGACAAAGTTGTGCTGAAATTCATAAAAATTCACTGTGACCTACGTTCAGTAATTTGACCATAACTCATAAACCGAAAATCATTTTCAAGTCAAACCGACGCCACTGGAAAGCTAACACAATTATCTACAACTTTCATGTTTACACCAAAGGCTAATTCAAAACAGAAACGTGTGAAAAAGACGCAAGAACATGAAACAGGACATGCTGTCAGAGAGCAACTCGGGAAAAACACACTTTTCACCCCAAAATCCCAATTTTAACTTCCCTATGCCCAAATTTGATCCCAAAGTTTGTCTAAACATTTATATACATCAAAAGAGACTCAAAACCATATAAAACTTGACCAAAAACATTATTTTAGAAAATCATCAATTAACCACTTTTAACCCTAATTCTCAAATTCTCAAAAACGAAAACCTACAACATGTTGAATCCAATTTTCAGAATCAATGACTTAAGATTATTGAATGTTGGTCCCACCCTTACCTTAGAATAAGAAAATCGCAGCCTCTATGTGCTTCTCCCTTCTCTTGGCTTTTTCTCCCTTTTCTCCAAACTTGGTCGTACGTTCTATTTTTCTAAACTAGGTTTCTCTTATTTATAATCTTTTATTCTATTTTATCTTATTTCTCTTTCTCCCCAAAACTCTCTCAAATCTCATAACAACCCTTAAACTCAATATTATTTTATTTTCAAATCTTATTCTATTAAATAATATAATAATCTACTTAATAAATCACATAATCATATAAATATATTCTAAACTCTTCTTAATAAATTATAGACTCAATTAAATAATTAAATAAATCAAAACAGGCGTTACAACTCTTCCCCCCTTAAAAGAATTTCGTCCTCGAAATTCAGTTCACAAAAGAAATGAGTTCAATTATTGCTTAAATATCTTAAACTACATATAGCCAAATAGAAACTTCAAACAAAACATACAAACTACATTAAAGTTAGTCAATCAAACATGATCACATAATAAACAAAATTATTAATTAGAAACACAACAACAATCAAACAAACAGCATAAAGACATTAATACCAATGTTACTCGACACAACTCTACTCAACTACTTGGCCGGACGGACTGACCTGCTCTGATACCAATTGTAACACCCCGTTTTCCCAATATGAAAATTTCTAAACATTTATCAGAGTAAACAACATAAACGGGATATCACATTCTTTTCTTAAAATCATAAACTGAATAAATAACTATTTATCCTTTAAAATTCAATAACAAAATCTTAAATACTTTGCAGCGGAATTTCTTCAATAACTAAAAACAGTCTTTGGCACTAAGGCCTCTTTATAAATGTCTCATAAAAATCCAATCTAAAAACATAGTCATGAATCTTCAAAAACAATACGTAAGGAATATAAAAGTAATAACAAAGTTCCCATCCCGTTACGTATCAGAGCACCTAAAGACACACATGAGAGCTAATCCACTCACAACAGCAACTTAAACTCGATCAAGTTACTCATACGAAAAGCAACATTTCCAAGCAGAAGGGGTGAGATTTCACAAAACAATAATATTAAGCATATAATTCAACAATTATATTTAATCAACATCAAATCATCTTAATATTCATTATAGATAGTAATATATCATTTAGCACTTCAATCATAGTTTGTATAAACAATTACAACTTCGCAACTTATCAACTTGAACATCCTTGACTCGACAAATGTGACTCCAACTCGATTATGCAACTTAGACCTCTTATATGCATGTGGTACCAATACGGAGCATCAAGCCCCTATCGCTATTTGAGTATTATTATACTTCCAGAGCATCAAGCCCCAATCGCTATTTGAGTATTATTATACTTCCGGAGCATCAAGCCCCAATCGCTGAATGCTAATGCATGGACTCGACCTCTTAAACATCTTAATTCAACGACCTCTTAAATAGTCCAATAATTTGGAACATCATCATCAACATCTTAATCAACTTAGACCGACTCATGCAACTTAGTTAAATAACAACAGCAACACAACAGTATACAAAAACAGCATGACATAATAATATCAAATGCAAGTCAACAACGTCTCAATTATTCACATATGATTCAAGTAATGCATATATAATTATATCACAATATAACAACATCAAATGGTAATCAACATCTTAAAACATCAATATATACATATAACACTTCATCAATCATGAACAATATCATATTCACAAACATATACATACATATACTAATTCTTCAATTATATTCAATTATTCACTGTGACCTACGTGCAGTAATTTGACCATAACTCAAGTCCTATAAATCATTTTGAAGTCAAACCAACGGAAATAGAAAGCTAACATCCATACCTACAACTTTCGTGTTTACACCTAAGACCAGTTCTGTACCAATCAATACCAGTTTTCATTTCAAATTCGGACAAAGTTGTGCTGAAATTCATAAAAATTCACTGTGACCTACGTTCAGTAATTTGACCATAACTCATAAACCGAAAATCATTTTCAAGTCAAACCGACGCCACTGGAAAGCTAACACAATTATCTACAACTTTCATGTTTACACCAAAGGCTAATTCAAAACAGAAACGTGTGAAAAAGACGCAAGAACATGAAACAGGACATGCTGTCAGAGAGCAACTCGGGAAAAACACACTTTTCACCCCAAAATCCCAATTTTAACTTCCCTATGCCCAAATTTGATCCCAAAGTTTCTCTAAACATTTATATACATCAAAAGAGACTCAAAACCATATAAAACTTGACCAAAAACATTATTTTAGAAAATCATCAATTAACCACTTTTAACCCTAATTCTCAAATTCTCAAAAACGAAAACCTACAACATGTTGAATCCAATTTTCAGAATCAATGACTTAAGATTATTGAATGTTGGTCCCACCCTTACCTTAGAATAAGAAAATCGCAGCCTCTATGTGCTTCTCCCTTCTCTTGGCTTTTTCTCCCTTTTCTCCAAACTTGGTCGTACGTTCTATTTTTCTAAACTAGGTTTCTCTTATTTATAATCTTTTATTCTATTTTATCTTATTTCTCTTTCTCCCCAAAACTCTCTCAAATCTCATAACAACCCTTAAACTCAATATTATTTTATTTTCAAATCTTATTCTATTAAATAATATAATAATCTACTTAATAAATCACATAATCATATAAATATATTCTAAACTCTTCTTAATAAATTATAGACTCAATTAAATAATTAAATAAATCAAAACAGGCGTTACAACTCTTCCCCCCTTAAAAGAATTTCGTCCTCGAAATTCAGTTCACAAAAGAAATGAGTTCAATTATTGCTTAAATATCTTAAACTACATATAGCCAAATAGAAACTTCAAACAAAACATACAAACTACATTAAAGTTAGTCAATCAAACATGATCACATAATAAACAAAATTATTAATTAGAAACACAACAACAATCAAACAAACAGCATAAAGACATTAATACCAATGTTACTCGACACAACTCTACTCAACTACTTGGCCGGACGGACTGACCTGCTCTGATACCAATTGTAACACCCCGTTTTCCCAATATGAAAATTTCTAAACATTTATCAGAGTAAACAACATAAACGGGATATCACATTCTTTTCTTAAAATCATAAACTGAATAAATAACTATTTATCCTTTAAAATTCAATAACAAAATCTTAAATACTTTGCAGCGGAATTTCTTCAATAACTAAAAACAGTCTTTGGCACTAAGGCCTCTTTATAAATGTCTCATAAAAATCCAATCTAAAAACATAGTCATGAATCTTCAAAAACAATACGTAAGGAATATAAAAGTAATAACAAAGTTCACATCCCGTTACGTATCAGAGCACCTAAAGACACACATGAGAGCTAATCCACTCACAACAGCAACTTAAACTCGATCAAGTTACTCATACGAAGAGCAACATTTCCAAGCAGAAGGGGTGAGATTTCACAAAACAATAATATTAAGCATATAATTCAACAATTATATTTAATCAACATCAAATCATCTTAATATTCATTATAGATAGTAATATATCATTTAGCACTTCAATCATAGTTTGTATAAACAATTACAACTTCGCAACTTATCAACTTGAACATCCTTGACTCGACAAATGTGACTCCAACTCGATTATGCAACTTAGACCTCTTATATGCATGTGGTACCAATACGGAGCATCAAGCCCCTATCGCTATTTGAGTATTATTATACTTCCAGAGCATCAAGCCCCAATCGCTATTTGAGTATTATTATACTTCCGGAGCATCAAGCCCCAATCGCTGAATGCTAATGCATGGACTCGACCTCTTAAACATCTTAATTCAACGACCTCTTAAATAGTCCAATAATTTGGAACATCATCATCAACATCTTAATCAACTTAGACCGACTCATGCAACTTAGTTAAATAACAACAGCAACACAACAGTATACAAAAACAGCATGACATAATAATATCAAATGCAAGTCAACAACGTCTCAATTATTCACATATGATTCAAGTAATGCATATATAATTATATCACAATATAACAACATCAAATGGTAATCAACATCTTAAAACATCAATATATACATATAACACTTCATCAATCATGAACAATATCATATTCACAAACATATACATACATATACTAATTCTTCAATTATATTCAATTATTCACTGTGACCTACGTGCAGTAATTTGACCATAACTCAAGTCCTATAAATCATTTTGAAGTCAAACCAACGGAAATAGAAAGCTAACATCCATACCTACAACTTTCGTGTTTACACCTAAGACCAGTTCTGTACCAATCAATACCAGTTTTCATTTCAAATTCGGACAAAGTTGTGCTGAAATTCATAAAAATTCACTGTGACCTACGTTCAGTAATTTGACCATAACTCATAAACCGAAAATCATTTTCAAGTCAAACCGACGCCACTGGAAAGCTAACACAATTATCTACAACTTTCATGTTTACACCAAAGGCTAATTCAAAACAGAAACGTGTGAAAAAGACGCAAGAACATGAAACAGGACATGCTGTCAGAGAGCAACTCGGGAAAAACACACTTTTCACCCCAAAATCCCAATTTTAACTTCCCTATGCCCAAATTTGATCCCAAAGTTTGTCTAAACATTTATATACATCAAAAGAGACTCAAAACCATATAAAACTTGACCAAAAACATTATTTTAGAAAATCATCAATTAACCACTTTTAACCCTAATTCTCAAATTCTCAAAAACGAAAACCTACAACATGTTGAATCCAATTTTCAGAATCAATGACTTAAGATTATTGAATGTTGGTCCCACCCTTACCTTAGAATAAGAAAATCGCAGCCTCTATGTGCTTCTCCCTTCTCTTGGCTTTTTCTCCCTTTTCTCCAAACTTGGTCGTACGTTCTATTTTTCTAAACTAGGTTTCTCTTATTTATAATCTTTTATTCTATTTTATCTTATTTCTCTTTCTCCCCAAAACTCTCTCAAATCTCATAACAACCCTTAAACTCAATATTATTTTATTTTCAAATCTTATTCTATTAAATAATATAATAATCTACTTAATAAATCACATAATCATATAAATATATTCTAAACTCTTCTTAATAAATTATAGACTCAATTAAATAATTAAATAAATCAAAACAGGCGTTACAACTCTTCCCCCCTTAAAAGAATTTCGTCCTCGAAATTCAGTTCACAAAAGAAATGAGTTCAATTATTGCTTAAATATCTTAAACTACATATAGCCAAATAGAAACTTCAAACAAAACATACAAACTACATTAAAGTTAGTCAATCAAACATGATCACATAATAAACAAAATTATTAATTAGAAACACAACAACAATCAAACAAACAGCATAAAGACATTAATACCAATGTTACTCGACACAACTCTACTCAACTACTTGGCCGGACGGACTGACCTGCTCTGATACCAATTGTAACACCCCGTTTTCCCAATATGAAAATTTCTAAACATTTATCAGAGTAAACAACATAAACGGGATATCACATTCTTTTCTTAAAATCATAAACTGAATAAATAACTATTTATCCTTTAAAATTCAATAACAAAATCTTAAATACTTTGCAGCGGAATTTCTTCAATAACTAAAAACAGTCTTTGGCACTAAGGCCTCTTTATAAATGTCTCATAAAAATCCAATCTAAAAACATAGTCATGAATCTTCAAAAACAATACGTAAGGAATATAAAAGTAATAACAAAGTTCCCATCCCGTTACGTATCAGAGCACCTAAAGACACACATGAGAGCTAATCCACTCACAACAGCAACTTAAACTCGATCAAGTTACTCATACGAAAAGCAACATTTCCAAGCAGAAGGGGTGAGATTTCACAAAACAATAATATTAAGCATATAATTCAACAATTATATTTAATCAACATCAAATCATCTTAATATTCATTATAGATAGTAATATATCATTTAGCACTTCAATCATAGTTTGTATAAACAATTACAACTTCGCAACTTATCAACTTGAACATCCTTGACTCGACAAATGTGACTCCAACTCGATTATGCAACTTAGACCTCTTATATGCATGTGGTACCAATACGGAGCATCAAGCCCCTATCGCTATTTGAGTATTATTATACTTCCAGAGCATCAAGCCCCAATCGCTATTTGAGTATTATTATACTTCCGGAGCATCAAGCCCCAATCGCTGAATGCTAATGCATGGACTCGACCTCTTAAACATCTTAATTCAACGACCTCTTAAATAGTCCAATAATTTGGAACATCATCATCAACATCTTAATCAACTTAGACCGACTCATGCAACTTAGTTAAATAACAACAGCAACACAACAGTATACAAAAACAGCATGACATAATAATATCAAATGCAAGTCAACAACGTCTCAATTATTCACATATGATTCAAGTAATGCATATATAATTATATCACAATATAACAACATCAAATGGTAATCAACATCTTAAAACATCAATATATACATATAACACTTCATCAATCATGAACAATATCATATTCACAAACATATACATACATATACTAATTCTTCAATTATATTCAATTATTCACTGTGACCTACGTGCAGTAATTTGACCATAACTCAAGTCCTATAAATCATTTTGAAGTCAAACCAACGGAAATAGAAAGCTAACATCCATACCTACAACTTTCGTGTTTACACCTAAGACCAGTTCTGTACCAATCAATACCAGTTTTCATTTCAAATTCGGACAAAGTTGTGCTGAAATTCATAAAAATTCACTGTGACCTACGTTCAGTAATTTGACCATAACTCATAAACCGAAAATCATTTTCAAGTCAAACCGACGCCACTGGAAAGCTAACACAATTATCTACAACTTTCATGTTTACACCAAAGGCTAATTCAAAACAGAAACGTGTGAAAAAGACGCAAGAACATGAAACAGGACATGCTGTCAGAGAGCAACTCGGGAAAAACACACTTTTCACCCCAAAATCCCAATTTTAACTTCCCTATGCCCAAATTTGATCCCAAAGTTTGTCTAAACATTTATATACATCAAAAGAGACTCAAAACCATATAAAACTTGACCAAAAACATTATTTTAGAAAATCATCAATTAACCACTTTTAACCCTAATTCTCAAATTCTCAAAAACGAAAACCTACAACATGTTGAATCCAATTTTCAGAATCAATGACTTAAGATTATTGAATGTTGGTCCCACCCTTACCTTAGAATAAGAAAATCGCAGCCTCTATGTGCTTCTCCCTTCTCTTGACTTTTTCTCCCTTTTCTCCAAACTTGGTCGTACGTTCTATTTTTCTAAACTAGGTTTCTCTTATTTATAATCTTTTATTCTATTTTATCTTATTTCTCTTTCTCCCCAAAACTCTCTCAAATCTCATAACAACCCTTAAACTCAATATTATTTTATTTTCAAATCTTATTCTATTAAATAATATAATAATCTACTTAATAAATCACATAATCATATAAATATATTTTAAACTCTTCTTAATAAATTATAGACTCAATTAAATAATTAAATAAATCAAAACAGGCGTTACACCACCGGAAGATCTGACAACTAAAAAAAGGTGGTGCGGAGGACAAAGGTACTCATCGCACCACCGCAACCGAATCTACATCTCGTTGGAGCAATTTGAACCCAGAAAAAGGGAGAGGATGAAGGTGGTGCGTTAAATGAAGGGTAAAAATGAAGAAAAAAAAGTTCGAAGGGTAAAAAATGAAAGAAAAAGTCTAGCACAAAAGGGTGTATTTTTCCTATACCAATATTTTGAAAAAAATAGTTTATCTATACCAAATAAAGAGGATATACTATTTTATGCCGTAGTTTTGCTTTTCAATTTTACTCCTTCATATAAACTATTTTATTATTTTTATTTAAATTATCAATTAAAAATTAATTAAATTGTTTTGGAAAAGAAATAATCCAACGTTATTTTGACCTTATATAATTTTACCATTTACAACATGTTTACTTAATTATTAGTCTATCGTTTCTTGTTAATAAAAGTGAAAAGACACAAGCACGATAGTACCCGTCTTGATGCTAGTATATTGTTATAGACACTTAATAAAAACATCTTTTACCTGAAAAAAATGTTAAATTAATGGAATAACCATAAAAAAAAAAGTTGTGATTAATGCAAATAGAAGAATTAATAAATATGATGTTGAAATTAATTCCATTTGAAATAAAATTCTTTTTTTTTTCAAAACATTTGAAATAAAATTCTAGCTAGAGTACTAGAGTAAAATCAAGAAAATTTCGGTATAAAAAAAAAAAAAAAAAACAATATCAATTGCGCTATACTTAAACATACCAGCGGAAAGACGCTCAAGGTAATGGTTAAGGAAACTATAAATAGAAAATTTATTTTATAATATAAGTTTTGACTTTTGATTAAATAATAATTACAGAACATTTTATAAAAAATTACTCGGTTTAGTTGCTTAATCAATATCCTGAGGGTACGGTTCAACATTCTCCTAAAATGAAATACCACCCCTTTTTTTTTATCCCTTTATCACCGTTCTTAAGTTATATGATTTTGGAGGTCAAATCACATCTTTTTATTCTAATCTTTGTTAACACTGCATCTTTTAATCCAAAACCCTAAACTTAATAATTTGGGCGCCAAACAATGCGCACCGTTGAATCTCTATCTTTGGGCGCCACTATCATATCAGCCTTTGATCTCATCTGAATGATGGCTTGCACACATCACAACAATCAGTTCAAATTCAAATGCCATTAATAAATGTTGTTTCATTTTCTATGCGATTTACATCTCTCTCTCTCTCTCTATATATATATATATATATATATATATATAGAGGGAGAGAGAGAGGGCATATCAAGTGAGAGGAGTAACTTAAATGAGAGATGAGAGGAGTTAATATCATCCGTTGGATCAAAATACACGGTCATGATTAAACTCCACCAAAAAAGGATCGACACACTTGAACAAAAATACTTTACGTTTCCTCTCCTCTTGAAATGCATCGCTCCCTCTTCGTTATTTTTCATGGTTTTCTTTCTCTCTCCAAGTCCCAAGCATACAATTTTTTTTAATCTGCATTTGGACTGAGTGTTATGCCAACACTTTATCATGATTACTCAAATTGATTTACATGATTTGGATTTTCAATTTTATCTCTAACACCCAATCTTTTCTTTTCCTTCAAAAATCTGCACGTGCTTCCTTTTTCCTTTTCTTTTTCACGCCCATTAAACTTCTTCCGTTTCAGATTCAGTGTTATCAAATTCTTTTCCCCAGTACTTGTAAACCATTGCGTTCTCAGTTCCTTTAAAGACCCATTCTTCTTGATAAAGAAAGAGCTCCATCTAGTCATGATTTTAATAGTTGTAATCCATAAACATTGGTTTCATTTATGCAGGAAACAAACAATGAGAAGAAATATGCAAGAAAACTTACAATTTTTAAAGAATTATGAAGGCAATTTCAATCTTGTAGGACGAATTAAGAACACACCTTCTTTCAATAATTTTTGAAAAACGAATTAAGAATTAAGCTTTTTTGTATTGAATTTTGCAAACCCACAAACTCACGTTTCAATTTCCCCTAACCTAAAAACCCAAAAAATGGGTCTTTTTATTTATGAGGATGATAGTGATGTTTTTGTTTTGACCAAATGGTGAAAGATTTGTTTTAGGATGAACCAAGTGGAGATGGAATACACTAAAGAAGGGAGAAGAATTAAACTGAAATCTGGAAACATGGTGATGAGGATGACGATGGAAAAATTGAGAAAAACTAAGGCACATTAATCACTACAATAAGAGTTTTAATCTTAA
This sequence comes from Medicago truncatula, assembly GCF_003473485.1. Taxonomy (NCBI): domain Eukaryota; kingdom Viridiplantae; phylum Streptophyta; class Magnoliopsida; order Fabales; family Fabaceae; genus Medicago; species Medicago truncatula. Next base: position 29,843,025 of record NC_053049.1, on the reverse strand, counting down.
CCTTTGATCTTGATCTAATGGTTGATAATAGACCCTCTCATCCTCTCACAATAACATATCCTCTCACTTGATACACCCTATATATATATATATATATATATATATATATATATATATATATATATATATATATATATATATATATATATATATATGAACAACTTCTTTCTCTACCTCTGCTCTTCTCTCTCATTTTCGATTTTCTATCTCAATCGTTGCTCTTCTCCTCTCTCAATCACTGCTTTTCTTCATCCTCATCGCCTCGAGTTCCGGCCACCTCACCGGAAACCTCCGCGATAACAGTGTGTTGAGAATGAACATACCATGAAGAGAATCTCACATCAAATCTGGATATCGAATTCATCTGCATCTCGATCTGTTGGTTTCTACGACATGCTCCATCGAGGCTAGGAGCAGTGGGCTGATTTTTTCCGATATAGTGGACGACACGGCCGCTATTGACAACAGAGGCGCCGAGGATAAAGTTCCAACCCAGGTATAACCATCTTCAACTTAATATTGCTACTCTTGATTTTTATTTTCAATCCAAATACTTTCAATTGCATCCATCAAATATATAAAAAAAATCAACATATTATAAGTAAATATACATTTGAATAATATTGGTCGAAAGAGAATATTTACGTAAATATTTGAATAAGTAAATATTTACGTAATTGACTTTAATGAAGATTTATTTTTGAAGGGAAACTTTAATGAAGATGATGTAAGAAACTTTACATCAACACATTCACACTCAAAGCAAGGTGAGACCTAGGTTGCATTTGAAAATTCATGGACAATTTATCCAAATCAATCAAAAAATTTCATGTGTACTCCATTAGAATAATAACATTTATTATTTGCATATTCACCCCATCCATCTTAAATTAATGATGTTTTACAATTTAAACCATCACATTAATTAATTTCCCTCCAATCCAATCACTCTCCAAACCTCTTTTTATTTTATTTTTTTATTTTTTTATTTTTATCAAATTTGGGTTCATTCATCTTTGACCTTTTTTTTTTTTTTATAAAAAAAATCTGGGTTCATCTTTCATTCATCTTCTTCAACCATGGGTTTATGCAGATTTGGAACCGCAATCCAGGGAATTTAATGGCAATGGTTATGCATTCATCCATTCCAATTTAGTTAACTTGGTTTAAGAATGGCTTTGCAAAAATCATTAAAAATTAAAAATATCAGCCCTGGGAATCAAACCTGGGTGCTCTCAAGTACTTGAATCATACCCCCAAACCACTTGACCAATACATCTTTTATGAAATAATTTGGAATGCTAAAATATGTTATTAGTGAGCAATATTTTGTTTTATGCAGTGACTTATAACCTAGCTTTAGAAAGAAAAAAAAAATTATATGTGTATATTTATGAAATAATAAATCTTTCTTAAAAAAATATGAATTCATTCATTTGATTTTTTATATTTTAAATATCATTCTTTTATATAATGTCATACATTTATATAGACTCGATGAACTACAACAATGTTTCATTTGTGATCAACCGAATTATGATTTATTTTAAGTACTATCTTTCGTTTGGATCAGATAAATTGTTTAAAGGTATTAGATGAAAATTTTCAGAATAAATGTAATGTTTGTATTAAATATTTTTGCATTTTATATGTAAAAAATATGTTAAATATTTGCATTGTGATCCTTCATGATTTTATTTGCTTATATATTGTTACAAATTTTTATGTATCAAAGATGAGAAAGTTAATATAACAATTTTTAAAACTAATAACTATTTTTAATATCTACATTAATGCAATGTTTCTATTAAATATATATTTTATTTTATTTGCAAAACATCGTTAAATAATTGCACCACACTCGTCACGAAATTTAAGTGTTTATATTTGCGGAAGCAAAGTTTTATGTACCAATATGAGAAAGTCGATATGATTAAATTTTCAAAACTCGTGATTATTTTCTCGCTGAGTTACGAGCGTATTCTAAAGAAAGTTATCCAGGAATAAATGAAACTCTTTTTAATTCCAGAACAAGCAGCAAAAATTTATTAATAGTTTCATATCTTTATAATTTTGATACTTAGTCTATTTTGATATTTTTGTTTAAATATTTAAAATTAATTTTTTTTATATTTATAATATATATAACTAGCGAAAAAACAGGCACTCACATACTCGTCTTTCCTCTATTTTTACTGCGCGAACATGTGTAAATTATAAACTGTATTTTATATGAAATTTTGATTAAAATTATAAACACAAATATTTGTGAAATTAAAATTGTAACAAACCCAAAAAAATCATGTTTATCTTTTTCCACAACAACAGTAATTTAACAAATATAATACAAATCCTTATCTTTTTAATACCACTAAGAATGTAACATTAATATAGAATTTTTTTTAAGGGTAGCATAAATTTCTCAACAAATTACTCTTTATATTTAAAAATACTAGACGTCTAACCGACATGCACGGGCAATATTTATAGAATTATTCTTAATAATCGGTGTACTTAAATATATTGTCTTGAATATATTGGTGTGAATAATATTGGTCGCGCTTTCAATTTAGACCTTAAAAAAATAGGTGCTTGAGTATTTCAAAGAGTTATTTTTAGTGAGTTCTTCATATAAAAGTGATATGGTAGGAAACTAATTAGATTGGTTTTTTTGGACGTGTTGCATTAGTGACTAGGAGTTTAGGATAGCTAGAATTTCTTGAGAGAAACATTTTTAAAACGAAGAGGAATATAAAAATATAAGTATCATTAAGAACAATATAGTAGAACCCTTCGGCTCTATAACCATGTTGCAATATTGGAAGCCATTATTTAGAATACAAATTTAAATAAAAATAAGAAGTTAAAAACATATAACGTTACGATTAAGAAGTTAAAATTTAAACACAGTTTTTTCTTTTATAAAGAAAAGTGTATGATAAGTTAAAGATTGGTGAAAGTTATATATGAATGGCATGTCTTAGTGTATGACTAAGATGAATCAAAATTTAAAAGTAGTACTTATAATGACACTTTGAGATTACTTATATAGTGGGAGGTTGGATGAGTTTGGGAAAAAAATTGATTTTTGATCTTAAAAAAAAAAGGATTTAAATAAACTTTTTGCAAAAATTATTCTCTAAAACAAAGATAAGAGCATATGAGAGAAAATATCACAAAAAAAAAAAAAAAAAAAAAGAAGAAGAAGAAGAAGAAGAATGGAGCATATGTGTTCAATAATCCCATAAAAAAAAGTTACACCAACTAATCAATGAGTAGTGCTACACTAATCATCGAAAACTAAAAAACCGTGAGGGAAAATCTACTATGCAATTGAAGGTAGTTCTACTTGACAATCATAATTTGTTGATAGAGAACTTTACTTGAGATCTTCAAATACGAATAACCAACATGATAAGGAACATAATATTATAAGCATCCCTGTTGTAGGCTAATACTACAAAGTTCAAACAATCTCTTATCTCACATGTTTTCCATAAAGATAATTCGTATCTTAGTCTTCCATGATCAGAAACATATATATTAGAAGAAAAATCTATGTGTTCATTATTGAAGATAAGTAATTATGTATTGCATGCATAGAAAGAAAAGAAAACATATATCAAAAGGTGGATCAATTTTTCACTTCTAATTACTTCATCCAAGAAACTGTTGAGTAACATTTCAATATTCTCCATAATGGTCTTTCTTCTTCCATACTCCCGTTTCTCTACTTCTTTTTTCTATAAACTAGTTACAAACCCGTGCTTCGCACGGGTTCAATAACGTATTCGATAAAAAAATTCTTTGAAAGAAGAGATGTTAAAACGACGGAACATTGTGATTCATCAAAAAATATATATGGGCTGATTAAGAGAGCATATAATCAGTTTATGAGATTATGAATTGACATAATATTTATGATGAAAACAATTGGAACCAATAAATGAACCAATGATGTGTGAATTTACATATTATCCAAAATTATAAAAAAGAGTGTTGTTGTAATACTCATATTTACATCAAATGAAATCAAGGAAAGAAGTAGCATCAGTGAGTGAAGATAATCTAGTCTAGAATTAGAGTTAAGGTGATCTGTTGAAAGTGCGGATCATGAACACCAAATCTTTATTTGGAAACGAATTGAACGTGCATATTTTTATGTGGCTTCTCTAGATCAAAAATTAACTTATCACCTACCTCTAACATATGTTCTCGAAAAATTTAAACCATTGGCCGCCTAAGTTTTTTTTGTAACTTGCTCTCTTTGCCGTTATCAAGTGACACTTATACCTTTTTTGAGCTTGTTTGTCGATTAGTGTGATTGTTTTCCGTGTTCCTTTTAGAAATGTCATTGATATCTCATTTGAGAAGTGTTAGGTACAAAACAAATTGCAGTGTTAATTAGAAGTTATATATATGTATATTTCTAAAACATTTACCAAAGCATTATAAAGATTTACTGTAGGAAAATAACATGTTTTATTTTTCTCAAGAGATTAGGAAAACAACATTACAATTAACATGATATTAATTGGAACCAATGAAGGAACCAACGATGTGCAGATTAACGTTACATAATAGTTAGGTTTATAAAAGAGATTGCAAGTTTCATAGACTAACCAAAAAGGGATTTTTGCCAATACTTACATCAGACAAAATGAAAAGAACAAATGACATCCCAAAGTCAAGATAGTTTACGACTACAGTTCAAAGCGATACGTCAAAATAGTAGAAGTTAAAATAGTTCAACAACAAAGATCTACTTTGGAACAACTCGAATTTGCAAGTTCTTCTGTGACTTTTCGAGATCAAAGATGAGCTTACCACATTCTTCCATCACTCGTTATCTGCAGAAATTGAACCACTGTCCACCCAAGTAATTTTCATAGCTTGCTCTATCGGCGGTAATGAGATGACAATTATACTGTCTCTCTATCTGGTCATCAATGAGAGTGATTGTTTTGCGCTTTCCTTTCATAATTGTTCTTGACACCTCATTTGAGAAAGGCTAAATAGGAAAATAACTTCAATATTAGTCTAATGCATATTTGCATGGATAAGATGTATGCGAATATAGTTACATATAATTTATAAAATAAAGGTAGCATAACTGATTTTAAGCTAAAGAAAATGTATCATGACTTCTAATTTATCATCATATTATCTTCCTATAAAGTCTAGATAAATGCATGCATGTACATTATATGTACCCCGTTGACCAATTAACATTGTTGAAACAAATGGAAATTAAGCATCACTTCCGCATGTGAATATATAGCTAACACCAATTGACATTGATGTCTTCGAACATTTGGTGAACTCTCATAATACAATCCAAACTGGATAGGATTGAATTTAGTTGTTTTCCAAAGCAATATGTTTCCTAACACAAATTATGCACATGAAATAAAGAATAATGCAATTTGTATTTTTAATTTATGCGTAAAAAAACTCAAAGCATGTTTGTGCATATGAAATTGACTAAGTTTATAAATTCAGCAATTGGCCTAACCTGAGACAGTTTGGAAAAATCGTTGTACGAAGTACGTTGAGAAGAAGTCGAACTCTGACTTAAGTTCTAACTGAAGTTTTGACTCTGAGCTTGAGAAGTGTTAAAGTCACGACAACAATTCAAGAAACATGCTCAAAAAACAATCAAATCGGATTGTGAAATAATAAGTTACTCTAACACTGTATTGTGAAATCATAATGCAAACTTACTAAGTCTTAAACTTCTCAACAACCGGATAATGTAGGTTGATGAGCAACCTCGAACCTGACCAATTGTTACATATATTTGGGTTGTCATTGACAACAAAATGGAAGCAAGGAACTCAAGGTAAATAGATGGTACGTAAATGATAAAGCTATAGAGTATTTTTTCCATAGTGTTACATCAACTATATTCCCATACATAAGGAAAGACATTTTTCGGGTCATTATCAAACTTATACAAAATTCTATCATCTGATGTTGACAAAATAGAAAATAATACATTTTCTATTTATCAATGTTTAGTTTTTTTGAATAAGAAAAAAATATGCATAGTTTGTTGCGATATAAAGGTGCAATATATATATATATATATATATATATATATATATATATATATATATATATATAAAAGATAAGCATAATTTTTTTAGGCATCTATACCTTTTTTGAAGAAAAGACATCTAATATTTTACTTTTAATTAAAATCAAAATTTTATAAAAATTATAAGCATTAGCGTAACAAAAAAACAGACACGCATAAAGTATTACTCTAAACGCTAATATGTGTGTCTGTATATTTGCGAGGTTGAAGAAAGAAAATAAAAATATTATGTATCATTAAATGAAAGCGTAAATAAAAATATTTGTGAGGTTGTTATGATTAAACGATATTTAAATTAAATATTTAAGTGATAAAAAGATAATAAAATTAAATGAAACCTCCTTTAAAAAATTAAATGGAACGGCTAAAAAAATTAAATGGAAGAAAAAAAACGTATTGAAATATAATATTTGAAAATAAAATAAAATGTTCCCAACGTGAATTGAAGAGAGATACTTGTGAAATAAATGGTCGAGAAGTAGTTTTTTGAAGTACCATTCAACAACTTATGGCCAAAGTTCATTCCATTCAATTTTATGCATTAAAAAAAGTACATTTTTTAGTAAGTATTTAATTAATATTGTACTTGGCCTAACTTCTTCTTAAAAATGTAGAGAAGTTGGAAGAAAAGAAAAACTGGTCAAACGGTATCTTAATCTCCCACAATGCCAGTGTAGAAGCAACTGAATTTGGGAGAAAAAAATTAGAAAATAGTTAAAAATAAAAAATTGGAAAATAGTCAAAAGTTTTTAAAAATATGAAAATAGTTAATAAAAATCGGTGAGGTAGCACTCAACCAAGCAATACTAAAAAAAATTATATGCATCAGCGTAACAAAAAACAGACGGACATAAAATATTACTTTAAACGTTAATGTGTGTGTGTATATATTCACGAGGTTGAAGAAAAGAAATAAAAATATTTGGTATCAATAAATGACAGCGTGAATAAAAATATTTGTGAGGTTGTGATGATTAAACAATATTGAAATTAAATATATAAGTGATAAAAAAAATAATAAAAATCTTTTGAAAAAAAGATAATAAAATTAAATGGAACTGTTCAAAAAAATAAAATAAAATAAAGTTAAATGAAAAGAAAACATATTGAAATATAATATTAAAAAATAAAAGAAAAAGTTCCCAGCGTGAGTTGAAAAGAGGTGCTTGTGAAATATATTGTCGAGAAGTAGTTTTTTAAAGTAACATTCAACAACTTTTGGCCAAAGCTCATTCGATTCAATTCTATGCATTAAAAAATGCTCCCTTTCTAGTAAGTACTTAATTGATATTGTGTTTGACCTAACTTCTCTTTAAAAATGTAGAGAAGTAAAAAATACCGGGTCAAACGGTATCTTAATCTCCCACAATGGCAGTGTAGAAGCAACTGAATTTGGGAGAAAAAAAATTGGAAAATAGTTAAAAATAAAAAAATTAGAAAATAGTTAAAAAAAATTAAAAATATAAAAATTGGAAAATAGTTAAAAAAAATCGGTGAGGTAGCACTCAACCAAGCAACACTAAAAAAAATTATATGCATCAGCGTAACAAAAACACAGACAGACGGACATAAAATATTACTCTGAACGTTAATGTGTGTGTGTAAATATTTGCGAGGTTGAATAAAGGAAATAAAAGTATTTGATATCATTAAAAGACAGTGTGAATAAAAACATTTGGGAGGTCGTGATGATCAAACAATATCTTCTTATATATTAAAGTTAACAAGTAAGCCCTAATTTTAACCTAAATCCTATTGCATAATTTTACTGTTTTAACCCTAATGTTCACACCTAATCTCCTATTTTCATGAACAATCTTCTTATATATTAAAGTTAACATGTAAGCCCTAATTTTAACTTAAACCATATTGCATAATTTTACTGTTTTAACCCTAATGTTCACACCTAATCTCCTATTTTCATGAACAATCCTAATGTTCTCTCCTAATCTTCTTATATATTAAAGTTAACAAGTAAGCCCTAATTTTAACCTAAATCCTATTGCATAATTTTACTGTTTTAACCCTAATGTTCACACCTAATCTCCTATTTTCATGAACAATCTTCTTATCTTCTTATATATTAAAGTTAACAAGTAAGCCCTAATTTTAACCTAAATCCTATTGCATAATTTTACTGTTTTAACCCTAATGTTCACACCTAATCTCCTATTTTCATGAACAATCTTCTTATATATTAAAGTTAACATGTAAGCCCTAATTTTAACTTAAACCATATTGCATAATTTTACTGTTTTAACCCTAATGTTCACACCTAATCTCCTATTTTCATGAACAATCCTAATGGTCTCTCCTAATCTTCTTATATATTAAAGTTAACAAGTAAGCCCTAATTTTAACCTAAATCCTATTGCATAATTTTACTGTTTTAACCCTAATGTTCACACCTAATCTCCTATTTTCATGAACAATCTTCTTATATATTAAAGTTAACATGTAAGCCCTAATTTTAACTTAAACCCTATTGCATAATTTTACTGTTTTAACCCTAATGTTCACACCTAATCTCCTATTTTCATGAACAATCCTAATGCTCTCTCCTAATCTTCTTATCTTCTTATATATTAAAGTTAACAAGTAAGCCCTAATTTTAACCTAAACTCTATTGCATAATTTTACTGTTTTAACCCTAATGTTCACACCTAATCTCCTATTTTCATGAACAATCCTATTGCTCTCTCCTAATCTTCTTATATATTAAAGTTAACAAGTAAGCCCTAATTTTAACCTAAACCCTATTGCATAATGGCTTAAATATGTATTTGATCCTTGCAATTAGGGGTCGTTTAAAAATTGGTCATTTTAATCGTTAATCCTTGCAAACTAGCCTTGCAATCATTAATCATTTAAAATTTCGTCCTTTGACCAATTTAATCACTGCCACGTCACTAATTTGATGACGTGGCAATCACTGTCACACATGAAATTCCAATTTTGCCCTTAAGAAGAGGACAAAATATTGAAGAAAGAATTGGAAATCCAGGGGTAAAATTGGAATTTCATGTGGCGTGGCAGTGATTAAGTGGGGAGAGGGACGAAATTTTAAATGATTAAACAATGCAAGGGTAAATTGTCAGGATTAGCGATTACAGGGACTAATTTTTAAACGACCCCTAATTGCAGGGATCAAATACATATTTAAGCCTTGCATAATTTTACTGTTTTAACCCTAATGTTCACACCTAATCTCCTATTTTCATGAACAATCCTATTGCTCTCACCTAATCTTCTTATATATTAAAGGTAACCCGTAAGCCCTAATTTTAACCTAAATCCTATTGCATAATTTTATCGTTTTAACCTTAATGCTCACACCTAATCTTATATTTTCATGAACAACCCTAATGCTCACACCTAATCTCATATTTTCATGAGCCCTAATTTTAATCTTCTTATATGTTAAAGTTAACAAGTAAGCCCTAATTTTAACCTAAATCCTATTGCATAATTTTACCATTTTAACCCTAATGCTCACACCTAATCTTATATTTTCATGAACAACCCTAATGCTCACACCTAATCTCATATTTTCATGAGCCCTAATTTTAACCTAAACCCTGTTGCATAATTTTACCGTTTTAACCCTAATGCTCACACCTAATCTTATATTTTCATGAACAACCCTAATGCTCACACCTAATCTCATATTTTCATGAGCCCTAATTTTAACCTAAACCCTGTTGCATAATTTTACCGTTTTAACCCTAATGCTCACACCTAATCTTCTATTTTCATGAACAACGCTAATGCTCACACCTAATCTCCTATTTTCATGAACAAAGCAAATCGGCATCGCTTTATTTCCCCTATTTCTTCAAAACAAATCGCCCTATTTCTTCAACAAAACAAATCGCCCTATTGGAATAAAAGGGTTTTGAAAGATTATAGCAACATTTTTTTTGTTAATATTACACTTTTCATCCAAATTAGAACTGAACTCTCTTTGTTAAATATTTACCACAAAATGCACCTGAATTTTGCAATCTATATAAACAGGTGGAAGAAACATTTCAACAAACAGTTAAAGGGTATCATTTACGGTAAAGGCCAAATATTCGATAAAAGGAAAATTATTTAAATAAAACATTTTACATGTTGAGGTTAAGAATGAACTATTTTTAGGTACATAATATATTATTAACATATAATTTTTACAAAAGAATGAAGTAACATTTTTTCAAAAAAAAAAAGAAAAATATGAAGTAACATACCAATAATATAATATTGACATATAATTTTAACAAAAGAATGAAGTAACACACGATTGATAAAAATTAATATTTTTTTGGTGAATAAGCGTGGTGTCTGAGGTTCGAATTCCAACATCTGCATATATTTGGGACCACATATTTCATTCTCTTTGATATGCATTGAGATTTGTTTTTGTCTACTATATCTACAATGTATATGACCCGTGCGGCAGCACGGGTGGAAAGTCTAGTTGAAATTAAAATAATTGATATGTGTTTGACCTAACTTCTCCTTAAAAATGTAGAGAAGTTGGAAAAAAGCCAGGTCAAGCGATACCTTACTCTTCCACAACGACAATTTAGAAGCAACTGAATTTGGGTGAAAAAATTGAAAAATAGTTAAAAAAATAAAAATTATAAAAGTTATTAAAAATATAAAAATTATAAAATAATTAAAAAAAGGTGAAGGGCAAAATGGGAAATGCACCCTAAAAATGATGAGGTGGCACTAACCACACCCCATCAATAGGAAATTACTAAAATACCTCTCCTAGGGCAAAATGGTAAAATTCTAGGGACTTTTCTTTATAATATTGTAAGTAGATAACAGGTAAAAATAAAAAAAATGCATATCATAATTCCAAAATTCAAGAAACAATGATAGTAGATGGAAGAGAACAAATGAGTGGATGAAAGAGAACAAATATGAATGTGTGTATTATCGAAGAAACAAAGTGGGCAGAGGTACATAGTTTTTCCTTCTTCAGAAAGTTGTATATTTAATTAGTTATTTTGCAATGGATGTTATTTAATTTTAATTTTTTTAATCAACTAGTTACAAACCCGTGCTTCGCACGGGTTGAATAACGTATCTTGTAATAAATTTGTTCTAAACGAAAAATGAGCAAATTAAAGAATATTGCACAAACATTAGAAATATTTCTCAAAGCCTTACGAAGTCTTGATTCATGAAATAGTTAAAAACCCGTGTTTTGCAAGGGTTTAATATCACGTTTTTGAAATCTTTTGTTGTACACGATAAATTAGCAAATTAAGGGAAATAGCTGCATTTTTCAAAGAAATGGCTGTCTTTTTTACATTTTAGCAAATTAAAGGAAAGAAGAGAACATAATTATTGCACACGGATGATCAAGTTTAAGGAAAATGCAAACTTCATAAATGTGAAAAGCAAGTAAGCATACTGCACAATTCCTAGCTATATATTATAAACATCTCGCACAAACTTAATTTGCACGCTAATTAATAGATAAGCTATCATGTGTTGTTCAATTTTGAAGGCAGACATTCTTGAGCCCATGGAATGAACGAATGCAGGAAGCATGAAGCATTGTAAGCGTGTAAATGAAAAAATTGGAAATATTAGTACACTTTTGATTACAAGGGATATATTTGATGATATCACAAAGCAAATGAACTTTTTATCAATCCAAGTAATAAATGAATTTGATATCACTAAAAACACTGCTAACTGTGTGTGGAAACCAATCTTCTATAAATTCACAAATATATTATTAGTCCTTTTTTCTTATACGTTAACAAAGTAATACAATAAAGCATAGTCATAAGAAAGTATAATGTATTTAAGTCTATTTCACTGTGTCTAATTGAATCTTCACAACAGATGTTGCAGTGGAAAAACTATATAGCTGATAGTATAAATATGTTTCATTTTTTCTACCTAAATTGGATGTAACAGCTGCAGTGAATGTTTGTCATCATCATCTTAATTGTAACAGATGCAAGAACTGAAAATTGATAGCTTAAGAAATACATAATTGAGGCGCTGAGTTTCTTGTATGCAAAGAATTTAAAAAGTTCATAAGGGAAGAATGATATTTCAAATGTCATAATTATGAGAATTGAATTCAGATGCAGGAACTCAAAATTGATAGCATATGAAGTAACAAAATGGATAACATATCGAAGACTATACTTATACCAAAGATAATGATAATTTTTCCTTAATGCCGAACTTGGCAGCAGAAAGTACATAAGGCAACTAATAAGAGTACATCTCACAATTTGTTGATTACTTAATCATCAAATCACTAAAGTGCTAAAAAGTACACACAACCAATAGAGTACATTTCTCAACTCAGAATAGAACCACTCTAATGCTTTGAAAACAAAAATATAAAGCGACATGATTAATATTACTAATTCTTCCAGAAATAGTGCTTAAATTGATAAGATGGACCATTTCCTCCAGTGCTTGCTGATGGAGGCATTTTTGTTCTCAACACCAACATTGGAGGCGCACAATGATAGACAACCCTATGTCCCCATTGTTAGCTGCTCCCGTGACACCTAATTTGATATTTGCTCCTTCAATCAACTTACGCGCGTTGCACAATGTTTGCCATTCACCAGAAAAATCACATGACAGCTGTTCATTATGACAGAATTCCATAAACAACTTCCAAGTAAAGCCCAGGAAATCAATGACAGTTAATTCAGTTTTCACAGCCGGAAATGCAGATTGACAAAAGCCAAGCCAATTCAAATTATGCACATAGACAACTGAATTAAATATGTCCGACTCCATGTAAACTCAATGCGTAGAAATAGTAAAGACTGCAGCTGCTACTCTGCAGCTGCTGCTCTGAAATGTATGCTTTGAATAAACTCAAGTGCTAACCATACCTTTCAGAGCAGCAGCTGCACAGTCTTTGGCATACATGGTAAAGTTTTCTAAGCGTGCCATGTTTAGCTATAATAGCAAGAATGATCCGATCGTACGGAAATGGTGAACTTGATGTGATATGGTTTATGATCCTACCTCTCAAGAATATGCTACTCACTTTAAATATAAAGAAGAATTACTTGTGCTTCATTAGTAGAGAAGAGATGATGAAGAAATGCATTCTTGAGTCAAATAAATGAATAAATGCAGCAAGCATGATTATTCCTATAGTTTTGTTTCTTAATAATGATGAAGCATTTTGGCGCCCATGGCATGGCAGTACATGGATTATTCTCTATGGTTTTGTTTCTTAATGTGTGCTAATGAATTTTTTTGCTGATTTGAAGCTTGGCCATGTTGGAAATTCTAGCACTAAATCAGGGCTTACAAAGTCCAAAGATGTTGGTGGATTTACCAAAATGAAATCTTCATCATCTTCAACTTCAGGGTCATCTGCAGAGATTATTTTCCAGTGAAGAACAGGACAACCAAGAATTCAAAACCAAAACCTGTGTTAATCGAGCTCGCCACCAATCATAGTTATCTTTTGACATCTCCTCCCAGTTATAAGTAGGAAAGCCTCAATTGTGGCCATTTTTATCAAAATAATCAGGAGGTGCCTCAATAGAAGTGTTCATTCGGAACAAATTTGGATAAACTCCAATGGGAAGATCTCCTTTTAGAATCACTCCCTTATTTCTTGCGTATTCTGAAGCTTCGAACAACTGTCAGATTAAGATGAAAGCAAACAATAAGACATTTTGTGTTAACTGATTTGACTGCCATCTAGAACTTAAAGTATGGTTCAATATAACTAACTTGTAGATGTAGATGTAGATGGTATTGAACATAGTAGTGGAAGCAAATTATCTCATAATGCCGACTTTCCTTGGATAAAAGTTTCTCTAACTGCAAAACAATGCGAAATATACAATTTTAATAAGATATGTTTCGAAGTTGAAAAGAAAAGAAAAAAGGAAACCTAAGGTGTATACCTTATCTTCTGAGTATTGAGCAAAACGGCCCCATTGACTTCGTTCTGATGTTTCAAATAAGTCTTTTAAGAAACAGAAGGCAACATAGGGTTTCAACCAACCCAACCCTATCACCATCAAGAACAAAGCTGAGTCAGTGTAGCAATTTTAAAATGAAAATAAATAATCAATTATGAAAATTCATTACAAAGGAGAGGAAAAGATAATAAAGATAAAGCATCTCTTGCCAACATAATAAAGCAGTCATAATGTGTAGTACTAAAACCTCATTCTCAGAAAAGAACTGCTGAAAGGAGCTCGAATTAAGTATCAAATCTTTCTCTTGATTGAAAACTTTCTTAGCAATTGAGAGTTTAGTAGCCACTGTATCAAATCTTTCTCTTGATTGAAAGCTTTAACCGGTATGAAGATTTTCAATCCCACAGACACTCACTCCTTCCAGGTGTCCTATTTTAAATGAGTTGTCCTAAAATTAACTGACCCTGTGTAAAATTGATACTGCTTCATATTTTCTCAGGTTGAACAACAGATCCTAACAGAGCAAATTAACAATAGAAATTAAGAGTTACTACAGTTGAATTTAACTATTACTGAAATCACCAAGCACCACAATCAATCATGCTTCTTACTACCTCGCACAATCAGAAAAGGTAATTGCATAGTCACAGCAAGTGATTCAATCTGACATATATGTTAAACATAGAACAGAATCGATGACACTGAAATTAATACAAAAAAAGGTTTCTTGAGCTTTTACTGCCTCACAAAGAACTGAACTAATGATACTATGAAATGAATACACAAAAGGTTTCTTAAGCATCAACACTTTAATTTCTTCAAAATCTATTCAAAACATTCCAATGCAGAAACCAAGGAAATACGAAAAGTTCTTATAAAAACTAAACTTTTGGAATAGTAGCTTCTTGTATAAGTTGACATTAGTTTCTGATCGCAATTTTCTCATTTAACTCCTTTGTGAACAGCGTAAAATAAGCTAATAAAACTTTTCCAAAAGTGATGTATTGTATACCCATTTCAATCGAAAAGATTCATAAGATAGACTGACAATGTTCAAAAAAGTAAAAAACCACTACGCAGCATTGAAGAATATCTAGAACCACATAAACCATAACGAAAATTGGAAAGGCAAAAAAGAAAAAGGAGACATAAACCAAGCAGACAAGAAAAAGAATCTTCACCTGTGAAAAGCTTGAAAGCAGCTGGTCTACTTCTCCTGTGTAATCCAAAACACATCTTGCTTCTTATTCATGTACAACCCCGGATCAGCAATTATAGGCCTTGCACGTTGATGACTAATAAACAACACAAGCACATCAAATAATCAATCTCCATCCCTAAAATAAAACAAAGCAACAATGATGGATAAATGAAAAGAAAACTCACTCTTTCCATCCAATGTCACTGGTATGATCGATGAAATTAAGATCCAGCGGCAAATAGCTAAATGTGTGAAGTAGATCTACTCATCCAAAACCAACAAAATAAAAACAACAGTCAATTCTCAAAGCCAAACATCATAAAAAACATAAAAAATCTTAAATTTCAACGCTCAAAATAGATCTCAAAGCCAAACATCATAAAAAACATACAAAATCTTAAATTTCAACGCTCAAAATAGATGAAAATGTAGAGAAATTTCATGGCACAGAAGGCAAAATCCAAAGTATATTCAGAAATGCACATGTAGCAAACAAAATCTGATTGAAGCGTTGGTTCATGACACAAAACACAATCACAAAATTCACAATCACTTACTTGAAAGACCAAAATCGAACCGTCACAGTTACATTCTATTTAGTTTTATGAGAATCCAATGGCACAACCTCTGGATATAACTGTTACGGCTTCCTACGCATTGACGAAGACGCAGGTGAACTTGGAGCGTGATTGGAGGCTCCATAAAACCATTTAGATGACGAAGTTGTTAAAGATGACGACGAATTCGCACCTTTCATTGCTTCAATCCTTTTATTGCTTCAATCGATCTGAATCATTTTGATCACACCGAACCTACAACAATCAACAAAAAATTAAATAAAATGAATAATAATTCAGACAATTCAAATAAGTAAACTATCAAATCAGCCACACATAGCTTAAAATTTCTTCAACTCGTAAAAACCGATCCAAATTGTAATTAAAGATGAGTAAATTACTTCTTTTTTTATTCTAAGAAGAACAACACAAATTTCTCTCTCACAACAAACCAAGTATTTCTTTTCACTCAAATTTTTAAAACCCTTTTCTGAATAACATATATTTTGTAAAAAAATTCTGAAAACATAATTTTCTGAAAATTTCTGTCAAATTTTTTACAAAACAGAATCAATAAACAACAACACAAAACCAAGGAATCAAAACCTCAATTAAAATAAAAAAAAAACCTTTTCTGAAAACATGCAAGCAAAGTTCAAACCAAAACCCACAAAATTTCTGGAAAATTAAAATATTCGACATGCAAAACACTGATTGAACAAATAACACAAAAATAATCCAATCATGATTTTCAATTGATCAAAGGAAGAGGAAGTTACCTACAAACAATGAAGACCAAAACCAAAATTTGAGGAAGAAGGAAGAAAGATAACAGCAGAGGAAGGACCGCTTTTTTTTTTCTGAGAGAAGGAAAGAACGATTTTTTATTTTGAAGATGAAATGAAATGGATTTTGTACCACTCCATATATATATGGGAAAGGCAGAAATTACTAATTTACGAAAATGCCCTTCCATAAGGGCAAAATGGTAAAAAAAAAAAAAAAGGGACAAAGATTGTCCTATATAGTAAAGTAGATAGATGCATGAATGTGAGATTTTTTTTAGGCAAAAATCAAATATTTTGGTTACCTATCATTAAATTGTATGACAACAACATCTACTAAACTACTATATAGGACAATTCATGTCCATTTTTTTTACCTTTTTACCTTTTTACCTTTATGGGGGTATTTTCGTCAATTAGTAATTGGAAGAATGGCTTTGTTGTCTTTTCCCATGGAGTGATACGATCTAAAAACGCATTCTATCTGGAAAGAAGAAAAAAAAAACGCGATGTCTAAAAAACGTGTTCTCTCTCACCTGCGATCTTCACCGCCGTCGACCTTGCGGTCGCTTCACTAAAGGTTCATTTCTTTTTGCTTTAATGGATTCGAAATCATCATCGGTTGCCTTTTCTGTGATTTTTGTTTGGTTGTTTTCTTTGATTCACGATTGCATGTCAAGCGTTGTTTTTTTCTGGAATTTTTTTTGGGTTTTGATTTGCATGTGTCGGGAAATCTATTTTTCTGATTATAGGGTTTTGATTCTTTCGTTTTTTGTTGTTGGTTGGTGATTATGATGCTTTGTTTTCATGATTTTAGGGTTTTTGCATGTTTCTAAAATTGGTGTTTCTGATATCACTATTTTTGTATGTTTGAAGGACCCAATGATGTCAGAATTAAAATGAATGCTGGTGGAATCTGTGGGAGTCATGTTCACTACCTCAAGGTAGATAGTTTTTCTATTACATCTGATTTCAATATGATAGATTGAACTTGGTCTAATTATGGAAATGGTGTTGAATTTGTTTTATTTTTGTATTTGATTTGATTTATTTATTGTGAAATTTAACACTCACCAAGTGTTTGAGTCTGAGTAAAAAGATTTTTAGTTTTGATATTGATTTTGTTTTGGATCTGTGTTGTTGATCTTCTTTTGTTCATTTTTGTGTTTTAATTTTGCTAAATATTTGAAGAATTCCATTTTTGTGTTCTTTATAAGTGTTCTTTATCTTCCTCTCCACCTAAATTTTCAGATTTCTTCATTTAATCCACTTTTTGATGTAATCAGTGACTAGAAGAATAAGGTAGCAGCACACACTTCCGCGACGTAGGTAAGGTTTTATTTCCCTTGGAAAAGAGAATTTGGAGTTTTGTAGCCCATAAAGTATTATATGTATTGAAAGTTTTGGTTAAGCTCATAATTGGGATTGCATGTGTGTTAATTGGAGCTGTTTTGATTCTATTTTGGTGTTAGATGCAAGAAAGTGGATTTTGAAGTAAAGTAGAAGCTTGGGGTCTGATAGCAGCTTGGAGCTTTTGATGGGAATCAACTCAAAACATGTGAGTTCCTGTTAGTGTAGTACTACCCTTGAGTTTGGTTTTATGAAATTGAGTGAGATAACATAAAAAAATTAGGTTATTTTGCATGATTAGAAATTCCCCCAAATGAATGCATTGATTTTTTTTATTGTTATTACGTGATTTTCTATGTTTCTATATGTTTTATGTTGGACTGAAATGACAAGAATTGCTCAAAGTATAATATGCGGGAAAGTGCTGAAAATTTGTGTAGAAATGCATTTGATTGAATTTGGCAAGGATGTTAAAGTTCACATTACTTGCGAATAACATTGTTATACCATTGTATCATAGTAATAATGTCTTAGACTAAGAAAGTAGATGTAGAATCAATTGAGTAAGTTAAAGAAAGAATAGATTGAAAATTCTGCAATTTGCAGCTTGGCTACCCTGTTAGTAAATTGATAATAGATTTTTATACATAGATCATTTGAGAGTGAAACTTGAACCTTTGTAAAGTAGACAAAAATACCTACAGAACAGGCTCAAGAATCGTTGAATTTCATTGAGTAAAGTATGAGAAATTCATGTTGTAAGTTGAGTAAAAGTTTCTGCTCTGTTTCTGTACATGTACATGTTCTTTAGTAAAACTGTACAAATTGGAGAATTAAACACCAAAACTAAAATTATATTTATAATCTTGACATTCTAAGCTTTCCAAGGAATGTTCGTTTAGTCAATTCGGACGTAGTTTGATATTTTAATTAAATAGACGAAGTTGAAAATCTGTCTACTAACAAAACAGAATTTTTGATTGGTTTTGTAGAATTGTACGCACGTATGATGTTTGATGAAATGCTAATACTCTAACACAGATGGTTTTTTTGGCATAATTGATGACATGGAAAATTGATTGCCTGTTTGGTTATATCATTTGTATAATCTAACAAAATCTTAATATGCGAATTTTAAAAACCACATACTTCTAACTAAGCATCACAAGAGATGATGTTCTGGGTGGGGGTAGTTTCTATCTTCCATTTAATTTAAAATGTTTCTATTTATGCTTACTATTGTCATTCAATGTGCATGAACTCAGAATTTGTTGTGTTCTTCATGACAATTTTGTGTCTTATATTACGCTTCATGTTGTAGGAAATTTGTCATAGAAACACACCACAAAATTTTGTTGAAGAAACTCTAATTTTATAGTGTTTCTTTCCCTAATGGTATGTGTTTCTTATTGTTTTATTTGATATTCATAATATATTTTGAATATTGGTTTGTAAGCATAAGAGGTTTTCTCACCTGACATTTTCAGTTGTAGGGCATTGGAGTTTTTATGCATTTTGTAATCATTCAGTTTAAACAAGTTGTGATCAAAATAATTGATTTTGATTGTTTTGTCTTCTTGCACTAAAATGTGTGGTAGTATATTGTTTTGTGTGGATTTCTGATAGTAATCCTGGCATGATAAAATGATAAGTGCATTTAATTAATCTTAAGTGAAGCCACAATTCTTTAATTATCTGATTTAGTTTCTATTCAGAAGGTTTCTCAATAAACTTAACTATGGATGCAGGTTTACCTATACATCACAAAAGAATTTTCTACTGACCTGGTATTCTGCTGACATGATAAAAATAGCAATGCTCAAAATTAATTATAGATTTATATACTGGAGTCCAATTTTCATATGCATAAAATCCATAAGATTATAGATACTTTTTAGTCTTCGGCCTGTCAAATTCGAGGTGAATGGGGGACCCTTTGCAAGGCCTGTAGGTTTGTTGAGTCTCAACAGATCAAGCTTGCTGTTTCTGAGGTGAAGACTAATAGTGTGGTCTATTTGAGATATGTTCGTGGACCCTCTAAGAGACGAGAGTTTCTCAACCCCGCAAATCATCATGTGTTAATTGACTCTGATGCTGCTGCTTTTTCACTATAAGGTATTTTGCTTTAGTCTTCCATTCTTATTACTTTAGCCGCTTTTTGTTCTGGTGGATTGAATTTTAGCTGTGATTGATATTCTGTCCATAATATGAATAAATATTGGCGATGATATTGCTTTTGTTGGAAAGGACATCTGGAATTTGAAGACATATATGGTTGAATTTGAATTCACATCTGTAAGTTAATATGTTTTGCCACTGAGAACCTCAATCCTTTTTATCTAACATCAGGTTTATGGTTGAATTTGAAATCGCATTTGTAGAATGTCTATACTTGGAACATTCTTTGTTTTGATCAAGCATATATGAATGTGAAGTTTTGATGTATTTTTCATTGAAGCAATTATATGTGTCATATATGTGTTTGGCATGACATGTAGAACTGATAACCGCTTTGTTTATATATGCGTGTCGTTGATTTCTTCACACCTAAGTAATCCATATATTTCATCCAGTGGACATTTGGTTGCAATTTTGTTACAATGTAGTTTCTTTTTAGTATGCTCTAGGGTTATTTTTACATATAGTTTCATCACCTGCGTATAGGTAAGCACTTTGTATAGACACCATCGGTTTAGATTTATCAAAAGTTGGCCTTATAATAGTTTCATAGCTTTACTTTGTATGCTGGATACCAAGGCAGTAATCCAATTTATCACTCATTGCTCATTCTTCTTTTTTATTCCAAACTATACTTTCACTGCTAATGCAGACAAGTGTGACATTATTTGTTAATTTGCTAGCACAAGGCAAGGCTTCCAACGTGTTTTGCCAAAGAGTATGGTGTGGCCCTTGACGACTATGTAATGCTGCGTGATCCGAAGCGAAATGTCACCGTTGTTCAGGTTGAAAAGAAGAATGGGAAAGTTTACCTTGACAATTTGTAGGTTGTGACATTTTTTGTAGCCATCATTAGGTCAAATTTTTGAAGAAGATCATGAGGTCAATTTTGAGTATATTCTTTTGTAGTTTTTGTGGCTTGGCTATTTTCTATATTTTCATCTATCTCAATTCAAAAAGAATAATATAAAATACAATTAATGAAACGAGCTCAAGTATGGATACAATTGAGAACACGGTGGATGCGTATAAATTAAATTTCAGCATTTAAATTGAGCACAATAAGGAAGGCATAATAAAGGAAAGATGTAAAAGCAATACAAAGAAGGCAAATCAATATGTGAAGCCTAATTTTGAGCAATTGCAGTATTGATTTATTGATATAAATAGGCGATTTGTTTAGGACACAATATCTTATATTAATAGTTGCCATTAACTTCTAATGGAATGGCCAGATGCTTAGCAAAACATACATCAAAGGTTTCTCTTCTTCAGTGGGTTTGGCATATTTCCTTGCTATCGCCGTTGTACATCAAAGGTTGGTGTTTCAATCTTTTATGTGCATGCATGTCTCTTTTTTTTGTTTTTGTGGTTTCTTTTGTTTAATTATTTGTTTTGCTATGAGTGTTCACCATTGAGCCTAATTGATTCTGAAATTTAATTTTGTTTGCATGGTATTTTAGTTTGAGTCAATTGATTTAGTTTTTTTTTTTTGGGTTTTAATTGATTTAGGTTTTCTAACAAAGGGGGAAATTGTTTATAAAATTTTGGTTGAAGTTTTTTTTGAGAGAATCTTACTGGATTTTGGTTAATTAGGTTTTTTCAGTTTCTGATTTATTTGTTATTGGAAGGTTTTGTCCCCATTTTTTTTTTTGGGTTGAAGTTTTTTCAGTTTCTGTTTTGGGGATTGCTTGTGTTATAGAATATTTGCAATGACTGCATAACAATACGTATGATCTGAAAAAAGGATAACTTAATTAGAAATTTAGCAATTAAAGGATGTGTCAAAATACGTATTTTTTAAAAGGATAACTGTTTTTGCATATTTTTTATAGAATATTTTTGTTCGCTCACCTGATGATAAAGAAAAATGGTGGAATGATTCAGCAAATATGTTTGTTCTTGATGTGTCAAAGTATCATGTTTAATAGTTTTATGATATTTATGATTTGGGAATTTTTTTTGGTGTTGAAGGTATTCTCAAAAGATTGTATTAGATTAATGTATCATTGGATTATGCATATTTGGATTGTTAAAGAATTTCTGAACCTGTTTTTCATCTTCTTATTGTTCAGGTTTCTTTGGGATCAACCATCAAGGTTTGTGTTTTGTGTTTAATTGCTTTGCATGTGCTTTTTTGGTTCAATTATTTTAATTTTTCTGTTCTGTTTTTTTAATGGTTTCTGTTCTGTTTTTTTTTTTTTCAGTATAGTTTTCTTTTCTTTCCTGCGGTTTGTTCTTATGCAAGTAGAAAGTTTTTTGAGTTTGGTTTGATCATTTGCATGTTGTTTCTTTGTGTTCTGTTTTTGGTTTTTTGTTGTTCTGTTTTTTTAATGAGTGTTGGTTAATGTTTTTTAAAATTGATTTATATGTTTTTGGGTTTTTTTTAATTTGATTTTGGTTGCATGTTTGACACAATTGCAAGATGTTTACACAAAAGTAATAAGCTGTGGTTAAGTTGCAAATAAACGGATTATAAGCCATTTGAATTAGTGTTTGTGATCAATTGATGTTAAAGATGACCATGGATATCATTTGCTTGATCATTAAGTAATTTTAAGAATTTGGTTCCTGTTTGTGTTATTTTTGTTTGCTATTGAATCATGATTTTGTTATTTCCTTTTGAAATCAGTTAGATTTTTGCCAACTTCTTTGGAATATTGAACTTATTTCATTAGTTGTAGGACTCAAAGATACGGCTACATGTTAAATTTTAATGACAATAACCTTTGGTTCTGCCATCATTGCATCATTCTATAAAATAAGTTTGCATACATTGAACTGATATAAACTTCTGATGCAAAATTTGGAATAGATGATGCGATTGAATCACTTTGGTTGCATGCAATTGATTGATTTAAATTGTTAAAATCTGATGCTTAAGATTGGTGACTTTGAGAGCAAGTAACTGAACTCATATTTGTTACACTGGTACTTTCGATCTTTGGTTAGCTTTTGCATTAGCATCGGATTGATTGAGGTGATTCTTACTTGAAAGTTTGTTAATATGGTGTTGGTTAACTTTGTCTTATACATTGAGGTTATTCTCAGTTGAAAATTTCATAAGCGCTTTACCGCAGGACCTGTTGGTTTATATGTTTATCGTTTTGACACTATAAGAAAATTAATGTCCTTTGTTTTTCCATTTTTGCCCTCCTAAAGGGTAATTTAGTAATCCTGTAATTTGAGAGAAGGGCATTTTGGTAATACTAATATAAAATGTTTAAGGTGAGTTCCTTTAGTTGTAGAACCCACCTCTTGGATAGTTTATGATTATGTTTGAGTGAGATAAATATTTGTGGTTTGTTGTTTTCATAGAGTTATCTACATCTCTTCCTAATTTGCAGTTTCTCATAGAGTTGCAGCAACACATCATATCGCATAAGAGGGTGGTTCAAGCGACTATGATAGATAGAAGGTTTCTAATTGCGGGGAGTGGCTTGCTGAACCTTTCACAAATCAAGGTAATATTTGTGGGTTTGATTATATAAAAAATCTTGGTTTGTGTTTATGATGGGGAGTAATAGTAGAGGAAAAGATGGCGAAGGAACTTCTGGAATTAACAGGGTTGATGATGATAATGATGATGATGATAGCTATGAATATTTACAAGAGATGAATTTTGTGCCTAATGAAACACTTCTTCACAATAACATGAATACCAATGGTTTTGTAGTTCCCTTTGTCATGCAACAGGTTAGAGACACATGATCCTTTTTTCATTTTCTTTCAATTTCTTTTATTTTAGAGAGATTTTTATGATAATGAATTTGTGAATTTCTTTGTTTTGATGATTTTTGGTTTATTCTGTTACAAATGCACCCTGAGCACTCATAATAATTGTATGCAAGTGTTAGCAACAAAGACTGTGTATATTTTTTTAGCGTCATTGTCTTGATCTTGAACATTAAAGGCTATGATTAATTATATTTTTAGTTGCAGTGTTTCTATTTTTAAGTGAAAAATTATATTAAGATATTCATGGATTTGAACTATATTTTCAGGAGCATATGAATGACTGTCGGAGTATGGGAAGCAACATTCATCCGTCTAGCCAGTCAAGGAAAATTTCCATAGGAGCTATGGCAGAACCGAAAGCCAGCTCAAGAAGTGGACCTCTAAGAAAGGGGTTCATTTTTGTCGTCCTTGGAATCAAAAAGAAATACTAGGTGTTTGTAAGCTTCTCTACTTTTTCAGGTGAGGCTCATTTGTAGTTTGTTTTCTTTCTTTGCAGTTTTTTTTATTGTAGATTTGTATATTTTTTTATGGTGTTTTTCATTTTACAATTAATTTTTTATGCTTGGTTGATATCACTTTACAGTGATATAGATGATTTTATATGTAGTTGTAAAATTGCATCCTTCATTTTCCTGATTTATTTTATTATTTTTTGCAGGCAGTGAAATTATTGGAGTGGGTTGTATTCTCAGGGTTCTGTTCATATCCAGGTGAGATTCTACTGTCTTTTGGTTTCCTTTTTTGTTTGTTTGTTGTTGTAGATGATCTTATATGTGCCTCTATATTGATTTTAATGGTGTTTTTTCATATTACAAGTAATTGTTTTACACTTCGTTGATGTGTAGGTAGTGTTATAGCTGCAGATGCCAATTTGAAATTAATTTATGCAATTTGAAATGACAAGTTTAAGTTGTCATACCACAAAGCCCTTGATTATTTGTTTGAGTAATTGCTTTGAGATCATAACTATTAGGCTGTGTAGTTGTTAGTGTCATATTTGATATTCATACCCTGGTTTCACTTTCCTAATGATTATGATGTTAGTTTGAAGGTTGCATTAAGATATTGCAAGTCAATGGACATAAATATGCAGCAAAGGTGATATTTATGAGTTTAGATGTGATTGTAAAATGTCTGGCTTTGGCTATCTCATCCTTCATTTTCCTGATTTCTTTACATCATTTTTGCAGGTTGCGAGATTATATGAGTGGGTTGTGTTATGCAAATTCAGGAGGTGTTACAGTTAGCTACTTTGAGTGGGTTCAGGTAACTTATATTTATATAATTAAACTCTGTTTTCATATGGATGCTTTTGCATGTGTAAGAAACTTATGATTGAATTTTATGTGGCACTCTTATTGTTATCTTAGGGAGTAGCTTCTTTGCTCAATGGCATGTTTGGTTTTGTAATCGGAAGTGCAACATCGGTGTACGTTTATCTCATCTCTTTCTCATAAGATTCTCTTTGTCCTGTTCATTTTCTGCATTATGCACTGCACTTATCAGTTGGTTTTATGATTTTTTTCCTGTATTAGGTATGATGGGCTAACAGGCTCTGCATCATTTCATAATTTTAGCATATTTTCTAATCTATGTAACTTTATGTTCTTTTTTTCATAAATTCAGATTTGACATTTCTAAAGGTTAATATCCTATTTTTAATGTTGTTCTTTTAGTGATATCTGATGCCTCACCCTTTCCTTTTCAACTAGGAAAATTTGGAGCATTTTTTACTTCTATACCTTTCAACCTGAAAAAATTGAATCTTTCCATTCAAATAACTAGATGATGGGAACTGTTGGGTATGACATTACTCGAGCACTCCTAATGACTGCTAACAATTTTACAACTATGCTTTTTGATTTATTTGACAGGTTACAAGAGTAGCAAAAATTACTAAGAGTTATGACCATTTGGAGCTTATGCCAAAGTCGTAATTCTACCGACACCACACCTACTTTCATCGTGAGCCGAGCGAAGGTCTCCCTAAATGAATGTAGTTGTATGTAAAGAACAAAAGCACAGAATGTTTTTGCCTACATGGTTTTTATTGACTAAATTATTTTACTAGGTGGTATAAGTGCGCCTCTGCGGGCTTGACAGTGTTGGGTGTATATATGATAGCCAATCATGCTGTTCGATACATCATGGAAAGGTGACATCGCAATGAATTGGAAAAAAAGGTACACATCACCGGATACAAAACCGAATACCGTTGAATGTCTTGCAATTAGGAAGACAAATTTACAATGTTATTTATGAACAATGCATATGCATATGATTCTACTTCATTTTACATTACTTCACACCTTTAATAATCTGAGATATCTGGACAAGATATCTGTTAAGATATCTGGACAAGATAATGGAGGTATATTGCAATGGTGTTGGAATCCGAGAGAATGCTTGAATAGGAGGTGATGGCTGGTGCCTTGTGGAGAGGACTGTTTTGGTTGCTGCTATGAGATTTTGGGCCTGTCAGTTATTGGTTTTTGGTTTATTGGCTTTCTGTTAGTTTTTCTGCAGCATTACTGCTGCTGTTTTTTCTATCAGTTTTGCGGTTTTGGTTGGCCTGTGCGCTTTTGCGTTTTGTTTTGCCGTTGTAACCAGCTTTGGCTTTTGTAATTCTCTTAAACCTTTAGCACTTCTTGTGCTTGATTGTTATTAATATATGCTGTTTCAAAAAAAAAAAAAATCTATCATTTTGAATTCGCAGCCAAAATACACTCCCTAATTATATAAGCCTCGAAATATAATTTTCTTTTCATAAATTTGTGCCTTCTAATGTTCACAATTTGTTTGGTGATATGCTGACTAAAACCCATTTATATTGTTGTCTCAAATGTATGCTGGGCTCATCAACAAATAAGATGGAGTGGCCGGCAACACTTTATTATTTATACACATCTAAAATTAAATTTAAGTTTATAGTTTAACGGTGTAGCTATGGTTGTATAGTAGTAAATTCGTGTTTGATATTGTTTATGTAATGGTTCAAGGGTGCATTAGATCTAGCATTTTATTACACACTAGCTTTTATTCATTCAATTAATAGGGAGTTCAAATTCAGCATTCTAGCTCTATTGTTAATGAAGTGCTAAACCAAAGGATTAAAACAAATTTTAGTACTGTTAAAAAAGAAACAATTCTTACTAAATCAAGGCATGGTGATGGAACATTGCTTTACCTCTATGCTAAAGGATCATTGCTTTTTCTTCATAAGACTCTATGGACTTTTTACACCTATTGCATAATCATAATTGATCTTGAAGCATAACACATGTATTTGAATCATGTTTGCTATGTGATAAGGATGAAGAACACCATATGCCACAATTACTTGCAGCACAAGTTAACACAAGTTAAGCTAACTTTTAGATAGAAAAACAGTTGTAACTACCTTCCTAATTTGTAGGAGAGTTAGTTATTATACTGTGAAATTAAGTACATAAGATTTCCGAGATGTTTTATTGTCTATCGTTGTTTTTCCGAACAAATCTAATGGATCGGGATTGGTATAAGGTCACCTATTGCTATTAAGAATCTAACAGAACTTTTAAAAAGTTTTTAACACAATAGTTTTTCGGTTGGACCGAGGTCCACTTCTGGAACCCCACCCGCATTAGTAGATGCAATGATCCTTTTTAGTTTATAAATGTGTAACTTTGACAATTTATCATTTTAGAGTTATGAATCTGCAACATTTACATATATGTTCTTAGATAAATTGCATCAACATTATTAAAAAGAGTAAAAACTTGAGCGCAAATACGAATCGGTTTTAGTAATAAACAGATTTTCTAAATTATAACTTATTCAAACATATAATAAGGAATTTCAAAAACACAATATTCTAACTTGCTTGATTTCCACATTTATAAAAGGCACCAATTTCTTAGAAAGATGCAACTATTTTCCATAATTCCTTTAGAGCAAATTTCTTCAAGAACACGTAATTCAACCCGTGCGAAGCATGGGTTTGTAACTAGTATATAAGAAAATAAAATCCTGAAGGAGTGCAATGCGAATATTTAACATATTTTTTACGGTGATGTCTAGGGTGAACCATCAATTAAATAGTTCACCGGTGGACCACTTTTATATACCATCAAGATATATATAAAGGTGTAGATTAAATATAAAAGAAAATGAGAACACTTACATTTTTTCTCACATAATCTATTTCCCCTTCTTCTCTTTCCTCTTATCTCTCCCAATTTATTGAGATCTACATCCTCCCTCGATCCAAAATCCAGGCACGGCTGATAAACACAAATCATCTAAGGGGGTTCAATTCATTCAAATAAAATGGCCGAGATTCAAGAATTGTTTTATTATTTCCACCAACGTTATTGTTTTGTTTCTATATTCTATTTTATTTTATTTTTTATCGAAGTTTCCATATTTTGTATGACAATGTAATTTGATATTTATCATCAAATACATAAGTGATTCAACAGAAAGCAATATTGAATCATAACAAAATATTAATCTTAACAAATGATGAATCAAATAATTAATATATATGAGGATTGCTCCATCGCCCCTAAGGATTATATTTTTTTTGGATGGATCATACGTGCTCAAAATTTTGGTTGAGTTTAGTATTACCATGAAATTCAATCCTCTAATGACTTTTTTTTAAGAGATGAAAATTATAGGAAGAATCATTCCACTGTAGAACTATAAGAAATATAATGGAGGATAAATGGTGAGAGAGAAGAACAAGTCGAACTTGGAGGAGAAGAGCGTTGATACAAGAGGTGGGTGATGGAACTATCAACATGGATAAGAGAAGAGATGAGACAAAATTGTATGCGGAAAGATATAGATGTTCTTAATTTTGTTTGCAATAAATATGATCCATTGATTAAATTCAACTGTAATTTCTTCGTGGTCCACCGGTGAGGGACTTAATTGATCCCTCGCCTTATAATCCACCATTTTTTACATATAAAATGCAAAAATATTTAATTAATGTGATGGTTTAAATTGTAAAATATTATTAATTTAAGATGTATGGGTTGAATATGCAAATAGTAAAATATATGCTAAATTTTTGCAATAAAATAATAAGGTTTTTTCTAAATTACCTTTGAAGAATGGTGGGTAATTTACCCACCAACCAATGAAAATGAGCAATTTATTTGTGGGGCCAAGATAGTTCATGAATATGTGCTTATGTGGCTAATGTAATTATTCTAATGGAGTACATATAATTTTTTTTTATTGATTTGTGTTAATTGCCCCTGAATTTTTAAAGATAATTTAGAAAAAATCTGGAGTAAATAGTCAATTACCCCCCTGAAATTATAACTTTCGTCAAAAACCCCCATGAATTTTGCAAAATGTCAAAAACTCCCCTGAAATTGTCAAGCGTCCGTCAATTACCCCCTCCGTTAATTTCCTCCATCCAACATGCTGATGTGGCCGTTAACTGCCACGTGGCACTGACACATGGTTAAAAAAGTTATGCCACGTCATAGGGGGGTAATTGACTATATTTATTTATTTTTTTTGAAAAAAATCTGATTTTTTTTTTTTTATAAAAAATCTGATTTTTTTTTTTTCATAATTAACATTTGTGCCACCCACTGAACATGCAAATACCCCCTGAAATTAAACATTTATGTGCAAATACCACCCTCAAATTTAAAATTTATGTAGCAAATATCCCCTCAAATTTATAACTTATATGCAAACATCCTCTCCAAATGTAAAACGTATATGCAAATTACACCTTGAATCATAAAACTTTAATGGTTAAGTAAAACTTATTCTTAATCTATAATTTACTATATCTCTAATAACAATAAAAAAGAAAAAAAAAATCACATCTTTAAAATAAAACAAAGGGGGAGAGGTTATTGGTGTATGAATGGATGGTTGTGTGTAGGCTCACGTAGAATTGTTTTTTGGCCAAGAGCTTGGGAATATTTATAACTATGCTTCTTCAGGGGTTCCCATGGAACACACCACTAGTTCTCTATCTATTAAGGCCTAAGGGTGTTGCTCGAAATGATGACAAATTATTGCCATTACACTTTTGTTGTTGGAGAAAATTTAACTTCCTGTTGTAATTACACTTTGCCATAACTACCAAATTTACCTTAATTTATTATATATATGTCTTGGTCAAATCCTTGTTAATTTTTTTTCTTTATGTAGGATATGCAATTATTTGCTCTCAAAACACAACATTTTGATGCATATGCATCTCTGTTTCCATGTTATTTTAAAGATGTGATTTTTTTTTTATTGTTATTAGAGATATAGTAAATTATAGATCAAGAATAAGTTTTACTTAACCATTAAAGTTTTATGATTCAAGGTGTAATTTGCATATAAGTTTTACATTTGGAGAGGATGTTTGCATATAAGTTATAAATTTGAGGGGATATTTGCTACATAAATTTTAAATTTGAGGGTGGTATTTGCACATAAATGTTTAATTTCAAGGGGGTATTTGCATATTCAATGGGTGGCACAAATGTTAATTATGAAAAGAAAAAAAAAATCAGATTTAAAAAAAAAAAAATCAGATTTTTTTTCAAAAAAAAAATTAATATAGTCAATTACCCCCTATGACGTGGCATGACTTTTTTTACCATGTGTCAGTGCCACGTGGCAGTTAACGGCCACATCAGCATGTTGGATGGAGAAAATTAACGGAGGGGATAATTGACAGACGCTTGACAATATCAGAGGGATTTTTGACATTTTGCAAAATTCAGGGGAGTTTTTGACGAAAGTTACAATTTTAGGGGGTTATTGACTAAGCAAACTCCTTACCTCCCTTGTTCCCTCCATTTTTTCGAACAAACTTTACATCAACAAATTCATTCACACTCCCATTCTCAACAAACTATGAACTACAGTGCATAATTTCATAAGTCGACAGAATCTTAATTTCTTTATATATATACGAACCCACTCAATCGTAGCAATTTCATTTTCAGATTTTCGATTAACGTTCATTCCACAAGCTATGCCTTCTTTACCTTCTTCTCCCGAACTCATTCCCTCCGAACCCAAACCTAACGAACCTAATCCCAATCCCATTCCCGAAACTGAGCCTAATCCCAATGCTCCACCTTCTCATCCACAAACCACCTCAAACAAACCACCACCAACCGTCACCGATGCGTTAGGCGGGGATCTTGCTACTGGTCTTTCTACTGTTCACGGCGCGTCGTCGGAAATGTTAGGCGGCGATCTTGCTCCTACTGGTCTTTCCACTGCTCACGGCGCGTCGTCGGAAATGTTAGGTGGCGATTTTGCTACTGGTCTTTCTACTGTTCACGGCGCGTCGTCGGATATGTTAGGCGGCGATCTTGCTACTGGTCTTTCTATTGTTCACTGCGCGTCGTCGGATATGATAGGCGGCAATCCTCGTCTTTCCACTGCTTACGGCGAGATGACGAATGCGTTAGGCCGCGATATTGCTGCTCACGGCGCGTTGTTTAAATCGGTGGTGCGTTTATCATCTCATTTTTTTTTTTTGAACAAAGTTATGATGATCATTACTAATTTGTTATTATTATATTTATTATTGTTCAATTTTTATGGCGTTTCTTGATTTTTGATAATTTCTCAAATTGAATTTCTAGTTGCATGCACGAAGATTGAACTATTACTATTATTTTTTGGTGTGTTTGTGAGTTTTAGAATAACAAAAAGCTGGAAGGGATAATTATTCATTAAGAAAATGAGGCTTATAAATAGCCTTACAAGCAAAACTGAGTCCACTAACTACGTGGTCAGTAATCTAAACTGAAACAAACTTTATTCTTCCTAAATAATAGCATTCTTTCTAAAGAATAGGTCTTTCCTAGAAACTGCTAAACAAACAACAGTACACGTGATATTTTAAAGAATAATAAACTACCTAACAATCCCTCCCTTAAGCTAATTCATCCGAACTTAGCTTATTTTAGTAATATCCATAACTCCAAGCATCTCACGAAGCTTTTCAAATTGTTCCAATTTCAATGGCTTTGTCATAATGTCTGCAGTTTGATTCTTAGAAGCACAATAGTTCAGCTTGATAACTCCATTGTTCACCAAGTCCCTAAGAAAGTGAAATTTCACATCTATATGTTTACTTTTTCCATGAAACACAGGATTTTTGGACAGTTGTATAGTAGAACTATTGTCGCACATGATCATGGTTGCTGTTTTTTCCTCAACTTCAATCTTTTCCAACACTCGTCTAAGCCAAACACATTGACATGCACATAACGCTGCTGCTATGTATTCTGCCTCTGTGGTAGATAGAGCAACAACTGGCTGTTTCTTTGAGGCCCAAGAAATTGCTCCTGCTCCTAATTTAAACACAAATCCGGAAGTGCTTCTTCGATCGTCTAAGTCACCGGCATAATCACTATCGGTGAAGGCCATAAGTTCTGGATTGCTTTCTTGCTTCCTGTAAAAGATACCCAAATTAATTGTACCTTTTAGGTACCTTAAAATCCTTTTTGCTGCAAGCCAATGTGCCATAGTAGGTCTAGCCATGAACCTGCTTATTAAACTAACACCAAACATCATGTCAGGTCTAGTTACAGTCAAGTACATGAGGCTTCCAACCACTTGCTTGAACAAAGTTTCATCAACTGTAACACCTCCCTCGTCTTTGCGCAATTTCGTGCCCGGTACTATGGGGTTTTTCACAGCATTACTATCCTCCATACCAAATCTACCTAAAACATCCTTTGCACATCTTCTTTGACAAATGAATATTCCATCAACACATTGCTTCACTTCTACTCCAAGAAAATGCTTCATTTTCCCCAAATCGGACATATCAAACTCCAACATCATCGAGTTTTTAAACTCATCACACATGCTTCTATCATTCCCGGTAAAAATTAAATCATCAACATAAAGGCTTACAATTAAGAGTTTACCTCCTTTAGATTTTGTAAATAGAGTATGCTCGCTGGAACATCTATCAAATTCTTCTCGTATGAAGTAAGCTTCAATTCTGCTGTACCAAGCTCGCGGTGCTTGATTGAGCCCATATAACGCCTTTTTTAGTCTGTAGACTTTCTCTTCTTCTCCTTTCTTTACAAACCCCTCAGGTTGCTCAACAAAGACTTCTTCTTTCAGCTCTCCGTGAAGAAAAGCGCTCTTTACATCAAGTTGAAAGACCTCCCAACTAAATTGTGCAGCTATTGCAAGAATTACACGGATAGTGTCAAGTCTTGCCACCGGAGCAAATACCTCAGTATAGTCAATACCATGGCGTTGTGCATACCCTTTTGCTACCAGCCTCACTTTGAACTTCTCCATAGTACCATCTTCATTTAACTTTGTTTTAAATACCCACTTGACTCCAATAGGTTTGATTCCTTTAGTAATCACAGTAAGTTCCCATGTTTGGTTCCTCTCAATGGATTCAATTTCTGATGACATTGCTTCCCTCCAGTTTTTGCATTTTACTGCTTCTTCAAACGTTGTAGGGTCATTCTCAGTAACCATCATCATTGCGTTCAGATTTTCATCATCAGAGAGACCTTCCCCTGTTTCATAATCTGTCATCCATGTTGGTTCTCTTCTTCCTCGCATACCCCTCCTTTCAACTAGCTCGTTATCATCAAAACTTTGCTCATTTGGAGGTGAAGTGCTGGAATTTCCAGGACTGTTGCTCAAATTATTTGTGCTTGTTTCACCAAGTTCTTCATTTTGATCAGCCACAATATCTCCTTCATCTCCCTCCTCCAGTGTATCTTGCTTTGTTTCTTCAAAAAATCTGCTCCAATCCCAACCTTTTTCTTCTTCAAAAACAACATCCTTGCTGACAATTATCTTCTTTGAGATCGGATCATAAAGCCTCCATGCTTTTGTTTCATCGCTGACTCCTAGAAGAACACATCTTTTGCTTTTGTCGTCTAATTTGCTTCTATTTTGATCTGGTATATGAACATGTACCACACATCCGAAAACTCGGAAGTAACCTACCACTGGTTTTTCATTGCTCCATGCCTCTTCTGGGGTTTTATCTTCAACAGCTGATGTTGGGCATCGATTCTGAATATGAACGCACCATTTTGCAGCCTCGGACCAGAAGGTTTTGGGAACTTTTCTTTCATTTAGCATGGATCGGACAACATTCATGATTGTCCGATTCTTTCTCTCTGCAACTCCATTCTGTTGTGGTGTATAGGCTGCTGTCAGTTGCCTACTAATGCCCTGTGATTTACAGAATTCTCCAAACTCATTTGAAGTGAACTCGCCACCCCTGTCAGTCCTCAAACAAGTTATGTATGCACCTATCTCCTTCTCAACACTAGCTTTAAAATTTTTGAAAGTATTAAAGGCTTCTGATTTTTCATGTAAGAAATAAATCCAAGTTTTACGAGAATAATCGTCAATAAAACTTAGAAAGTACCTCTTGCCACTGTGGGATGCTGGCTTGATAGGGCCACATATATCTGAATGTACTAGTTGGAGCTGTTTTGATGCCCTCCATTGACTCCTCCTTGGCATTGTATCTCTATGTTGTTTCCCAGTTAGGCAGGTTGTACATAACTCGTTGGGAGATTGTAGAACAGGTAAGCCAATCACCATCTTTTTGAAGGCCAATGTTCTCAATCCCTTATGATTCAGGTGCCCAAATCGACAGTGCCATATGCGCGCCTCTTTCTCTGATACATCTTCAGTTTTCAAACACATGGAATTTTTCTGTGGCATAAGAGTTTTCACAAAAAACATTCTGTTTCCACTCATATTAGTTTGCATAATCAGTCCCCTCTTAGAGTGATACACTTTACAAGTTCCATCCTGAATTAAAATGGTTAATCCTTTTTCTTGAAGCTACCCTATGCTTAATAGATTGTTTTTGAGCTCGGGAATATAATAGACATCAGATATTACCTGGATTATGCCATTTATTTGCACCTTTATACTCCCTTTTGCTACTACTGCCATTCTTGTATCATTTCCAAGCTTCACCGTTCGATTGAAATTTTCTTCCAATTCAGAGAACCACTCTTTGTTTCCCGTCATGTGGTTGGAGCAACCTGAATCCAGGAACCATATCTCTTCTTTCTTTTCTTGATGAATATCTGCATATGACATCAACAAAAGTTCCTCTTCTTCTAGTTCAACATAGTTAGCTTTCTTTTCCCAGTCAGGACATTCATATTGGAAATGTCCCAATTTGTGACATTTGAAACATTCAATGACTGCTTTGTTTGTGGGTTATCTCCATCTACCTCTGCCACGTCCCCCTCTGAACATGCCTCGACCTCTACCTCTGTTTGATCGATCATCATCAACCACTTTCAACACATGTTCCTCCTCTTGGTATCCTTGCATTCTTTGTTCATGAACTAGTAAACTTCCATGTAATTCATCAATACTTAAAGTACTTAGATCATTTGATTCTTCTATTGAACACACAACATAATTAAATTTGATGGTTAAAGATCTAAGTATCTTACTGACCACCATACTCTCCTCCATTGTTTCACCGTTTGACTTCATTTTGTTCACCAAGGTCAAGGTTCGCCCCAAGAAAGTGTCTACCTTCTCTCCTTCTTTCATGACTAGCAACTCGAACTCCCTTCTTAATGCCTGAAGTTGTGCCCTTTTCACCTTTGTGGACCCTTGATACTTCCGCTTCATTGAGTCCCAAATTGCTTTTGAGGTTCCCTTGTCAAGAATTGTTTCAAGAATTTCTCTGTCAATGGCTTGAAACAGAAAATTCTTGACCTTCAAGTCTTTGAGTTTGGCTTCCTCCACTGTCTTTCTCTGCACCTCGCTTGCTGCTGATGTCCCAATTGCTGCTGCAGGGATTCTTTCATCAACCAGATTCCACATCTCCTTGCTCCTTAGAAAATTCTCCATCATCATTGACCAATAATCATAATGGCCGTCGAATTTAGGAATGGACGGTTGCACAAACTTTTCTGCAGTTGTCATTCTGCTCAGACACTTTAAATTTGGCCCCTTGCACAGCTCTTGATACCAAATGTGAGTTTTAAAATAACAAAAAGCTGGAAGGGATAATTATTCATTAAGAAAATGAGGCTTATAAATAGCCTTACAAGCAAAACTGAGTCCACTAACTACGTGGTCAGTAATCTAAACTGAAACAAACTTTATTCTTCCTAAATAATAGCATTCTTTCTAAAGAATAGGTCTTTCCTAGAAACTGCTAAACAAACAACAGTACACGTGATATTTTAAAGAATAATAAACTACCTAACAGTGTTATGATCATAATTTTATTTCTTGTTTAGTTTTTATGGTGTACTGTTAATTTAGATAATTTCTGAAATTGAATTTTTATACCGAACTATTGTGAATTATTTTTTGATAATTCAACCATTTTTATTGGACTCAATTATTTTGCAGGGAGCTGGAATTAGGAATTCGGGAAACACCAGTTTTTTGAGTGCAATTCTTCAGTGTTTTACACACACAGTGCCAATGTTCCGTGGTCTTCGTTCTTGCACTCATGCATCTCCATGTAATTGTTTTTAGTGTTGATTTTCTTGGTATTGTTCAGTGTTTTATTACATATACTGTCCTAATGAATGATTGTTATGTATGGGAATGGTTGAATTTGATTTTCAGGTGATGTGAAAAGTTTCTGTTTTATTTGTGCTTTTCGGAATCACTTTGACAATGCTCTTGAACCTTCTGGAGTTCCAGTTGTTCCTAGAGAGATTACTGAAAATTTGCATTGTATCCTTTTTTATTGTTGTTAATTAGGGAAGTTTATCTATTTATTATTTGAATGTGTTGTGAATTGTGATCCATAACATATATGGTACCAGCTCTTATAGCTGGTTATGTCAGGGGTAAGCAGGAGGAGGATGCACATGAGTTTATGCAAAGTGCTTTGAAAGAGCTGCAAAAAAGCTTCCCAGTTGGAGAAGAAAATCTAATTGATCAAGTTTTTGGGGGTCGACTTGTTGACACAGTACGTATGATTCACACTAATCTGATTATTTTTTATTCTTGTAGTTTATTATTGGATAATTAATTAGCCTTCTTTCATTTGTATGGTCTTAAGTTATGGACATTTACATTGCACAGTGTTTTAAAATAATGCATAGAACTACGATTTCAGTTACATCTTTAGGATTCTACCACAATTGTAATCGTGGTGGTCGAAAAACCTTGGTGCCACAATTGTAATTGTGGTGGTCAAAAAACCTTGGTGTGATGGTGTCACATCACCAAGTGTAGTTGCTAACTTAATTTAGAATCACACTTCTTTGCATAGTTTTAAATTGGGGATGCCGTTTTTTTTTTGTGGCTACACTGCAAACCGATGCAGTTGAAATTGAAATTGTAGTTGTGATTTCATTGCAGAGACTTAAAAATCCAGAATATTGTATGGTGTAGGACCGCAATTTTATAACCATGCTTCTTTGTGCTTTCGTTATTCTCCGATGATTTTAATTTTATCTTGTATTGATGTTTGTTATTACTCAGTTTCGATGTTGCTGCTGTCGTGGTTACTCTTCGGCTACATTTGTGCCATTTAAGGACATGAGTTTAGAGATAGAACTTGCGGCAAGCATTCCGCATGCTCTGAAATCTATCACCAGGGTAGAACAGCTGGCTGGAAAGTTTAGATGCAGCAACTGCAACCAAGAGGTAACTATGGAAAAACAGCTTATGCTTGATAAAGCTCCTTCAATTGCAGTATTTCATTTGAAAAGGTTTCTAAAAGATGGAGATTCCTTGAAAAAAATTGAAAGATCTCTTTGGCTTCATAAGAAACTGAACCTGAATCCTTATACATCTGGTAGTAGCAGTGACAATGTAAGTTTGGGATCATTTTCAACTTTCATAAATTTTTTCAATTGTTTGGCTTTAAATTGTGGTTAAACTTCAGACATTTAAATTCCAGTAAAATGTGGAAAATTAAGCTAGATGTTTTAGAAATTACGATTTTAATGCTTTTGGAGAGATCTTAAAATCCTTTATGTTGCTGCCACAATTGCATTTCTGGACTGCAATTTAAATAATTGTTCCAATTTCTCTGAGTTCCATATTTTTTGTACTCATATAACAGGTAGTTTTGAATTATGAGGTATATGCTGTTGTCATGCATAGAGGACCTTCACCTAATTCAGGGCATTATTTTTGCTTTGTGCGTTCTGCTCCAGACAAATGGTATTTGATGGATGATGATAAGGTAAAATATAGTGGAAAATTCTTTCTGTAGGTTCTGTTTGAAAATAAAAAGTGATAGTGTCATATATATGCTCATGCATTGTTTAAATAATGCCTGTGGTTTTTGCAAAATTTTAAATTGCACACATAATTTAAGCATTACTAGTAATTTGCTACTTTAAATTACTATT
Organism: Medicago truncatula; assembly: GCF_003473485.1. NCBI lineage: Eukaryota > Viridiplantae > Streptophyta > Magnoliopsida > Fabales > Fabaceae > Medicago > Medicago truncatula. The sequence continues at coordinate 29,804,861 of NC_053049.1, read as the reverse complement.
TGCAGATAGATCATAGTCATAGATTTTGCTTTTTTAAAGAATATTTGTTGAAATATGAATTATTATCTGATTTCAGGTTTCGAGTGTTTCTGAAGAAGAAGCTCTGAATCATAGAGCTGCGGATCATAAGGCATACATTCTGTTTTATGCCAAAGAAGGCACACCCTGGTTTTCTACTATTGTGGAAAAGGATGATAATGACTCAACTGCTGATCCAAATGAAGAAGATCATGATAATAATGGAGCAGAGGATGATAATGACTCAACCGATGCAAGTTACAGCTGGTTGCGTAAGATGGGTGAAAGAAGGGCGCGTGAAGAGTATGAACCATGTGAATGTTCCATCATGTAAAAATTGCTGAATAGTATCTGCTTTTCCAGGTTACAGAAAACTTGATTGTATAGATGAATATGATTCCCATACAGACTAATGGAAGTTATAGTGGTAAAATACTCCGTGGAATGTAGTTATCAAAATGTGTGTTTCAATTGGAGTTTAGGTGGAAATTAGAATGATTGATGTGTCATAATTGAAATTCTAAGGAAGTGGCATTCTGCTGTCGTAAACCATACAGTTTGGAGTTCAATTGGTAGAAATGTGTAAGTTCTTTGCACCCAAATGGTATAATATGCTTTTAGACATTCTTTAATTTGCACAAAATTATTGGTTATATTTGTCTATATACATTATGTGATATGATATTTGTGAAGGTCACAAGTTGCAATTTGAAACGTTGCAGCTTCTTATTTATCCAAAACTATAATTCTATTTGATCACGACGACAAAATAACTTGTCCCATGAACTTATGATCAAGTGATTAAGCATGTGCAATTTAATGTCGCCACAAAGAGTGATGTTGTCAAAACAGAAGGCCAGTTCACCAAAATTAAAAAGTCTTGGCACTTGTCTGAAGTTGTGAACAAGTTCTACAAGTAACTTCACTATTGTCTTGATTAAAAGTTTATGTTTATCATGCCTATTTATTTTTTAGAAGTAAAATGTATCAATGAGAGTATAAGCATACTACAACTCTTATACATAGCAATCAACGACTTAAAATTGTTGCAAGTATATCACATTGAGTTTAAACCTGAATTTGATATTTAAGATATGATATTTTAATATCTTATAGATTAATTTTTTGGGTTGGACTCTCATCATTAATTTAAGGATTAAAAATTCAAATTTTGATTGAGATTTGAGCTACTGAATTATCCGTCAAGATAACCTAGCAATTAGTTAGATTAAGGCACACCACTAAATAATGACATATGAGTGAAGACGTTCAACTAAGATTACCGTCAATAGAGTAAAAATTGCTATAAACTCCGACTTTTAATCATGTAACACTATTATCAAGGTCCTATCTGACAATTCGGAAGATCTTCTATAACCTTGACAAATTTCAATGTCGACTTTTAATCATTTAACACTATTATCAAGGTCGTCTTCGACAATTCAAAGACCCTGATATAATATTGACAAATTTCCTTTAAAAAGAATTGAAGAAAAAAAATCTGACACGAGGGTCGCCCGACCTTGACTGCGATGAGTCTAACATGTATAAAATAAAGTTTTTTTATTTTTTATTTTTATTTTTTAAGGAATGTATAAAATAAAGTTAAATTTGATATTTAAGTCATGACATTATCTCACCTTATAGACACGTCTTCTGATTTACTTTTCTCATGTCATAACACAAGGCACATGGAATTTTGATATATATAGGAACATCAGTTCAAATTATTTACACCCTCATCCACCACACAAGACGATTTTAATTTTTTTTTGCGACCATGCAAGACAATTAAACATCATAAAAGATGTACACAAAGACAAACTCCCACAACATATACACGAATAGTGGGGATTTATTCACGTTGTAACAATAGCCAAAATTAGTTAAAAAATATTTTACTATCACAAAAGAGATTATTAGGCTGATTCGCGGACTATGTCGCTTTCTTTGAGATGTTTTGTGGCACTGCTCAAAGTTGTGCAAACAAACTATCAACCACGACGCTCCCATGATAGAACAACCCAACTAAAATTGTATCAGAGTCCTATATTACACTATATGATCTGCTATAGAAATATACCTTTAAATATGGTACTAAGACCACTCTAATATGGTATTGATATCACTCTATTATGGCACTAAGATCACTCTAATATGGTGTTTCCACCACTCTAACCTTTAATTTCTCGAAGAGCATAAAAACATAAAAAGAGACTATATTATTAAGATCATTCTTATTTCTAAAGGGACGATATATATCGAAATGGACTATGATCTTAATGATGCTCTTATTTTCAAATGGGAAAAATTTACCGAAGGGACTATATATGTTCTTAAGATAATTTTTAATTTCGAAGTGACATTATTAACCAAAGAGACTATGACCTTAATAACACTCTTTACATCCAAAGAAATATAAAAAGAGGGAGAAGAAAAGAATAGCTCGTCAACACAAGCTAAAATTGTAGTAGCCAAAACGTCATTTTAATTGGAAAACCTTCATCTCTAGTTATACTACCAATCTTCGTCCTTGACTTTTGCCACTTGTTTCAAACCGGTCTCCAATGTACCGTAATTCCAAAAATCATCTTAGACATTGCACAATATAAATTAAGTTGGTCCTTATGTTACTTATGATTAATTAAACGTTGTTGAGTTGACACATTATCTCACACCTAATCAAATGTTCGGGGTCATTATATTATGTTTTTATGGAGAGCTTAGGGAATAAGATATGCATTCATTGTGCTTTTGAGTTTGAATTATGCTCTTTATCTAAATGTTTTTGCTCATTCTCAAAGAAATTGACTAAAATATCCCTACACATGTTAACTTACGCTAATGTTAAATTTGCGTGAGTTAAATCACGCAGCGTGAGTTAACTAATGCAGAGATTTACACAAGATTTTACACTAGTGTGAGTTAACTCACGACTAAGGCAGAGATTTACACAAGATTTTACACTAGCGTGAGTTAACTCACGCTGAGATTTACACTACCGTGAGTTAACACATGCTGCGGGAGTTAACTCACACAAGGACATTTTGATCTTTGCACTTGGAGCAAAAACGTTTGGGTAAAGAGAAGAATTCTTTGAGTTTTCCTCCTTCTACGTAAAGCAGTAAAAAATGGATCAAGCTGATGGACTGACCCATTAACCATATTTTTGAATGGGTTGGACCTTAAAAAACTATCTCAAATGAAAGACTATTATTGTTTCACCTACCATTTTCTTGCGCACCCTATTTATTTTTATTTTTTTTTATGAAAATGCCCTTGACATTTATAGATTCTATAATCCGAATTGAATTTTCCCCTTATTTTGGGGGTGAAAAAATGAGTATTTCACCAATTCATATTCTATATTCCAAACACCCTTTCAAAATAGGGCGCATTCCTTGCTTTTTCGGATTATAGAACCGAACACCCCCTAAACACCCTTAATTAGGAAAAAACTGTTCAAATTATATAATCTAAACTATATCAGCACAAATTTTGAGTTTGTTTTTTTAAATGGATAAGCAATTTAAGTACAACATTATTCTTCCAAACTTCCATACTTCTGTTTTAAGTCGTTGTTAGTTGTTTCCAGTCGAATTATCCGATTTTCGGACTACTTGATCTTATTGCTCCAAAATTTTCATAGAAAATCAGAAGAAAAAAAATCAAGGATGAAGACTTCCATAGAAGAGACTTAGGGACTTCCTACAAGACTTTGCCACTCAAAATTCAAAATTTCATCATTTAGACCCATTTTTCATTTTTTTCTCATTTTTCATGTTCCCAGGAAAATCCGAAAAAATTTGAATTAGTTTTATTTGACATGTTTTATCACTTTTTACTACTTTTTTTTGTTGAATCCTTTGTCCCACGTTCACATATCGTGCCACAAGCTATCTTAAACGTGGCACGATTCTTCACTCTTAGGAATTTTTCCATTTCTTCACAATTTTCTTCTTTTGGGCTCTTGTTCCTGTTTTGATCTATTTCACCATGAATTACAACTAATTGACTCTCTAAATGCCATTAAGAACAACATAAAACATGACTGAAAAACTAGTGTTGATGTGCAATCATCACTTTCTATCACTAGCCAATTCTTTCAAACTGATCTTAGTTTGGCCCATGTAGAATTGTTCATGGAATACCCTTTCCAAATGCATCAAATGCTGAATTGAATGCGGTGGAAGGGTAGTGAACCAAGTGAGGACATTCTTTATTAAAGAATTTTAATCTCAAATTATCATTATTTGCTAAGTCTCATGCCTCAGTCAGATAACATGCAATGTGTTCGACAATAGACTCACTTGTATCACCATCAAACGTTGTGAACTTAGGGATTTTCCAACCCTTGGGAAGCTCAGTTTGTAAAACATGCTCTGACAAAGGAGAAACAAAGTTTGGCCTATGTAACCCTATATTTAGAGAATTTTGAGCCATAATGATTTCGACCAAAAATTAGCTATGTTATTATGTGCCCCAAAGTTTTGTTGTTGGACATTCCTAACAACTTCATCTGCACCATAATTCCTATTTACCAAAATAACTTTTGACTGTGCCTGGACTACTGGTTCAACAGGTTGGGGGTTGAGGCACAAATTGTTATCTCTGAACCATAGGCTCGACAATTTGTAAAGGTTGTGGATTTTTGATTTGATGATTATTTTGGATTCGAGGAATTTGTTGATGAACAGATTGTGGAAGGGCAAATAAATCTGTTATTCACCCCATTTGGGTGGTTAAAGCTTGGTAAATGTGGTTTGTGCTTTGAATCAAATGATTAAAAAAATATACCAATTTGTTGCGTTAACATGTTAACCATCTCATGATTACTCTCATGCATTTGTTGTCTCAGAGAAATCATGGATTCTTTAGTTATGTGTAACGCCCTATTTCTATTAAAGCGGTAAAACACGCGAATAATATAAATATTCAAGAAATAGACGTCACATCATCAACAAAATCCAAAACAACATGCATACATAAAAATTCTCAACAGTCGCAGCCATTTTTACAAAACCAACAACAACAACTTATTTCTCATTATCAAATCATGATTTATGAACACCCAAGCCATGAATCATCAACAACAATATCTCTTAACAACAACAACATCAATTAAACATGATTCTCATCACAATTCAACAACAACATAACACAATTCAACATTTTGAGCATAATTCACAATATATCATTTTCACCAAAAACAATTCAATTATCACCAATTTCATGTATTCAAACATATCATCATAATTAGAGCACGAATTTCAACAACTATGAACTAATAATCACTTATTCAATTAAGCACTTAACCATGCAATTAATGAAAAATTACAACTAATTGATTATGGTTGAATTCTAACCCCTTACCTTAGTTAGCAAAAATCCTAGCCCAAACTTCAATTTATCTCCTAGAATCTTCACCACCTCTTAGGTCTTCAAGTCTCCTCTCTTCCAACCATTTTCCTCTTTTCTTGCACTTTCTCTCTCTACCTCTCTCCAAAAATCTTATGAAATGAAAAATGAGTGCTATTTTCTCTTAAGACAAGGTTTATATAGGCTATTCTCAAATGGGCCTAACCCTAATGCCTTAGTGGGCTTAACCCACTCAATTACAATTCTAAAATGTTTCTACACACTTAACGGTAAAATAGTAACAATTGTCACTTACCAGCTCACAACTATTTACCACACTAGTAACTTAGTAAAATAATGGCTCTCACTGAAACACTAAAAATAATCCTCACAAAAAAAAATACTAATTTACCCTTACTCACAAAATGACCAAAATACCCCTGAGTCCAAAATGACTAAATTACCCTTATAACACGAAAACCAGTTAAATGCACCCGACGATAAATAGTCGCACACAAGCACATAAAAACACATATTAAACAATTAAAAATAAATCTAGTGAAAATTGGGCTGTTACATTATGTCCGGTGGAGCATTTCGACCAAAAATACTATTCCAACACCACCGAACCAAATCAAGTGGATAACTTCGCAATAATCGATTAACTTAGAGATAATGAATTAGTGTCAATAATACTCCCTCCGTTCCTTTTTAAGTGTTTTTTTAGAAAATTAAACCCAAATTAGCGATGTGTACTTTTGTACATTTTCTTCATTATACCCTCATTTTAATCAACCAATAAATTACTAGTTTTTTGCACACATTTTATCTTTCAAATAAATTTAATATGTTATCTTTCTCTCGTAACAAACAATTGTCAGTTATTATCTTTTTCTCCAACAAATTCTTATTGTTATTGCACATTCTCTCTCATAACAAACAATTGTTAATTTTCTAAATATTTTGCATACCTTTTTAATTAGTTTAAGTAAATATAAAAATTGTAGAAATTATTCCCTCTTAACCTCTCATTAGTAGTTCCAATGAGTCTTCCACTTTTACTTTCTTTTGAACATTCATGAAGTCTTTTATTTTTCTTGTTTAAATTTAAAGATAACAAGAAACAAACTTTGTTTAAAAAGAACGAACAAACTTTAGTTTTCCAAATAGATAGCATTAATTAGTTTTATTGAAAAAAATAAGAATAATTAACAAAGAGTATAATTGATAAATCGTACCTTTAAAACACCCAAAGACAATTAAATAGTAACGAAAAATTCCTCATAAAAAGACATTTTAAAAACAAACGGAGAAGTAAGAAACTTGGTTCATAAGTAAGTAGTCAAAGATTCAATTTTTGACTCTTGTGTTTGAAAAAATCTAATTTAAAAAATAAACGTGTCCCGTCCCACCTTACCTCCACAAACAAGGATAAAAAATTCATCTTTTGTTTCTCAGAATCTCTCTAACAAAGACTAAAATATTTATTTCAAGAGATTAACTGTTTATAACTTTTAGAAGACAGTTCCTAAAAAAATACTTAAAAAAAAAATAGATGAAGTAGAGGCGGTGGGAGAGAATATGATTTTCTTAGCCCGCAATTAACTTTACGCGTCCCACAAACAAGGATAAATAAACAAACAATCCTTGTTTTGCATGTCTTTTATTATTGTTCTGTTTAGGATTGCTTTGTTTTGCACGGAACATTCTTTCATTCATCGTACTATCAAGAACTCTTTCCATGACTCCAACGTCTGAGAAGAAGAAGAAGGTTAGTTGTAGCTATATCCACGATGACATTGCTATATCTATTCTCTCTAAACTCGCTATTAAATCTCTCAAGCGATTTACTTGTGTTTCCAAATCATGGTCTCTTTTATTTCAAAACCCTAATTTCATCAACTTGTTCCGCAACAATCTTGTTTCCAAATCTCACGATGATGATGATGATGATGATGTGTGTTTCCTCTTCGTCTCGTACGCGTTTATGAGTTTCTTTTATTTGGTTTCTGGCGAGAGGTTTCAGAATGTGGTAAACCGGGATCCGCTGCTTCCATTTGAGGATCAAATTTGTAGGCTTTTTCGTCCTCGTATTTTTTGTTCCGCTATTAATGGCATTGTTTGTGTTTATAACCATTGCGATCATAGCGAGGTAGCACTTTGGAACCCTGTTACTCAGGAAGTTAAGGTAATCCCTCCTGGTCTTGTAGAGTGTCTATCTAATATTCATGTTTATGGTACCCTTTGTCTTCATGGATTTGGATATGACCATGTCAAAGATGACTACAAGCTTATTCGTCATGTTGGTTATCGGTATATACCTGATATTTATCCTCGGAAAGAAGATTTTCCTATGCTACCTAACTCATTCTGGGAGATATATAGCCTAAGAAGTAACTCTTGGAGAAAAATTATTGTTGATATACCAATTCCTCACTTTCGTTGTTTAGGCTCTAAAGTGTACTTGAATGGGGTGTGCCATTGGTTGGCGGTTTCAGATAATGGAACAACTTTTGTTGTGTCATTTAACTTGACCAATGATGTGTTTTTCACTACACCAATAGATTGGCATCATCGTTCTTCTTTTAGATTGGCGGTGTTAAATGGGTTCATAGCGATGATCACACGTTATCATGCTACCGAGTCTTACACCATATCAATTTTGGGTGAGATTGGTGTCAAGGAATCATGGACTAGACTCTTCGATATTGGACCTTTATCTTATGTTAATGATATTATTGCAGTCGGGAAGAAAGGAAATATATTCTTAAGTATAGAGAATGGTAAAATAGCTTGCTTTGATTTAACAACCAAGGTGATTGAGGAGATCGGTTTTAAAAGAGAAATTCATATTTGTCAAATAGTACATTACAAGAAAAACCTTGGTCCAATTGGAGGAATAAACAGTTAATTGCTTTTGTAGTCAAAGCTTAAAGTTTTCAACCAGGAGATTTATGAGTCTAGTTACTAAGATTTAATGCTTTATTAAACAATAGGATGCAGTACTTGTTTGGATTCACCAGTTTTTTTTTCTTTCAATGCTTACTATCTTACTATGACATTTTAGATTGATTTTTAGTTCTGCTGTATGGACATGATCTTCCTTGTGTAGAAATATATCTCATATTTCAGAAACTTCTGTTGATCTATGCATGCTCTATTTTATTTTATTTTATTGCTTTTCTTACCTGTTTACTTGTTTATACTAATGGTGATCTAATTAAAAAATAATAATATTTTGAACTTAAATAAACTTTGCTTGTGATATGTATGCACTGCGTTTGCTTTCTGTATTACTTATTTATTTGTATATTCCAACTCAATTGATTGTTTTGTCAACTAAAAAAAATTAGGTAAATATTCGATTATTAGAAAATAGAATCTGAGATTTTAAACATTTTGTACAGTGTACTTTTTGGTGTTCCATAATGGTTTTCTGATGTACTTAAATGAAAGTTATTTTCCTCTCTGTCAATGTATGCTTTGAGAAAATAGAATCTTATCCTGCAAATCACAATTAACACATGTTCAATAGATTAAGACTGATACATGGAATTATTTGGTGATGTTTTGCTAGAGTACGCCTAATATTAGCAACTTGGACTTCAACAACAAGTTCCCGTTACTGTGTTCAAAAACAACTAATTTTATAGTGTGGAGATCAACATAGATTGATCTAATGGCCAGAACAATTTGGAGCCAAAATCATTAAGAATTAGGGTTGACGCAAATTATTAACAATGCTATTCATATTAGAAATAAGTATGATGATCATACAAGACTTCCTCCTCATTTTTTTAAAAGAGCTCTCTTTAAATTCGAGAGGATATGTTTTGTAGAAAAAACTATCAAGATATTGAGTGTTGAATAATACAAGAATTTTTTTATTCTCATGTGAGGAAGATTATTATTATCTTAATCATAAAATAGAAAAAGTATATTATCGTGCTAACCACTACTTCAACTAGTAAGTATTTTTCCTATTTTATGATTATTTCATTATTCATAAAATAGAAAAAGTATTTTTTTTTACTCTGATGCGTACTATCTGTATAGAAAAAAACTTTGAAGAGATTGAGTGTTGAATAATACAACTCTTTTTTATTCTCATGTGAGAAAGATGATGATTATTATATCATCCATTAAATAGAAAAAATATTTTTTTTATTCTCATGAGTATTGTCTATCTATATATCTGATTCTGAAGTAGAGAAAACATGGAAGAAAAAGAAAATGGGATATTCAGAAGCTCCCATCAATATTCTCCTTGTATCATATCCAGCACAAGGACACATAAATCCTATGCTTAGATTAGGAAAGTGTCTTGCATCAAAGGGTTCTTCTGTTATCTTCATCACAACTGAGAAAGCTGGCAGAGAGTTGAGAACTGTTAACAACATCATTGATAAATCAGTCATTCCAGTTGGTAATGGTTCTCTCGCATTCGAGTTCTTTGAAGACGGTTTATCAGATGATGATCCCATTAGAGCAAGCCTTACTACCTACTTACCACACCTCGAGCTCGTTGGGAAAAAGTTTCTTTCTCAAATGATCAAGAATCATGCTGCTGATGAGTCAAATACACTGATTTCTTGTATCATAAACAATCCTTTTCTTCCATGGGTTAGTGATGTAGCTGCTGAACTCGAGATTCCTTCTGCTTTATTATGGATTCAATCCGGTGCTGTTTTCGCAGCTTACTATAACTATTTTCACAAACTGGTACGTTTCCCTTCGAATGCAGAACCTTATATTGATGTTCAATTGTCTTCTCTAGTCCTTAAATACAATGAAATACCAGATTTCCTTCATTGTTTTAGTAAGTATCCATTTCTTGGGTCACTCTTATTGGAACAGATTAAGAACTTGTCTAAAGTGTTTTGTGTATTGGTGGATACCTATGAGGAATTGGAACATGATTTCATAAATTATATTTCAAAATATTCTGTCTTAATAAGACCCATTGGTCCTTTATTTCAAAACCCAAAAACAAAAACTGCAAGTAATATCTGTGGTGATTTAGTTAAGAGTGATGATGATTGTATTATAGAGTGGTTAAACTCAAGGCCACAATCATCTGTGGTATACATCTCATTTGGGACTATTGTGCACCTTCCTCAAGAACAAGTGAATGAAATTGCCTATGGATTATTGGATTCTCAAGTCTCCTTTTTGTGGATACTAAAAGTAAAACCATCTCTTAATGCTAAACATGTGGGGTTCAAACCACATTGTTTGCCTGATGGGTTCTTGGAGGAAACTAGTGGGAAAGGAAAAGTTGCGAAGTGGTGTCCACAAGAACAAGTACTAGCTCATCCTTCAGTGGCATGTTTCATGACACATTGTGGTTGGAACTCGTCGATGGAGGCACTTACTTTAGGAGTGCCGATGTTAACATTTCCAGCATGGGGTGATCAAGTTACAAATGCAAAGTTCTTGGTAGATGTTTTTGAGGTAGGGGTCAGATTGGGTTATAGTCAGGCGGAAAATAGATTGGTATGTAGAGATGAGGTGAAGAAATGCTTATTGGAAGCAATGGCAGGGCCAAAAGCAGAGATGTTGAAGCAAAACACAATCAAGTGGAAGAAGGCAGCGGAGGCTGCAGTTGCGGTAGGTGGTTCCTCTGATCGGCATATTGATGCATTTATGGAAGACATTAAGACACGATTCAAAAGATGTAATAAGTTGTCTTGATTATGTGCCTTGTCCATGGTGTACGAAATACATGCCCAAAAAACCGATGTTCAAAATAAATTTACGTGTGCGAAAACCAAAGATATAAAAGTAATTTCTGAATTTTCTATATTGGTAAATACATCCCTTAAATTGTGAAAATTCGGTCAAAATAGTCCATATGTTAACGTTATCGTTAGAAACTATGACATGACGCGTTAATAAACATAAGTCTCCAATCCTTATCTTTAAACTTCACCAACGCATTATTGTAAAACTTACTTGGAACGTCTTCCATGGAGTCAAGCAATTCCATGCATGCTTCTATTGAATAAGGATTTGTTACTGCACTATCAGCTTCTGATTTATACCTGTCAGCCTTAACTTCTATCAACAAAAATAAAAACTGAAATTTTAATTAAAAGACTAAACTGCTATTGTTTTACAAATTTAAAAGAGTAAATTATCTCACTTTACAGTTTGAAAGAATCAAATATTTATGTAGTCTTCAATTTTATGTGCCAACAAACAAAAGTTGTCTTTTTTTATTGGTGTTAACTAGGTATCTTCTACATGTAACTGCGGATCTAAATAGAGGACATATTCTTCTAAAGAGTTTTAACGCTGTTACATGCTCAATACTGAATTCAAACCCACGACATTGATTAAGTTAGAAGAGATATGCTTCTTCTTATCTAAAAGTTCTTGAATAACGACTATTTTTTTATTTGGTACCCAAAAGTTGTCTTTGTTTGTATACTATTTCTTAATTTTTTTGGTAACAAAAGGGAAGGAAAAAAAAACTAAAAAAGACTCATACTAGGGTCGAACAAACTCAACACCCATCAAGACGATAGATGTCATATCAGGAGGGGCTTGATTCAAAATAACAAAGCTACTATCACTAAGAGCCCCCTTCTTAGCTAGAAAATTAGCTGCAGTGTTACCCTCATGTAAAGTATGTCATAAACTAACCACACAATCTCTACGAATAATGTGTTTAATAGTCATGACTAAATTCCCATATTTGTGATGAAAATTCAAATCCTTTTGGATGAGGTCAACAACAATAGTTGAATCAGAGAGACACACCACATGCTTAAATTCGAGTATCCCAACACAACTTCAAACCATGGTATAAACCCAAAATCTCAATATAAAGAATGCAAGGTCTACTAATTTTCCCAAAGAAACCATGCAAAAAGGAACATGTATGATTACACGACCCTGTTTCTTGTCTCGTTCCTTCTCAGATTTCACAGGATATGTTTCGTAAAAAAAAAAAAAAAAAAAAAACTATCATGAAAAAGTATTGACTATTGAGTGCTGAATAACACAACAATTTTTAATTCTCATGCGAGCAAGATGTGATTATTATATTATTCATAAAATAGAAACAATATAGTATCCGTTAGACTTGGTCAAAATTGACACGGGACCAAAACTGCAAAAAAAAGTTAATACTTAAAGGGCGGTTTTGTAGTTTATTTAGTTAGGGATCAAAATCGCAACTTCTTAAAACATAGGGGGTCAAAACTGCAATTAAACCTTAATCTTAACATAATTTGGTCAATTTTGTCTACCTCAATAACTATAGAGAAGTTAAAGTTCTGTTTTTATTACATTATGAATAAGATTGACATATACTTACTACCCACACCCGAAATAATCCAAGTTATATCCCAAAATTATTAATATACCTTTTAATTAAAATAAAAATTTCAATTCAAAATTTACAAAACACATTTTACGTGTTCACCCACATAAGTAATGAGTTTACTTATTTAAAAGATGTGTAGAGCAATCGGTCAACGCCGAGTGTTGAACCCGCGTCCCCTATATTGCAACGCAATCACTTATCCACTGCAACATGAACCTCTTTTGTTTTCGATATAATTTATATTTAATAACTGAACATTTTTTTTTTTAACCAAGCACACTCTATTTTTTATTTTTTTTTAAAGAATCGAGTACACTCTTATCATTTACATATTATCTACGGGCATCTCAGATATTATAATAAACATTTTTTACTTGATTACTACTATTTTTTAGCACACTTTTGCTTTTTTAAATACTTATTTGAACATGTATTATATCCATAAAAAATATATGCATATAAATTCAAGGGATATCTATCCAGTTGTTTTCCCTTAAAAAAAAAATTCTATCAAAGTTGTTTTTATTTATGTCGTAAAAATGTGCTTCTATTAAGTGTAAAAAATAAATTAATTTTTTTGAGTTCAAAGTCATTCGGTTTAGTCTAATTTAACATAAATAATTTTTTTATATAAATCGAGTCATATAACCGAGCCATACGGTTCGACCAGTGACATAATGGTACAACCAATGATCCAATGACTCAATACCCTTACCGAATCGATCATCGGTCCGATTTTTAAAAGTATGCCTCACCCCGGCCTAGCTCTTATGGGTGCTCCTTTGTTAATGCTCACACACATTTTTATTTGTTTTATTTCTTTCTTTTTATTTTTCTAATTAATTAGTAGGTCCTACTGCATACCCAACACTTACCCTGTTCCTTTTCAGATTCAAGATGATTATTATGTTTTGTACCAAAATACTAGTAAGAAACGGAGTGTTGAACCATACAACTATTTTTTTATTCCCATGTGTGACACGATGATTATTACTATCTTAATAATAAAATAGAAAAAGCATCTAATCTTGCTAATAATAAGAACTGTCTATTCTATTATATATCCTTGACTTTGAAGAAGAGAAGCAGGGAAGAAAATGAAAATGGAATATACCAAAGCTCCCCTTAAAATTCTCCTTGTATCATATCCAGCACAAGGACACATAAATCCTATGCTTAGACTAGGAAAGTGTCTTGCATCAAAGGGTTCTTCTGTTATCTTCATCACAACAGAGAAAGCTGGCAAAGAATTGAGAACTGTTAACAATATCACTGAAAAATTAGTCATTCCAGTTGGTAATGGTTCTCTCACATTTCAGTTCTTTGATGACGGTTTATCAGATGATGATCCCATTAGAACAAGTCAAACTACCTACTTACCACACCTCGAGCTTGTTGGGAAACAGTTTCTTTCTCAAATGATCAAGAATGAGTCAAATACACCGATTTCTTGTATCATAAACAATCCTTTTCTTCCATGGGTTTGTGATGTAGCTGTTGAAAATGAGATTCCTTCTGCTTTATTATGGGTTCAATCTAGTGCTGTTTTCGCCGCTTACTATAACTATTTCCACAAACTGGTACGTTTCCCTTCGGTTGAAGAACCATATATTGATGTTCAATTGTCTTCTGTAGTTCTTAAGTACAATGAGATCCCGGATTTTGTTCAAGGTTTTAGTACATTTTCAATTCTTGGGACAATCATAATGGAACAAATTAAGAACTTGTCTAAAGTGTTTTGTGTATTGGTTGATACGTATGAGGAACTAGAACATGATTTCATCGACTATGTTTCTAAAAATTCAGTCAAAATAAGACCTATTGGTCCTTTGTTTAAAAACCCACAAATTAAAAATGCAAGTAATATCTGTGGTGATTTTGTTAAGAGTGATGATGAGTGTATCATAGAGTGGTTGAACTCAAAGCCACCATCATCTGTGGTTTACATCTCCTTTGGGACTGTTGTGCACCTTCCTCAAGAACAGATCAATGAAATTGGTTATGGCTTAATGAACTCACAAGTCTCATTTTTGTGGGTACTAAAAGCAAAACCACCTCCCGATTTTACCCATGTGGGGTTCAAACCACATTTTTTGCCTGACAGGTTCTTCGAGGAAACTAGTGGGAGAGGAAAAGTGGTGAAGTGGTGTCCACAAGAACAAGTACTAGCTCATCCTTCGGTGGCATGCTTTGTAACACATTGTGGTTGGAACTCGTCGATGGAAGCACTTACTTTAGGAGTGCCGATGTTAACATTTCCAGCATGGGGCGATCAAGTCACAAATGCAAAGTTTTTGGTAGATGTTTTTGGGGTAGGGATCAGATTGGGTTGTGGTCAGGCTGAAAACAAATTGGTATGTAGAGATGAGGTGAAGAAATGCTTATCAGAAGCAATGGCAGGACCAAAAGCAGAGGAGTTGAAGCAAAACGCAATCAAGTGGAAGAAGGCAGCAGAGGCTGCTGTTGCCATAGGTGGATCCTCTGATCAACATCTTGATGCATTTATGGAAGACATTAAGGCACGATTCAAAAGATATAATACTCTCTCTTGATGTCCTTGTTGTAGCTAGGAAATACATCCCAGAAAACCCATGATGGGAAATAAATTTAGGTATGCAAAAACCAATAATGTACAACAGCTAGTACATCTTTTGGTAGAAGCATAAATAATTCATCAGTACCTTCTTGAAGTGAATTTGTAATGATTTGATCGTTTGTTGGATAGATGTCATGTGTACGTGTCTATAAACTACGCTAAATTTAGATTCTACTGGTCAATTAGTCATCAAAATAGTAAAGATCGGTGAAAATAGTTTTTAAATTTTGTAAATTGGTACATACCTCTATAATTGTAACATCTCAGTCGAAATATTCCTTATGTTAACTTTTATCGTTAGGGATTATGATGTGGCACGCTAACTGAATATGCATTTCCTACTTCCTACACTACACGTTGATCTCACATCAAAGACTAATTTGCCTATGGATTTTAGGTCATATCAAGGACAAATGTGTCAGTAATTACAATTGTGAGGGGACTAAATACTCGAAAATTAGCCTTTGATGTGAAGGTATTGATGTGGGATAACGATTCAACCTAGAGCGACCATGTATTCGGTTAATGTGCCATATAAAAATCCCTGACGTGAGGGCTATATCCTATACTCCCCTTTTCTTTCCTCTTCCTTTCCCCCTTCTAACTTCCAAAAAAACAGAAATGATAAAAACTCAATTCATGGCTTAAAACATAAAATGCATTAATATGTAACTAAAAGCTCATAAAAGGACAATTTGTAGAAAACTAAACAAGTAAACGCAACAGTAATCTGTATGAACTTCCAATCAAGGTGTAAAAGTATTTGAACTATTCACTGAATGCTACTCAAGAGATGCAAGTCAATCCTTTCTCCTAGAGGAAGGCATCTTAATAAACATAAGTCTCCAGTCCTCATTTTTAAATTTCACCAATGCATTATTGTAAAACTTACTAGGAACGTCTTCCATAGAGTCGAGCAATTCCATGCATGCTTCTATTGAATAAGGATTTGTTACTGCACTATCAACTTCTGATTTATACCTGTCAGCCTTAACTTTTGATGCTTCTATCTTTCCAATTTCTCAATTCTAGAATATTTTGCATCCTTATATTGGTACTCACTTGAAGACTCTGCATTTTTCCTCTTTTTTGTCATATTCTTGTAAGATGGGCTCCTTCTGTTACTCTCTCCTCTTTAAAGATTCGTGGACCTTGAGCTGAAGCATGGTCTAATATTCTGGTTGGTGTGCTATAATATGCTTGAATATTTCAACAAGCATATTATACTCATGCTCTATTTCATGTTGCGTAAACTTGTAGCGTAATGTTCCTCCCTCCTAATGGTAAATGAATAAATTCAATAGCATGTACATAATACACAAAGATAACAATACATGGGCAATGGTATTATTTAAACTGAAATAGTTGAACATACAAAATTGTATTCAAAACGTAAGCGATCAAACTTTTTCTTCAGTCCAGCGACGCCAAAATTTACTCCTGTGATATTCTTGAATTCGTTGTTTATATCTTCCCAAATTTCTGTCTCAAAGGTTGACTGCTGCAATTGATCTTTTTCATCCGATTATAAATTATTTCAACCAATGCCTTGTGTTTTGAGCATTCCACTCCATGTGCTCTCCCTTCTCATTTTTCCAACCCATCTTATGTTGTTATACCTTCATATCAAGCAATCCTATAAGAGAAAATCAATCAAACAAATGATACTTCCTACACAAGTCTGGCTAAAAATATAATACTCATGTGTAAAACTCTTATTGGGAGTGAATACAAAACTTCCCATCCATTAGAGCCTATTTGAGTTCAGTACTAAAAAGCTAAAATGAAAGTATATGTATCAAAAGGAATAATGATGACAATTGACAAAAATGGGAGAAGAAGAGATTAATTGTGTAAATCAATTTGAATCCAATTGCAACAGAAGCATATGCTCTGGATTCCTTTGGATTGCAAACGTTGTTACCAGTCAAAAAGAAAATATGCCAAAGAAATGAATTGAACCTATCAAATAAAACTGCATTTTATTATACACAGAATTATCATATGCTAATCTAATTGTATGCAATAGATTTCAAAACTTAGACATTATTCTCCAACTGTGACAATTTCTTGGATAGACAATTGTTAATAAATTAGTTTTTTTTTGAATCGGCAAAGTATTATTGATAACCGTACTCTCGCAAGATGCTAAGAGGCGGAGGAAAATAAAACAAAGATGCCGCATATAGGCGTAACATCCACCCAAACAGCCCAAACCCAAACCACGGGAAAAAACCAAAACAGCCGCCATAACAAGCGAGCGTAAGGTATGACACTGAAATCCAATAGAAACCAGCAGAATTCATAGCCATAACTATGCCACAACCTGCTGAAACCCCCAAGATGAAAACAGACCAACAGCAGCATCAACAAAGTGCCGCACCAGTAGAAAAACAGCAGGAACAGGAGCTGTACTGTCATGACAGCAACCTGTTTACTGCCCACCAAAAACCAGAACAGCCGTACCAAGCCAAGCAAAAGCTGCCGACCTTACCTTTGCCTCATCAAACAGTCCCGGGGACACCAAGTCCACTCATAATACAAACATGCTGGAATATTAAATCTTCCTAAAAGCCATCTCCAAGACACCACCTTCACCTCCTCCACTAACTCGTCCCACAATGCGTTCTCATCATTGAAAATACGGTCATTTCTTGCTCTCCAAATTATCCAAATCGCCGCCTCCCATATCATACGCAAACCCTTCCGGATTTTCTTATTGATCGGGCCTCCACTCCAACACTCCCAATGGATAAATAAGTGGGACACAACTATGAGTAAAAATATATAAACTAATTCAGAAATTAGTGGTTATGTTAGTTTCTAAGGTTTGAATTCTAGACCTCTTTCTTAGAACTGATCCATTGGCCCTTAACTCATCAACCGAGCTACCTACTTGGTACACAACTATGACAATTGTACTTGTGGGAATCAAACTTGGTATGAGTAAAAATATATAAACTAATTCAGAAATTAGTGTTACTTTGTTAATCATTACTTGTTCTAAAAGTTCAACTATAGCAATCACTTAATAACGATTTAGTGCTACAACTTACTAGTGCTAAAAGTTCATTTTAAATTGGTTATGACTTTTCGGTTCTTATATGGCCCTTCCAAGGGTTTTAAATAAATGTATGCAATCACGATATGAGCCGCGACCTTGCCACATAATAGTAGAACCAACACTTCTGATCGAAGGTGTGTCTGGTGTCTAACATGTGTCTTTGTCTGACATTGATACATGTGATTACTTTCAATAATGTCATATTCTAAAATTACTATTGGTGTCAATGTCCATACTTCATAGGTTATGACTGATAGATGATAAGTAATACCTAATTTTAAGCCTTTTTGAAATATTTATTTAACTTATAGAAGAGTACAGAAAGTCGACATCTTTTTATAGATTTCTTTTTAAGCTACTATAAATAGCACAAAACAAATTGGCTATAGATATAACTTAATTCATATTATTTGATACTTAGCTTAATTAGTGTATAATCTCATTTCCCATTCTCCATATTATTACCCTTCAAACCAAACCTATATTTAGACGAGGAGATACGAACATAGATTTGTAATGTTAACTAGCAGCCAAGTCAATTTTTATACTCATCTACCCAACCTTTCTTTTCTTGAATTTCATAGAATGCATAAACTCTTGTACTATGACAATGTTGTCGATACTCTTCCAATGATGAATGATGTTGCACTAGCATGGGCCAAACATGTCCATCACCACTCTCACTCGTCTAGCCAATATGTCTGTGATGATTTTGTAGGATAGGTTCCAAAATCAATTATAACTATAAAATTAGAAAAGAAAAAAAAAATTATAACTATAGCTCCCTTGGGTTGATATGATGGTATTGACTTGTGACCTTGGAGTGTTCGATTATCTTTAATGTCATTATGGTGAACTAATTTAATTTCTTAAAAAAAAACTATAAAATTATGTTTAGAAGTGTTTTTAGATACCTTAAAAGTGTTTGGTTTCATTTTGGGTATTTGGTTTTTGTAGTATACATTATAAATTAGGTATTTGGTTTCACCTAGATGTCTTAGAAGTTTTTTCAAGTGTTAAAAACAATTCTAACTCTAAAGCTATTTTTCACATTTTTTTTTTGAGAAATCAATTTTAGAGATAAAAAATACTTAGAAACTATATTCATAGCTTTGATTTAGAATTTATTATAAAACTTAAATTTATAATTCAACTCATTTTTACATAAATTTATCTAAACATAAATTACTTTATCAACAACTCACTTTTAATCACAATCAATCAACTCAAAATTAAATCTGATCAGAACAGAATAAAAATCAGAAAATCAAATTAACAAGTGTGTCATTTAATCCTTCATTTTATGTTTCTCTAAGAACACATGGTTTCATCTACACCAATGGCTCTTTGGCCACCACCCACTAGCAAAATCTGACTTGTAGACCATTTTGGTTTTGGATGTTTAGTTAAATTAAATGGAATTAATTAAATATATTAATTAAATAGCTGAAAAGAAGTCACACTATCCATCCATTCCTATCTTAATTCCTATCACATACCTATACCATGTTACCTTACCTACTTTCCAAGTCTCATCCTCTCTCTTTCATGCTTTTTGATTGGGAAATTAAACAAATGACTCTTACAATGTTTGTTGTCTTATTTATTAGATTAGATTATATATTTAATTTTAAAAGAGAGAACACACCAATAGAAAGGATTTAAATCTCTATATAAACAAAAATAATAAATAATTCTATCCACCAAGTTTAACAAACCTTCATTATATATTAATTTTTTATAACAAAAAATATTTGAAATAAATTAACAGAAACAAAAAATAAAATAAATTATCCTTCAAAAAAGAAAACATAAATTTGAAAACGAACCTACCTCTTTCTTTCTTTCTTTCACCTAAAAAACGAATCTTCAAACAAAAACATCGTCATATTCCTTTGTCTTACTTCCCTTTCTCAATTGTGTTACTCTCTTGTTTCTTGTTATTAATTAATCAATTATTATTATCGTTAGATTAGAATGATTAAAAAAATGTGAGAATCATTTATCTCATGTTAGTTATAATTTAGATGAAGAAGAAGTCATTTAAAGACCAACCTACCAACCCATATAATATTCATTTTGTGTATGATTTGTACAATAAATAAGAGTTAGAATCATCATAGAGTTCATTACAAGAAGAAAAATTAACAAAATGGATCAAAGAGAGTTTGAAATTCAACCAAATTCTGATCCTAATCCATCAACAACTCATGTTTATCATCTTGCTTTGGATATTGGAGGTAACTTTCACTTTTTTCTTCTTTTTCTTTCTGGGGTGTGCTTTTTATGTGATAAAGTTTTAATCTTTATTCCATTTTCACTGTTAGTAGTAGTAATGTGTTATTCATTGAATTGAACCCTTTTGCAATATTCTGATCAATTTGCATATCATGAATGAATGTAGAAGATTACCCACTTTTTGTTCAGTTGAGTTTCAGAATTAGACTGCTTTTACGTGATCAACTTGTTTAAACGTTTATTAATTATGATTAGTGCTTAAATATAAGTTAATGAACTTCAATTGAAGTCCAATCGTTCGGTAGAACCTTAGTTCAAATGCTAGCTGAAACAATCATTGGTCAGACCTGAATTACCAGAGCCCCTTCTTTGTGGGACCGGAGGAATGCAGTTAAGCTGTTTGCATATAAGATGTAAGCTATTTTCATAATCTATACTAGTGCGCTTACGGAGACAAAGCCAAAAAATAAATAAAGGCATAGGTCATAAGCTATTTTCGTAAGCTCTCTCAGACAATTACACAAACACTTGTATAATAGGATAATCCAATATAAGGTGTAAACAAGCTCTTTCAAATGCACTCTTGGTAATTTCTCAACAATAGGAGTGAGAATGATGCTAGCACTTGATACAAATTTCGAATTTATAGAAGGATTATGGTTCAACAGGATAACTGATACATGTAACTGAATCCGCCTAATTGGATAAGGTTGTTGATATGATCATGGTTTTTTTTACGAAGGTTGAAATGATCATGATTATGTAGTTGAATTGCTATCACTTAGGTTGATCTAAGTTTCTTGTTGAGAATTGGTTGTGGGGTTGGTATTGGAACTTGTTAATATCTACAGACTTTTGATTAAAAAAAAAAGGAATTTTTCTTCTGATTTTTTCAGAATTGTGGAGGTCAAGCTCTCTCTGTTAGATGTTTTGAGAATTTGATTAATCAGAGAAGTGTTAAGTTGAATTGTAGCACCATTTACTACTATAATAATGCCTTTGATTCTCTTGTATTGTATATAGGAGATTAAATTAACACTAAGGATTCTAAGATAATGTTATTGTATTTTGACAGTGAGAAGCATTCTTAGACTAGAAGTGTCCCACATTTCTAATATTACTAAAATGATTTGTAGCATCTCTAATCAGTGATCTTTGCTTTGACAATCTTTCACCTTACAATTATGTTTTGTTAGGTTTAGCAAAACCCAATCCAAATTCTAAGAATTATTTGCAATGTATAGTGTTGGCCTGGCGTTTAATGAGTACGATATTATTTTGGTTTCTTGGTGGTTAATAATGTTCTCTATCTGTTGATAGGATCTCTTAATAAATTAGTATACTTCACAAAAGATGATGATCATTTTGTGGACGGTGAGGCGGAGATTTCTCCTAGAAATACTTCAGAGAAATCCAAAGGCAGTAGGAGGAACCATCCTGTTCTTAAAGGAAAGCTCAATTTTAAGAAGTTTGAAACAAGCAAGATAGATGATTGTATAGATTTTATCAAGACCATGAAACTTCATCCTGGAGGTGTGTGTAGAATTTTGTTTCTTCATTGCTGCAAATCCTGATACTTGATAGTGTTTGTTTCATCACATTGTAATCAAATATTCTGAATCACGTGACCACATTCTTATTACTGCTCTGCTTTTTACGTCAATTAATTGTAACTGGTGATGAATTCAGGTAGTCGGCAGCAAGAAAATCCTGGAAGTCAACCAATATCTATTAAGGTAATTAAAATTTAAAAGTTTGAACTTGTTATATTATGAACCATTTGTTTCTGTTGCCCTTATGCTTTTGCAGATAGGTGTTTTCAGAAAATATAATAGGTTCTATCTAAATAAGTTACCAATTTGAGTCCCTCTGCTATGATCTGAAGCAATTTCTATTCCTTAGCTATTGAATTTGTGTCCTGGTCAGCATACATATATTCCTAGAAGCTTAGTAAAAATCAAAGAGTATTAATAATAATTTCAGAAAGTAAATATGTGCACAATCACAATCACATGCACTTGCACATGTAGAAGTTTGGAGAGACATTTCAAATGAAAAATGTCCATTCAATAAAATGTAATGTATATTTATTATTGAAGCACTTGGATCTTTGTTATATACTTCTTAAGAATGAAAATTATTGGTGTGAAGGCCACAGGTGGTGGTTCATACAAATATGCAGACCCCTTCAAAGAAAGGCTAGGGATAAATCTTGACAAGGAAGATGAAATGGATTGTCTTGTTGCAGGAGCAAATTTTCTTCTCGAGGTAGGATCCTACTAACATACTAATTATGCTAGTTTATTGTTATAAATCAAATAATAACCCATATTTAAACATCAAATAAATGACTGGTTCATATCCATTTTTCTGCCATTCATTCAATAAATAATCTTTGATGTCCCAAAAGTTTAGCATATATGTTTGATCCCACATTGATTAGTTTTATGGCCATAATAGTGCTTATAAGATTTGGTAGTTGTTTGTGTATTCCTTCTTAAGAACTTTGAGAATTTCGCAATACAGGATCTAATCTCTGTCTTGTTCTTCTTTCTATAGGTAGTCGACCGAGAAGCCTATACCTATATGGGTGATCAAAGGCAATTTGTGCAGATAGATCAAAATGATTTGTATCCATATCTTCTTGTTAATATTGGATCTGGTGTTAGCATGATCAAGGTTGTTATTATTCAAGATACATAATTTCTATATTCTTCCAATTCTGAATTTTTTAAACACTAGTAAATCTCTTAATGTTTTCAATTCATATAGGTGGAAGGAAATGGAAAATTCGAGCGAGTTAGTGGAACGAGTATAGGTGGAGGCACTTTCTGGGGTTTAGGAAAGCTTTTAACTCAATGCAAGAGGTTATTTATTACTTATTTATTTTTAGGACATATTCATTATTGGTTCTATATAGACTCACAGGATTAACATCAATGCACTTTGTGGTTCAGCTTTGATGAGTTGCTGGAATTAAGTTATCAGGGCAACAACAAAGAGGTAGATATGCTTGTCGGAGATATTTATGGTGGAATGGATTATGCAAAGGTATGACTCGTGAAAGTTTATGTCACTTTTCCTGATCAATATGATAATACAATTACTCTAAACGTTTTAAATGGAGATCAACATTATCTTAGAGCTATTCGGTTTGCTAATATATATTTTTCTTTCATTGATAACAGATTGGTCTTTCATCTACTGCAATAGCATCTAGTTTTGGAAAGGCAATGTCTGATAAAAAGGAGCGAGAAGATTACAGACCCGAAGATATGGCTCGATCTCTTCTAAGAATGATTTCAAATAATATTGGACAGGTCAGTTTTGTACTGTGGATTCGTAAACGCTACTGTGCACTACTCAATATTATTAAGTAATTCTTTATCATAAGCATATCCATTCGTACAATGTATCTAGTGAAGTAGAACCTTTTTGCATGTCTCGATACCTGCAATTTGGTTTTCTTTTTTGCAATGATCTTCTTTGTGCCTTTCTATGTTTATAATGGTTGGTTAGTGAAGAATATTTCTTGTTCACCCTATTTGTTTCTTCTCTGTATTCTTTCTCATTAGCAATTTAAAAAAAAAAAGATATAGTGGAACATTCTTAGTTGCTAGATAAAAGAAGGAAGCCAAAATGCTACTTTGCATGTTATTGATATTTGTTTGATGGGAAAACTAGAATATTGTTGTATGCACAAGGACAAATCAAAGCTATTTTGCACTGATTTCAGTATATAGAGGCAGAGTTAAATATGATTGTGGATATGAGCTTTTACATACATATGCATGGTTAGATATTAGCGTTTGGCGTAACCGAAAAAGATATTAGCGTTTGGAGACTTATTTTGTTAGTGAATCTTCTTGGGCTGCGCTTGTGTATTTATCCTATACTAGGCGTCAGTTCTTTGTATCTAAGAGGACATTCTGACCTCTCTCTACCTACCATTCTTTAACCTAATATATCTGCATAATGAAAACATTCAACATTACATCAGATACTGTTATGAAGCGAAGAAAAAGGAATAGGAAACTGCTAGAGAAGATAAAAAAGAAAACAATTGTTTATTAAAATTGAACAGAAAATGGAAAAATTATAATTCTCTCCAATGGTTTCCTCTTCACCTATGAAGCACGGACACTTCTCGGATTAGCCGTGTCCCGGTGTCCGACACATATAATTACAGTGAATTATGTGATTTTCTGAAATTATTAGCAGTGTCGGCGTGTCTGTATCCGTGTCGTGTCCGGTCCAATTGCAGAGTTAAATTCTTATACTCTAATTTCCTCCTATTTATATATTTATCGTGCAATATTTATGTCACTTTAAGCGGGAAATGAATTTTGGCTCTTATTTGTTTTGCTATGTTGTTTGCTTTCAGATCTCTTACTTAAATGCCCTTCGTTTTGGGCTGAAGAGGATATTTTTTGGTGGATTTTTTATTCAGAGGCATCCTTTTACAATGGATACACTATCTGTTGCTGTTAATTTCTGGTAAGTGACAAAGAAGATCCTCTGTTCATCAACTGCCACTTTGGTGCTTCATAACTAATATGGATTATGTTGTGGGACATAGACTTATATCTCTTACCAATAACAGCTCATTTGAAATTGTTTCTGTCCCTTACAACATTCACAAAAACTTTTGGTTCTATAGGACCAAAACAATACTATTGAACATTATTGTTCTTATTGAACACAAAAGATAGCCTTTAGGAAGTCACCGACAAACATGACCACGATTAGGCTACGTCCGAGACTTCTCAGGCTCTTCCATGTTCGACAAAAAAAATTATATTTAGAATCATAAAAAATATTATGATTACAACTTTCATCTATAAAATGCAAGTATTTTATATATCTTTTCATCAATTAAAGCCAGCATTTATCTACGTTGGCATCAATTTTACAACATGCAACTGCAAATGCTCAACTACAATTTTAGCACATTCCTAACGGTTGGCAGGGAGCAAGTTAGGGCTTGAAGGGATGAGTTTGCATTTGTGCGCTAAAATTTAGAATGTAAAACTCTCATTGTTTTGCTATAATGCATGGAAAGTTTGATAGGATTTCTAAGCCCACTTGACACTTGCTTCTGAGTCCTGACATGATTTTAATCAGAAAAACATAAACTAGTGAATCTTTGTTTATTTTTTAGGTCTAAAGGTGAGGCGAAAGCAATGTTCTTGCGGCATGAAGGGTTTCTTGGAGCTGTAGGTGCCTTCATGAGTTCTGATAAACATGGCCTCAAAGAATTATTGGTCAAGCAAGAAGCCCAACAAAGTCCGACCAAATTATCTTTCGCTGTTGATAAGATGAATGGTCAACTAGATGGTGAATTAATTGGTGATGAAAGTATTGAGTGTAGTGTGTATGCGGCTTAGATGATGTTATTGGTAGTTTTTTGCATGATTTGTTGTTGTAACTGAATTTGATTATGCAAAATAGTTGTTTTAATCTGATATACCTTCTTTAATGAAGATTTGTAATAGGTACCAGAAATGTAATAGAAAAATAGATACCACTTGTTTATATCAATGAAAATAACACTGACTTGTTTCATTTCAACGCTATAACAGATTCAAAGCTTCTTAAGTACAAAGAGTAAATGCATAAAGCGGATAGAAAAGATAATCTGGGCAATTTGATAGTCTCTATTCTCTCCCAAATTCCAACTAAATTCCACCCTATCTCACTCTTTATAACAACAGATTACATACCCATTTAACATGTGGTAAACACCGCTGACGTCTTCCCCCACTGCAATGCAACAGCCTCTAGGTAGTTTAGGATTTGGGATTCAAGATGTAAAAGCATGACATGTTTATTGATCTTAGTCGTCTAATCTCAAATCAATAGTAAATATTAGTTAAAGATAATTTAGTGAAGGTGTAATATCATCCATTCGATCTCAAGTCAATGGTCAAGAACAATTAATGTGTTTAATTGTGTGATTGTTAAAATGCTGTAGGGGGAAGTAGAATAACCATAATTTTTGGCATGTTGACTCATGCACAAGATTAAATCACACATCAAAGATTATCATCCATATCACAATATCTGAATATTCAAATTATTTTATTCAACTCACAAGACATTCACATGCATATAACTAAAACCAGCAATCACCAAAATATAACAAGCGGATTTCAGGCTTTGGTGCAGACATCTCCATCACAAACCCATCCATCTTTGGGCTTCTCTTCTTCCTTGGCAGCTTTTTGTGCCTCTATTTCTTTTATTCTCTCCTCAGTGAAAGGATAAGCATCTGCCCCATAAATCCCAACCAGATCTCGAGCCTCTTTCGTGACAGTCTGGCCACTTGGTCCGATCGCCACCAGCTTAGGAATGCCAGCTACCTTGAATTTGCGACTTAGAAATTCTTTTCTCGAGTCACCAAAGGGAAGTGCCACCCATGGCATTTCCGCAAAGAATTCATCAAAGGAGTCTTGATCCCTATCACTAGAGATGAAAACCACTTCAAGTGCATCATTGTCTTCTGTCTTGATCTTAAGGTATGCATCAATGAGTTTTGGAAGAAACTCACGGCATGGAGGACACCAGTGGGCTGAGAAGTAGAGGAGGACAGTCTTCCCCTTTAATTCCGACACCGGAATCTGCAATGGAGATAAAAGCTGACTTGTTAATAACGAATTAAAAAGAGGGATTGATGGGGAATCACTCAACATAATCCAATACATCTATATTTATATAATAAGAAATATTACCTTCTTCCCATCTTTCTCAATGACAAAATCTTGATCGCCAGACACCAAAACCGACTCAAGTGTTTGAGATGCCTCCTTGGCCTTTGCTATTTCATCGAGTTCAGAAAACTTTTCAGGAGTGAATGGATATGCGTCTATCCCATGATCCTCAATGGCATCAGCGGCATTAGGATGAAGAGTTTTCCCATCTGGCCCAATAACAACAAAGGAGGGGAGTGTTGATAGCTCAAAGTACTTAACTAGTTTCAAACAAGTTTTGTCCTTGAGAGGCAAGGATAACCAAGGCACGCTTTCTAATTCTTTCTTGAATGACTCTTCCTCATCATCTAAGGGTATAAACACGACCTCAAAGTTCTCCCCATTTTCCTTCAGGTTGTTGTAAACCTCCTTAAGCTTTTGATTAAATAGCACGCATGGTTTGTATGAAGTCGTAAAGAAATGCAAACCAACTGTCTTTCCCTCAATCTCAGAGATAGGTATCTGTTGTGCACATGAAAGGAAAAGTCAGATTGGTAAATGAACCACATGATCTGTGGCAAACAAACAGATAATAACTAAACGAACCTACTATATCATACTGAGTTAAGTTATTCGCTTACTTCGTTTCTATCGGATGATATCACAAAGTCACGGTAGCTAGAGACCAATGTCGATCTCAAGGACTGGTTCCTCATAGCTTCCTCTTCTATATCTTTCAACTCTTGAACCTTTTTTGATGTGAAAGGGTATCCTTCAGTTCCATATTCACGGATAATGTGAACTCCGTCTTCAGTAACAACTTTTCCAGTATCATCGAGCAATGCAAGATGAGGAATGCCTTTTACATGAAACAATTCTTTGAGGCGAATGCGTATCTCTGAGTCAGAAAATGGGATAGCCAGCCATGGCATCTTGGAAAAGTAGTTGTTAAAGGTCTCATCATCTTTATCACGTGAGACATAAACAACCTCAAAGTCACCCTTGGGAGAGAGTTCATTGTACACCTCCACCAACGTTGGAGTGAATGATCGACACGGACCACACCATGATGCTGAAAAATAAAAACCAAGTTTCTTTCCCTTCAAGCTATCAATTTTTACCTGTGAATCTCAAGATATAATCCCGACGACATATATTAAAAACATAAACACGAAGACACCATAATTCAGTGTAATCATACGTTGTCTGTGCTTCATATATTAAAAATTTAAAACATATATTTCTTCCACATCAAATAGAGGATTCAATTGAATTGATGTATTTAATTCAGATGAATACAAATTGTTTATTAATATTTTACCTGATCGCCGGTGTTGCGAAGAAGAAAGTCTCTATCTGGAGAAGAGAGGAGAGAGTGAACATCGTGAGTGACATTAACAACAGAATCTGCCATCGCTATTGACTGACTAAACAAGAATAACGTAGGACTAGCAGAATAGGGGACGACTTATTTATAGTTGTCACGTTTATAATAAATATTTTTCAAATTCATAAATAATTTATGTATCTGAATTGTATTATGAACCAAATGCATCAGTAAATAATAAATATTTGTTTTATGTGAACTATTAAGGCTTGCATGGAACAACTCCGTACCGTTTAGAAGCTTGTTAAGTTATCAGTGTGAACTATTAAGGCTTGTCACTGATATGTTTAAGGTTAAGTATGATTATTAGATTGAATTTAAAATCCTTGTTTTGATTAGACATGATTATTCTTGAGTTTCTATCCATCTATAATTTTTACAATTGTGTTTTATTAGTTTAATTTGTATCTGATTAATATTTATATCTATATTAAGTACGTTGCACAAATTGAAAGAAAAAAAATTGATGAACAAACTCTTTTTGAAATTTGTAATACAAACTATACTTTTAAACAGGCTAATAGGTCAGGTTAGACTTTTAAAAAGGTCAGGTCAGACTTAAAATAAAGTCTATGACATATAAAAGGTCAAGGCTTATGCCTTAGTTTTTTCAACTAGGCCTAACCTATTTAAGCAAAGCCCGACTCGACCCGACTCATTTCCACCCCTAATAAACGATGCATAATATATACAAGGTCCGGGTTCGAATCGCAACCATCACAGAAGAAAAAAAAATTACATTAAACAAGAATACTAGCAAAAGAGGGGACATCGTTATTTTTTTACCTATTTTTATGTCACTAAAAAGTGAATATTTGTTAGTACCTTATACCACTAACTAGAGAAGATAACATTCACATGCCCATCATTCAGCTCGAAAATATGAGCTTTGTTTTTTTTATGAAATTTTGATTAAAACAAAATATATATATATATATATATATATATATATATATATATATATATATATATATATATATATATATATATATATATATATATATATATATATATATATATGTAAGTTCGAACCTGTAACACCATGAAAAAAAAGTATAGGAATCTTGAGTAATACCCCAATGCAAATTCAGTTTCACACTCTCTAGCTCGTCTCAGTCTGCGGCGACCTTGCATCCCTTTCTCCGGTGACGGCGGCGGTGCCTCTTCCTCAGTCACACCTGGTGTGAATTATGCATTTTGTAGGAGTGATTCCATGATCAAACATAACAAAATCGATGCATTTTTCAAAAGGAAAGTTTCCGACAAAGATGAAAATTGATGCATTTTTCAATGCTGGTGAATAGCCACATTAACATGTCATTTGAAGTTTGTTAATAAGATGATGAAACATCATCTGAAGAATGTTCAAACCAACAACCTTGTATCCCTTCTCTCATCCACCAGAGTCACAAGAACCTTCCACTCTACACCCATCACAAAATTCTCCTCCCAACTCCATAAAGATCCGATTTTGATCCCACCCACCAAAACCCATCTCTATGTTTCATTCTTCTACACTCTCATTAGTCTCTACTTGAAATGTGGCAGATTCTCCACCGCCTCTGATACTTTCTCTCGCATGCGTGCCTTTGATTTTGTTCCCTCTTTACATTTCTGGAAAAACCTTTTGTCTGAATTCAATGCCTCTGGTTTGGTTTCTCAGGTAAAGGTTATGTATTCTGATATGGTGTTTTGTGGGGTTGTGCCTGATGTTTTCAGTGTTAATGTTTTGGTTCATTCGTTGTGTAAAGTTGGTGATTTAGATTTGGCTTTAGGATATCTTAGGAACAATGATGTTATTGATAATGTTACATATAATACTGTTATATGGGGATTCTGTCAGAAAGGGTTGGTTGATCAGGGTTTTGGTCTGTTGTCTGAAATGGTTAAAAGAGGTTTATGTGTTGATTCAATCACTTGTAATATACTAGTTAAGGGTTATTGCAGAATTGGATTTGTTCGGTATGCTGAGTGGGTTATGTACAACTTGGTTGATGGTGGGGTTACTAAAGATGTTATTGGTTTGAACACCTTGATTGATGGGTATTGTGAATGTGGGTTGATGAGTCAAGCGATGGATTTGATGGAGAAAAGATGGAGGGGTGATGTCGAGATTGACGTTGTTACTTATAATACTTTGCTTAAAGCTTTTTGTAAAATGGGTGATCTTAAAAGGGCTGAATCTCTTTTCAATGAGATTTTCGCATTTCAGAAAGACGAAGATCAGTTGACAAATAATGATGTTGTAACTCAAAATGAGATAAGAAATTTGCAGCCTACACTTGTCACATACACAACATTAATCTCTGCGTACTGTAAGTTTGTTGGAGTTGAAGAATCACTTTCTCTGTCTGAGCAGATGATTATGAATGGAATCATGTCGGATGTGGTTACTTGCAGTTCTATTCTTTATGCACTCTGTAGGCATGGTAAACTAACCGAGGCAGCAGTTTTTTTTAAAGAGATGTATGAAATGGGTTTAGATCCTAATCATGTCTCGTATGCTACAATTATTAACTCTTTGTTCAAATCAGGGAGGGTTATGGAGGCTTTTAATCTTCAAAGCCAAATGGTTGTTCGGGGTGTTTCTTTTGATATAGTTACGTGCACAACTATAATGGATGGACTTTTCAAAGTTAGGAAAACGAAAGAGGCCGAGGAAATGTTTGAAACTATTCTAAAGCTCAATCTTGCCCCAAACTGTGTCACGTATTCGGCATTGCTTGATGGGTATTGCAAGTTAGGCGAAATGGAACTTGCAGAGTTAGTGTTACAAAAAATGCAGAAGGAACATGTTCCTCCAAATGTTATTACCTTTTCTTCCATTATAAATGGATATGCTAAAAAAGGAATGCTTAGTAAAGCAGTTGATGTGTTAAGGGAGATGGTCCAAAGGAATATTATGCCAAATACTTTTGTTTATGCAATTTTGATTGATGCCTTTTTTAGGGCAGGTAAACAAGATGTTGCTAATGGTTACTATAAGGAAATCAAAGTGCATAGATTGGAGGAAAGCAATGTCATATTTGATATCTTATTGAACAACTTGAAAAGAGTTGGGAGGATGGATGCAGCTCGACCGTTAGTTAAAGATATGCACTCCAAGGGTATCGATCCGGATATCGTTAATTACACTTCTCTAATAGATGGATACTTTAAAGAAGGAAACGAGTCGGCCGCTCTTTCCATTGTCCAGGAAATGACAGAGAAAAACACCCGGTTTGATGTTGTTGCTTGCAACACTTTGATTAAGGGGCTCTTGAGGTTGGGGAAATATGACCCGCAAAATGTTTGTTCAAGAATGATAGAATTGGGTTTGGCTCCAAATTGTGTTACATATAACACTATAATTAACTCATACTGCATCAAAGGTAACATAGAAGATGCTTTGGGTATTTTGATTGAGATGAAGAGCTACGGGATAATGCCAAATGCAGTCACTTATAACATTCTGATTGGCGGGCTTTGTAAAACTGGCGACGTTCAAAAAGCAGCAGATGTTTTAAATGAAATGTTGGTTATGGGGGTTGTACCAACCCCAATTACTCACAAGTTTCTGGTTAAAGCATATTCAAGGTTTAAAAAAGCAGACACAATTTTACAAATTCATAATAAACTCATCGACATGGGCCTCAAACTCACCCTGACTGTGTATAACACACTGATTACTGTATTATGCAGATTAGGGATGACTAGAAAGGCAAAAGTGGTCCTTGATGAAATGGTAAAACGTGGAATTTCAGCTGATTATGTTACTTACAATGCCCTTATCCGCGGTTACTGTACAGGAAGTCACGTGGAGAAGGCATTTAAGACTTATTTACAGATGTTTGTTGATGGAATCTCTCCAAATATTACTACTTACAATACCCTTTTATGGGGTCTTTCAAATGCTGGTTTAATGAAAGGGACGGATAAAATAGTCAGGGGGATGAAGGAAAGAGGATTTGTCCCAAATGCTGCTACTTATGACATATTGGTTTCTGGCTATGGTAGAGTTGGAAATAAAGAAGAGTCCACTAAATTTTATCGTGAAATGTTAACCAAAGGTTTTGTTCCCACCACAGGAACATACAATGTGCTTATTAATTGTTTTGCAAAAGCAGGAAGGATGCACAAAGCAGGAGAGCTTTTCAATGAGATGCGGACAAAAGGAAGAATTCCTAATTCTTCAACTTATGACATTCTAAAAGCACGAGATAGACCAGGCACTTAAGCAGTCATACCGAACTGAGGCGAAAAATTTTCTGATAGAAATGAGGGAAAAAAAAAGGACACAGGCCATCTAACAGCACCCTCTTATTTATCAGATCCAATTTTCACATCGCTGAAGCTAGAAGGTTATTGAAGGTAATTACCCAAAAGAAGAATGCATGACAAACACTCACGGTGAGATGATGTGAAACTGCTACTGTTCGGTGTCAAGGACTGACTTGGCACCTGGGAGATAATTGAAGTTGCGGTGGATCAACAATGATCAATGGGTTCTCTTAGAAATCGTGGTTGGGCCTAACACAACCCCACAAAACCGGCTTATGAGGTGAGGATTGCCCCCACTTATAAGCTATCCAATTGCAGAGTTAAATTCTTAGAAATCGTGGTTGGGCCTAACACAACCCCACAAAACCGGCTTATGAGGTGAGGATTGCCCCCACTTATAAGCTATCCAATTGCAGAGTTAAATTCTTATATTCTGATTTCCTCTATTTATATTTTTATCATGCAATATTTTTGTCACTTTTATCAGGAAGTGAAATGGATTTCGGCTCTTATTTGTTTTGCTATGTTGTTTGATTTCAGATCTCTTGATTAAATGCCCTTCGATTTGGGCTGAAGAGTATATTTTTTGGCGGACTTTTTTTTTTAGAGGCATCCTTTTACTGTGGATACACTATCTGTTGCTGTTAATTTCTGGTAAGTGACAAAGAAGATCCTCTCTTCAACTGCTAATTTGGTGCTTCGTAACTAAAATGGATTATGTTGTGGGACATAGATTTATATCTTTACGAATAACAGCTCATTTAAAATTGTTTCTGTCCTTTACAACATTCACAAAAACTTTTGGTTCTATAGGGCCAAAACTATACTAGTTGACCATTATTATTCTTATCGATCAAGAAAGATAGCCTTTGGGAAGTTCCTGACAAACATGACCATGATCAGGCTATATCTGAGACTTCTCAGAGGCTCTTCCATGTTCGACAAAAACAATTATATTTAGCATTATTGAAAAAATATTATGATTTACAACTTTCATCTATAAAATGCAAGTACTTTATACATTTTTTCATCAATAAAAACCTGTATTTATCTACGTTGGCATCAATTTTAGAACATGCAACTGCAAATGCTCAACTACAATTTTAGCACATTCCTAAGGGTTGGCAGGGAGCAAGTTAGGGTTTGAAGGAGTGAGTTTGCATTTGTGCGCTAAAGTTTAGAATGTAAAACTGTCATTGTTTTGCTATAATGCACGGAAAGTTTCATAGGATTTTTATTCACACTTGACACTTGCTTCTGAGTCCTGACATGATTTTAATCAGAAAACATAAACTAGTGAATCTTTGTTTATTTTTTAGGTCTAAAGGTGAGGTGAAAGCAATGTTCTTGCGGCATGAAGGGTTTCTTGGAGCTGGCCTTTATGAGTTTTGATAAACGTGGCATCAAAGAATTATTGGTCAAGCAAGAGGCCCAATAAAGTCCCACCAAGTTATCTTTTGCTGTTGATAAAATGCATGGTCAAATAGACGGGGAATTAAATGTTGTTGAAAGTATAGAGTATAGCGTCTATGCAGCTTAGATGATGTTATCGGTAGTTTCTAGCAATGATTTGTAGTTGTGACTGGATTTGATTATGCAAAATAGTTGAAAGTTATAACTATAGTATTGACTTAGAATTAAAAAGAATTCCAAATGTGAACTCGTTAGTAAATATTTTTTGCATTATACTGTGCAACAACTAATGGTTTTTGTGAACACGAACTATGACATTGTTGCTCATTACTGAGATCTCTTTTGTTGTGTCTTCTGTTTTGGGTGCTAGTTTTGATCTGATATATATCCTTTAATAAAGATTTGTAATAGGTAATTAAGGCACCATAAAATGTAGAGACTTTGTTTAAATTGATGAAAATAACACGACTTATATCAAAGCTATAACAGATCCAGAGTTTCTGAAATACAAAGGGAAAATGCTTAAAGCAGAAAGAAAAGATAATCCGGGAAATAAGATGGTGTTTATTCTCTTCCAAATTTAAACTAAATTCTTGCTACCTCATTCTCTCTCACCACAAATTATATACCCATTTAACACGTGATAAACACTGCTCGCGACTTCCCCCCACTGCAATGCGACGACCTCCAGGTACTTTAGGATTTGGATTCAATATCGTAAATGCGCGATACATTTGATCTTAGCCTTCTGGTCTCAAATCAACAGTGGATATTAGCTAAATATAGTTTGGTGAAGGTTTAATATTAGCTGTATCATCTCAAGTCGATGGTAAAGAGCAATTTATGTTTAATTGTGGGTTTTATGAAATGCACAGATTTCAGATCCAGGTAGTTAGTGAAGCTCTTCTCTTCTAACTTTGATCAGGTGCATAACTGTCTGAGTTCTTGTGAATTTTGCTTCTAAAAAATTCATTAATCCATTAAGTATTTACAAATTACTATTATTTTTAGAGCTTAATTCTGGAAATGGAAAATCACGCATCTCATACTTAGTCACTCCTTGGTAACCTGTTTAATATTTCAAATATTTTGAGAAATCCAAACAATCTAAAACTACAATGGCATGCCTTGTTATGTTATCGGATGCATCCACAAGAGTTGACCAAACTGGAACGCATTGAGCCAAAAATTAGTGGCATCAACATTATAAAAAAAGATATATAAATCAAAATCCTTTAAAGTGATCTGAACAACCATGGATCAATCCTTTAAAATTATAAAAAATAGATACAGGAAAATCATTTAGCAGTCTAACGGTCTTCTATGACTCTGCTTCGCATTTTTTCTCCTTAAAATCCATCTCTCTTTAATGTTATTCGTGTTAGCTATGAGGTCCAAGTTTTCACCATGCTTTCCTTGAATCTCTTCCTTGGACTTTTCAGCCTCATATCCTCCTCTGATTCTGGTAGTTTCTGCAAGTAGATCAGTTATAAGCATTTCAGTCGTCTTGGAAGTGATTCCTCTCAAATACCATGATATGGGAGGTGGAGGGACAATGGCTGGCTGAAGTATTTGTTGTAGGCGAACTTTAGATCCAATTCTTCCTTTTCCTCTTGTACACATATTGTAATCTTCCTTTGTTACGGGTTTAAAGGGATAGCAGGTTGCTTCATCGACAAATAAAGGCTCTACTCTCCAGCAGCCCTCAAATTTTTTCATGAATCCTGTCTTGGTTTGCTTGAACTTCATCTGACACAAAAATTAGGTAGCAGTAAGATATACATCCTTTTTGGTTGGATGAAAAGTAATACTATATGAGATTCATTGACATGAGAACTGATGAAATTCATGTTCTTAGTAACAAACAATTAATGGCCCATTTGTTTCTAAGACACCAAGGGATAGTGTTGTGATTAGTGAAAGCTGTGACCACAAGCTGAGAGTTACATTATAACATATCTAACAACTAATTACTAGCGTTCGCCTTTAAATGAATGTGTGTTGATTAATTGAAATTCTAGACATATTCTTCAATTTTAGGTAGTTGGTAAATGTCAGTAACAACAATAACAATCATTTGCTTAAAAGGTTTCCAGTCAACGAGTCTTAAGAGAGGTAACTTTATATGTGCCTCAAATATGGAATCCATTCATTGTATGAAAAAGGGATAGATCCTTACAGAGTAATCATTTCTGTTTTGATCGACCAAAACATTAATTGAAATAGTGCCAGACCACCAAAGAAATCTCCAAATAGCTGCTTGCTGAAGATCAACCACTTGCCTATGACCCTCATCAACCAAAACTTTTCTGGATATCACTTCCTGACCAAGAAAAACATCACCATTTTGAATTGCAGAACTTTAGGAGACAGCCAAAACTATGTAACTGATAAATTATACAAGTTAGAAGTAAAAAATAATAATCTAGAATCAAGAAGTAACATTCGATACCGAACGTTCCTGTTTCAATTATGACGTTCTTCAGTGTTTTTCAAATTATTTATTTTAGCAAGTTTGTAATCATTGTAACTAAACTCACTGAGCAGACTTATAGAAGTCACTTACTTTGATATTTTTGAAAACTCTTCTATTGTCAGGATCTATCACTATGTTATATACTGCATCAGGGGGAAGCCCAACATCAACTTCTACATTGAGGTTGCAAAGAGAACCTTTGGGAACAGTCACCTGCCAAAAAAAACATTTACTGAGATATAGACATGGATATTTCAGAAATGATTTCAATTCTTCTTTAAGGCATATGAAAGTTAAGTTGAAAGTTTTCTAAATCTAAGCAGAATTGAATAAACCATATTAGCTACTTTTTTTATGAAGTTTAAAAGTATCTCAAAAAGTTTAAATCAATAGGAACCTATGTAGCACCGACACTTCAGATTGTCAGTGTGCCTAAGTGTCCAACACTAACACTTGTAATTACAAACAATCACTTTTATTTTCTTAAGTTATTACCGATGCCTATGTGTCTCTGTCGCTTTTGGTGTCCTTGTATGTGGCAGTGCTTCCTAGACAGGAACAGGTTAAAGAAAAGCCTCTAAGGCAAACTAGTCTAACTACATTGTAAAGCAATTAAAATCCAATAATCTTCAGTTTCAGTACGAAGACAACATTTTCCAAAGAAAATCAATCCTATTTAACTGCTCTTCACCTTTATTTCTGGTGGCTTATCAACCCAAGAAGGATTTTCTTTCCATGCTTGCAGTTGTTCCTTCAGTTCAGCTTCAGAAGCACTAAAAGTTACACTCCCATTTCTCTGAACAGATCTCCCCCAATTCATTCCTTCATGTTTCGCTAATCTACTCATCTGATTCTGTAGTTAAAAGATAATAAGTTAATCGCAAATCGACATTCGTACTAAACTTTTAGCTAGGATTGGTGACTGACCTTTACAATATTTTGAAACTTGTGAGGTAGCTGCACAAAAAATTTAGATATTGCAGGATCCAATCGTTTTGGAAACCTAACTTTTTCATTCTTTCTAGCATCTAAGCTGAATTTGGTACCCTCTGATTCACCCATCATAAAAACCTGAAATTTTTTAAGAAAAATGTCTTCTGATAAATATTAGTATCGTTCTATTTTGTCATAAATTTCTCACTTGATGGAGGTAATTATATTCTAGGTTGAAAAATTAGGTATGCAATCGTGGTTATGAATGTATCACTATCAGCCACATTTAACTGTGATTTTCTACAACATCAAAGATTCAAAAAGCTATTTTGTCACGATTTAAAACAGTTATTATGTTATTGTGACAATGTGCAATATCAAGGATCGTAAATGCGATTGTATCACGATTTAAAACCTTGGTTAATAAATAGGTCAGCAATCACGGTTGAGGCTGCATCAGCCACATTTAACAGTTGTTTTTTGCAGTAACAATGATCCAAAACATGATTGCATTCTAATTTTCAAACCTTGGTTATATAAACGTTTTATTGGAAACCACAAGACTTTTTCATCGAAGAAAGGTCTTCTAAAATCCTTTCACAGCCTAATTGAATACTGGTTGGGTCCCTGTTAGTGAACGGTGGGATTGGTCCCCCGAATTAGTCAGTCCGGATACCGAGTTTTCAAAAATAATAATAATATTAATGATTTTAGCATAAAATGGTAAAAGTGAAAATTTTCAATGGGTGGATACATTTAGAAGATAAACTATAAGCATCAAGTTTAAGCACAAAACTCAAGATAATGAACTCAACCAAAATTTAGAACAAGCATGAGTGCATGATTCACTCAAAATAAAACAGAAAACAGAATGGCTGGCTAATGAAATAAAAATAATAAATGTTATATTTGATTTGTAGAAGATACTTACAAGATAAAATGATATGATTAAGTTTTGAGAACTTGCCTTCAAAGATGGAACTTGGAAATGGGAACTGTACAATATCTTGAGAATTGAAAGGTATGGAGGATGAGCGATGAAGATAGATAAGTAAGAAGAAGGCACGTGCATTACATGTTCAACTCAATTTGTCTGCTCAATGTTTTGGACCCACCATTACACCAACCAATCATGACTTTTCATCTTTCACATTTTCATATTTTATTTTGATTTAATTTGCATATGTTTTTTTAAGTATTAAATCTAAATTTCATATGAAAATATGTCAGAAAGACCACATATTTGAATTTCAAAAATTGATCAAAAGAATATGAAAAAAAATTAGATAAATAACAAAATCATGACCTGAATTAAGTTAAAGGACTACAAAAAATAATTTTTCTTATTTTATTTTATTTTATGTTTGGTAAAACAAAATAGATTGAATTTGGTCTACTTTAAAAATAATACATTAATTTGGTCTATAAACTAGTACTACTTTTTCTCTTATTTGGTAAGATAATTCTTAATATTTGGTCACTTTTACAAATAATACATTAATTCTGGTCTATAAACTATTAGTACTCTTTCTCTTATTTGGTAATATAATTCTTAAAATTTGGTCTTCTTTAAAAATAATGCATTAATTTGGCATTCTTGAGAAGTTTTAGATTTTGGCCTCCTTAAAAGAAAAAATAATATAATCTCTAAAGTAAACTATAACTCTTTCTCTTATTAGTTAAGATTATTTTTAATTTTTTGAGCAAAGATTATTTTTAATTTATTAAGCTAATCTCTTGATTATGGACTAATCGATTATATTTTTATAGAAAAAATATATAGGAGGGTGGGTAATAGTTTAAGAACAAATCCACTTAGGTTAACTTGAGACCTTAGAGCGTGTTTCTTTTAAGATCTCATATTCGATTCTCTCAATGTCAGTTTCAGTGAGCTAGTTTGATTTTTTCAAAACAAAAAAGTTGAGTTTATTTTTTTGAATAAAGCTTGTGTAGGTTCATATAAAAAATGACAAATATACACTTTAGTTTTAATATTATTTGGGGTACATATAACTAATTGAAATTATTAATAAATGTTTTTTTGTTTTGGATTTTGAACATTTATGGGATG
This sequence comes from Medicago truncatula, assembly GCF_003473485.1. NCBI lineage: Eukaryota > Viridiplantae > Streptophyta > Magnoliopsida > Fabales > Fabaceae > Medicago > Medicago truncatula. The sequence continues at coordinate 29,765,025 of NC_053049.1, read as the reverse complement.
AGAGGATGGCCATTATCATTATTGTTTAGGGTTTACTATATTTTAATAACGGGTTAATAGGTCTTTATCCCTTGTAATATATGTCATTTCTGGTTTTCCCCTCTGTGAAATTTTTATTTTTATTCACCCCCTGTAAAATATTTTTGTTTTGATTTACCCCCCTAATATGCCAAACAAAAACCAAATTTTTTTTTTCAAGAAATTTTCGTTTTTGTTTGGCCTATTAGGGGGGTAAATCAAAACAAAAAATATTTTACAGGGGGTGAATCAAAATAAAAATTTTACAGGAGGGAAAACCGAAAATGACCTATATTACAGGGGATAAAGACCTATTAACCCTTTAATAACCGTCGAATGATACAACATTTGAATAGTTAAATGGTTGAGAACATAAAATGGTTGGGTACATAAACCTGTCATTGAACATTACGGTCCATTCAAAAATAAAGTCCAACAAACAATTCATCAATAACTAATACTTAAATTCTACAAATCCTTCATGTGATCTTATTTTTGAATTGATTTTCATCGACATTGATAGAAAAACAATATCAAGAATCACCTCAAGAGAAAGTCTAGAGTCATATAAGGTTGTGATATATGTATAATGATTATAAAACTCAAAAATGAAATATGAACTATTTAAATAATGTAGTGAGCAACAACAATAACACAAAATTGAGCAACAAAATAACGACTACAAAAAATGCATAAGTCACCACCCCCCTCACCTTAAAAAATGATGTTCTTTGTTTAGTTTACTCTCGTGCTGATACAATGAGGAAGGAATGTTGAAAGAGCACGAGAGAGAAGAAATGAGAGTGAGATCACACAAGAGAGAAGGAAGGAAGAGGTCTCACGATGATGTGGTGGCGGCGCTTGAGAGGCCGTTGTTGGTGAGTATGGAAAGGGGAGTTTCTAAGAGTTTGAGTTGAGAGAATTTAGGTTTAAAGAGAAGTTTGTATTGTGAAAATGAGTAAGGTAGGGCCGCTTAGGTTTGAAGTGCGAAAAAAATGAATTTATGATGTTTAAAATGCAAAAATAAGTACACCCTCACCAATTTGTAGTTCTTATGTTTTTTTATTATGGAAATTAAATGTGTTGGGGCTCACCAAAGTTAGAATATAGATCATCATTATCAACGAGATCTTAACGCTAATAACGATAGTTGAACCCACACTATTGCTACCACATATATGTCTTGCATGCCCTCTTGGTTTAAGAAATATCATCATAATTTTATTTTGATTTCTCTTTTTATTTGGTGGTGGTGGTGGGTAGGGGGGCTATAATAACAAGCGTGAAGAACCCCTTTTTAATGTGCTTATGCGTTCTCTTTGCACATAAGCTTCTAATGTATTGGTAGCATAAAGTGAAGGTGATTGCTGACATTGAGAGAATTGAAAAGGCATACATTTGCGTTTATGCTTCTCCATTCATAGAAGTTTTCTCCTCTGTGTGGTGTTTTTGCATTTATGCTTCTCTATTCATAGATACTTTCTCTTGTGTGTGGTGTTTGATGAAAAGAACTTACTAAAGATAATTTAATACGCAATATTAAATTTCATACGTGGGTATAATTACAGTTTTGCTACTATGACGAATTTGGTTTTTAATTTCAATCTCAATTTCAAATATTATGCAGCTATGGTTGCAGTAGCAATCAATCGAATGCTTCCAGCTTCCCCATTTGGAAGCAATAGCTAAGACTATAACAATAAAGGTAAGAGGAAGGAGAATAACCATAATTTTTGGCAGGGTGACTCATGCACAAGATTAAATCACACATTAAAGATGATCATCCATATCACAATATCCAAAGATTCAAATTATTTTATACAACTCACAAGACATATTAGAACTAACATCACAAGCATATGACTAAAACCAGTAATCACCAACATAAAACAAGCAGATTTCAGGCTTTGGTGCAGACATCTCCATCACAAACCCATCCATCTTTGGGCTTCTCTTCTTCCTTGGCACCATTTATGCTTCCTTTGTCTCCCAGCGCACAATTTGGATGGAGATCAAAGTCACACTCTGCACATAAGTATGACCAAGTATCTCCCTCATCCTTGCAACCATCGCAGCAATAAACATTGCGGCGCGACAATACAAGCTCGTGCTCATGTGTTTCATGCGTCACCTTCTCAGGCCACCCCTTTGCAATGTCATCCTTTTGTGCCTCTATTTCTTTTATTCTCTTTTCAGTGAAAGGATAAGCATCTGCCCCATAAAGCCCAACCAGACCCCGAGCTTCTTTCGTGACAGTCTGGCCACTTGGTCCAATCGCCACGAGCTTGGGGATGCCAGATACCTTGAATTTGCGACTCAAGAATTCTTTTCTCGTGTCACCAAAGGGAAGTGCCAGCCATGGCATTCCCGCAAAGAATTCATTAAACGATTCTTGATCCCTGTCACTTGAGATGAAAACCACTTCAAGTGCATCATTGTTTTGTGCCTTAATCTTATGGTATGCCTCAATGAGTTTTGGAAGAAACGCACGGCATGGAGGACACCAGTGGGCTGAGAAGTAGAGGAGGACAGTTTTCCCCACTAATTCTGATACCGGAATCTGAAATGAAGATAAATGCTAACTTATTAATAACAAATTAAAAAAAGGAAATGACGGGGGAGTCACTCAACAAAATCGAGTGAATTTATCTTGTAAGATATATTACCTTCTTCCCGTCTTTGTCAATGACAAAATCTTGATCGCCAGACACCAAAACGGACTCAAGTGTTTGAGATGCCTCCTTGGCCTTTGCTATTTCATCGAGTTCAGAAAACTTTTCAGGAGTGAATGGATACGCATCAACCCCATGATCCTCAATGGCCTCAGCGGCATTAGGATGAAGAGTTTTCCCATCTGGCCCAATAATAACCAAGGTGGGGAGTTCTGATAGCTCAAAGTACTGAATTAATTTCGCACAGGTTTTGTCCTTGAGAGGCAAGGATAACCAAGGCGCACTTTCTAATTCTTTCTTGAATGCATCTTCCTCATCATCTAAAGGTATAAACACGACCTCAAAGTTCTCCCCATTTTCCTTCAGCTTCTTGTAAACCTCCTTAAGCTTTTGAGTAAATAGCGTGCATGCTCTGTATGAAGTCGCACAGAAATGCAAACCAACTGTCTTTCCCTCAAGCTCAGAGATAGGTATCTGTTGTGCACATGAAAGGAAAAGTCAGATTGGTAAATGAACCAAAACAACCAGATAATAACAAAAGGAACCTACTACATGATACAGAGTAAAGTTAGTAGCTTACTTCATTTCCATCGGATGATATCAGAAAGTCACGGGAACGAGAGGCCAATATCGATCTCAAGGACTGGTTCCTCTTAGCTTCCTCTTCTATATCTTTCAACTCTTGAACCCTTTTTGATGTGAAAGGGTATGCTTCAGCTCCATAAACACGGATAATGTCAACTCCATCTTCAGTAATAACTTTTCCAGCTTCATCAAGCAATGCAAGATGAGGAATTCCGTTGACATGAAACAATTCATCAAGGCGACCGCGTGTCTCTGAATCAGAAAATGGGATAGCTAGCCATGGCATCTTGGAAAAGTAGCTCTTAAAAGCCTCATCATCTTTATCGGCTGAGACAAAAACAACCTCAAATTCACCATTTGGAGAGAGTTCATCGTACACCTCCACCAACTTTGGAGTGAATCCTCGACACGGACCACACCATGATGCTGAAAAATAGAAACCAAGTTTCTTTCCCTTCAAGCTATCAATTTTAACCTGTGAATTTCAAAATATAAGAAATAGCACCACAATATTCCATCGGTATAAGTACAAATAAAACCACCACTTCAAATAACTGTCATAAACCACAATGTCCAATAAGAAAAACACTAGAATAAACCACTGGAAAACTTAGTCAACTCTGGTCAATGTAATAATTTCACTTAAACAAAATGAATCGCCACAAATTGTAGAGGTTTGTTTGAATCAAGAAAGTACTAAAATTATGACTCATCAAATTAAAAAATATTTGATCACATTAGTCTCATAATAATTTCATAAAACTCAACAAAAAAAGGAAAAGAGAAGAAATGGAGTTACGGTGGAATGGAAGTACCTGATCGCCGGTGTTTCGAAGAAGAAAGTCTCTATCGGAAGAAGAGAGAATAGAGTGAACGTTGTGAGTGACATCAGCAACAGAATCCGCCATAGCTGTTGGAGAGTGAGTGAGTGACTAACGACACAAAACAAGAAGAAGAACACAACTAGACGAACAAGGACGTCTTATTTATAGGAGTGGAAAGCGTGCAGAGAAAATCATATTACCTCCCACATCAATTTTTTGATAGGGAAATATTAACTAGAGCAGTGACACCTATTTAAGAACCATAATAGTACAGTTATCTAACAACAATTTGGTAATATTAACACACAAAATAAACACATTAAGAAATGTGAAAAAGACAATGAGTGTCTATTTGTCATATCAATCACTATCAAAAAAGTGTTATTGTGAAAATTGAATGACTATTTTTAAAGTTATGAATTATTTTGATTAATCGGGTGCGCAAACAATGATTGTATTGAAATTTTGAAATATTGATAAACTATTATAACTACTTATTATATATTTAATGAAACAAATTACTATTCACTGCGTAAATATATTAGCTAAACCTTATGAGCAACCATTCACTTCATCAAGTGACAAAGCATAACTTACCAAAAGTAACGTTAACAACACTCTTTTTTTAACACTTACTCAAACTCTCTATTTTATCGAATGAAATCAACATTTATCCTGCATTTTAAAAATGAAATTCACATAAAGTGGTGAAACACACATATATTTCACCCAATTAAAAAAAAAGTTTGACTAAATATTAAAAAGAGAGTGATGCTAACACTTTTAAACTAATTAATCTTAAAAAATTGCTTTTCTCCCATACAAAATTATTCACTCTTACAAACCAACCAAAATACTTCCAATGTAAGCTGACTCACGTTATTTCTAATTTCTTATTTCTAAATGGTTAGATCTATCTATATCATAAATGCAACATCCTTCTCATCGGTCCTTTCACATTATCAACACAATCAAAACTTACCAACCATGACCAAAATCGACACGTATAAGTTAGTGGTCCATCATATATGGACAATTAATTTCACGTGTTCTATACTATTGTTGAAAACTACTCCCTCCGTTCCTTTATAATTGTCACTTTTGTATACAAAATTTGTTTCCAATTAATTGTTGTTTTCAAAGTTCAATTTATCATTAAATGTGATTTTACCTATATTACCTTTATATATTTATTGCTGAGAGAGAAATATATGGAATGAAGTATTAAATTATTAAGGTTATTATAGGTAAAAGATAAATTGTTGTATCAAAAGTAGTAAAAGTATTTGTTGTCTTAATTTGTTGTATCAAGTCAATTATAGATGTAACCATTTAGAAATTAGAAATTACTTCAATGTGTTTGTTTGGCACCAAAGCATAACAAAGGATGTTGCATTTATATAATAGATGTTTGAATGCAATCCAATCCAACTTGAGTTAATCTACGTTGGAGTTCGGCGTGCATTAATTCACACATATCTAACATGAGCGTGAGTTACCTCATATTAAGTATATTGAACGTGAGTTAATTTACGTTAAAGTTATTTTCGTCGGTTCATGTAGGTGTAAGCAATTTTCTCAAGTTTAAGTAGTTGATGAACATGTTGCACCAAGTTCCAACCATTTCGCGAGACTGAATTAGGATAAGAATACTTACTACTCCACTCTCATGGGACTATATAAAATTGTCTTTTATTAGCACGATAGTATTTTCTAAAATTTAATATTATCATGCAAAAGTAAAATTACATAATATTGCTATGCTTGACCTTTTACAACTAAAGTTTAACAAATGTTAATGACTTGGAGTATCAAATTGAATCGGAAAAAAGCTATATATAAATTTGTTCTTACCAATTTATAAATTTCTTTTAGTTTTATAGTATATCTATTTCGCTTAAACTTATCTAAATTTTAATTTTTGTATCTATATAATATGTTTTCAAATTATAATTTTGTTATGAAAAATAATTGAAACAAAACTTCAAAGGTACGATTTAGGGGAAAAGGACATATCTTAAATACATTGTTGTTTTGGGTTAAAAAAAAAATGTAAATGTAAAAAAAAAATACATTGTTGTTTTGGGTTTAAGTTTTGCTGGTACTTTTGAAGAAATGTAAATGTAAATACATATGTAAACGCTCGTTGAGTTCGAAGGTCTTTCACTTCTTAGGTTAAGGCACCATCCTCTCATCTTAAATTTTAATAATTGAAACATCTTCACCAATATTTATAGTTATCCTTTTAGAACATGTTTGATGGTCCAAGAAAGAGACTTTAAGGCCACTTAGTGACTAAAAATCCACTTTCGATGAATAGATGAGAAATTTAAAATTCGAATTCCGATTCATACATATCACAATTTCTCTATCAAATGAATTACACACTTACTAGATCTTCGGATAAAAGATTTAAGACATGATGACATAAATCGGATCATACTATTATTATTGGGTTTTATAAGAGTCTTAATTCAATGTTGAATGAACTAGTAAAAAATGACAAGTCAATCATGACACTCCATCCTATCATATACTTTTTTTTTTTTTTTTTGTGGTGACGGTGTTTGAACTTCAGACCTTGCATATATTATGAATTGTTCTTACCAACTGAGCTAAGCTCACGAGGACACTCGATCCTATCATATACCTTTGGTTCTATGTAGAGAGATGGAATATGTATTTCTTTTCTTATTTACCATTGAAAACATAATTTCAAGTATAATAATAATATTAAAATAAATAAATAAAACTAAAATCTTAATTTTTCTAAAAGAAATCCTCTACTGGTAAATGATACTAGTAATAAGTTCAAAAAATTAATGAATTCTACTAAACAACAAATTGTGTTTCTTGAGTAACTTGGTCTACGTCAACATAGTAGCATAGTACGAATTAGCAATTGCATCGCAGATTCGTGGAATATGATCGGCATCTTCTTAACAAAAAAGCAGTGGGAACGCATTGAATACTATCAGTGACATTGGTCCAATTTATTAACAAAATTTAATCTGATCAGAATTGGACAATGACATGCCACGACGACTTCACAATTCACACACAAGTCAACTTTTTTATTTATTTAGAAGATGACTTTGTCAAGGAAAACAAATTGAAAATAACAACACTTTTCTCTTGTCCTTTTTCTCTTCTTTATATCAATTACCAAGAGAGGAGCCTCTTATATTGTCTAACAAGTTACACATTTACATTTCTTTTTCTTAATTTTGCACTAGAGTGATAAATAAGAGGTTGCGTGGAAAGATGTGTACACATAAAAACATTGAAAATCTGGACAGTAATGGAACCAGAAATTTTATAGAGTCTAGGTAAAATTTTAACCCAAATTCACATATGACATAATATATAAATAGTCATAAATTAAAATAAAAAATGCTCGTTATTTTGTTAGCAAAAATACAATTTGAAATAAGAGAGATGAAACATAACTTGCCAATAGTGTACTAAATAAAATTAGGAGGTAAATGTCCTTTCTGAGACATCTTTGCGGTGAATATTCGAGTAATATCAACATCATCAAGTGACTTGAATATCTCCCGCTAGGTGCAACATATCATCAAGTCATTGAACCACACATCGTTGATCTTGTTTGTAACAATTCTTTCTCGCGGGCTTATAAGATTATTTTACTAGCTTGTTGACATGGCTTGACAACTGGTGGACTTCCAACTTTTGTTGATGTTGGTAATAGCTTTGGTGCACTCGCTAGATCTACAAATTAGAAGTTAAAATCAGATTTATTATGTCCAGTTGTAGAAGTGATTGTAAGTTTTTTTACGTATGAACTTATTGTAGAACTGATTGTAAGTTGTAACTTGATAGTATGTCATTTTGTCCGATAAACTATTATGAATAGTGTGATTCAAATTTTGTTACCGTAAATTAAATGAGCAATGATGTATATATAGATTTTGATTTATGTGAGTATTTCTGTGAGTATTGATATGGGTGAATGATATAATATATAGTTAATAGTTAAAGAAAATTATTCTAGTTAAGTCTAGTGAATGATATAATATATAATATATAGTAATTAATTTCAAATTCCAATGATATTGATCATAATATTTTATTGTATTAAATTAATTTTAGTGATAATTTTATGTATTGTTCATTTTTAGAATATATAGTAGAAAAGAAAATATAACAAAAATAAAACAATGATAAGTTTTATTGACAACCACAACCATAGGTAGAAGTCCTTAATATTTTTAAAATTGTATACTTAGAATTATCCACGGTTTTGTCCGTAGGTAAAGATGAAAAATATGTAGTCGTTGAGCCGTCGATCAATGTCCTCGAGATATTTATCTATGGAAATTTGTCCTTTAGCGACAGACTAAAAAATGGTAAAATCTTATAATTTAAAATCATGTGTTAAAATGGTATCCTTAGAATTTGACACACGATTTTTTTTCCTTATGATAAACAATGAATGAGACATATATTAATTATGGTAGTTTCTATCTAAACTATGTTGATATCCCAAGTTATCATAATACCATGTTTTGAAATTCCAACTATGCTAATATCGCAAAACATTGTGTGTCAAATGCATGTCATCCTATGTATTATTAGTAAAAAAGAACAACAAAAAAAGTTGGGGTGCCAAACCAAACCCAACAAAACTAATTACTAAAACGATATGTAGACATCAAACATATGATCTAGGGCTGGAAATGAGTCGAGTCGAATCGAACTTGTCTGAGCTCGACTCGACTCGTTAAGAATTGCCTCGGTTCGAACCTCGATTCTTGTTTGACACGAACTTTTTTTTAGCTCAAGTTCGGCTCATTTAAAGATCAGGAACAATTTGCTTTGGCTCATTAGGTTCAATTCATTTATTCAAAGGACGTAACTTTAGATATGGAAATGAGTAAAGCCACTTGAACCACGTAACTCAAAAGTCAAAGAATTTAAATTTTTGACACATCAAAATATATTGGAATTTATACCAATTTTTGACTCATTTTTATCCTATTATTGCTAAGTGTTTGTCTTAGTTTTTAAAGTATTATATATATAATTATCTAATTGCTGCGTAAGATCAATTATATATAAATTTAAAAATATTTTTTAGGTGTTATATATATATAATCGAGTCATCCCGTGAACCAAATGAATCGAATTACATATAACTCAAGTTCAACTCAATTAGTTGACGAACTTAATTTTCAGCTCAAGTTCGACTCATTTGGTTCATGAACCAAGTTCGACGAATCAATTATCGAATCTAATTACGAACTCTAATCGAGTTGATTCGGTTCATTAGGAGCCCTAAACGTATCTAAAAAAAAAAAGCAGTCTGATAAAACAAGGATATATAGATCACCAATGAGAATCTACAACTATTTTACAAAATATCAACTAAAAAAATACAATTTTTATTGCGAAGTCATAAGACTGTGGTTTCTTCGAGCATTTTGAAATGCTAAATCATTTCAAATGTTTTCGATTCATCGTATCTATTTTTCACAAAAGTAATTGCCATATAAACAGTAAAAAATAGTTGATTCTAATGAATTCTTTATCAAATAATTTGCTGTAATAAATATTATGTTAATTTAAAAATATGATGAATTCTTGATCAAATAATAAAATGTGTTCAATTCTTCACAATTTTTATTATATCTATTTAAATTTTCATTTTCATTTATGTCATTTTAGTAATTTATGTCACTATTTTAAAAAACTAGTTAATCAAATTATAAAATCCAAATACAACAAATAAGTTTTGAATTAAAAATTCCAAACAGAAAAAATGATCAATTTGAAGGAGCTTGAGAATGAGTAGGGTGAAAAAAGAAATTCCAAAAAAAAAAGTTGAAGATCAATTGGTCTTGAGTCTTTTAATGTTTGAGGGCTTTGAAAAGTGCTCTTCTCCCATTAAAAGCACTCACTCCCAACTGAATGTATGAATGTACCCCACGTGACTTCAGCGCGAGTTAACCCAAGCATGTAGTAAACTCAGCTTGACTTAACTCACGTGGGATGGATGTACTGATTTGGTACAAAACCCATCAATCCCAACTCCAACAACCACTTTCTTTCCCTCTTCAACTCCAAAAAGCTAAAAAATGCAATTTTTTGGGTTAAAATCTTCATTTCAAATCATTGCTAATCGTCAGGAAGCAAATTTCCACGCCCATCAATCATAAAAAATCAGGTAATGTATCATCTTAACTCATTTAATTTTGCTGGTTTTTGAGGCTTGTTCGTCAGTCTGGGAAGCAGGATGAACATGAGTTAACTCACACTGGGCCAACGTGAGTTAACTCAAGCAGGTGTAAAGCCCGCGTGATTTAAATCACACAGGTGTAATGCCCAATTTTCAAATTTCGCGCCAATTTTTTTCTTTGTTAGCTTGTTGCACAAATTATTTATATTATTTTTCCTTGTTATTTTGTCATTCAATACACATAGTGATGGCTGTAAATATGGTGGATGATGACGTTGAGCCGAAACCGGCCTTAATTGAAGCTTCCGACGAATGGTTGAAAATAACGTATAATGGTTAATGACCTTTTTGTTACACGTTTAGGTTAATGGTTGAAAATAACATTTTACGTCTTTATGTTCGATCCATTAAAGTCTAATATTTAACGTGTAGTAGTGTAATGTGTTTGACTTTGTGTTCGCAATGTTACATTTTAATGAATTTGTGGATTGTGTATTTAGCGACGAATTAGTGTAATTTGGATCGTTTATGCGTGATTATGTGATTTTGTGTATTTAATGATGAATTTGTGTAATTTGGATCATTTATGTGTCATTAAGTGTGATTAATTCATTATGCTTGATTAATTTGGATCGTTTATGTGTGATTATGTGATTTTAGTCACGAATTTATGAAATTTCGATTGATTACGTGTGATTATGTTGTTAAAATGGTGTAATTCAGATCAATTATGAGTGTGTAAAGATGGCGGGTCATTAATGACTTGATTAATGACATTCAATGTTGTTTCGATCGATTACGTGTGATTATGTTGTTAAAATCGTGTAATTCAGATAAATCACGAGTGTGTACTCAACGTGACTTAAGTCACATTGAATTTAACACGCGTGACTTAAATCACGCTGGGGTATTTTTGTCAGTTTGTATGGGAGTGAGTAATTTTTTATGGGAGAAGACCAATTTTCGAAGGCATTTGATATAGTTTTGAGAATAAAAAGAGAAGATCTGTTGGGCTTAAGTTTGTTGGGGCATTTTTATACGTTTTACTATATACACGCGCATAAAATGCATCCTTACTATATACATGCCCTCGCTTCAATTTTTTTGGGCCTCCTACAGGGCTGGGTCCTAGGTCGTCACACCTCTAGACTATGCCTAGGGCCGACCCTGCCCATGCCATCTCATCTAAACACTCTTGGATTTTTGCAGACATGTTTAGAACATCATAAAAAGTGTACTTACTAAAGTTTAATTTAATTTTGACATTGAGAAGAATTATATAATTTTTTTTTTTAAAAAAGACAAAAGTTTAAAATAAAAGTAACTAAAATCTGGACCTAAAAATCAAAATTTCAACTTACTTTTTTGTGGTCAAACTTTTTATAATGTTCTTATACGTCTGTAAAAAATTGTTTAAAAACGAAGAATTTAATGATAATTAAACAAATTTGGCTTTAACATGTAATAAAACTGCTGCAGATTTTTTTGTAGGAATTAAAAGAACTATTAGAAATGGCGTAAATACATACACTAACATGTCTGTCTTTCTGTTTTCTAGTAAAAGAAAAAAAGATAAATCAAGAAATATAGAAATAATAGAATTGCAATAATGATAATCCGCGCAGCTGTGGAAATTCAATCCAAAATCAACAGAACTCTCAAGAACTTGGTAGTGGCTCATCATTTCTACAATTCTGCATGTAGCTGTTGTCTAACTACACATTTATATCAATGATATCAATTGCTAATATCAGAAAATATTGGTTTATTTTATTCTATTTCCGCTATGCAACAGTGATACAACACCTCTATAGCCCCAATTTGACGATACTACAAATTAATTCTTAAAATGCAAATTGAAAAGGATTTCCCTTTACTGTAAAGGAGACATTCCTTGTATATAACAATGAACATATAACCTATGAACTTCTCTCTTTACTAGTATTCAACAAAGTAGCATTACTAGATGGTTTCAATGGAGTCCTATTAATTGAGGAATATCACTTAATGTATATGGTTATGCCTTCTCAATTTGGTTTCTCTAAGGAAGTATCTTATAAGTTATAACATGTTTATTCTAGTCTTCTGAATGATATGGACTGAATATCTCAATTCTAATCACATTCATGTCTAAACAAGTTGCAGCTACACAACATACTCGGCAAATACTAATCCTAAAAAGAGAAGTATACAAGGTAATTAAGATGACAGTTTAACTTCCAAATAATAATAGAATGATAATGGAAGTAATTAATAGAACATCACCAAATAATTCCATCTATAAGTCTTAATCTATTAAACATGTGTTAATTGTGATTTGCAGTATAAGATTCTAAAGCATGACATTCTTTCTTTCAAATATGGATGGTAATATATAATTAGAGAATAAAAAATAAATTTACATGTCATGTAAATGTAGCTCAGTTGGTAGCTCCATTTCTCCACACTTAAAGCGTGTGAGTCTAACCACTAGACTATTAACCTTATGGGTGTTGTGGAAAGTCCGGAATGAGAAGATTTTCAATGGGAGAAATTTTGAGGTGGATGAGATAGTGGAAGAGATCAAGGGGTTGTCTTGGAGGTGGTTTTTGAGAAGAACGAATATACCGGTGTGTCTCTTGTTGTTTTGGCTGGGTTTCCGTGCTGCTCTTGTTGTTTGTTGCTCGGGCAGGTGCTCTTTGGGTCTTTCGGGAGTGAGGCAGGGGTATGCTTGCCCCATGCAAGTATACTTCAGCCTCACTGTTTGAAGCCTTGGGTTTGGGTGTTCTGTGTATGTGCGGCACCTTTGTATGTTTACCGTTTATTTTATCTGCGAGTTGTTGTGCGTCTTGCATACACTCGACGTGAATAATATTTGCCGTTTCAAAAAAAAAATAAAAAAAAAAACCTGAAACTAGTATCAACACGTATTGTGTAATCTTGCACAATCAACTTCTTCATCTCTATTCTATTTATCACAACATCCTTACAGAATACAACTTTATCCAACAGATACCATACCAAATTACTAACAATCATATTCAGCTTTGATATAAAAACCAAATGGTGTCTAGACTCATATCTAATCAACCACTCTTTTAACATATTGCTTGACATTTCTACAAAATCAACAGAACTCTTCAAGACCTTGGTTTGGTGTCTAGCATTTCTACAATTCTGCATGTAGTTGTTTTCTATATGAACTAGCTTACAAATGAACGCCAGAAACCACAAATTTATACCAGTGTTGCTAATTGCCAATAGCAGATTATAGTATTCCTCATTCTTCAATTGGAAGAGCCAAAGGACGTGAATCATCAAAATTAGTTTTTTTAATAAAAAAAATCATCAAAATCTTCTTTAATCATTTTCCGAGTATTCGAAGTGAAGTTGTCTCTACAACAATCTTTCATCCTTTCTCTCAACAAACAAATCTTACATTATGTAGTTGGTGTAATTTTCACTCCATTTTAAACTTTGGGAAGATAGATAAATAACTAAATACTAATCCTAAAAAGAGAACTATATGTAGTTAGATGACAGTGTATCTTCCAAATAATAATAAAATGATAATGGAAGTAATCAACCCAAAATCATCAAATAATTCCATGAATCAGTCTTAATCTAATGAAAATTAGAGAATATAAAATAGATTTACCTGTTTTATATATTTCATTTAATACTTCATTTAACAAATTGTTTTCTAAGCATACAAAGACAGAGAGGAAAAAAATTCATTAGTAATACACAAAGACAAGTGAGCAGGTAAGTAAAGCAAAAATCAGTCTAATATGTCATAGAAAGTACTGCATCCTATTATTTAATACAGCATTAAATCTTAGTAACTAATCCCTCCGTTTCAAAATATAAGCAAAATTTACTTTTTAGGTTCATTCATTTAATTATGTATGTGGTTCATAATATGGACCATATACATCATTAAATGAATGAACCTAAAAGGTGAATTTTGCTTATATTTTGAGACGGAGGGAGTAGACTCATAAACCTTCAGGTTGAAAACTTTAAGCTGTTACTACAAAAGCAATTAACTGTTTATTCCTCCAATTGGACCAAGGTTTTTCTTGTAGAGTACAATTTGACATACGCGACTTGCACCTTTAAAATCGATCTCCTCAATCACCTCGGTTGTTAAATCAAAACAAGCTATTTTACCATTCTTTTTATTTATGAATATATTTCCGTTCTTCCCGGCTGCGATAACATGATTAACATAAGATGAAGGTCCAATATCGAAGAGTTTAATCCATGATTCTTTGACACCAATTTCACCCAAAATCGATATGGTGTAAGACTTGGTTATATAGTAATCTGTGATCATCGATAAGAACCCATTTAACACCACCAATCTAGAAATAGAATAAGAACGATGATGCCTAACTATTGGTGTAGTGAAAAATACATCATTGGCCAAATTATATGACACAACAGAAGTTTTTCCATCATCTGAAACCCCCAACCAATGGCACACTCCATTCAAGTACACTCCAGACACAGAGTTACTTTTCTCCAAGAGTTACTTCTTAGGCTATATATCTCCCAAAATGAGTCAGGTAACATGAGTAAATCTTCTTTTCAAGAATAATGAGTTGATATATAACGATATTGAACATGCCGAATAACCTTGTAGTCATCTCTGACATGGTCATAACCAAATCCATGAAGACACAAGGTACCAAAAACATGGATATTAGGTAGATGCTCTACAAGACCAGGAGGGATGACCTTAACTTCCCCAGTAACTGGGTTCCAAAGTGCTACCTCACTATGATCCCAAGAGCTATAAACACAAACAATGCCATTAATAGCAGAACAAAAAATATGAAAAGGCCTACGAAATGGATTCTCAAATGGTGGCGGCAGATCCAGGTTTACCACATTCTGAAACCTCTCACCAGAAATCAAATAAAACATACTCACAAACGCGTACGAGACGAAGAGGAAACACACATCATCATCATCATCATCATGAGATTTGGAAACAAGATTGTTGCGGAACAAGTTGATGAAATTAGGGTTTTGAAATAAAAGAGACCATGATTTGGAAACACAAGTAAATCGCTTGAGAGATTTAATAGGGAGTTTAGAGAGAATAGATAAAGCAATGTCATCGTGGATATAGCTACAAGTAACTTTATTCTTCTCAGACGTTGGAGTCATAGAAAGAGCTCTTGATTGTAAGCTGAATGAAAGAATGCTCCATGCAAAACAAAGCAATCCTAAACATAACAATAATAAAGACATGCAATCAATTGAAAACATGATGAAGATTTTGTGAAGTGTGGGGATTATGTTTCTATGTTGGTCGTGCAATCATCAATTGAGTTCGGAGTGACTGTGAAAGACACAACAGAATAATACTAAAGACATGCAAAACAAGTAGGTTTGTTTGTTTATTTATCCTTATTTGTGGGGTGGGACAAATTAATTGGGGGCTAAGAAAATCATATAAACTAAAGTTAATCCCTTGAAATAAATATTCTAGTATTCGTTGGAGAGAGACCGTTAACACAAAATTTTTTGTTTTTTTTTTTTAAATTAGATTTTTTCATACACACGAGTCAAAAATTGAATCTTTAACCACTTACGGACCAAGTTTCTTATTATTTACACCAATTCATTATCAGTAAGTTAATCCATTATTGCGATGTTATCCACTTGATTTAGTCTAGCGGTGTTGGATTGTGACCTTGAAGTGTAATTCTCTTAAGTTCTTTGGGTGGTTAGTTTGTCTTCTTAAAATACAAACTGTTTTTTTTTTATTTTTTAATAAATGTATCTTAAATTTAATAAATTTTATCGTTGACTATTGTCATGATATGATCAAACATGAAGTTTTATGGAATTTAGAACTTTATAGCTATGTAATTTGACATGCAATATTTAATTATATTTTTAAGGCTAAATTTGTCTCCCTTTCCTTTAAGTTTTTTACAATAAATTGGTCATTTAAATTATAAAATGTCTCCACGATTACCCTCTTTTCATCAAACTCGGTTAAACAGTGATTATGTGGCCGTACAATGCTAAGTTGGTAGGACCAAATTTACCACTTTAAAAATTAGGGTGCATAGATATATTATTCACTCTTGGTTTCAAACGAAATCAATCAGTTACCTGATTTATAGTATTGTTGATCAAATATTTATCTATAAAATCAGGTTTAAATTCATCAACAAGAAAAAAATGTGCGTAAGTAATGATGTTTGGTGTCAAAAGCACTTTTTTGGGAGTTTTTTTGATTTTGTCTACATTTTGACCGTGTTAGTTTCATTTCTTCAGGAGCGTGTTCCTTTTCGAGTTGTCTCGGCCTGTTGTTTTGTAGTCCAGGATCTTGTGTGAAGCTGTTACAGTTTCTTGTTCGCGTTTGCAGTAGCTTGTCGGTCTGCTATTCTGCTCTTTTTCTGAAAGGCATTGCTGCGGCTCTCTATGCTGAAAAGAAGCTTGCAGAGTTCCCTCTGTTTAACAATGAGTTCATTTTTATATTATAACTATACCAATGTTTTTTTTTATTCTTGACATAATTATATTTTTCTTTCCGTCAACTCTTCCTATAGTTATTTTTTTTTTTTTCATTCATTGGTCATTATTTGTGTTTCAAATCACAAACCAAGCCAAAACTGACGACTTCTGAATGTTTTATCTCTTATCATTTACTTTATTTTTTCTAACCAACAGTCTCTTCAAGAAAAACCAGAACCTTCTTACAAGTTTTGTATACCATCAGCTGAGGATAAGCTACCTGTTTGATATTTCATCTTGTGCTTTTCACTTGAACAACTATAAATTGCTGATTTGCGGACATGTTGTCTAATGCCGTATTTAAAGTAGTTTGAATTGAATTTAGTTTCTTGCTAACTTGCTATAAGTTGACTGTTATAGCTTTACCACAAGATGTATTCTGGTCTTCTATGACGCTCGAATTTAATTTCGCTTGTAACTCTATTCTATTTTAGCTGACTGTGAAGTTTCTCATGCGTCTCTAATCACAATGCCGCCATGTTTTTGTAAGTCCAGGTTCTCTCTATATGCAATTTCCATGTTATGAAGACTGGTTTACTAACTCTTCCTCTAATCACAATGCTGCCATGGTATGATAGATTTTCCCTATATCATATAATAACATGAAATATTAATCAATAGTTCTCAGGCTCAAGGAGATGATACTAGCTCTTTGTTTAACGGTTGTTTTTGACGTATACAGATTGCGGGTGCTACTTTTTTTATCTTCTCTGGTGTTTGTAAGATGGGTCTGATACAGTGTCTTATTTTGATGCTATCTTGAATCTCTTATAAGTGCATGTCTCATTACTGCAAGAGTTCTGAGTTCTATTCTAATTTGATATATAAAATAACCTTTTGAACCATTAATTTGATTGAGTCATTGGTTAGTTTTTTCATGACATGCTTTTTTTTTAAAAAGGCCAATATTATTCTCGTCGAGCACGTGCAAGACGCACATAATAAACTCGCGGAAAAAAGAGAAGAAATAATACAATACGATGCCGCATATATACGGAACACCAAAACACCAATACCAACCCAAAATACCAACAAGGCATCAAACAGTGATGCTGCAATATACTTGCAAAGAGGCAGGCATACCACTGCCTCACTCTGAACAGGCCAAAATCACAACACCAGACGGCCAGAGAGCATAGCATCACACCTGCCCAACCAGGAACAAACCAAACAGCCGCAGCAACAAAACAGGCTGACCAAAAACAGAAGCTAACAGTGCACAACAGTAGTGCCAAAGGGCTGCCACGCCGCTACACGAACGCACCTGTCAACAGCAGCCACACCTACCTCCTCCCTTCCCTACTCAAGACATCTCTCTGATTCCAGCACCATTCATAAAACATAAATGCTCTAATCTTCAACCTATTAAGACTCCAAATCCAAGAGAGCACCTTAATGGCATCCACTACCACTATCTCCTCTACTTCTTTAGACACCCCGTTAAACATCCTATCGTTTCTCTCTTTCCAAATCGCCCAAATAGTCGCATGCCTAATCATCAAAAATCCTTTCCGGTAGGCCCGGCCTGTTTTGTCAGCTCTATCCACTATCTCCTCCCACCGGAAGCCCCAAATAAACAAACGGGATCTCCCCTTTATTACAATTCAAAAAATTACACCTCATATCCAAAAAACACCTCCTCCACATTAACACCCATAAGGCAACTTTTATGAAAGTTAACCTTCAATCCCGAAGCCATCTCAAAACCCCTAAGGAGTGCTTTCGACGTCCATAGACTATCCACCGTCGCCTCCCCTAGACAAATAGTATCATCCGCATATTGAAGATGAGATACTATCGTCCCACCCCTCTTCACTTCAAAGCCCTTAAACAACCCTCTCTCCACCACATTCTTCATAAGCCTACTAAATCCTTCCGCCACAAGAATAAAGAGGAACCGAGCTAACAGATTACTTTGCTTTAACCCCAGTTGAATGTCAATTTCTTCCGTTGGACTCCCATTAACTAAAATAGACATACTCCCACCAAAGATACAAGCCCTCATCCAACTAACCCATTGCCACAAAAACCCACCCTTTTAAGCATATACTCCAAAAAACACTATTCCACCGAATCGTAAGCTTTTTCAAAATTCACTTTTAAAATTAAAAGCTCACGTTTCCTCCTCTTGGCTAAATCCACCACCTCATCCAAGGTCAACACCCCATCCACCAAATTCCTACCTTTCAAGAAAGCCGATTGAGAAGAAGAGATAACTGAGCCCATCACCTTCGATAACCTCTTTGCCAACACGTTCGACAACCATTTAAAGAGGTTGCATAGTTCAAGTAGATTTAAAGAGGTTCATCCACTATCCTAGTCTAATGAGATATAAAGAAGTTACAATAGTTTAATTTTAAGAATTCTCCGTGAACAACCTATTATTTCTAAACTTTAATTTATGTTCCGTCTCTCAACATACTAGAAGATCAATCATGAATTCAAGAGAGAAAATTTGAATCCTTCCTCTAATGAAATTTCTTAACCAAGATGTTTAGAATGTAATTTCGAACCCTCGTTATCACCAAAAAAACTCTCAACAACTGGCGCTTAAGTTTTTCTAAAAGTTTTTAGTGATACCAAACAATGAGGTAAAAAGAACTCTATACTGTCGTAATTATTTTTCTTCTTCTTCTTCTGATTTTCATGCTTGGTGGACTAATCTGTCTGTTTGTTCAAGATATTCCATCCTGTAATGCCATAATTTGATTGATGTTGGTTATATTTTGTTTGTCATTTTCGGAGACTTTGTTATGTTTTCTGGCTAGGCGCACGCGCACACACATATATATCTTTGGCTTCTTAAAAAAAAAGACTAAACTACCCATGTTTTCAACTTATTTTTTCTCCACAAAATAAATAAAACATATATTAAAAATAACACTAAAATCAACGTTAAAATGAAAGAAATTAATTAAACAGTTGAGTCAAGAAGACTCTAAAAATTACAACTTTTGAAGAGTCACCGGGGTATTGATCAAGGGGGAGAGAGCGTGTCGTGTCCAAAAGCTCCAAGAAAGTTGTTCTTACTTTTTCTCCTAACAAAGCAATTAAAAGAAACAATTACGTAAAGAACATAGAGAATAAATATGTATCTTTATATACTTATCTCTTTAATAAAGAAAGGTTCTCATTTTCTCCCTATTTTAAATCCTAAAAACCCTTCTTAATTATTTTGATACCCCTTACATTATACATTACCTCTTCTCATGGTAACCAACCATTATCCACCTTTGCTTGATGTCTTAACCCAAATAAAAACTTGGTATACACTCAAAGAATAAAGAACTTCAAACTCTTAATACCAAACCCTTTTACTCACAAATTCCCAAACACTTCTCAACCAAATATTTCTCTTCTTCCAATCCAAACATGTCTCTTCAAGCTCAACAACAACAACAGCCACAACAACCTGTTCAAGTTTACCCAACAACTAACACAAATCAACCATCTTCTCATCATTCAAATGGATCTTTTGGGACAGTTTTCATTGTCCTTGCTATAATACTAGTCATTTCAGTTGTTGCTTGTTTTCTCGGACGCCTTTGCAACCGACGCTACAATAAAAACAACGACAACCAAAATCGTCAACATAACAGCCTGCAGAGACGGCCCGTTAAGCCGTCAAATAGGCAGCAACAGATTCATGATTTTCAAACAAGAGAAGATGACATTGAACTTGGTGTTGACAAAAGAATGCCTCCACCAATAATTACTAGGCCTAGAGGACTTGCTTTTGAACCACCACGCACAGGATCTCAACCACATGGTAATATGAAAGGATCTCAACCACATGGTAATATGAAAGATTTTGAAATGAAATCTGATCATGAAAGTGATCAGCATAGAGCAGGTTTATGACTATGATATTGAACTATATATTATACATGTAAGATTTAGCCATCTTATGCTGATAAAAACTTCCACTGTGTGTTTAATTCCTTCCAATTATCTTATTTTAATTATTTCTTGAATTTTCAGTCCTGGACGAATTCATGATGTACAGTATACGTGTAATAAAACTATATTGAATTTACTTTTAGAGATGTGTAACATAATATATTTTCCTTGACCAAAAAAAGTAATTAATATATTTTCAACATTTTTATGAAGTGCGTTTTTTAATGAAATGCATGGTTGATGTGTATTAATTGTGATAACTAAACAAGCAAACTACAAGAAAAAAAAAAAAAAAAAAAAGGTAAATTCCTCTCAAAAAAATTGTAAATTGTGGGGATTTAAATGCATGTACTACTACGACAATTTAATTATTGTATCTTGAATGAGTGTTTAATTTATATAGACTGTCGGTGTACAAAAGTTTTACGCATGGGTTTAATAATGTGTTATCTTATCATTTAATGAAACAAAATAAGATAAAATATAAATTATAAATTTCATCTAAATTAAAAAAATATTGGACAAATTACTCAATAAAACAAGATAACTAAAATCAAATTTTATATGCTAAAATCATAAAGTTAATAATAAAATATTTAAATGCCTTAAAAAAAATTAAATTTATTAATCATTGATATTTGAAATTATAAAAAAATATTTAAATTTAAATCTGAGCATCTCATAGGGAAGGGGTATACCTTTTTCTCTACTTATTAGGAGATTGTATATTTTTAACATAAAATATGAGATATCAATTCAAACTTCTCTTAAAAGACGGAGTATAATATTATACTCTAAAAAATAAGGTTGTGTGATGTGGATGGTAATTGGATATGTTGATTTGCTAAGTTTATTGATGTTTGTAAATTGTAACGCCTTTTGAAGAATTATGGGGTGTTTGAAGGTTTAAAGTTGGTGGGATAAAATCAGTAACATACCTCTAATATCCAGAATTGGATATGATTCATTTTGTTTAAGTGATACTTGTTCATTGTAATTTATTAAATGATGTGAATGTTGATTATCTAACAATGTGAAGTTGATTATCTAACAATATGATTATCTAACGAGGTGAATAATTTATATATGATTGAAGATGCTTACGTGTATTATGCATTGTTTCTATTCATTATGATTATGCAATTCTTATTTTGGATATATTCTCACCCCGATTGCGGATTGGACAGCTACGCTCTTGTAGTGTAGATGTTTAGGATGAAGAATTGTAGCAGCCATGAGTTGGAGGATGACGAGAAGCCTTTCTTGTCATTTTATTTCGCTTCTTGGAGTCTTTTATTTTATTTTGGGTCAAGCTCGGATTCTGTAACACTAGGGATTTCTGGTTTATTTTTATTTATTATACTTTGTTTGAAATTCGTTATTTGAAATCAATTAATTACTAAGACAATATAACGATATTTGAACTTATTTTCCGCTGCGATATGTTTAATTAATTTGAAGTGATTTTTGAACGATTATATGTGACACCCTCGTGTGTTTAATTTTAAATTGTATTTTTATATACAAAATACTTGTCGGGAATAGGGTGTTACATAGTTGGTATCAAAGCAGGTCGGTACATTCGGCCTACGATTTTTAAATGTTCCTGATTTTGATGGATACAAGTAAGAAATGGATGGAAGAAATGATCAAGCAATTTCTAATGATATGACTACATTGGCACAAGCCTTGAAGAATGTGCTATAAGGATAGCAGAACTAGCAAGGGGAAGCAGATGAGCTTCGTTTGAATATGTTTATGAGAAACCACTCACTTACCTTCAAGGGGAGGTACGATCCTGATGATGGCTAGAACTCATTGCAAGGGATCGAAAGAATCTTCAGGGAGATGACATGCACTAACGAACATAAGGTCAGACTAGCGACACACATGCTTGCATAAGAGGCTGAGTACTAGTGGGGGAATGCTCGTCAAAGGCTCGAGAGGGTGCAGGAACTGTGGTTAGATGGGAAATGTTTAGAGAAGAAATTTTGGGAAAAGATGTTCCTGCTGATGTGCGTAACAAGAAGAAGATTGAATTCCTCGAACTAAAACAAGGGAGTATGACAGTGGCAGAATATGCAGCAAAATATCAAGAATTGTCCAGGTTTTGTCCCTTACAACAATGCAGCAGAGGTGATGGTTTCCAAATGCTTGAAGTTTGAGAATGAATTACGTCCTGAGATCAAGCAGTTTATCGGGTATCAACATATTCACCAATTTTCTTTGTTGGTAACTACATGCAGAATTTACAAGGAAGACATCAAGGCGAGAGCTAGTCATTACATGGCGGTTAGTGAGAAGAAAGGGAGGGACTAGAGCCCGTCATATATCATTCCAACTGACAAAGAGAAGTAGAAGAAGGGTACTGGTGAGGAATCTTGTGGGAAGATGTTTGTCCTCCGCATAGATGTTTAACTATGGTGATACGGGTCATCGTGTGTCAGAGTGTAAGAAAGGTGTTAAATGCTTCAACTGTAAAGAGATGGGTCACATCAGTACACAATGTCACAAGCAGAAGAAAGAGAAATTTAGGGGGAGGTGTTTGCCTTGAGTAGGACGAATGAAGCTGATGTCTCGGGCTCGGATAGTTGATTTGAGGTACATGTTTCATCCTTTTGACCGTCTATGTTGGTTGAGAGGAAACATGTACCTCTTCTTCCTCTTCCTCTTCCTCTTCCTCTGAAGGAAATTATTTTTTCAAAAAAATTACTCTCTGATTTCCCATGTAACCATAGTTCCTGCACCCTCAAGCCTTTGACGAGCATTTCCCCACCAGAACTTAGCCTCTTATGCCAGCATGTGTGTCGCTAGTCTGACCTTCTGTTCATTAGTGCTCGTCATCGCCATGAAAATCCTTTCGATCCCTTGCAATCAGTTCTACGCACCATCAAGACTGTACCACCATCAAGACTGTACCTCTCTTGAAGGTAGGCGGATTGTTTCTCAGTAAACTTGTCCAGACAAAGCTCATCAGCTTCCGCTTGCTGGTTCTGCTGTCCTTGTAGCACATTGTTCAAGGCTTGACCTAGTGCAGTCGTATCATTAGCAATTGATTTGTAATTTCTTCCAGCCATTTCTTATCTACATTCATGAAATTCAGGCAACAATTACATGTTAGACACGACAATGTTATATACACTGGCCGTCTATAGGTTAAAACATCATTTAAAATCCTAGATCGGATGGACCGACCTGCTCTGATACCAACTTTCTAACACCCTATTCCCGACAAGTATTTTGTATATATAAATACAATTTAAAATTAATCACACAAGGGTGTCTCACATATCATCGTTCAAAAATCACTTCAAATTAATTAAAAATATCGCAGCGGAAAATAAGTTCAAATATCGTCACAATGTCTTAATAAAATAAATTGAGTGCAAATAATGATTTCAAAACAAATTATAATAAATAAAAATAAACCCCAAATCTCTAGTGTTAAAGAATCATAACTTGACCAAAAATAAAATAAAAGACTCCAAGGAGCCACAGAAAATGACGAGAAAGGCTCTTACCGTGTTCCAACTCACGGCTGCTACGGTTGTTCATCCTTGATATCTACACCATAAAGGCGTAGGCGACCAATCCGCAATTGGGGTGAGAATATACCCAAAAAAAAGAATCACATAAACATAATCAATAGAAACAATGCATAAAACACATAAGCATCTTCAATCATATATTCATATATAAATTATGTAACCAATCAATTTTAGATATCAGAGGTATGTTACTGATTTTATCCTACCAACTTTAAATACAACCCCATCTTTGAATGCAACATCAAAGTATTTACAAAACCATTTTTGAATACAACACCATCAAAATATGTTAAATCACATCGATAAATAGACTCGACCAGAAATGCATGAATCCCAATTATCGACTCAACAATGCACATCGTCTAATGACTCAACATTACACATCTTTAAATAATACATTGTCAAATATCTTCATTTACACATCATAAAATATGTCATTGAAAATAAATCAAAGTCTATCATGTATGAAGAGACTAAATCTACAATCTCAATAAAAATTAAAGTGAAAATATTTGCAAGGCAATTCTCTTTTTAACACACGTGAATGCAGAAGCAGAAAGATCAATCAAAATATTAATTCAACTTGATAATCCATTTAAATTAATTCTCATCAAATATTACATTGATTTTCAAAAAATTGATCATACTAGAATGATTAGTGACAAACGAAGACAAAAGTCTTGGATCAACTTACCAATTTTAATTTCAAAACTTACTGGATCCATCGAAAATTTATTCAATCATATGATTATCACTTATGCATTAACAAAGTTTGCAAATCAAATAGGTTTCGAATAAAATTGGAAAAGAACCTAAAATTCATTCAAAACACACTACAAAAGCCATAATCCAAGAGTAATGATGTATGATTCTATATCTTGGAGTCACGTGAAATTGAGAACAAGAGAATGCATTATGATTGTGGCCTTAGAAATTTATATCTAGAATAGTATATATATCTAATCATTAATCTAGGTTAGTGGTATAATAAAATGTGAATTTTTCTAAGAGAGATTTGGAACCGTAAATCCAAACAGTGCAAATAAAAGAAGAAAAAAAAACCGTTTCTATATAAGCCAAATAAAAAGGCAGTTTTATAGAAACAAACATTTCCCGATCAACTTTTTAGATACTGGATTAACAAAATTAGAATAAGCAGAAACTTCATTATAGCCACGATTTGGATTTATGTCACATACAAGGTTCCGAAATTAAGTAGCGAACCATGCATGAGAGATTTCATCAAATTAAGCCACGAAGAAAAATTTTCAAATAATTTTAGGGTTCTTAATAATTTTGGAAACAAAACCTTAAGTCAAACACGAACAATTTTAGACACAAATAACATATTAATTCACCAACAAAGTATACACATCACTACCCATATGTGTCATATAATCCTTAGATGAATAGAATCTCCCCCTTACCTCAAATTCTCCAAAAACACGGTGTTTGGCTTGGCTCTCTTCTTCTTAGCTAGGGTTTCCTCCTCTCCTCTCTCCTTTTCTCCGATTCAGCAAAAGTGTTAATTCTTATTTTCTATTTTCCTATTTATAATAGGGAATTGGGCTATTCATCGTACTATCATTTTTCTTTCTCCACTCATCATAATTTTACTTTCTTCTCTCCCCCACTTATTTGATTACTTCTAGTTCACACCTCCTACCTCTGTTATTTAATTATCTCATTCTCCATCCTATTATTTTCAACCCATAATAATATCAATATAATCCACTATAAGAAATACTGATTAATCCGACTAACATTTTTTTTAATAGAAAAATTCCATTAACATTTTTATTTATTACAATATAATTTTACCAACTATTTTTCTAATATTTAATATTTATTACTAATCATACCATTGTAGCAATTTAAACTAAGTTAGAAACATGAGAACTTCTATGGTACACTAATAAATTAAGGTGTATCGGTACTCCTGCTTCCTAAATTTATACATTAACAATCAATTTTATGAAATAAATAGTTATTTGTCGGCATTTATATCTCAGAAAATATCATTTCATAAGAAAAACACATCATTCATTGTTTATAAGAATCATAATAAGTTTTTTTACATATTATCGTATAAAATAATCAAAGTTCTCTATTATGAGCGATAAAAATTCAAAAAAATTCAATTTTAATTCGTTGATGCTTTTGGTGAATAAGATTTTAATCATTATAATTATAAATGATAAAAAATAATATTTTTCTTCAAAAATAACTCATTTAACTATAAATTTAACGGTTTGGTGTACCGGTACACTCAAATATGTTGGGTGTACGGTAGAATTTGTCTAGAAACATACCAACCTCAAATAATAAGTCGACGAACTAAGCAGAGGCAGCAAAATCAACGGCAACAATACAAACACCAACCTCAAAATGAATCGGAACCAACAAAACTATAAAATACATGTAACTTATTTTAATAACTACATTAAAAATATATAAATTCAAACACATATAAAATTTAAATCAATTATAAAAAAATAACAATAATAACCTGTGTTAGAAACTTCAACAATGATAATAAAATGATGGAGAATAGTGTAAATAATAAAGAATAAAATTTGAGTGATATTAATAAAAATTTGAGTGAGAATTAAGTGAAGAAAATGGGAAGGAAAGGATTTGGAATTGGTACTTTGAGTTAGAATAAGTGCAGAAGTATTTATATATACACATCCTGCACCGGTAACAACAACGCCTCTCTGCGCGTGTGGGCCCCGTGTTTTCCGACGAAAATTTCCTCGGTAACTCCAACCAACCACAAGCTGCCATGCTATTTGATTCCAACGTCTTTCTGCGTGTGGGCCCTGCGCTTTGACTTCCAAATGCTTTCCGACGAAATTTTCGTTGCTAATTTGTCGAAAAAGTTTCGTCGGAAATTTTGGTTGGAAAATCCAGTATTTGTTGTAGTGATCCATAATTATAAATACCAATAATTAATATTAAAAATCGGGATGTTACACCTACTATAATCAACCAAGGTAGTTAAACTGTGGAACTCGAGCATACATGTAATACTTTTCCCTACATTTGATGGCAAAGTCCTGAACATTCTAATGGTTGAGGCAAGGGTCTAAATCATAACAGTGAAGTGTATAAATATGCTATAAATGACAATCACCATGAAAAATCATTAGCCAGTTTTGTGTTATATTGGCTCTAGATTCTCACACCAAAATGTAACTTCCATATTTAAAGACTAGGTTGATAAAAACTATTGCCCTGAAAGCATTCATTATCTATGCTACCCTTCAAGTTAGTCCATAGAATGATGAAGCCCTTTCTATTGTAATGAGATTAAATTTTGTTCCACAGGCAATAATGCAGGATATTCCCACAACAAAACTCAGGGAGCATTTGATACAGCAAATCGGTTGATGATAGAAAAAGCAATTAATAAGTTGAGGAAAATGGTGGATTGGTTATTATCTATATAAAATCGTCGGATAACAACTTGGTTATCATATGTAAATAAGCAGAAGAAAAAGTTGGAATAGAAACATGAATTGAATATCATGATTTTGGCAAGCAATGATCTTTTTATTCTTGTGGCTTGATATGATTCCAGAAGGACTCTAAACTCGCAATCATGCATTGCTGGAATTGAGAATCGAAAATTAGGCCACCATATAACTTTCAAAACTACTTATATTTTTTATTATCACTGTACGTCTGTACCATTCTAATCTGCATTTGAAGTTCAACATCAGTTAGAGATCTTTAACCACGTGTGCGATTACATCGTAACCACATCAGGAAGCTTATCAAATGATTTTCGCCATGTCCGTTCAAATCCTGTCAACAAAAACTAAAATTTAAGAACCCCAAATCTCAATCTGCTTTACATCTAGTGAAAAATCTTACCCTTAACATTCTCTCAACTGTGTATTTCAAGCTCTTTCCAATCAGTATTTAGAGAGCAAACTGAGACTCTACTATGGTGGATAAATAGTGTGGAGGCATTTGGTGCCACTTTATATAGTTTTTGAAAATTTTAAATTATGTCATGCTGCAAGAGCTAAAATTTGTGTCGCATCAGAAACTATACACGTTACAAAGAAATGTTACAATATGTATCTATCTTTTATTTTAAAGACAATATTTTCATTGATTAAGCAATTGGTACAAGGTGTACCAAAACTGTACAATATGATGCCATAATACTACATATACAACGCCCATCCATCAAACTGCAATTTGCAGCAACAGCAAAAAAAATCCCGAATTGTGCCACACAATTCTCTGTTAACATCCAAGCAATATATTTTCAACATTATTGTGACTGCAAATACACCTATAAACACTATAAATTGACACCGGTCATTACACTGCCAGTATCACACCTCTGCACACTTTTGCTACAGCAAATAATCCACTATGCTGGGTTTTATATGGGATTTCTCACCTTTCTCGTACACCTTTGGTGCCAATCATTGCTTGCCAGGCTAATCAGTACCATCTTTTGATGTATAGAAGGTCAACCGTTTTGTATGGTACAACGCAAGGGAGGCTAACATACCATCCTTGCGGAGAACTTCCCTCCTCTAAGAATCCGAAGTATTTCTAACATGACATTATTCTTTCACTTTTTGGCATAAAAATATATAGCTAAAAACGCCGCAATTGTATGAATAGAGTCATAGACCTAGGGAAAGTTATTGGTGGATAAAAATCAGAATCCTATATTGATCCAAGCTTGGTTATATGACAAAATCAAGATTTACAAAAACTTGCAGCAAGTCATAAATCCTTTGGATATACGGTTGATTTTCAGCAAGTACTTTTGGTCGATTTACAATATTAAAAAGTTTTCTTCCCTAACAAAGTTGAGCAATAAATTTGAGAGAGAGAAAAAACAATGCAGATTTTGCATATCCAACTAGGAAAAACTCTATTTTCCCCTTAAAGTTCTACTAAAAATGAAAGGAATCAAAATTGAAGCATTCAGTTGTAGGTTCTGCACTTTGCAGATTTAAAATATCAATCTATGTTAACTCTTTGCAGATTTAAAATATCAATCTATTTTAACTAAATCTATGTGTTCATGCTCAATTAAACCGTGAATAAATAAGTCGACCTGGAATTAAGCAGGTACCAAGATGAATGGTGATGTTACTCTTAAGATTTGTAATCATCTTGTATTGAATGGTCTGAATAAAGAAGAGATACAATCTAGTATTTATACTACAAAAGGAAGCTTGCGATGCAAGCAATCAATAAGAAAAATTAACTAAGATTAACTACTTTTAACTAAACAACATCAAGAAGGAGATAATTTATAATTTTATTGCAACATTTGACATTAAACTAAACAACACAAACCCTTTCTGCTTTCCAACATCAAATCCCGAAGAAGTTTCCCTTTTCTTCGGTTATAAATGATTCGATGTGAATACAATGTCAATATCCTCAATCCAGAAGTCTCATTAATCTCCAAAACTTCAGGCAAAGCACCATGACATCTTTTCGACATACCGACATCGATTCGAATAGCCTTGTTATCCCAAACGCCGTTAATCCCATTCTTCTGAATCTTATGTCCCATGATCATTCTCTTAACACCAGGAATCATATCTAGAACATGATCAAGAATCGAAAAATCACAATTCGCCTCAACATTTTCTGAGAATTTCTTAAACCAAACAACCGCATTACTCCCACGGCAACAAGGCGGTGGAAACCGACACACGGTGGAACCCTTAACCCAATCACTAACTTCAGCGTTAATCTTTTCCAACCCATAAGTAACGTGTTCTGGAAGCAAACCACCGTGGACGAAAATCGAGTCACCAACTACCAACACAGTAGCATTGTGGGACAAGAACCTTCCAGAAATCGGGCCATTGGGTCTCAACGCTGCAACCCTAGCACTAAGGCCATCATGAAATTTCTTCCTTACGCCGCTAAATTCCACGTGAATACCTTCTAAGGGATCTTTCGGCGGTTTCAAACCGTGGCAAAGACTCTTCATCATGTTACCTTGGCGGAACCATTCTAACCAAACCCTAAATTCCTTAACACCAGCTTTTGTTGCGTAACGGAAGTCCCCTTCGACGTTCATGATCTCGTGGTTTCCGTTCATGGTTATGATTCTGCCGCCGCAACGTGCGGCTTCTCGTTTCAGCTTCTCAAGAATGTAAAGAATCTTGAGCTCACGGCCTCCGCGGTCAAGGATGTCGCCAACTTGGACTACAGTGGTGGAACCTCCAATGTATCTGTCCGAGGAGTCAATTATGCCGGCAAGGCGCAGAGCTTGCTTGGTCTTATTGAAGTCCCCGTGGAGGTCGCCGATAGCGATCAGGCGTGGCGACGAGGGAAGGCGGGTGGGAGGCTTAGATGTCATCGTAGGTGGCGGCGGTGGGAGGAAGAGACCGCTGACTGAGAAATCAACAAAGGTATCAACGAAAGAAGATAGGAGATTAGGAATGTCTTTGCATGCAAATGAGGTTGAGTTCACTTCTGTAGATTGATTATTCTTCTTTGATAAAACAGGGACAAGTGATTGATTCTGTTCTTCCCTCCAATCCATGATGATCTAACTTAATAAACAAGAAACCGACGATGGTTTATTTTAGAACAAAAGGCGTAAGCCTAGATAATTTTCAAAGTTGTGATTACACTACTTGAGTTAACTTAACTTGGTTAAATAGGGATAAATCTAATGGGGCTTCTTGGATACATTATATTAGGTTACCTTTTTATCTTTTAATTATACTCTTTATTTAAATTATTCTAATTACAATTTTATATTTTGTATGACTCCATCGGTCCCCATTGTATGAGTATGAATTCTGTGTTTCTATTTAATTATCGTTTTGATAGTTGAAGGATACAATTTATCACTTACTTATTTTTAAGGCTTAACTATGTAAATCGTCCTGTAATTTGGGGTGTTTTTGCCTTTTGTCCTTGTATTTTCTTTTTTCTTTTCAAAACCGTCTTGGTAAGTTAACGTTTTACTTTTCATCTCACCTGTTAGCTTCTGTTACAAAAACGTACACATGACAAACAGAGGATGATATGGCAGTGACTGACGTGGCAAACTGGATGATGAGTCACACAGTGAGAGGGACCAAAACCAAAAAAGCAGAATTTGAAAAAATTCAATTTTAAAATTTTTGGTTCTTCCATCTTCTTCCACCATTTAATCTTAGCCGAACATCTTCACCATTTCTTCTACCCATATCTTCCATTTATGCTAAAAATTCATATATAAATTAACAACATATTTTACGAAATGCAACTTTGTTAAAATCAATATCTACTTTACTATTTTCCTTTGTTAGCCACATGCACGTTTTTGTAACAGAAGCTAACGGGAGGAACGAAAATCAAAACGATAGCAACTTACAGGGATGGTTTTGAAAGAAA
Organism: Medicago truncatula; assembly: GCF_003473485.1. NCBI lineage: Eukaryota > Viridiplantae > Streptophyta > Magnoliopsida > Fabales > Fabaceae > Medicago > Medicago truncatula. The sequence goes on along the minus strand of NC_053049.1, from coordinate 29,733,374 downwards.
AAAAGATACAGTGGCGAAAAGCAAAAACACACCAAATTACAAGGACGATTTTAAGCCTATTTTCAATAAAACTAATTAATGTTATACGTTTGAAAAATTCAAGTTTTTTTCAACAGTTTATTTTTTGTCATGTGTAAATATGAACTTTCATGAAACAAAATTTTGTTATCTATAATAATGGTTTTATGTAAAGTTGATGCTTTAATTTTGATTAAGTGAGTTGAAGCCTTAACTTAACCTGACCTTTAGTAAAGAAAGAAGCAACTTCCTACAAATTTTCAAAATAGTTCACAATTTTGACTTGTTCAATGACCACTCGAGTAAACCCTAAAGTTAAAAGCTACATAAGCGCTTGTCTCAGGCCTCATGCTTCTACTTCTTGAGGAGTTGGTTGACCATTTTTTTCACATTGTTTGAGCAAAAAAGAAAACATATTTTCCATCCTTAACACACATACCGACACTAAAGCAATTTTTGTTCTTGAAGATTGGCGCATCCACATTACACTTGCCTTCTTAGATCGTCGAGTTATCCACCTCCGTATTATTGCACTTCTACTGTTTTGATTAGCATTATATTCGTCATTACGGGTTCCTGCTGCTGCTTTTCGTTGCTTCAGTTGCTGCGAAGTTGTTCGCAGTCGTTGCAAGCCCATTTCGGCCCCTGTGTGTAGCCTCTGCTATGTATTCAGATTGCTCTTCATTGGTGCAAGTGCTCCCTTGGTACATGTAAAGCTATCGCTTGCCGAGTATCAACATTTTCATATAACTTCTTAGGAACAATACAAGTTTTATCTTTATTTGTTTGTGTATATTTCAAAATTACAAACTAAATTATGACACGTTTCGTATGAACTAAAACAAAAACAAGTAAAATATGGAACTCAGAAAAATGAAGTATGGAGATATAGAAGATGAATAAGAAAGAATAAAAAAAAAATCAACATTAATGAACATTTTCTAATTCGCTTTTTCTATGTAACTATTAATGTAATCAAGAACATTCATATTTTTTTAAAAAAAAAAAAAACTAAACTAACACACCTAAATTGATATGAGAGAATCGAATATGACATTTTAAGAGGAATATTTTAAAGTCTCAAACCAATGCCACCAAACCAATTCAAGTAGGTTAAAAACATTATCACATCAAAATATTCAAAAAATATTAACATTATCACATTAAATTCTTACTAAAAAAATTCTTTACTATGAAACTATAGTAGCATATTTTCCTTCAAAAACACTAGTAGCATATTTGGTTCAACATTAGTGTGGTGTTGAACATGCACCGATTGAACTCTAAAAGTTGTAGCATTTGTCCAATTGTGCAGTGGCAGTAGTTTTATAGTTTATCAAACAGACGCTTAATATATATATATATATATGAATAAATTTCATCGATTTATAGTTCATAGTTCATACTTATAGCTCTAACCGTCTAGAATTCTATGCTCTTGACATTAATTGCAAAGTTCTAGTATTCTAGTATATAGTTTTAGATAAATTAGATTAGATAAACATATTAATAGTACACATCTATTATTTGGTACCACAATCTAAAGTCTGATCTGAAGTGTAGCCAGGATAAAAATATATGTACCGTGGCAGTTGAAATTAATATTCTTAACAACAGAAAATAACAAAAATGAAGATATGGATGTACCACTCCCCTGCAAAACGATCCTAACCTCTCTTATGCTTTTTGTTTCATGTGGTTTAAAGTTAGGCAACAATTGTTTGGATTAAAAAAACTAGAAGAAGCAATGGGTTTGTTAAATATAATGACTTATTTTTATAATGACTTTCTTAAGCACAATCTCAAAATTTAATATATCTGGGAACTCATACAAAAAAATTATAAAGAGAAAATAATTAAATAATATGATCAAATTATATCTTATAAATGTTTTGAATTATGTGTATGTGTCTCCAACCATTTTTATTTGGAATTGTACTCATATAAAGATATGATAAGATTTGCTCAGCTCACTCAGAGATGTGCTTGAAGATTCTTCTTCTAGAGCAGCATTAGAGTGTCCTAATTAAAGAACTTGAGATGGCTCGATGCATATCTCAACAAAAATAATTTTAAACTCAATTGTTTTAATTAAAGGTTAATAGGTCTTTACCCCCTGTAATATAGGGCACTTTTGGTTTTGCCCCCTGTAAAATTTTTTTTTTAGATTCCGTCCTTGTAAAATGAAGATTCTTCAAGATTGCCCCCTGAGCCCTATGACTCAGCAGAATCTATGATGTGGCACCTACATGGCATTTTTTTTTTATTTTTCATTTTTTTTTGGATGCCAAGTGTAAAAAATAATTTACATGTCATTTAAAATTAAAAAAAAATAAAAAAATCTATTTTTTTTAAAAAACGAAAAATAATTTAAAAATCAGAAAAAAATAGAAAATTTTTTTCAAAAATTTAAAAAATTGAAATTTTTTTTTTTTAAAATAAAGTTCCAGATTTTTTTTAAAATACTTCCTAATTATTTTTAAAAAAATTTAAAAATTCAGATTTTAAAAAAAAATTAAGTTCCGGATTTTTGTTAAAATCAGAAAAAACATGCAGATTTTTTAATTTAATTTTTAAAATAAAAAAAATATTTTATATTTCAAAATCTTTATTCCAGAAATTTTATAAATTCTTTTTTGAAATTAAATAATTAGAAAAAAATTCAAATATTTTTTACAATTTCAAAAAAATTAGATAATACTTTTTTTTTCCAAATTTTATAATTTTAATTTAATTCGGATTTTTTTTTTTAAATTTAATATAATTTTTTGGAAAATTTGGAAATATATTAAGTTTGAGAATGGAAACGGTATACCATATGGGTTTTCCTGTCATTGATGGGAAATATATTAAGTTAGCATTTAGAAAAAAAATTCAAAAAATTTATTCCTGAATTTTTACGAATTTATTTTTTATTTAAAAAAATAAAAATAAAATCATTTTTTTTTTCTGAAATTAGGAAGTATTTTAAAAAAAAAAAACTGGATTTTATAAAAAAATTCAAAAACAAATCAGAATTTTTTCTAAATTTAAAATTTTCGAAAATATCTGAAGTTAAGATTTTAAAAATTTAAATAAAATCAATTTTTTTTTCCAGATTAAATATTTGGAATTTAAAAACATTTATATCCAAATTTTTAAAAATTAAAATATTTTCAGAATTTTCATTCTTTGTAGAAAAAATTAAAAAAACTTTTTTATTTCGAAAAAAATTTGAATGTTTTTTAATTTCGAAAAAGATAAGACAATTTTCTATTTCGGAAAAAAATCTAATGTTTTTTAATTTTTGGAAAAAAAATCTAATTTTTTTTCGATTTAAAAAAATAGTTTGAATTTTTTCAGATTTTTTAAAATTTTGGAAATTAATTTTCAGATTTTTTAAAATATGATTTTCGGTTTTTTAAATTGTATTTTTTATTTTAATTTTTTTAAATAAAAATGAAGTGTAAACTATTTTTTACACGTGGCAAGCAAAAAAAAATAAAAAATAAAAAGAAAAAGCCATGTAGGCGCCACATCATAGATTCTGCTGAGTCACAGGGCTCAGGGGGCAATCTTGAAGAATCTTCATTTTACAAGGACGGAATCTAAAAAAAAATTTTTACAGGGGCCAAAACCAAAAGTGCCCTATATTACAGGGGGGTAAAGACCTATTAACCCTTTAATTAAAAATAATTTTACAAAATCGATTCATGTAAAATCTATTATAGTCACATAACAAAACAAGTAAAGTGTAAGAATATAGAGATAATATAATAATTGTGGGTTGCTTTCAATGAAATTTTGGATGTTATTGCTAGTTGTTTAAATATTGGGTTGTGTTAACTAGTGCTTTCAGGGCATTGGTTAAGAATTCTACGGAAATATTAGAGGTTATTTTTTACCAAGTCATGGTTACACAACTTTTTTATAAAAACTTGCTTGTTTTGGATGCTTAACCAATGTCTTTGGATCACTAGTTAGCATTTTCGTTAAATATACTATGAGATTTTTCTTAATCTTATTCAGCTTATTTTCATAAGTTACAGCTAGTGAAAGCAACTTATAACATATTAAAAAACATTTTAATTTTATCTTTTGCTATAGACACCATAACAAAAACTTTTTACTATAAAATTAGCTTGCGTAAGAGCTTATTATATTAAGCGCTTGTGTTATAAGCTATAAATAAGTTGTTTATGTAAATATGACCATAGTCAAAAACAACTTGTGGTCCCAAAAATCCGGATTCCTACTGTCACAAAGATATGGTAGTACTGATGACATACATAAGTCTTCCTAATTGATTAACAAACTTTTCGTCTACCATGTGCTTCAAATCAAGAGATAAAATCTGTTAAAAAGGGTCAGCTATAAAGGTGTATATACAAAAGCCACACTGAAAAATTACTAAGTCGCATTCAAAGGAGGAAACAAATAGTTTTATTATGGGTGTTGTTGAATTTCTTAGACCCTTTGTTGAGACCAAAGCTTGGGATTATGTTGTTGTTTGGAAATATGGAAATGATCCAACTAGGTACAAAAAACCCATTTTGTTATTCATTTCTAAATTGCTATCAAGCACATATACTCCTCAGATTAGACGTGTTCTGTGTCGTGTCTAGCATCCGTGTCTTTTTGATCCAATTTTTCTCTTGTGTAGGTTTATTGAGTGGTTAGGTTGTTGCTGCTGTGGTGGAAACATTGAGAAAGTGAAGTTGAAAGAGGAAATTTGTGAAGAAAATAATTTGGCTTCCATTTGTAGGGATACCCTTTTTCATCATCGAGTTAAAACCAAGACTTGTGAAGCTCTTGCCAAGCTTCCTTTTACAATGTCTCTTTATTCTAGGTCTTACTCTTTCTCTCTTTAATTGTTTGCATTGCATTGAATATCAATTTTCTATATTTAATCATTGAAAGGAAAGACTAAAGAAAAGTATTTGTTCTACAGTGTCCATGCAGAGGTAGCAATATCACAACAACCAAGATGGCTTATCCATGAGGTAAATTAATTTGTGTGTGTAGAAATCAGCTTAATTAAGAACTTATATCATAAGTGTTTATCATATAATTGATTTTTAACTGTTAATGTTTTGATAGGACTCAGTTGGAACTCAAGTTTTAATCCCTATTATTGGCGGTCTTGTTGAGCTTTTCACTGCAAAGCATGTAAGATACAAATCTTGGTACTTATTGGATTACCCTCTGTTTTAAAATGATTGAAAATTTTAAAATTAATCAAGTGTTTATCTTCCTCAGATTCCCGAAGATATAAATATCATGAAGTTCATATCAGCACACTGTTGTGTCTCTATAAAGCAAGAAGCCATATCGGCACATAGCTATGCCAACACGAACTTCAATTTTAGCATGGAAGGACACTTTGGTGAATCTAATCCTTCAACTGAGCACTTAACATTTGATTCAAACTATGGTTGCTTGATTCCTCTTGAATATTTGAATCAACCACTTAAAAGTCACAAACACAATAAAATTCCAGTGAAACGTTGTAGTTCGAGTGTCGATTGTGGAAATGGCGAAGAAAATAAAGAAAATATTGTTAAGGAGCCTCGAGAGAAAGTGTATCATGCTAAAAATCTTATCACTGAGAGGAATAGGAGGAACAGAATAAAACAAGGGCTTTTTACTCTAAGGTCTCTAGTCCCGAATATAACCAAGGTATATCTAAATTGTTTAACTCAATAGCATGAATGTAATACTTTTCACTAATAATTTTGCACAAGTGTCTGTTTGGTTGACGGTGAATTAGCCAAAATTACATTGGATCACCACGATTTTGGCAAAAGTTATACTTTGAAGCTTCAACAAAATTACGGTGTCAGCTTTATATCGTCAAATTGATTATTGATCTGAACATGCACTAGGTATCTAATCGTCTCAATTTTGGCAGATGGACAGAGTAGCAATTCTTGAGGATGCGATTGAATATATAATGGAATTGCAGAGGCAAGAGACGGAACTTCAAGAAGAGGTCAAGGCTTTAGAAGTTGAGGACTGTGAGAAAGACAAAGAACTTGCAGAAGGAACCAGAAACCTACCTCTCATTGATCTTAATCAATGTTCGTCTGATTCCACTAGAAAGACACAGATGGAGGTACACAAAATGTGCACAATAACAGTTTCATTGTTTTTTTACTATGTCATGGATCATGAAACTGAATTTTATTGCTTCTTTTCTTGGACACCTAATATAATCTTTTAATATTTTCTTAGTTGCAAGTAGAAGTGAATCATATCGCCGGAAAAGATTTCATGATTAAGTTGTGCTGTGAGCAGAAGCAAGGTGTGTTTTCAAGGTTGATGAAAGCAATAGATTCATATGGACTGCATGTGTTAAGTGCAAACATGACCACATTTGATGGCAAAGTTCTGAACATTCTTATGGTTGAGGTAAGGGTCTAAATTCTAATAGTTAAGTGCATAAATATAGTATAAATAAGAATCACCATGAATCACATTCCAGTTTTCTCATTCCAGTTTGAGCATTTAAATTAGACAGGAAATCCATTTGTACCTTCCTTCCAAACAATGATTAGGCTATGTTTGGGAAGACAAACCCGCTAGCTTGTAACAAATAGCTTATAGAATATGAGTTCGTATGATCAAAATATAGCTGTTTTGGTAATAGTCTTTCTTTACGATCTTCAAGTGCTTTCTTTTCACAAGCTTATAACAATTTTTGAGATGCCACTTCAAGTAGTATTTGAGCTTATAGCTTACAACGGATCATTTTTATCCTCACTATCTTAATTGAAATTTTTTAAATATTAATTAAAAATATATTCTCTAAGCCAATTTATATTTATCAGTTAATTCAATGACTAATTTAATTAACCGAACACTTCAAATCGAATATATAGCTTATCCACTATCTACGATAATCTCATTCATTATCAACAAGCTTATCTTCTACTTTTTATCAAACAGAGCCATAGACAATTTTTAAAATCTAGAGATTTCATTCATGGAAACTAAATGCAACCTCCATATTTAAAGACTAGGTGGATCAAAACTAATGCCCTGAAAGCATTGATTCTCTATCCTACCCATAGGTTCATAAGATGCCGTTTCTATTGTAACGAGGTTAAATTTTGTCCTACAGGCAACTGCGCAGGATATTCATCCGAAGAAACTTAGAGAGTATTTGATGCACCAAACAAGGTAATGACAGACAAAGCAATTAAGAAGTTGAGAAAAATGATGGTGTCGTTATTATCTATAAACTCGTTCGCTGAAAATTGGTTATTATCTGTAAATAGAAACACCACAACTTCATAGAAAAAGTTGGACTAAAACATAAATTGAATATTCATTTTTTCTTGGATTTGTAAACGGGCAATCGACTATTTTCTTACAAATTTACAATGATTATGCTACAAAGCTTGTGAGCCGCTAAAATTGCAAAAAGACGCCAAACTCAAATGTTGCGGAATTTAGAATCGAAAAATAGGCCATCATATCACTATAAAAACTACTTATATTTTGATTAACACTTTACATCTAATGTACATTTAAGAATTTCAAATCTTCTGAATCCAACAACAATTAGAGATCTCTATTACTAATGATTAAGGAGTATCCTCAAAAACTTATCTTTTTACAAGCTGCCATCATCCCCTAATATTAAAAAACGAAACGGGAAACTAAATAGAACAAAAATTGGAGGGAGGAAAGAGTTTAAGTAATGCTTTTATACAGTATTGATTCTAGCTCAAATTCTTGTCAGTCCTTGTAATACGAAAAGCATGCTGTGTTATGATCCTGCAGTTCAAGGCCTCCAGTAGGAGAATTCTGTGAAATTCATTACTCCAACTTGATTGTGCCTATTTTTTGAGTGTCACATTATGCATTTCTTTTGTATTTATTCAGTACTGTTTCTATTCCTATTGAATGCTCTTGATTCTGACTCGGTACTCGAACCGCTGTGCATCCATGCATGATGGGATCTCGAATGTTCTCTTGAAACACTGGATTCTCCACTGTATATTGATAATTCAGAATCAACATAGCTGCCATTGCCCATCCTCCTGAATAGCATGATGTCTTTGTCATACTGTCGAGAATCATAAACAGTGCTCTGACCATATTTCACTCCGTTTGATAAATCGAATACTTCATCTCCAGTGTCTAATGCTCTTACCACCTGGAATTATATCATGCAACTATATGATATTAGACATTCAAGAACAAGCTTATTAAGTCTGAAGTAATGTGATTTATGGTTAAATGTTTTTCATCTGGCCAAATTGAGGTTTGAAGATAAAATCAATTTTGTCATTCTTACCTGACATGGCCAGGTAACGTTTGACAAGATCAAAATCTATTATGATATTTTCCACTGTGAAATCAAACATACACTAATTGAAACATACATGTATTTTATAATCACCTGAGACATACGAGGTCGTTTAGGAGCTGAGTGGCGAACACAAGCTGCAGCTGCCTCTACCATTCTGAACATTTCACTCTCCACGTAGTGTTTTTCTAGTCTCGGGTCTACTAGTTCACCAAACTCGCGTGTCTCAAAAGCATGGATAAGTTGTGGTCGAGCCTGTGGACACAAGACAATCTCATAAGAAAAACAGAATACTAGTGTTGATATAAATATATTTGAACAAAGTAGAAATGAGCTGAAAACAACTTATGGAGGTGTCATAAGTTGTTTTCGCAGACTCTTCCGAACAGTCTCTTAAATGCTTATGTATAACATCAGCATACAAAAAAATTAGATAAGGGTGTAGTTTGTTACCCACTCAACCAAACTCTCATCTCCCAAAGGCCTACTTTCATCAACTGGTTTTCTTCCAGTTACAAGCTCAAGGAGGACAACCCCAAATGAGAAAACATCTGATCTATCCGTTAATTTTCCACTTGTTGCATACTCTGGAGCCATGTACCTGCAAATAGAAGCCATAAAGAGTTTGTTTATTAGCGTAGCAATTTCATTAGGCATCACTAGAGAAGGTTTTGTGGAAAATATAAATGGCCATTACTTTTTCCACCCTATGAGTTTCTCGTGCGTGCTATTCGGATTCTAAAATCCGAATTATTTCAACGTGGTTTTGGAGATTTTATGGGGTATTTATGCCATTCGGATTCTATAATCCGAAATGCATAGGGCGCACGATAAACTGATAGGGTGGGAAAAGAAACATTCAATTTATATTATTAAACTTCCCTCAAAAAAAATTATTAAACTATATATCTATGGATCCAAGATAACTTGAGCCAGATCTTATTGAAATTGAAATCTATCTTATCTTTAAACTAGCATTATGTTATGCGTGAATTTAAACTTGCTAACCCAAAACATTAACAGAGTTTTATTTTAGTAGATGGTTCAGCAAAATGTTTTGAAGTGAATGTCCGCAACCATGACCTGGACTGCGTGATATCTCCATGGCTGCAGTTAAGGTTTACATCTATTGTATTTGAATGTGATTCCTCGCAACATCTAGGATTGTGATTGTGACAGTTATCTCAATTAAAATCTTGGGTACATTTGGATTAACTCACTTTAAAATGTATTTCCTTCTTCAAACTAGAAATTTATGACAAAATATTCAGTTGTTAAAATTTCCAATCCAATTTCTTTTCTAACGTACACCTCTTTAAAGGACTATATACATTAGTGTCTATTATTTATGTCAAGAGTCAGTAGAATCCTACCCAAAGGTACCCATAACCCTGGTTGATACATGCGTATGGGCAGCATCAGCTAGCTTTGCAAGTCCAAAATCTGCAACCTTTGTTAAAAACAAGCGTGAATTAACAATTTGCATCAAGATTCAAGAATTCGCATTTGGAGCGATTATGTTTTGATTAAAAAAAATACAACAAAACAAGGTGTGTACATATACCTGTGCTTCAAAAGCATCATCCAATAGTATGTTGGCGGATTTAATATCTCTGTGAATAATCTTTTGGCTGCCTAGAGATACATAAAATACTTTAGTTATTCATACAAAATGCACACGTATCATATTAATTGTGCAATTCAGTTTTTCTAAGTAAATTTTTAAAATCATATATGTATTCAACTATAAAAACATGTGATCCAATAATAAAACTGCAAAAGAAACTTACAGTCCTCATGCAGATATGCCAGGCCTTTTGCAGCACCAATAGCTATCTTTAGCCTCTTGTCCCAAGCCAACACTGGCATTCCACTTCCTGCTATAACACACATATATATAAAGCACCAAATCACATATAGAGAAAAATATATATTATAATTTAGGTTTAATGAATAACTCGATCTCACAAAACCGATTTGTAAGATGAGAACTACCAGACTATTTATGTCATCTCTAAACGACGTGAGACTATACTCATCCTCACACACCCAACACAATAAAGATGCATAAGATTAACAACGAATCGGTCCAAAAAAAGGGTCGGCAGCAACCAACTAAGGCGGCTTTCGAACATATATAAACTCTATTTTCTTAATTTTTGTAAGGAAAATAAAGGGAAACTCACATTACCATGCAAGTGATGATGAAGATTTCCATTAGGAACAAACTCGTAGATAAGCACTCTTTGCTCCTCAGATATACAATAACCAGCCAACGATACCAAATGCCGATGATGAACACGGCTAATGATCTCCACTTCGGCCCTGAACTCCCTATCTCCCTGCCCGCTACCAGCCTTAAGAGTCTTGACTGCCACTTCTTTTCCGTCCGGCAACCAACCCTTGTAAACACACCCAAATCCTCCTTGCCCTATCACATTTTGACTAGAAAATGCATTTGTTATTTCCATTACCATGTCATAAGTAAAAGCTATCTGAGCACTTATTGGCTGCGCCGGATCTAAAGGACCTCCTCCTCCTCCCAAGTGCTTCGTGTTGCGTCCTTCAACGTTCACATTGCCATAGATGTTTCCAGGGGAAGGTTGCTGTACATAGTAATGTCCATTAGCACCTGATGGCCAATATCAGGTTTTAATCAGGATACACCATGCAATCAATAAAAAAAACTTAGGATAGTACTGAAAATGTTTTAATATATCTTGAAACACATAAATAGTTGTGTTTAAGGTTTTAAATTTCAGACTGCGTTTAGTTATCAGACCGAAAGCATGAGATTATGAGTGACCGTAATTGCTACCAGACTATACTTCCAAGGTTTTATAATACGGTCGCAGTTAGAGATTTTAAAAAAGACTACTTCATCTGAACTTGATCAGTTGATTGTGTTTCTTCACAATGACAAATGTCCTGATGCGACTGTTAGTACAACCATAGTTTAAAACCTTGGAAGTATAGTCTGAAAATTTAAAACCAGACTATATTTGATATTGAAAAAAAATGCTGACGAGGGTGGGACTTGTCGCGAATTGTTAATGGTAATTTAAAACCATAACAACAATATAAAAATGTGTCTACTGTCTATAACATTGATGTTTATACAGGTATAAATGGGAAGGTTTTAAATTTCAATCCACAACTGCAATATAATGGTTATAAAATTTTCACAACAACATCACAAGTCACAACTGTAACTACAGCTGCTTTGGCCGCATACCTGCATTTTACTGCAATATAAAAATTCAAAGTGTAATTGCAATTGTGTAATTTTAAAAACATGACTGCGAAATTCAAATATTGTAAGAGGGAAATGAATAACTATAAAATTGAGACAAAATCATTACTTGATTTAATGTGGAAGCTACCAGGGGGTGGTATATAGGGTCCAACATATGCATCCCCTTTCGTTTTCTTCTTCCTAAACGCAAAAAAAACAGCTGCCACAACTATGGCGACAACCAAAACTGCGGCAATGGCATAAGCAGCTATTTCACCGGGCGTGTGGCCAGAGGAATGAGAACTCCCTGATTTTGCATGCATTGCTTTATGTGGCGAATCCTTCGAGGATGTAGAAGAAGAAGAAGAAGAGGACGATGATGATGATGATGATGATGATGATGAAGATGTAGGAGATTTCTCCGGGGGAGGCAGTGACGGAGGTGGTTGTTTACGGAGAGAATTAGGAGGAGATGATAAAGCAGAAGCAGAATATTGCACATTGGGCAATGGTGGTGGAGGAGGTAAAGCTGGAGATGGAGATAACGACGGAGGTGGCGGTGATGGTGGTGGAGGTGAGTTTGGTGGTGGAGAGGGTGGTGGTGGTGACGGTAGTGGTGGTGACGGTGGTGGAGGTAAAACTTTAGGCGGTGAATGAGGCTTTGGTGGTGGTGGCGAGTGTGACGGAGAACTTTCCGGAGGATCGGACTTAGATGGTGATTGCGCTTTGTCCTTGTCTTTATCCTTGTCATCCTTTTTTTTGCCAGGATCTTTCTTATTTTCAAATAAAGGTAAAAATGGAGAAGAAAAAGATAAAATAGAAGATGCAGAAGAAGAAGAAGCAGAAACCTTGCTATTACTATTGAGATTTGGAGCCATAACAAGATGATTTTTCTCGCAACGAATTGCGAGAAAAATATAAAAATGGAACAGAAACAGTTTATTTTTTTGAAAAAGTTTTTTATGAAAATGATGAAAATGTTTTATGTTATGGAAAGAAAAACATTAAAACTGGGTTTTGAGAAAGAACAATGATAATTAAAGATATTTTTTGTTCGGACATTGGATTATTGGTCGAACTGCGCAAGTTCTGCCGTAAACAGAACAGAATTGCCAGCTCAGATGGAATAGAAATAGATTTTGTTTGTTCTTCTCGGAATGCAACAAAAATGAAAAAAGAAAAAAAGAAAAAATTGTTGGTTTTTGCAAAATCTTAATAACTAATCCTATAATCTCTCTGTGTTGTATGGTTTCTTAATTTTAGGTAAAAAGAGAGACATAGATAGATTTTGTTTTTACGTTTTTTGTGTGTGATTAGATTCTTGCTATGTTTCTTTGGGTTCGTTAACAGGACAAGTGTTATTCTTCTCCTTCAATCTTGGTTTGCCGCGCATTTTTACCCGATTCATGCAAGCACTCCTAACTTAGCAAATTCAATTTGCTGCTAGATAAATGTCTAAGAAATATAAAAGTTTTTAAAATTTATCATGAATATCGCGTGAGCTTAGCTCAATTTGCAGAAATATTGCACAATATCCCAGTGGTTAAGACATTGGTTTAATGTAATTGAGGTCTGGGGTTCGAATCCCCCTCGCCCCAGGCCTTTTTTTTTTTTTTTTTTTTTTTTTTTTTTTAACATTATATATAATTGTTTGTTTCCATGCTTCCAAATGCATCTATGTTTTTTCTTTTAATTTTATTTTTTATTTTTCTCTCTTTACCTTCTCTTTTATTTTCCTTTTAATTTCTCATACTTTTTTTTATTTGTTTTATTTTATTTTACTTAAACATATTTTTTAAGTTGTTAAATATTAAAAATGCGCCCAATCGAGCGAGAGAAGATAGGTAGAAATTATTTTTAAAATTCTAAACACTTAGTTATTTTATAAAAAATAATTAAAAACTTGATTTTATATAAAACTTAGTCATAAATAGAGTTTCAGCCAAAACCTAAATTAACTCTGTCGATCAATCAACAATTCGAAATTCTGTTCTGGCATATTCTTCCTAAACCAGCGTTTATTTAGATATTTCCAATAAATTTTTTTTGTTTGGCAAGTCAAAAATGGTCACAAGATTGGTAGACCTATCTTCTCTCGCTCGATTGGGCGCATTTTTAATATTTAACAACTTAAAAAATAAGTTTAAGTAAAATAAATAAATAAAAGTATGAGAAATTAAAAGGAAAATAAAAGAGAAGGTAAAGAGAGAAAAATAAAAAATAAAATTAAAAGAAAAAACATAGATGCATTTGGAAGCATGGAAACAAACAATTATATATAATGTTAAAAAAAAAAAAAAAAAAGGCTTGGGGCGCAATGCCAATTCGTTTAGTTTACGCTTTCAAATATATATAGCATGAACCAAACAAGCCCTAACACACCACACCGTTCTCACTCTCTCGCTCTCTCACACCGCTCACTCTCTCGTCTCTCTCGCACGCAGCTCTCACTCACCGGCACCGCATCTCTCTCTCTCTCTCTCTCTCTCTCTCTCTCTGTTTTGTTAAGTTGTCACTGCAGGTACACTTTTTCTAAATCTACAATTTTTATAGGTTTTAGAGTATGAAAGAGTATATTTAATTTGGGGGTTATTTAGATTTGATTCAAATTGGTTGGCTTGTTGTGTTGAGCTGTTGTTCTTCTCTTAGGATAGAATAATGGATTGATATATAGCAGAATTCATTCCTTTTGTGACTGCATTGCAATTTGGTTTCAACAATATCTCTACTATCATCTGGAGTAGTATTACAATTTGCAGAAGACATGATTATAAAATTGATTATGCTAGATTTGCAGTTCCTCTATCTCAACAGCTTTGTGAAATTTTCCTGTGTTTAAGACTTAAAATTGGGAATTAATAACTTTTATTCCCTGCATTATCATAACAAAAGAAGTAACTTGTTATGGCTTGATTATGGGTGTAATACTTGACTCATAGTCTGAATTGTAATGAAATTATAGGATGAGAAGTTCTCTACAAAATCTAGTCTGCTGCATTGTTCTTATGTCTGCACTTTTTGGACAGAATTTATTCTTCATAATTGGGACAGAACAAATAGCCTTATGTCTGTACGTTTGCATGATAATTGTAATCTGACAATGATTAATTAACTGTTTTAGAATGATAAACTTAAGATTGTGTTGCTAAGACCTAAATTTTACACAGGAATCAATGGATTTGAGTTTGTTAGAGTGATCAATTAAATTAGGGTTTATGTGATTCTGATTAATTTGTATTTGTATGAATGTGCTTAAAATTGAGTTTTTTAATTGATTTTTTAATTGGGTTTTGACTTTGTGTGTGTGTGTTTCTGTAGTGGTGATAATTTGGTGCAAGAGGCTCCTCTTCAATGGCAATGTCAACAAAGGTATGATGTTACAATGTATAGCTATGATGTTAATAGCGGCGCTATAGCACGCTATAGCGTGGCGTCAGACCACCTCTCTGCTATGCTATAAGGCCGCTTTTCCGCTATTTAGAGAAGCGGAAATAGCGGCCGCTAATCTGAAGCTCTTTTGTGGATTTGTGTTATTGTTGCTGCCTTTATATGCATCAATTTCTGTTTCTCTGTTCTGCTGGTGTGGTTAAATTGATTCCCTCCAAGGTTCTTCTTATCTTTCCATTTTATTCTTAATAATCACATAACTTACCAATTAGATGCTAGGATTTAGGGTTTTTGATTTTCTTTCTTCCAAATTTATAGGTTTAGGTATATCAACATCAAAGCAGGGGTGTTTTCTAATTTCTGATAAATCTATTTATAGAGTTGCGAAAAGAGATGTTAATTAATTAAATAGATATTCTAATTTTCTAAAGATAAATTAATTGAGAAACAAATATTCTAAATTAAAATGGGGATGAACTAAAATCATTGGTTAAAGAAATGTCATTCACGCATACGGGTTTATACAAAGCGGAGCGAAGCTTTTCATTGAACCCAAGAAATAGAGAAGAATAACAATTAAAAAAACACAGGACAAAGAAAATAGAGAAGATTTATGCAAAAAAAACAAAATTTTTTGGTACAATGCTTAGAATATCAGACGAAAAAGTTATTATTTTTGTCGCTATCATTTTCGCTTACGCGCCGTTTTTAAAAAAAAATGCAACAATCGTGATACAACATTTTTACATAAAACAAATCAAAATAAATCAAGGAATTACGATGGGGGGCATTAGAAGATGAAGCCATGGATGAGAAGGGAAATGGACAATTTCATGTAAAGAGGAACTAATTGATTAATAAATAATTGATAAAATTATTTAATTAGTAACAGAAAATATTTAATTAATATTGTAAAGTTATTATTTTTGTAATTAATTGACTAACAAAAAATATTTAATTAATATTTGCAACGGTGATAAAAATAATTGATTAATAACAGAAAATAATTAATTGATTAATAACAGAAATTTTTTAATTAGTATTGAAGTTTGAATAATTAATAATAACGTAATATATAAAGTCGTTTAACCAAAAGTCTCTTTAATTAGCACCCATGAAATAATCAACTAAGTTTGAAAAATTAATA